>NC_141377.1:35000-1235000 GCF_017979445.1 Akebia trifoliata
TGACAATGATTGTATAGGGCATAATGGTGGTTGGACTTGACCAAAAATTTGAATCATTCTAAAAGTATAATTAGCAGATTTGGAATCCTTTGAGTAGATCTAAATTAAAAATGTGTTAAATATGATTTGATGTCCCTTGACTCCACATTATCCAAAAATGCTCACCCAAATTTATGGGTGATTTTCTCCAACCTGATCTTACAAACAGTCAAATTCAAACTTATTTTTGAGTTTTCATGGGTTGGGTCAGGTATACTTACTTATAAATGGGTTGGGTTTGGGTTTAGTTTTTGAATAATTATTAAATTGATCAGGTTGGGTTTGCAACAAAATATATATATATATATATATATATAAATATATATTATATATATATATTTTATATTATTGGTGGGAGGGGTGGGGGGAGGGGGTGTCTTTATAGAGGGACGCCTTTTCAAACAATTATGAATCCATCTAATTGATGTAACACTATGTGAAAACTGAAAATTTTGACAAGAAAATCAACGGGTGATAGCCAACAAATTTTTAGAAACTAAATAAATAAAATTTTAGAAACTAAAGAAATAATTGTTTTTTTTTTTTTTTTTTGGTGGGGGGGTCCCTTTTCAAACAATTATGAATCCATCTAATTTGATGTTACCCTAGCGTCTCTCTCTCTCTCTCTCTCTCTCTCTCTCTCTCATTGCTTGTGGTCGCAGAGAATGTGATGGGATTCTTCCATTGGTTATAATTGCAGAGAAAGAGGTGGGATGGAAAAAAAAAAGGTTGGTGTGGCAATAGAAGTTCTAAAAAAATCAACAAAAAATTTTCACCTTAGTCTTGAACCTCAAAATATCATCAAGATTTAGACAAAGGGTTTAAGACAAGATTGAATATCTTAAAAAAATTTACCCTAGAGTTTATAGAGGTCAATGACTTCGGAAAGAAAAAAATTCAAGCGTTTTTGGCAAGAGAGTGGCAGTTATTTTGATTAGTTTCTCATGAAAGACCCAAATTATCAGTTTGAAAACCGAGGAGCTATATGTAACAAGATGAACGTATAAGCTGACGACAACGCTGGGTGTATACATGTAGCACATATGCAGAACAGGTCATGATGCACTATCAATGGTCGGTCCAATCCATAAAAGTATGATGAGGAATGATGGTGTCGGTCCGTAGAATTACCTTCCTTTTGTGACATTTCTTTCAAAGGGTTGAAGGGAGATAGTACATTGAGAAGTCCACAAAGAGTTCCAATAGATATGCAGATGTATGTTTATGAGATGGGCAAGAATGGCTTCTTATTTTCCAATCTTTGATTTCAGTATTCCTTCAAAATGAACTTAAACACTACTGCAAGGATACAGTATTGATGTAGAACGGAACACAAACTATATCATGTAGTTCACCAAACAAGGGGAAACACAAACTAGACTTCTCATTACCAGCAAGAACAAGATCTCAACCGAATCATGAAGTTGTGCTAAGCTTCCGTAGTTTGAGATAATGCTTCAACATCTCAAATGATACTTCAAGCTTCATCAATTTCTGGGCCTTCCGACCCGACTCCTCTAACTCTTCCTGAAATACAAAATGCTTAGCAAAATAGCAAACTATATTGAAGTGGTATTGTTTCAACATGTGGATTCTGTAATCCAAGGTAATAGAATCATTGTTAATAGGACTCAAACTCCAATATCTTAGATTGTGGAATCCACAGTTTTAAGGCATGAATCATTTACTATGGTGTCTGTAAATTTGAGATATCAAGTTTTTATTGAAATTATAGGCCTTAGTTATGGAAAATCTCACAGGTTAAAGATACAATACCAATATTCCTTTTCAGTCAGCAAGTGAAGCTTCCAGGCTCTTGTGGCAATCAGGAATCATCATCCTCAACTCGGCCAAAACATTCTCCTAATCAAACAATTGGAACAAAAGCAAGTGAAAAACTAACTATGATGGTATAAATCAAATGTCAATTAGCATGAAACACAAATTTAATGATGCTACATTCAGTTTATTGAAACCGGTAAGGTTGTAAGTATTGATGTCTCATATGGACACTCTCTTTTTTAAATATAATATGAATTATGATAAATGGAAAACTGATGGTCGAGCTGACCATCCCTGTACAGGAATTATACTAGGCTTATCTATTGAATCTCATTTGAATAAAGTGTCTTCAAAAATGAAACCTTGACCTCCAAAAGAAAAAATACAATACCCAATAGGCTAATGATAATTCTTGAAGTGATTGCTCATTCCCTTTGAAAACTTGGTTATTCCTCTCTTTCCAAAGGTCCTAGCAAATCGCAAAGGATGGTAAATACTAGAGAATCCTTCCTCAACCTTGAAAGGCTGGACATTGTCAACTCTGAAACAACAATAGAACTGAGGAAGGAATCATCCAGAGAAATGAAATAAAGACATAAGATGAGATCATACAAAATATGCAACGTCCATTTGAATGAGGACAGGATTAATTGATTCCTCAGAAGTTTACACATGGAAAAAGTCAACTGATATTATGCCATGACTCATGAGGTTACCAATAGTTTGAATTTTGGTTGTGGCCACAATCCAGATGAGGAGGGCAACTTTGAAAGGGATTTATTTATTCGAGATGACCGACACTGGAAATTTCGACTGCACCGAGACCTACAATAAGGATTTTATAGAATGACTTGATTGAGAATACGTTATCCTTTTTATTAACCCAAATTAACCAATCCTCAACGTCGGGCTGAGCTTAAATTGAGCCTCTCATGCCTGCCATTTAACTCAGGGGGTCAGATGTTGAGTAAGAAATTGAACCATTTAACTCAACAAAGTCCCGAGACTGTTAAGTTGGGCATGGAATTAGCCATCCATCATTTCCTTTTATCAGGCCAACTGAACAAAACAAAATGGATCACATGAGACCTTTTTTTTTTTAATGGCACGAATTAAGTCCCCAAGCAATTTAACCGGTAGGCACAATTCTGTTAGTCAGGGTTTGATTGAACTGACATTTTCATATTTAACTTGACACGTTGGGCTTGCTTAAGCCCCCTTTGGTCAAACCTTTAACAAAAAAATATATTATATCAATGATTTTAATAAGAAAAGATGGAATTGATTAGAAAAATGTTTAAACCGCTTTTGATGGGGCTATAAGTTTTGGAATGAGATAATTTTATGTGAAGATGATCTCATCGCCATAAAGACCATCCTCACAAAACATCAACTCATGCTAAAACTTCTGGCCTATATAAGGCAAAACAACACATTGGCTACGTTATTGGCTCTTGAACCTGACCCTATATATAGATATATATATTTATTTATTTATTTATTTATTTATTTATTTATTTATTTATTTACATATATATTTATAATCCCCTTTTCACCATTTTTGAAATTTTCCAATTGAAGTGTTTGTTTCCATTTTAGATAAAAAAACAATGAATATTAACTAATTTACTTTTTAAATTATTCTCAATACAATTACTTATGCAACCAAGTGCAAGTCCTTAAGTGTTGAACCTTCCGCAAGAAAAACTTTCATATGTAGCTAAGTGTGTAGTTCTCTTGCCTCGATGCATTCACCCATCAGGAACAATTTCTCACCTCTTGCACCATTGATTTGTAGTTCTCTTGCCTCAAAAGAGGATGTTTGTGTAGGTATGGGCAAACTCTAGTGTGTATATATATATTGTAAGAGGATGGAGGAAAAACATATTTAAAGGTATATGCGTATGGGAAACGCTTCTAAAAAGAATGGCATGTTTAATTAGATTATATAAATATGTGCTAAAAGAATTTGAGAAAGAAGAGCCTGACTTTGAAGCGGCTAGGCCGCTTCAAAATTTTGGAAGAACCCTCCTCGTTACAAGGCACACTTTTTTATGCCCTTAAAATTTTGATTGATGTAGAGAATAAATCGGTATTAGACGTGTAGCGTAAATAAGACGAATATCGAGGATCAATCACATTACAATTAAAGCGTATCTCGAGGCATTGATTGATATATCCTTTATTAGATTTTATTTGGTTAAGATTGTAATCTTATTTAGAAATAGAAAGTCTCTTAATTGATTAGAGAATATTTATTTCTAGATAAAGATAGATTTTGTAAAGAAACCTGATTTATTTTTACTTTTCTTTTAGGGTTTGTCTTTCTATCTATATAAGGAGAACTATTAAGTAGAAAAATGGGGACTTTTGAGAGAAGAACAAGAGGAGAGAATGCTAGATTTTGTAAATCTTGTAATGACTTGAAAAATAGTGAAATGACTCTTCGGAACCTGAGGACGTAGTCTGATTTTAGGACAAACCCCGTAAACAAATCTTGCTTATTGTCTTCTCTCCATTTTTTTTTTTTTTTTTCATTTTCTTTTACTATTTTTGTGTGATTTTTTTATCATTCGTGTGCATCAAGAACCATGAAGATCGATTATTAAAGGTAAATCTCAAGGGATCGACGGCATCCGAGATTTTACCTCTATAATTAATATTTGGAATACCTCATTGGAAACGCCACATGCAATCCAAAGGAGAGGGTTCTACGAAAATTTTGAAGTGGGGTGGCAAGCTTTTTCCGATAAAGAATTAGAAAAAGAGAAAAAAAAATCTTTTAACCAATGATCTTGATAGATCATTAAACTATGCATCCATTAGTTCGACAATAACCTCATAAATTGGCGCCCTTTCACAAAGTGGTCGCACAAATAATAAAATGTTTAACCTGAAATCTTTCTCTCTGAGTTTCTTGGAACCAAATCTTCTCTCTGTCTCCCCTCTATACGATCCACCAACCATTTTTAATAAGTCTGTCTCATTGAACAAGCGACAGCCTGTGCCCAATGCCTTAGCTTTGTCTTCACTTGCTCAGGGTCATCTCCTACACACAATAAGAATAAAATAGGAATTTAATGCAATGCCTAATATGCAAAATATTTGCCCAAGTCCATCAATATACAACAAGAACATCAAGTATGCCCAACAGCACTAGACATTTTGTGGTATGTATAAGATCTACTACCCTATGATGGTGGAGGTCTTAGACATCACATATGTTGACAAATCAAATGACCTATAAATGTGATTGACTGCATGTAATGTTAAAAAGCCTTTGAAACATATATATATTAAAGGGTAACTTACACCTTGACCCCTTGTGGTTTGGCATGATTCTATGTCGATCCCCTAACATTTTGACAATTGCACTTACCTCCCTCTCACATACAATTATAAAATTCAGATTTTTTATTTTTATTTTGAATGGATGTGAGTTCCGAACCTACAAACAAGGGTAAATCCCTCTCTACATGCAATAACCCACAAACCACACATACTAAATAATCAAGGATAAATCTCTATGTTTGGCCACAAGGGAGCTTGACTCAAGACCTCACCCTTTTTGGAGGGATGCCTTGGCCACTACACCCAATGCTCACAGATTAAAATTTAGACATTATTTTACTATTTTAGCTTTTTAGTTTTTATATAAAAACAAAATTTAAAATTATAAAAATGCTCATGTTGAAGCATTTACACTCTTATGCACGAACCCATTATTCATATGGATATTTTTATTTATAAAAAAGAGTAAAATTGTCTTTAGAAAGGAGTAAAAAACTCATTTTTTTAATTGTTTGATTGACGACAAGTAGGCAAAAGAGAGGTAAGTGAGCTAGTTAGACAAACTATAATGGAGGTAAGTGCAATTGTCAAAATGTTAGGGGTCGACATGGAATTATGCCAAACGATAAAGGTTAAAGTGTAATTTTCCCTATATTAAATGATAAAATATCATTACTTGAAAATTTTAAAATACTATCTATATTAATAATACAATATTTTAATTTTACATAAATCTTATCATTAATTTATATATATATATATATATATATGGGGTGTCAAGATCCTTGGACTCCTAAGAATGACTTATGAAAAAAACACATGATCCCAACCCTTTAGATGCAAAATCCAATGGGTGAGATTTATCCTCTAGATAATTATCTTCAAGTTTCGTGTTATCAAGATAATCATGAAATCTCAACAATTGGATTATGTGTTTAAGGGTTGGGATCATGTGTTTTTTCATGAGTCATTCTTAGGAGTTAACGGATTCCAATCATATATATATATAGGGAAAATGTTGTATGGATCGAGGGACCATGTAGAGCATGAACCGAGGGTCATGTTTGGGCCACCTAGATTGCCATGTTGGTCCAAATGACACTTCACCCCCTACAATTATTTATTAAGATCAATTTTGAAGAAAAAATTCATAAAAAAAAAATAAAAATAAAAAAAACAATGCTTATAGTTAAATCTAAGAATTTGAAAATTAACAGTTGTTGAACAGTCAAATTTAAGATTAAAATTCAATGCTGAAAATAAGTATATAATTTTTCCTTTGAAAATACTTAGAAATTTATGTTTTATAACCATGTGGCACCCCATCGTGTTTTTAGGTGCCACTTGGAGACATAGTCCATAAAGATGGTACTTGGTAAAAATAGTTATAAAATGAGAAGATATTTCTTGCAAAAATTACTTAACTAGCAATAATTTATTTGGACATAATTGAGAAAAATAATTTTTTTATTTTAAAAGAGAGTGCACCATTTTTTAATTATTTTTTGGAGTGTAATCATCCAAATGAAGTACAAAGGTGAATTTTTAGGTGATTGAATGCAATTGGTAATGGGAGGTGTGCAACTAGTCCATCCATATATATATATATATATATATAGGGTCCCGTTCAGCAACAAACATTTTGGCAAAACATTTTTCAAAACATGGGTTAGAGGTTTTGGAATGGGCTGATTTTTGGTGAGGATGATCTCCTCGGTGTAGAGATCATCCTCACCAAAAATCAGCCCATTCCAAAACTTCTAGCCCTAGTTTACAAGTTGAAAAAATCATGGACCGTCCATTTTTTGTAAATCATTTTTGATGGGGTTAGAAGTTTTGGAATGGGCTGATTTTTGGTGATGATGATCTCCTCACTGTAGAGATCATCCTCACTAAAAATCAGCCCATTCCAAAACCTCTAACCATGTTTTGAAAACTGTTTTGCCAAAATGTTTGTTGCCGAACGGGACCCATATATATATATATATATATATATATATATATATATATAGTGTTGCTATTGCCACACCAATTTTTAGTAAATTAATAAAGGAATTGGTGTGATATTAGTAAACGCTGGTGCGGCAATAATAAGTCTCATACAATTGATATGGATTAAGATCCGTATACACATAAAGCTACTCATAAAGCTACAACGTGTTTTGTCTTATATGGGCAAAAATGTTTAGAATGGGCTGATTTTTTGTGAGGATGATCTCTATGGTAAGCAGATCATCCTTACCAAAAATCAGCCCATTATGAAACTTCTAGCCCCATGTTTACAAGTTGAAAAATTTTAGACCGTCCAATTTTTGTAAATCACTTTTGATGAGGTTAGAAGTTTTTGGAATGGAATGATTGCAAGAATGATCCCCTCACCACAGAGATCATCCTCACAAAAAATCAGTAATTTCCGAACCTTTTTAACCATATAAGACAAAAACGTTGTAGCTTTATGTATCTACAGAACCCAACCCTATACATATATATATGGGTCAGGTTCAAGGGCCATATGAGAAAACATATGTAAAAACTTTCATTTTTAATAAAATTTTAAAATATGGGTTAGAAATTTTGGATTGAGTTGATTTTTTGTGAGGATGATCTCTATGATGGGAAGATCATCAAAAAAAAAAAAAAAAAATCAGCCCAATCTAAAACTTCTAACCCCATTAAAAGTGATTTAGAATGTGGATCGTCGATTTTTTACCAATTTTTATCACTAATTTGTAAATCACTTTTGATGGATTTAGAAGTTTCTGATTGAACTGATTTTTTGTGAGGATGATCTTTTCATCATAGTGACCATCCTTGTAAAAAATCAGCTCAATCCAAAACCTCTAACTCTTATTTTGAAAAACGAAAGTTTTTTCATATGTTTTCTCATATGGCCTTTGAACCGCCCCCTCTATATATATATATATATATGAAAATGTTCAACACCCTAAGCTATACCCTACATTTTAACAAACGTGTTTTGTCCTACATCGGTTAGAAGTTTTGGAATGGGCTGATTTTTGGTGAGGATGATCTCTATGATTAGAAGATCATCCTCACCAAAAATCAGCCCATTCCGAAATTTTTAGTCCCACATTTACAAGTTGAAATATCGTGGACCGTCCATTTTTTGTAAATCATTTTTGATGGGGTTAAAAGTTTTGGAATGAGCTGATTTTTGGTGAGGATGATCTCCTCGCTACAGAGATCATTCTCACAAAAAATCAGCCCATCCCAAAACTTCTAACCCATGTAGGACAAAACACATTTGTTAAAGTGTAGGGTAAAGCTTAGGGTGGGGAACGGGACCCTATATATATATATATATGGGTTTCGTAGACTCACATTACGACTCACATTGCGACACAACGTTTTGTCTTATATGGGCAAAAATGTTTGGAATGGGCTGATTTTTTGTGGGGATGATCTCTATGGTGAGGAAATCATCCTTGCCAAAAATCAGCTCATTATGAAACTTCTAGCCCCATGTTACAAGTTGAAAAATTTTAGACCGTCTAATTTTTGTAAATCAATTTTGATGGGGTTAGAAGTTTTGGAATTTGATGAGTTTTTGCCAGGATGATCCCCTCATCACAGAGATCATCCTTACAAAAGGTCAGCCCATTCCAAACATTTTTTCCCATATAAGACAAACGGTTTGTCGCAATGTGAGTCGTAATAACACCATGCATATATATATATATATAGGGAGCAGTTCAACAGCCCCTTATGATGCCCCATATGGTGCCATGCATTTTTTGTAAATCACTTTTGATGGGGTTACAAGTTTTGGAATAGGCTGATTTTTTGTGAGGATGATCTCTATAGTGAAGAGATCATCCTCACAAAAAATCAGCTCATTTTGAAACTTCTAACCCTAGTTTAAAAGTTGAAGAATCGTGGACCGTCCAATTTTTGTAATTCACTTTTGATGGGGTTAGAAGTTTTGGAATGAGCTGATTTTTGGTGATGATGATCTCCTCATCATAGAGATCATCCTCACAAAAAATCAGCTCATTCCAAAGCCTATAACCCATGTTTTGAAAAATGCATGGCACCATATAGGGCACCACAATGGGGCTGTTGAACCGCTCCCATATATATATATATATAGAGTGAGAGAGAGAGAGAGAGAGACCGACCTGGATTACAGATCTTCCAATAATCTGAGTCGCTCCTTGGGCTTCCTAAAGATAAGGAAGACCGACGGCTAGAGGAAGAGCCACTGGGGGTAGAGACGGGACTAGTGGAGAACTGACGATTGACAGCGAAATAAAGGTCGAGGGCAGGCAAAGTGTTGCAGAGGCCATGACCATCCTCCTCATTGAAGCCGAAGCCAAGTTCGATGCAACCTTTGAGCTCATTGAGGTCCTCATCCGTGATTGCTTCAGCTTCAAATGATTCGTTGAAGCCATTCTTCCTACGCTCCTGCCTCAGGATTTGGCGACGACGCTTCTCCCATGCAGCATCTCTAGGGGTCTCACACATCGACAGTTGCTTTGATAGCCGCTTACGATTCTTGTACGATGGTCCAGCCAACATAAGCCGCTGTAACTGATCTTCTTCCGTCTCTAATTCGAAAGAAGAAGAAGAATTTTTCATCTTCTCTTCATGTTTCGGTTCCTCATGGCTCATCGCGTTGGACAGCCACCTGGGCAGGTGGGTAGGTTTTCTGCTGATACGTTTTCTTTGGACCAACCCCCCCACCACCAACTTACACCAACACAATTTCCTTATGTCTTTAAAGAAGCAGGAAGGTTGGGTGCGCCTATCCTTCGGGACCTCCTTCCGCTCTCCACCGGACATTTTTAACTGTGAATCCGTATCCTATGCACCCAAGGTAGAAGAATGAAACTCTCCTCCCACACCTCTCAATACATGACACGTTAGCCACATTTCAATAATATTTTGAAAACGAGATATTTTAGGCTTTTTAATCTCTTCTCCGTCCATCCGTCCATCCGTCTATTTTCTAAATATAAACTTCCTTTTATATCCGGAAAACTTGCCATCTTCTTTGTCTCTTCAGCTTTCTCTGCAAAAACTAAATCCTAAATTGAATTACTTTCATGAACTAAATGAAGTCTACCAAGGAATGTGTGGCACAAGAACCGTTAAGAGCAAGGAAGCGTCCGTCACCAACATTTCTTCCACCCAAATATCTCCTTCCATCCTCCATCCGCTTCAACGATTTCAGGTTAATCTCTTATTCTCTCTCTCTCTCACACATCTTAAGTTTGAGCCAAGGAAAACTTATCGACTTCCTTTGCAAACCTCTTGCTTTGTCTCTACAACTTCTGCAAACCCTAATATAAGTTGTCTAATATTTTTTTTTTCTTTATCTTTTTTCCAATTTTGCGCTTCGATTTCTTTTTCTTTTACTTAAATTTTAACATTTTATATGCGACTCCACATCGACTGAAATTGAATTCTTTTATTTCATATTTTAGTATAATATATATTTCTTCTTAATCCTTTTGGATTTTTTGTCTTCTTTTACAGTATTAGATGTCCACTTGCTGAGTTGCTGTCCTATTTTGTTGATTTTTTTCCTTTCATCTTCATTTGTGTTTTTAAAGCCAATAAATATATTTTTTGCTAGAATTTCAGTTTTCAATCGCCTCAGTTGTTAAAGATCTGTTTGTTTGTTCTTTTGTTAAATTTTAAATAGATGATGTTCATGTAAACAGCAATTTGAATTTAGTTGATAGTTGATGCCTATTAGTCTCTCTTTTGATTCAATTTCTTTATTTACTGGGTTTTCTTCATGTAAGGAGCTGGTGTTCAAATTCAGGAATCTCAGATATTGATCTTACTTTCGATTCTTCGAAACTACATGGAGTATCACTTCTAAAAATATGATTTTGTTCATGTGAGATCTAGCCTGGTATAGTCAACTCTCTCTCAAACAAGTCTTTAATTACTATTAGTCTCTCTTTTGTTTCATTTTTAATAAAATGATGAGTTTTGATACTCCATAAGGTTAGATTGCTTTAATTTATCTTATTTTTTGTTTCAATTTCTTATTTAATCTATCTTTATTTATGTTGACAGATCTTATTTTTAGTATTCTTTATGACTGTTCTGAAGAATGACGGTGGGTAGACTATTGTGGTCATTTAATCTATTGTGTGGGCAAACATAATGGATGAATGCATCATCACCCATCAGGTTTGTAATTAAAGGTACAAGAACTAAAATACTAAATTGTAGTGTACCACTTCTTCATGGATGAACGTTTCTAGGGTCTAATGAATGGCTTAGTTAAAAAAGGATTCTGAAATACTGATTTCCTAGAGATCAATAGTGATCTCATCCTTTCGTTGGACTCAAGAGAAACTTTTACTTAGAACTCCCCAAGATGTTTGTTATTTTTTGTTGACTTACGTGCTCCTGACCATTGTTAAAATACATATAGGTTTTAAGAAAAATTCACTTTTAAGAGTCTGTTCATGAAATTTGGAGTAATAAGTTCATTTTGTTGATTTATGTTTGGATTTGCATGTCATTGTCAAGATTTGGTTGAATCTGGAGTTTGAAGAGGACTGATAGTAATGAACGAGGATGTTTAGGTAAAAATGAAATTAATTTTGCTCAATTTATTTTCCATTGGGATTCTTAAATACTATTAATTTGACGTTTTGTTGCATCAGATTCACTCATTTGTTTAAATGTTTGATGCCTTTTGTTTACTCATTTGGTTTATTTTCTACATCAAGCTTTTCACAATTCTTAATTTGTTTGTGTTCATGCTAAAAGTTCAGTTGTTTTGATATAATTGTATCATTTGCAACCCCAATATAGTGTTGGTTGTACGTGTTCTGCGCAATTAATGTTTCAATTTCAATTATCATATTCTTATATATCCCACTCCCCATTTCCAACTTATTTGTTTGGTTTGATGCACTAGCTAGCGATCTAGTTAATTATTTTTTTCCAACATAAAATCCCATATACACAATTGTTTGGTAGCTCCTCGAGTACATGTGGGTTGGATAACTGCTCCTTTTTTTCTAGGATTTTCTTCTTTGATACATGCAGACGCCCTTGCTGCTGCTGGAACTCACAACGATTTATCGTTGATCTTCAAACAAGTTTCAGATTTGCCTCTAATTGTCAAAAATGCTTATTTTGGTGCTAAGCTTGATCTTCCTCAATTTCGCTCTGTAATTCGCTAGGGATCTCCCTATTGTACACTTTTTACAATTTTAATATAATTTCCTTGCTTGCTTAGCACAAAAAAAAAAACATGCAATTGAGTGTATCTGGTTTAATGAGTTGAAGATGTATGTGAAGAGCAAGGGAGACACTGATCCTCTAAAGTCTGATCTCTTTATAATTGAAAAAATATTTATAAAAATATAATTGAAAAAATATTTAAAAAAGGGATTTTGTCATTTTCACGTATCTAAAGTCTGATATTTTTATAATTTAAAAAAAAAAAAATTCAAGCAGGTCAAAAGGAAGGTAAAGGAAGTTGTCGTTTACATTTCCTTTTATATATAGGGTATAGAAATCTATTGAAGGTCTAATAGACTCCACAAAACCCCAACTTGTTCTTGAGGTTTGATGGTTGGAGATGGAATTTATTTTCCCTTAAAAGTTGATGATGTTTTGGGGGAGAAGTCATGGGTTTTGGGTAAAGGCAAAGGTTAAAGGCAGGGCGGGTTTACATTGGGGGCTGTGGGGGCACTTGTCCCCACAAGAATTTTCAAAGTCTACGGATTAGTGAGCTATTGCGACAGATTGTAGTGGCGGATAAAAAAAATCTGCCACTATTGCCCCCACAATATTTTTTTTTCCACTCGTAGTTGTCCCCACAAATTTTTTACTGCTCTTGTTGCCCCCACATGGGCAAAATCCTAGCTAGGACTGAAAGGTGAGGAGATTTCAGTCATTTTTGTTATCCTCTCATGTAGACTGAAATCAATGGAGGTATCTTTAATTTTCATCAAAACCTAGGGGTTTTACAATGTTAAAGAAATGACAAATATGCAAACCCAAAGTACTCATTATAGGAGAGTCAATCCAAGTATATGATTTGCATGTTCAACATATAGCGACAACTTCCGAACTACCTAAAAGTTGGCATTACATGTGCATTCCAGCAGCTTATCAGTACTATGTATCAGCTTGGTCATTCTTCTTTAATATGAGTTATGCAATATGGCCTGCAACATAAATTCTTTGTTGAGTGCTGGTAAAAATTCGTGACCTTGTCTAACGCTCTTTAGAGATTTGATATATCAATATAGTGTTACATTGCAATTCAGATTGTGATGTGTTTACTTATTTATGGTTAATGTGTCATTTGAGAAGCAAATCGTAGGAGATAGAAATTCCCAACACCTATTCCTATCGATGAGAAATGACATTAGACTTCGTTCCTTTACTAAACTTACCTTTTTTTTTTCAATTTCAATGAAGCAACTTCCTCTTCATAGTTTCTGAGATTCCAATTGTGAATTAATTGTAGTCGTGCATTAGGGTCTCTACGCATCTGGTGGTTGTTGATTCAAATAAACAGTGACCTTTTAATTGGATTCAAAAGGTGACCTGGATCTTATCTTATAAATTGATTGTATTCATTATTCAGGTATTCAATATGAACTATGGAAACCTAGATATGTATGTTATAATACCTGAACTCAACCGCATGAATGATTAATCCATGCTTCAAGTGCGAACCTAAACCCAACTGTTGAACGATCAGTTTCGCATTTACACCATACTCATATGTCACGTGTTCTTTCACAATTATTTGACGTGTTGGGTTAACTTCTTGTTGTGCAGTGTAAATCTCCCCCCACTTTATTTTTGTTATTACATTCAAGCTTGTTCTCTTTATGACTTTTATTGTGGTATGCATGTGCTTATATACATACAAGCAAACACATTTGACGTATATAATCTAACTAACTCATCTACAAGCTATTTTGGGTTTTTGATTCTTTTGCTTGTAACCCTAGAATGAACTTTAGCGTTTTTTTTTATAAAATAAAAAATTAATCAGGTCTATTTGTTTAAGATTAAAATGATCACAAAATTATCTCATTTCAACAACTTTCATTTTATTATGCTTTTGCATTCCTTTCTAGCACTTGGTTTGTGATTGAAGAGGAAGACCTACTTTCCTCTTTCCTTTTAACCACCTTTTGAGGCTACTGTGATTACCAATCTCACAGCCTCCAGTTATTTTAGCTTTATTTTGGAAATTTTAAAGTCGAGATAGAAAATGAAGTGTACAAATTTATGTTGGCTGGCATTGCCCCTAATATTGGGAATTCAGAGAGTATTTTCACTTTGTGGGAGAAAGGGAGGTTGAAGTGGAGAATGAACTTATTGGTGCTGTCATAGTTTCAATCACTACGTCATAAGGCGCAAAAAGCGACAGTAGTTTTGCGGAAAAAACGACTGCTTCAAGCCGTCGTTTTAAGCGACGGAATCCAGCAGTCGCAAAATCACTGTTTTTCCGCGACTCAACGCTACTTAACGCGACTCAATGCGATTCAACACGACTCAACTCTTGACTCTCACTGTTTCATGCACAAGCAGATTGTTCGACTGTCTCTCTCTCTTACTCTCACTCTCAGATCGATTATGAACGAAGAATCGAAATCAATCGACTCTCTCGACTCTATGTCTCTCGATCGATCGATTTTGAACGAAGAATCGAAATTAGTCGAATCTCTCTCTCTCTCGATCGGATTTTGAACAAAAATCTTCGATCCTTCGCTCAACTCTCACTCTCAGATCTCGGATTTTGGCTCTTTCTCTCCATCTCAATCGGATTTTAATTTTTAACAAAACCTTCGATTTTTTTGCTCGATCTCTCACTCACAAATCTCAGATTTTGACTCTTTCTCTCCATCTCGATCGGATTTTGAACAAAAATCGACGATTCTTCGCTCGATCTCTCACTTATAAATCTCGGATTTTAAAGAAAGATACTAGGGTTTTGAATCTGTGGTCAGACGCAATCAGATTTCGATTTGTGATTTTTAAAGTTGTTTCGATTTGGTCTGAACTCGAGAAGAAGATTAAAGTGATTTCGATTTGGTTTGAACTCAATGAATTCTGATTTTGATTTCGTTTGAACTCGATTTGATCTGGACTGGAGAAGAAAATTAAAGTGATTTCCTTTTGGTCCAATTTCAATTTGGTCCGAACTGGAGAAGAAGATTAAAGTGATTTCGTGTTGCGAGTTTTAGGGCTTTGTTCGATCTCCCCCTTTCAAATCATCTTAACTTACCTTCGATCTTTCGAATTTGAAGCGAGTTTCTGCTGGGTTTGTGATTGAATATTCAGGTATGTTAAAGCTTTTGATCGAATCTCAGATTTTCCTTAATAATTTTAGAGTTTCATAGATTTTCTTTATTTCAGATATAAAGAAATTGTTGTGGTGTAATTAAGTGCTACTTTGATTCCAAATTCATAAAATTGTTTTTGAATTTAATTTACGAAACATTCTTTCAACCTCTAATATATAATTGAAGTATAATGAAGAAAGAACTCTGATAAGGATGATCAATATAATTGAGTGTAATAAATAGTGATGATTGTTTGTCAGTATGATTTTTAGAAGATAAGGCTGATCAACATTATTGAGTGTAATCATACAGAGGCTTGTCTGCTGCAACCCTGTGAAACACTCCATGTATGAACATATCTCCCAGGATATAAGATTACAAAAAAAAGACTACACAGATGAGCTTTTTTTTTTTTTTTTTTAACTTTGCATGAAAGAAAAGCAACAAAGAAGAGTGATGGATGACAAGAGAAGAGCTATACCGTACTTTATTCTAACCATCACAGTTAATAAAGATACTCCATTGTCCTAGGATTATGGTTGCAGTAGGGTTCATGCTATGATTTCCTTTAATTGCAAAAATAAATTTATTGCTAGATTTTGAGGACATCTTTTAATTGTATAGGGCATGATTTGGCAAGTAGCATGTATTGGAGAAATCCCTAGAATGTTGTGTAGCCCTTTAAGTGTTCTTAAGAAACATCACAATGAGTTTTCCCTTCCTAATTCTTTCATTTTGAGTAGAAGTAAATACCATTCTATCAGAGTTATGTGCTTGAAATTGATGATTTTCTTCATATTTGAGGCGTGCATTCATTATAGACTGTAAATGAATGTTTCATGTTTATGATAAAAGATATATGTTCTTGTTTAGGTCCCCAAGGGCCACAACTACAGAAGGTGCTGGAAAGGTTGACTGGACTACATACTGCACCAAATGTTTTTATTGGTGAGCTAATTCTTCATACTTTCACCTTGCCATCACATATTATGAATAACCTTCACTTTTGAACATGGATCATATTGATTCCAGTTAAGCTTTTTATTTTCGTTTCTAAACAAACAGAAACATGCATCAACCACGTAGATGTCATATTTTCCAATTCCAAAAAGTCTAAAAATTTCTGATCATGCATATCTGCTAAAGGAACTTTGCCTAACTTTCTGTTTTTGGAAGGCTGTGAAACTAAGGGACCATAAAGCTTAGTTTTATTCCATGATACACATTGAACTTCCTCAGTCATAGTTAAGATATAGTTGTCAGTTTGTTTGTCTTAAAAAAAAAACTTTATTAAGTTGTTTTCTTCACTCAAAGGGCAATATAGTAATGATTGCAATTTTCTATTATTGAATAAAATAGAGGAAAGTAGGATTTATTTGTTAGTCCCTTCCCTAATTTCACTAGTCTTCCTCTCTTATCATTTTTTCTCAAATCATTTCCTTTGAAGTGGTGCCATGGCAGTTATCCTAGTTGAAGAGGTTAGGGCTTCATGGCTCCCAACTCATTAACTTTACGTGCAATAATCCCCAAGAAGACTTAGGTGCCAATTTTAAGTTGGTTAAGTTT
The DNA here is from genome assembly GCF_017979445.1 of Akebia trifoliata. Taxonomy (NCBI): domain Eukaryota; kingdom Viridiplantae; phylum Streptophyta; class Magnoliopsida; order Ranunculales; family Lardizabalaceae; genus Akebia; species Akebia trifoliata. The sequence goes on from NC_141377.1 coordinate 51,986, forward strand.
GCAAGTGTTAATATCATAGACTGGCTGGTGAGTGATTCTCTAATTACTAGTCTTGTGAGTGAAATAAAGCCTGAGGTAGAATCACCCTATGTTCCTTTGACCTGTTTGGTCATTCCTGCACATTGAGTCTTGGGAAAAAACCTATTCAAGCCCTTGTCTCAGATATTGGTAGTTCGGGGCAACCTCTCTATGCTCCTATTGAAGCTTCAATGGTCTGAGGTGAAACTCTGTAGTCCAGTGACTCTGTTCTATCTTCTGAATGCTGGTCTTAGGTAAAACTCTTAAATAACTTGTGCTCAAGTTAAGAGTATGGCATGCAATTCTTTTAGGCTTTGGGAAGGTTGAATTTTGGGCATATGTGCACTTGCTCAAAATGAGCAAATGAATTGGCTCGAGGAGGAAGTAAGTGTCCATTGTGTCGTGCGCCGATCGTATTTGTCTATTTGATTAGAGGTAACTGTCACAACAGGCTGTGGCGTAGGGTGCACCTTATCTAACCAAATAGGCGGCTCAACCTCGTCCGGGCTTGAGAAGATTCGGCTTGTTAGCCAAGAATCGATATTGTTAGCAACTACTAATATAAAGGGAACATCGGGTTTGGTAAGGAGAATGCAACAGATGCCAAAATCAGGACTGCTATTGAGCTTGCCAATGCTGCAAAGTTCATCGACAAGTTACCAAAGGTGACATGAAACCATTTTTATTTGTGAATTAAAGCTTTGTGCGACGCTGACATGGTTGCATCTTTTCGTTCTGACTTGGATGAGTGCTAAAGACATTAAAGCTCCAGCCTATTACATGACCAAATAACATTTAAAATCTTGATTAAGCTCGATGTTTAGTCAAAAAGATAAAATGATTTCCCTATACAATCAGTTTCTTTTTTTTCACAACTTTGACTTTACGGATAAGATCCTATAGCATTATCATTTTCACCATCAAAATCTTATCTTAGGGAATTTCATCGCATGATATCAGACTGCACATGTAATGTTCACAGTTTCTTTTGCATAAGCAAATAAATGTGTCCCTACACAATATAGAATGTCTGCGACATCATAATTATCAACACCAATATCACCAATCAAGCATAGCCAGGAATCCCATATAAGCCCTAGAAATGATTCAAAAATTAGATAAAGAGATAAACCTAGACCTACTAAGACTCACCAAAATTCAACCCATTCCAAAACTTCGAACCCCATCAAAACAAGTTCAGAAACGTAAAACATCCAATTTTTTTGTAAACCAATTTTGATGGAGTTCGAAGTTTTGGAATAGGCTGAATTTTGGTGAGATGATCTCCTTGTCACAATGACCATCCTCACCAAAAATCAGCTCATTCAGGTGAGTTTTGGTTTTTGTTATGTTATTGATCAAATTCAAACTTTATTTTTATTTTTATTCATTTATTGCTAGGTTCACTTGGAATATCTTGAGGCTGATGCCGATATATTAGTAACTTCATCATATCAGGTACGTACTTAATCTCAAAATATACATTTACTCATTTGAATGCTCATTGTTCTATAGCAATGATATTTGAAAGTACAATTATAATGTATTGGTTAGGTTCTTATCAGGGTCCAATAGAGGCCATAGACAAGGGTTTTGAGTCTACATGGTCTATTGTTCTACAACTAGACCAAATTGAATAGAGAAACAAGACTTGTTCAGCTCACCCCAAATTTTTGTGATAGTCTTTGATTATGATCTATGTTCTACAAATTTTCTGGATACTTCTGTCAGTCTTTGAATCATTCAAGTTGTGTTTACTTGATTTTGTTTGAGGGCCTTTACCAATGGAATACTAATGTTTTTTTTTTTGGTAAATTCTTGAGAAATGTATTTTCCACCTCTAATTGTAAACTAAAAAAATTTCATGACAATAATTTCAATTTGGACTTGGCATGTAATAGTTTTACTGGGAATTTCACATTGCCAAACCTTTTGTTCTGATTTCGCAGGCAACGATTCCAGGATTTTTATCCAGAGGCCTATCTATTAAAGAAGGGGAAACATTACTACAAAAAAGTGTCAAATTGGCTCTTGAAGCCCGTGATGGGTTCTGGGATGTGATGGAAAAGACTCCTGAACATAGGTATAACCGTGCTTTAGTTGCAGCATCTATTGGAAGCTATGGAGCTTATCTTGCAGATGGTTCTGAATACAGGTCTGTGTTGATCCCTTCTTCAAACTTGTGGGTTCATAAACACTATTTATGTTATTCATATCTTACAGCAACTTCAAACAACCTGTTTACTAAAATCAACTTTCTTCAAGAACTGCTATTGGCTCCCCAACTTTTAGTTACTACACTCCAATTAAAAATAAAGAAAATAAGTCATTGGTTGGGAATGAGTAATAGTTGGGGTGCCAATAGAAGTTCCCTCCCTTCTTTTTTTTTTTTTTAGGCTAGGTTTCTATTTTTTGGGTTTAGGATTTTGTATGAGCCCAAATCATAGTTGTAAATAACTATTGAAATTGTTTGAATGAGTGTTATAATGTTGAGATTATAATTTGAGCCAAACCCCTGTAATGTTTTGTGCTTTAATCTTTAATTGCTGTGTGAGACATAATTTAGGAAATTGGGGTGTGATAGGTAAAAGTTGGGGTGCAATTTTTTTTCTTTTTCTTTTTTTCAAACTGCATCTAAGCTTATGCAACATGCTCGTCTCTTATGCTTCTAGTGGATGTTATGGACCGGATGTGAAGTTGGATAAGCTGAAGGATTTCCATAGACGACGATTGCAAGTCCTTGTGGAAGCAGGTCCAGATTTGCTAGCCTTTGAGACCATACCCAATAAACTTGAAGCTCAGGTTTGCTCTTCCAACAGCTATCGTTTGTATATTTCTTTGGTCTCCAGTAGATACAAAATGATATTTTCTTAAATTATTTGCTCCATATATGTTTCAAAGTTGAAAAAACTACTTTAGACAGATTCTTTTTTCTCCTTTATCTTTAATTAATTAAACCTTTTATCTTGTCATCATTGCAAGTGTCCTCATATATCATTATCCCTTTTAGCTTGATGTGATACACACTTATCAGAGTGACTTGTTTTTCTCAACCATCTTGCACTATGTTTATGTTTTGAACCAAGCAATATTAATGCATTCCTGGCGTGCTTTGTGCAAGACTACACATAATACTTGTGACTCTCGACTAATAATGATGATAAATGGGATGTGGAAATTTCTTGTCCTTCATTTACTTTATTTTTGTATGAGAAATGAAATCCTTTAACCTTTAACCAAATAAAATTCTGCACATTCCTATGCTCCACAGTCATGAGTCAGGACGGTTCCAAATTTTGCTTAGTTTCCTTAATCAATTCCTATGTTCTTGAAAAAAATATTAGGAGTATTATAAAAAGTGTGCGAAACCTAGCCCCGCATGGGGTGCTGCATTTGTAATTGTCTTAGCTTTAAATCAATATTTTGGCAACAGTATGGTTTTTTCGAACTTCATTTGTTATTATTTTGATTTCGGGAGAGCTACCACAGGCCTGCATTGAACTGCTTGATGAAGAAAACATTCAAATTCCATCTTGGATTTGCTTCAGCTCTGTGGATGGTAAGAATGCTGCCTCAGGAGAGAGCTTCAAGGAATGCCTTGATGTAATAAACAAAAGTGACAAAGTGAATATAGTTGGAGTAAATTGCACACCTCCTCATTTCATAGAAGGCATCTGCAAATTTAGAGAGGTAACTGAATTTAAATTCTATATCGTTTGGAAGTAATTGAAATCAGATCAACGTGTTTATTTGTAGTCTTTTTTTTTTTTTTAACAAGAGTTCTGTTGTAAGAAACCATATGTTTCAAGTCTTGTGAGAACCAAATTCTGTATTAATGCAAGATCAATCAATATTGAAGGTTTTATTGGAGAACCAAATGGAGCAGAGTCGTAAAGCAGAGAGGGAGATGATTAGTATCTCACAAGAAACAGGGCTGATTACAGATATGAACACTGATCTTGGAGAAGAACCATCTACTTCGGTTGGACCAGTTGATCTTGATTGTATTTGGAATTATTGAAAAATTCTATAAAAGTAGAAGAAGAAAATAAGAGCTTCAGTTACTATTAGAGTCTAAAATAGATGGTGTGTATAATTTTTATGGATTGAAATAAGATCAAATTAAATATTTAATCTTACATCTCGATGAAAAAATCTATGGCCCACTGCCAAGTCAGCATAGAAATTGTGAGCAGTGTGGAACGAAGTCAGTTTAGAACAACTTTATTTTCAAATTATGAAATCACAATTTATTAATTATAAATTGATAAAAACGACTGCCATTAACAGTCGTTTTTTCCAACTATTTAGAACCGTCGTTTTTTCCAACGAACTAAAGCCGTCGTTTTTTTAGACGGTCATTTTGACGGACTAAAGCCATCGTTTTTTTCGACGGTCATTTTAAGCGACTAAAGCCGAATTTTTTTTTCGACGGTCATTTTGATGGACAAAAGCCGTTGTTGTTTCCGACTTTCTTTGACAGTCGCTTTCTAATCGCGACTCCTTTTTAAACGACTGTAAGGGCAGTCGTTTATCTCTCAATATGACGTAGTGAATCTATTGTTTAATTCTGACATATTTGCGAAATTGAGGCACAATGACACAAAATCTCCTATTTTTAGAAAAAAAAAAGTTTTATTTGGCAATTGAATCCTTACTTATTCGCAATATTTTGAAAAAAATGCATTTTATATTATTTTTAATATTTATTTTTGCATTAGGTTTCGTAAGAAAACTACATTCTTATTATATGGAATTTTATATTTTGGTTAATATTATATTTAATAAATAAATAAACATCTTATATTTTTCATAATTATTTTTCAATATACCCAATTTTTTTCCCAGATTCGCCAATTTTTGCCAATTTTTTCTAAATATTTCCCTTGCATAATTATTTCTGAACCCCTAACTTTGTCTCTAATCGTTGAGGAAGGTATCTCCCAGCAAAGTTATGCACCATCATAAATGAAGGCTACCTGTTAAGTTGGCTGGGCTTTTCATTGAAAAAAGAGAACTAGATTAGTGAGTTTTACCCAAGTTTTAAGCTTGCACTTGAATTGGTTAGCTAACTAACAATGCAGCTTATTCATTGTTATTTTTTAGCTTAATGGATTGATGTTTATGCCTAGCTTCTTAGATTCTTAACTTGTGCTACATAATCATCATCATCATCAAAGACTTGACCCCAAAATTTGGGGTTCACCCATTCTATCGTTTATAAAGCTATGTTGAAAGCTCTATCTTGCCATGCCCAAAACTCTTCAAGAGTAGGGGAGAACATCTCAACCTCATCAAAGAATGTCCAGTTTGAAAGAGAATTTAGTGGTTTGTTTATTCATGTTATCTAAGTTCATAAACCACTTGCAATTTGATTGACAATCTTGTCTTATAACTATTCCTTACAATGACATAAAATGAATTAACATCCACTACACTCTGCGATTTGTTCATTATTGAGATATAAGTTAACAATCTTTGCAAGAAATTGCAAAATGCAAACCCATTGAAATTGCAAGAATAACACATACCTCAAGAATTTGCTCCGCAACCACATATACCTCAAGAATCCAACCAATGTAATTGTTGATCCCCTTTTATAGTTCCAACCTAATGGAGAGTCAGGCAACAATACTAGGGTATTAAAATTCCAAAAATAACATTTAACAACACATTATATTAAAACGTTAAAATAGAAAACCATCAGAACTGGCCAAAATGATCTGCATGTTTAAAAATTTACAAAATCCAAGATCATTTGGAGGTTTAGAAAATAGAAAATCACCAAATATTTCTGAAAGGGGGGTTTGGATCAACCATCAGGTCAAATTCGTGGGTTTGCAAGCCATTCAAAATACTCATCCAAAGAAGTGGGAGAATATTAGAACCCACATGACGTTGTGGCCTCATTGACCTCCATGGTTTAAGTTTCTAAAATGCACAAGGATTGTATAATATAATAGAATATCAATATTATTAGAAACCCAATATAATTAAAATTATTATTCTTTAAGGAATTAATATGAGACCTTGATGGATAGAAAACCTACTAAAAAAACATCTAGGCCATCAACCTTTATCTATAAAAGGGATTGGGTAACCCCATATTGGTATTGACATTAACTACTCGAAACGTTGAGCATAAGAAAGTAATATCCATCGATCACAAAACTCAACCAGTCCAAATTGAGAGAAGGGAGAAGGTGAGTCTAGAAGAAAATACCAATTTGATTGGGGTTTCGCAAAGCACAAGGAACGAGGGAGATTAGAGCGCATCTTCAAAGCATTGGATTAACGGTTTTGTGATTGCACAATGTAAGTAACAATAACTTGATTTATGATTTTATTCATGAATGATTGTTTGACATATGTGTTTGATTGATTCTATCAGGACAAATAAAAGTCGTGTTAAGTTTTTTAATATATAAAATACTTAACACAAGATACATTGATTAAATGCTCAGTTGATTTGTTGACATGGTTTGATGAGTCGTGACTTGTAACAGTTGAGAACGAAAATATGGTATTTAAAGATGGTGAGGAAGGTGAACAATCAAAGTTATTATTTGTGGGTTTGGTATTTAAAGATGGTAGAGGATACATAAAGAATTTCTTATAAAGAAAATATTGTTTTTTAATCAAAGAAAAAGTGGTACAAATTATTCTCTTTATATATAAGTAAGATGTATACCTCATTGTGAAAAGGATGGAGGAGCCCTAATTTTTGTTATAAACATACCTGGTTGTGAATTTCAAGCAAATATTTTTGTCGTATTTAACCTTTTCAAGTAGTTTTGCCCTAATTCTTAATAGGCTAGACAAAACATACCCAAACTCAAATAATTCAGGTCGGATGAGTTAAGTAGGTAGATATTATTTGATGGTTGCCAATCCAATATATTGGCTTGAAATTCATAATTTATAGTCCTTTAATTCAATTTATAATTATTTATCAATCTATATTTAAATTTAAATAATTATAATTTTTCTTATAAATTAAGATGGATTGGAAGATGTTTAGTTCATATCATATTTCTTTTAGATAATAAAGATTTTAATTACTAAGAAAATAATTTTTAAAAATACAAAATATCATATTGATTATTTGAGTTTTCTTGTCTTAGAATATTTGATCTGTTAAAAATTTCACTCTTTCGTGAAAAATATCGATGCCCCACGGTGAGTCATCTTAGTCTTGGACTATTTCTAATTTTTAAAAGGTTAATGATTTTTAGTTGCTCCCTCTGACACATGTGCTAGAATATTTTTTTTCCTTGGGATACACAACTGTATATATTTATGGGGACACACAATTGTGTATCCCTGAGGGTAGAATCTATGGCTCAAATCTATACCATGTCAGGGAGCATATGGGGGCGTGTGTTAGAGAGGACGTCAGAAAATCACGACTCATTATCAAACCATGGACTAAGCAGGAGTTGAGACAACCAACCATTAAAAAATAAAAATAAAAAATTCTCGGACTAGCCAACAATTTATGTAGGCGTAGTTGGGGTATGGAAGAAAGATAAAATGTAGGATTGTCCAACAATTTTTTAATTTATTTTTTATTACTATTGTTTAGGTAATACTTATAAGGTACAAAAGTAATGTTGTTTTGATCATTTTCCATTATTTATATTTATAGTAAAACTCTTAATCCTCCTTCCAAAAAGGGAGAGTTCAATTCAGGCCCACTCGTTGTCCACCCACAAGGATTTATCTCGACTTATCTAATATATGTGGTTTGTGGGGGTATTGCATGTATTAAGGCGATTTGGGCAAGATATTGTGCTATAAGCGACTTGTTGCCTTGTCCTTACTAATCAGGCTAGCCTATGGCTAGGGACAACCCACTATAAAAAAAAAACACTTAATCCTTAGAGGTACATGAGTATACATACATACATGCATACATATATAGGGCCAGCCAAATCCATGGACAAATGACATGAATCATTGGATTGAGCTAGATCTACAGCATGGATCAACACAGATCAAACGAAATCATGTGCGTGGTTGTTCACTTAAGTTTTTATGTTAATTACAAACACCTCCGTGCTTGCCACATCAATCTAAACAAAAAAAAAAAGAGAAAAAAGGGTAATAAGATTTCTATCTTCTTTTCTTCTCTTCTCCTCTATAAGCTCTAACCCCAAACCCTAGTTTCGTTGTCTTCTCCACTCAACGACGTCGACAGCGACGGCTTTACCTCATTTCCTCTCTCCTATGCTCTCTTCCTCTATAATTTGTGATTATGTATCTCATCCGACGACTACGATTAAAGAAATTCATCTCAGCCTAGTCTTCGACGAAGTTCATTGCCATCGTCGTCTTCGAAGAACTTCGTATCAACTTGTTTATTACACTCTCGAGGTATGATTTTTAGTTTGTTTTTTAAGGTTAAATCTCATGAATGTTTTCAATATTTTTCTCTTCTTATTTCTTCCTTTAATTTTGTTTGAATAGTTTGTTTGTTTGGGTAAAATCTATTTGAAGCTCTCTACGTACAAATTTTCATAGAAATAGATGTGGTAATATCCTCAAATAAACATAAAAAGTGAGGTAGTTGCTTGATGAATGATCTATGGTTGACTTTTAGGGTCTTTATATGAGAAAAATTGTTCGACAAAAAATAGTAAAATGCAACCAATCTTCTTTGAGAGCATTTTTTTTAAAAAAGACTAGCTGAAAATGTTTGTTGACAGCAACTAAAAATCGTACCTTGAACTAAAAATCGTAAATGGTAGAGTAGGAAAATGAAAATTAGCTGTGAACTATTTGAAAAATCTGAAAGAAAAAAAAAAAACTACTTTAAATTCCCATCTTTAAAAAAAACAAAAAACAAAATTGAACACAGAAGTGTCAATGTCTAAATAAGTAGTTACTTAGAAGGATGTTATTAAGCACCCAAAACACTTGTTTCCCAACTTCAAACTTTCTCATAAGAAATTAAAGAAACATTGATTTAAAATCTCATCTTTAAATTTAGCTAATCAAATGCTAATATATGGATTGAGCCAAATTAACATATCTCTTTTACATCAAAGCATATTTGGAGACAATATTGTGTACTTGGTGTGTAGAAACTTTAATTGACACTTTCAAATCCTTACTAGAACAACAATGGTAACAGTAGCAGCAAGGGCTTATACCCATAGGTCAGTTGGACCTTAGTTATTAGAATTAGCAAGTCTCCTATGATATTATCTCATTAAATTCCAAGTGACTTGGTCTTTTTTTAACACAATTTTACCAAGTGAATTGGAATTTTTTTTATATAGTTTTACCAAGTGACTTATAGCGAGTGCCCATGAAATTTGTGAAGTGCAAAACATCAAACGTGGAAGAAATTCTATAATAGGTGTATAATGGAAGCTTTATTGAGTATAAAAGCCCTCACTTCTACTGTTTTGTACAAAAAAAAAAAAACCAATAGAGTATTTCATGTTAATTAGTAGTTTCATATTTCAAATCAAACTCTTTCTTCCAAAATTGCCTTCTTGTAATCTACTGAATTTTGGTTGGTTTAAAGTTTAGAGCTATAACTTTTCAAGTTATGTTGGCATATCAAAATGGATTTCAAATTGTATAGATGGAATTATCCTTTTCATGAAGGATTTTGTAGCATACTAGCATTTTGCATTTATTTTAGTAGTGTATGACCATGTGTTATTTGTGTCCTACCAGTCCATCAATTATGTTCTAGGAGTTAATATTCATAGATACAATTGACAAGTATAGGAGTGTGCCTATCGATGAAAATCTGAGGAGTATGCTTATCAATCAGATCCTAAGATCATCATCTATAATCCAAGTAGATAGTGAGAAGCGTGTTCATTACGAAAGTCACAACAAAGATGTTGAAAAGTTAAATACACTATATGTGGGAATGTTTTTTCTACACGACTAGGAAAGTGAAAAAGTATTATGAAAATTAAGGACATCGGGAAGGGCTTTGCATTCGTGTATAGACTACTTCTAAGATATTAAGAGGTTCTGATCAAGTAACTGGAATAACATATGTTTGCATACACAAAGGTAAACATGTCCCAAAGGGGAAAGAAGACATGGTATCAGATGGGAATGAAAAGGGTAAGAAGAGAATTACAAGAAGTAGTTCAACTTTTAAGTGTGGATGTCAGGTACACATGCACATCATATTCGACAAACATACGGCTGAATGAAAAGAGTCACTTTTCAATGATAGTGAAAGCGCCCTCGATCCGCGGGTTGCGGATCTATTTTTTTGGTGTTTGGGAGTCATCACCTAGTTTTACAATCCAGGAATCGAATCATGACTCTAAACAGATAAACAATACTGATCTACGAAAAAGAAACTATGGGTCCAAGGATCACGTTACGGGATTGGAAGGTATTAGGCACCAATCCTGCCTGGCAAATGTAGGTCTCTACTTTTCTCAAAAATTACATTGTTGAAAATGACCGAAAAAAATTTTACCTGGGTAATTGTGACAGTTGATTCCCTGAGAACTGGCGGAAAGTGTTCCTCGTGTGAGTCTTTCTGTTTTTGTCTCCATCATTAGATCTATTTCCAATCTCTGAGATAAGATTTTATTCTCCTAGATTTAAATATTTTTTGGATGTCTGGGTATTTTGAAGGTTTCTAAATGTTTTTTGAGAATTTCTGAGTGTTTTTTAGTAAAAAAAAATTAGGTTTAGGTGTTAGGTAGGGACCTGGGACTTTAGATTTAGGATTTTGGGAAGGTTGGGGAGAGTTTTTGACCTCTCTTTCCTAAAATTTGTCTTGACCTGCGAGTTTAGGTTGTAAAGGCTCCTTTTTATAGAACTTGTTGAAAGAGTTAGTGTTTGATTAAGTTTCTTCAAGATAAGGTTAAGTTGTTTAATTAGGATTTTAATTCTTACGTACAATGAAGATTTTTAAGTTTTTTGAGAACCCCCCTAATTATATTTTTAATTCTTTGAGATCCCATATGGAGGGGTCTTTTAATAAATATTATGTGGGCCCTACTTAAATAAATAGGCCACCACTTAAAATTTGACCCATGGACTTAATTAATTGATTTTATTTGTTTAAATTTTTAATTCAATTTATTAAGATTTCACTTTATGTTAATTAATGTTTTAATTATTAATTTTAAAATTTTAAATTTTTAGGATTGAAAATTTACTGTTTTGCCCTCAAATAGGGCTTTTAAGTTGAAAGGTTGATTTTCGACGTTTTGGGTGTTTTGAAATCAATTTTTCGTAAGAAATTCAATGGGAGTAATCGGTTTGTGTCACTTATGGGTTTTTGGCGTGAAATGGTCGTGGACCATATGATGGGATTTTTGTAATTTTATTGAATTTTATGAAAATTGACGAAATAATTTATTTTGTTTAAATTCATTATTTTATGTGTTCGAAAGAATTTTCTTAAGCGTAATGTAGGCTCTAAAGATGTTTTGATGTCAGGGGTATTTTAGTAATTTTGCCATTTTTTATGATTTTTCTCGTAAAACTTCTTTTTATCTAAAAATGATGATTTCTATGTTTAGAGTTGTATTTTTCTAATATAGCATGATTTCTAAAGTTTTGTTTGCTTGAAATACATCATCCAAATTTCTAAAATATATCTAGTAACAAATAAAAAATATTAGAATATTCATCCATCATTGGGAACCGTCGCAATCGGATTGACAAGTTAATTAATCAGGTGTATGCAAAATAGGATGTCTATAGATAGTCAAAACCATAAGATAGTCACACCAACGAGAAGAATGAAAATGAAATTGAATCAAAGTATATCGAAAATAGCTAAAGATTTAACTGAAACATTCCGAAGAGAGAATATTCTAGTTATTAAAGTTCCAACAATTTTGTAAAGCATAGGGAATTAGAAAGAGAAAACGCAAATTTTGTGGTCAACTACTTTGTAAAAAAACAAAATGAAAATCCACAATTTTTTATGCAATATAGTATGATGACGATGGGAAAGCAATAAATTTTTTTTTAATGGATGATAGGTCAAGATTGTCATGAGTATTTCGGTGATGTGGTTACATTTGACACGACTTATCAAACAAATAAGTACAAGATGTCGTTTGCCCCATTTACTATTGTAAACCATCATTTTCGATCTATCCAATTTGGATATATTTTTTTAGGAGATGAGACAAGTTACTTTCCTGTTATTATTTGATATTTGACTTCAAACTATGAGAGGACGACATCCAATTTCGATAATCACAGACCAAGATTTAGCAATGAGGAATGCAATTGTTAAAAAATTTCCCAACACCCATCATCGCTTATACATTTTGACATTAGAAAGAAATTTGCAAAGTTGTCCCATAAATACTTTGAAAATTCTAATTTCAAAGGTAAGATAAAAAAATATATTTGATCAACATACACAGGAGAAGAGTTCGAAAAATAATAGAATAGTGTGGTTGAGGAAAATGAATTAGAAAGGAATGAATGACTTCAACAATTATTTGAAATACGAGACTTGGGTGCCTACTTCTAATCGAAGTACTTGTTTCATCAATGTGAATACCATTGGGTGCAGTGAAGGCATTAATGCATTATTCGATGGGTTCGTTAATGCGACAACAAATCTCAAAAAATTTGTTATCAAGTATAAACAAACATTGAAGGATATTATGAAAAAGGAGTGTAAACACCCCATTTTTGCATCCGCCTGATTAATCAACTCGTCAACCCGATCGCAAAAGTTCCCAATGATGGATGTCTATTCCAATGCTTTATTTTGTTACCAGATATGTTTCAGAAATTTGGATGAGGTATCTCGAACTGACAAAACTTAGAAACCACGCTACGCTAGGAAAATACGACCCCAGAAACATAGAAATCATCATCTTGCAGACCAAAAAGAAGCTTCACAATAAAAATCACTAAAAATGATCAAATTATCAAAATACCCCTAACATCAAAACAACCGTAGAGCCTACATTACGCTTAGGAAAACCCATTCAAACACATAAAACAACAAATCGAAACCAAATAAATCATTTCACCAATTTTCACAAAATTCGACAAAATTACGAAAATACCCCTCATAAAATTCACGATCATGTCACACAAAAAATTTCATAAACGACAAAAACCAACATTCACATTGAATTCCTTACGAAAAACTAATTCCAAAACATCCTGAAACATTGAAAAACGACTTAAAACGTAAAAAATCCTCTCCGAGGGCAAAACGGTAATTTTACAACTTTAATAATTAAAATTTTTGAAATTAATAAATAAATCATTAAAAAATGTAAAAAGAAACATTAAGGTCAATCAAGTAAGACTAAAGTCAAGTAAGGCTAAAGTCAAAACATTAAAGTCAACCAAGAAAGACTAAAGTCAAAGTATTAAAGTCAATATCATAAGACTAAAGTCAAAACCCTGAATCAAAACACTAATCAAGTCAATCTCATAAGACTAAAAGTCAAAACCCTAAATCAAAACCTAATCTAAACTAATCAAGTCAATTTCATAAGACTAAAAGTCAAAATCCTAAATTAAAACCCTAAAGACTAAGTCCATCTCATGAGACCAAAGTCTAAACCCTAATTGAAACCCTAAAAGAAACCCTAATGAAACCCTAATTCTCCTAAAAAACTTTATAAATAGGAGCCTCCACACCCTATTTTTGTATCAAATCATAAACCCTAAGAGAAGTAGGTCTAAAAGCTCCCCTAGCCCCCCATAAACCCTAGTTTTGGAGCCCCAACTCCTTACCTAACATCCCTCCTTCAATTTTAGTCTAGAAAACACCTAAAATCCCTCCAAAAATACCCTCAAATCCGTAACAAACTTGAAGAGTTCAAATCCAAAAACAAGGAGATACCTTGATCTAGGAGATCCGAAGTCAAATCCGGAGACAGAACGAAGCAAGGGAGTACAGTACAAGGAGCTCTTTTTGTCAGATCTGAGGGAACAAAATCCTTGCTATCGGAAAGTTATGTAATTTTTTTATTTTTATCTAGGTTTTTAGCAATGTGATATATTTGAAAAGTTAGTAGAGACCGGCTTTGGCCGGGCGGGGTTTGTGCCTGACACCTTCCAACCCCGTAACATGATCCCCGAATTAAGATTTTTTGTGGTAGATTAGTTCTTTTTATCCATGTTAGAGTCAGTTTGGTTCCTAGACCACAATAACTAGGTGGCGACTCCCAAACCTCAAGGGTCAAAAGCGAATCCGCGCACCCCGCGGATCGAGGGCGCTTTCAAGGAGAGTGATAAAGATTATGAGACAGAGCAAAAGTTCTGAAGTGTCAATGACAATGAATTACTTTTGAAACATGCTGCAAAAGTTTGTACTAAAATTATGTTTAAAAAATTGAGGGAAGAATGGGTCCAAGTTTTTTTTATATAAAATTGAACGAAAAGTAATGAAAGTTAGATTTGAAATATTTTTAGTGAAAAATAAGTTTGGCGAGTCTGAAGAATTTCTTTTGAAATTAAATTTAGATACCTACGATGGTACATGCGGATGTAAAAAATTTGAGTTTCTTAGAATAGTTTGCTGATATTTTTTTAAAGTGTTTATACACCTTGACATTGATGTTATACCATCACGCTTTATTCTTGAAAGATGGAGACAAGGGGCCAACAAAGTTAGAGTGATAGATGCACAAGTAATGAGCAATGGAAAAGAACCATCAGTTATCTTGAGATTAAGTAATATGTGTCAACAATCTATTAAATTGGCCAATTTTTGATCACCTTCAATGAAAGCATATACATTGTTCACAAATACCTTAAATGAACTATCTAAACAAATCTCTGAAATTCAACGTGAAGAAATGTTAGATTTTGTAGTTCCTGTAATCAAAGTACACAACAAAAAACTAGTAGTAACCTATTTCAATTGTTACTTTTAGACACGAATGTCACACTTCAAAAACTAAACCCAAATCCCCATGATTCCCAAGTTGAATCCAGAGGCATGATATATAACACATATTATGATAGTCAATATATAAGCGTAAATGACAAATAAATAACTATATGTCATACATAATCATTGCCCAACAAAACAGATATGTATCATCAAACATTAGTACACTTAACATATACATAAAACAGTAACGACATAATATCGTGTTTGTAACTATATAAGAAAATGACAGTAAAAGACTCAAACCTAACTTTAATTCAAAACTCATCAGTAATACCCATGCTTCACTCCTGGAAGTTTTGACTGATCATCTATAAAGCTATGACAGTGAGTCTCTTCAGAAGGATCACCTAAACCTGGTGCATCTGAAATTTATGATGTAGGGGTGAATAATAGGAGAGTTACCCAGTAGGAGAATCTTACAATTTTAAATAATAGTACCCTATATCATGTTTGTAGCTATATAAGAAAATGATAGTAAAAGACTTAAACCTAACTTTAATTCAAAACTCATCAGTAGTACCCATGTTCCACTCCTGAAAGCTTTGACTGATCATCTATAAAGTTATGGCAGTGAGTCTCTTCAGAATGATCACATAAACCAGGTGCACCTGAAATTTATGATGTAGGGGTGAGTAATAGGAGAGTTACCCAGTAGGAGAATCTTACAATTTTAAATAATAGTACCCTATATGCAGTTTAAACATTCTACAAATTCGTATATCATGCATGTTTGATATTCAACATATAAGTGAAAGTAATTAAACACCGATGTCATAAAATCTAGTAGGAAATTAAAACACAATTAAAAATCTGAAGAAACAATTATTCATAATATAATATCAAATAATATAATACTATAATAGAGAGTTGAATGTCACAACTGATGTAAACATCTCAGTCAAAATACCATTATTCCAATACTTCATCAATGTGGAACATCACCGTTAGTTCCTGATTCTATGGTCAGCCTCTACCACAATTTGGGTAACTATTTTTTGGTTCAGGTTAACCGTTGACTAAGGCCTTAAGAAACGGGTCAAATCAAGTAGGTCATTCTGTCTTGATTACTCTAAACTATTAATAATCATTAACTAGTCATCTTCATCTGTGCCAATCTGACTTACATGTAATCCT
The DNA here is from genome assembly GCF_017979445.1 of Akebia trifoliata. NCBI lineage: Eukaryota > Viridiplantae > Streptophyta > Magnoliopsida > Ranunculales > Lardizabalaceae > Akebia > Akebia trifoliata. The sequence goes on from NC_141377.1 coordinate 68,022, forward strand.
TGATAGAACTATCTACATCTTGTTCCCTATTAAAAATAGAAAGGAAATTATCGGATTCTTATTGTGATGTTGTATTCTTATGCATCCCATAGTACATAAGAACTCAAACAACGCAACTTTATCTTAGAATAACACATCATTCTAGAAATATTATAACACGTTATTCTTTATAAGTTTTCATAATCTCTTTAATAAATCACTAAAATACTACATATATGTATTTACTTTCTTTTCAAAATGTATTGAAAGTAAAACATATAAGATTTTTAAATACCTAATCCATTCTTAAATGTACAGCCTCATATTTCTTTTTTTTTTTTTTTTCGTGTCTTACATGATCATTAGTCGAAGCATTTATCTTATTCGTGTCTTACACAGTTTATGATTGAAGTATCACCTCATCTTTTCTTTCTTTCGTGTCTTATACGGTATACGCCAAAGCATCTCACCAACTGGATATTTTAAAAATACGACAATCAATTGGGAACTCGTTCTCATATTTTATTTTAATAAATTACTTTTCTTACCCATCTTTTTAATTAAAAATTTTCTTAGATAAAATATATATTCATAAAATCATATATATCTATTCAAAATCATGTATGTCCATAAAATATAAATATAATATATAAATTGTGTGTAAAAACAACAACTTATATAGTTATTGTATTTTTCTTTTTGATAAATATAAAATACGTATAAAGTATATATAAAGTAACAAATATTTGAATATTCAATCGAATATATGTAGTGTAAATATTATATAAAAATAACTTTCATAGTTGCTATTTTTTATTTTTAACATGTACAAATACGTATAAAACACGTATAAAGTAACTATAAGCATGTAATAAATTCTTTTTAAGCAAAGTAGCAATTATTAATATATTTTAAACTCATAAAAACAGTAATATAAATATCTATAAAATGTGTGCACGCTGTTGAGAATAATTACAAATCAATTTTTTTTAAAACTACTAAATCAGAAATACAAAACAAATTATGTTTTAAACTACAAAATTTAGAAATTATTTTCTTAAAATATTCTTAAGACTATCAAAAAAATTGAAAGGGCCTACCTCCTTATTTATCTTTATTTTTCTTTTCTTATTTCATTTATCTTCCTTCTTTCTTTTATCTTCATTTTCCTTTTTTCTTTTATCTTCCTTTTCCTTCTTTCTTTTCTCTTTCTTCTTTGTGTAGAATGTGAAATAAAAAAAATTAACTAATATAATATTAGATATTTTCAAATAATATCTAGATATTACTAAAAAAATGTTAATTTTTTTTAGAATTTTTTAAAAAGTTGGACTTCGGTCAATTTGACTTAGTCAAAATTATTTGACCATAGTTGACCTGACTTAAGTTAACAATGGTTGACTTGATCAATATTTTATTTTTGGACATTACCACGAATATCTCACAAACAAAGGGTAAGAAAAAGAATGACAAGGGAAAATGAAAGATTCATACTACAAGTAGATTGAAAAATGATATTGAATTGAACCAACAGAAAAAGAAAAGAAAGTGTGCGTCATGTCACAAACTTGGATACGACAAACGAATGTCATACAAATCCAAATAGAAAGAAAGATACATTATGTTACCCAAGGTAAGTGAAATTCTATGCATGAGTTAATTTAAAGTATTTATTTGTTTGAATAAATTATAATATAGTCTTATTTATTATTTTTTCACAGATATTAATGATATACAAGAATTGAACGAAGACAGGGAAAGCAATCACAAGGCATTTCCTTTACATTGACTATAAAGATTCGATTTTGTTATTTTATTATGTGTTTGTGTGAATTTGGTTTTGAAATATTGCATGGAGATATGCCATGGGATGATTGCAAATTGTTAAGTATTTCTGGTTTTGATCATTTTTTCCATTTCATGTTTTTTTTCCAGATTTTGATGATTTTGGTCTTATCCCAACTATTTGAAATTGTAGCAACTAGAGGATTTCCATTTACAAGTCTTTTTTTTTATAGTTACTATGTGGCCCTCCATTCTAAGAACAATAGTCTAGAGCTCGTGGAAATAACATTTTAGCTAGCAAAAGAATGTGTGTACTTTATTGTTGTTTAATTGATGATGATAAAATCACATGTAACTTTTTGTCACACCACACACTTTGGGATTTCTAAGTTTGATTTGGTAACACTCAAGTTTTATATTTTGAACATATTCAATATCATATCAACAAAACATACTCTGATAAAACAGGACACAACATTCTTATATGTGTAAGATGGGTATATTATGTGCTAATGATGGGATATATTTTGTGGCTTTTTGACAATGGCTTGGTTCTCCATTTGTGGGGTTTGCAAAGCTCTAATCGAGCAATGAGTATGTTTTGTAGTATTTCGTGAATCTGAAATACTAACCGGATATGTTTCCAATTAAAAAAAAAAATTTTAACACAGAAGTGGCAAAAACATTTTGTTTATGTTTCATTATTTGCATCTATGTTGATTTCTCAAAACCTAGTCATTCCCCGTTATGTGCAGATCATTTGAAGATTACGAGAACTATTACCATCATAAGAAATTAAACAAACATTGATTTGAATTCCCATATTTAAATTTAGGTGGCTATAATCCAATGAGATTACGTGGACTCCCTTTGCTTGATCACCAATGAGATTAGGTGGCTATAACCCAATGAGATTTGAATTCCCATCTTTAAATTAAGGGATGATTGTTGCTAAATTTAAGGGGTAAACGCTTCCTATTGCTTGATCAAGCACATAGAACAGTGTCATTCACCTTTAGGAATGCCCTTTTGATTTTATGATTGAAGACTTATAAAGTAGACTCCTTTTATCATTTTATCTCAAGCATCACAATTGCATATTGGGTGACAAATATTGATGAATAATAAGCAAGTTTGAAAACCATCTTCCGTAAGTTCTATTATATATTTTTAGGTTTTTTAGTCAGTGGCCAATAATTAGTGGGTAAAGGTGGGTTTTGAAACCCAAGTCATGATATCACACTCACAAACCTTACCAACTGGGGAAGTAGGCACTTTCATGCTCCTGGTGCCTTGTCATATGCTATCTCTAAGTGAATAAATTTTGTATGGAGATTCTCCAAATCTTTTTCCTTTTTGTTCCACTATTGTAGGTATTCCATCACCAAGATTAAAAAAACAAAACATCTCTAGGAATAATAAGCGAGGAAGCTATAAACTATGACATTAGTTGAAGACGGATCCATTTAATGGATGTTACCAAGGGTTTGAACACAGGATACTTCGTTTTTCTTCTTTAAGATAGCCTACAAGATGTTCAATCTTCCCCTTTCATTAAAGATTACATTTCATTGCTTCAAAAAAGCTTTTATTCATGCCAACAAAAGAACTAAGATGAAGGAAATTAAAAATAAAATAAAATGTCAGTAACATCTATCACATTACCTCCAAACATCAAAGGGAAATTGAATGAAACCACAATATTCCATTAGTACTTACAAATTAAAACAACCAGAAGACAATTATACAAAAATCATAATTCTAGTCTGTCCAGCAACTATAACTAAATAAACAAAAGTCGTCACATGCTAATTACATAAAAAATTCATCAAAATTCTTATGGGCCACCTTAGCAATCCTCAATTTTTTGGAGATGTCTCTATCAGTGCATCCAACATCATCTGGGAAGGATCTTTTAGGTTGGCATCCTTTAAAACAACAACTCAGTGTTGAGTCTGATGCTTTCAAGTATTTACTAATCTTAGCATCCCAAAAATAGGCACAATAATCACTAGCAACAGAAAAAATGGATCCCTCATGTTGGAGAAAAAACATTAGGTCATAAACATCATGGCATGAAGAAGTTATAAAACTAATGCTAGTATGCTACAAAATCAATCATGAAAACGATGATTCCATATAGGCAATTTGATATCCATCTTGATATGCCAACATGTCTTGAAAAGTTATAGCTCTAAACTTTAACCAACCAAAATTCAACATATTACAAGAGGGCAGTTTTGGGAGAAAGAGTTTTATTTGAAATATGAAACTACTAATTAACATGAAAATTAAAACTTACTCTGTTGGTTTTTTTTTTTTTTTTTTGGGTACAAAGCAATAGACGTGAGTGCTTTTATACTCAATAAAGCTTCAATTATAATTTTGTTATAGAATTTCTTTCATGTTTGATATTTTGCACTTCACAAATCTCATGGGCACTCACTATAATTCATTTGGTAAATTATGTAAAAAAAAGGTCCAATTCACTTGGTAAAATTATGTTAAAAAAAGTCCAATTCACTTGGAATTTAATGAGATAATATGATAGGGGACTTGTTAATTCTAATAACTAGGGTCCAACTGACCTATGGGTATAAGCCCTTGCTGCTACTATTACCATTGTTGTTCTAGTGAGAATTTGTAAGTGTCAATTAAAGTTTCCAGACACTAAGTACACAATATTGTCTCCACATACGCTTTGATGTAAAGGAGATATGTTAATTTGGCTCAATCCATATATTAACATTTGATTAGCTAAATTTAAAGATGAGAATTCAAATCAATATTTCTTTAATTTCTTATGAGAAAGTTTAAAGCCAAGAAACAAGTGCTTTGGGTGTTTGATAAACCTAACATCCTTATACGTAACTACTTATTTAGACATTGACATTCCTGTGTTCAATTTTTTTTATTTTTTTATTTTTTTTCTAGATTTTTCAAATTGTTCAGTTAGTCTTCATTTTCCTACTCTGCCATCTACAATTTTTAGTTCAAGCTATGATTTTTAGTTGCTGTCAACAAAAAGTTTTAGCTAGTCTTAAAAAAAAAAAATGCTCTCAAGGAAGATTGGTTGTATTTTACTATTTTTTGTCAAAAAATTTTCTCGTATATGAAATCGCCTCGACCCTTTTTCACTAAATAGTGGATAGGGGTTCGATTTATAAATGGGGGACTTTTGAGAAATGGGAGTCGCCACCTAGTTTAGGTCTAGGAACCATAAATAACTCCAAATGGATATGGATCGATCCACGGATCAAAGATAGGGGTAAGGGGTCAGATTACGGGTTTCGGAAGGTGTTAGGCACCGAACCCGCCCGATCAAGATGATCGGTCTCTACTACGATCCAAAATCATCCTATGGTCAACATACAAAGACTACAATCAAGGTCACAGTCCAATCATCATCATCAATTCATGTTGGATTTTCCAACCAAATCCCATGGCTAAAACTCATCCCAACTGTCACATGATTCTTCTTTGGATTCCACAAAGTATGGGAAGGTTTGAAAATTCCCTAATCAACTCCATGACCTGAAATTGATTAAGAAACTCCACCTGCAAATATTCCTCAAATTGTCCAAAATAGCAAATCATGTGAATATCCGAAATAAGAGGATTTCAAATAGAAACCTGTCAAATTGGGACTTAAAATATTTCTAAATTAGGAACATAAAATTTCCTAATTCAAAATTCAAGAGATATATGAGAATTCCCTAATTAGAAATTTCTTTAAGAAATATATTCCCAAAGTAGAAGTTTTCCAAAGATCATAATTTTGAGTTGGAAATTTCTAAATTCATAAACTTTCTAAATATGAAATTGCAAAATCATCTAAATTGGAAATTGATGAGATATAAAATTCTTAAAATAGGAATTTATGAATATATTCCTTCCTTAAATAGGCAAATATGCAATTTTTATATCAGAAAGTTCCCGAATACGAATTTTCCAATGGGATCACAAATAGGAGTTTCCAAATCAGGGAATTATGAATTTATGATGAATCCTCACATCGGAAATTAACAAAATAATAAAGAATCCCATATTCAACCAACTTTCAAAATAATCAAACGGGCATGCATTCATGACTTTCGATCTTTCCAAAGCAACTATTATTCAATGACATGCATGTTTATCAAGCCCAAAAGATACATTAACCACATGAAAAAGTCCCAGAATCACACAAAGAGTCCAAATATCATCACAGGGCATGTAAATTGGAATTGAGCGTAATGATCATGATGATACGAAAAAAAAATCCTTTACCCCTTCTAACATGCAAAAATAATAACAATAACAAATAAAGATGAAAAAGATGGAAACAGGAAAATATTCTTCTAACCTATCAACATGCAAAAAGAATAAAATACAAAATAACAAAGCCTACGAAAAAAAAACGAAAAATGATTCTTGGCCTATATATCTAAAAAATAAAAAATAAAATAAAAAATATAAATATAAATATAAATATAAATATAAAAACTACATGAATTAAAACCATCCACCTATCTAAAAAAAAAAAAAACTTTAGAGCATATATACATAAAAGGAGAAAAACAGAAAATATATACTTGAAAGTTCTTCGTAATCTCACTAATTACAAAAAAAATAAAAAAAACGACACAAAATAAAATAAAATAAAAAAATCTCTTAATCCTAGCGATATGCGGAGATAGATAAAAAAACAAAATAAAGACAAAATAAATAAAAATAAACATAAAAAAAGGGTAGATTTCCCTTCTATCAATATGCAATAAAGGCACCAAAAAAAACTAAGAACACGTATAAGAGTATAATAAACCCTCCCATGGCATCATAAAAAAACCGTCTCATACCAAATTCCATGATGATTATGACGTTACAGATTAACGTAAAACCTCAACGTAAAGACGAGTGTTAGCACACAAAGAGAGAGAGGAGATGAGAAAAACAGAGAGTAAAATAAATCAGTAAAATCACCTGTAGGATGAAACAATATAGTCGTCTCCTTCAGACAGAATTCGAAGGCTCGTGCGCGTATGGAGAACGTGTAACAGAGACGGAGAAGATCAAAGAGTGGTTGGACCGATGGCTGCAACAACCACGTTTTGCAGAGAGACTGTTGGAGATGATGAAGACAGCACTATGGCTGTTTTGCAGTGCAGCAAGGAGGCTGCTAAGACGTGGTACAGCAGCAAATCAACGTCGATGAAAGCTGAGGCGTTGCTGATTTTATAGCAGTAAGGTTCATTCCTTTGGGCAGCTAGGAGAAGGAGACGTGCATGAAGAAGAGGCTGTAGGTCCTTTAATGGCTGTAGGGCGTGAATGGGGCAGCAAGAGCATGCTGTTTGGGACTGTCAATGGTGGAGGACTGTGAGGACGTTATTGAAGATCAGAAGAAGATGGAGAAATGGCTGTGTGAGAATGAACATGGGGAGAGTGGGAAGAAGAAGGGAGAGCAGCCAGACGTTGAGGAAGAAAATCATGAATTCATTCAACCTAAGCACGTTGAGAGAGAAGAAGATGAAGCCGTTTTCAGCCTCTTCCGCAGTCCTCTTGGCCAATCAACCTCCTTCAAAGAGAAGAGGACGTCCTCTCTTAAGTAGTCAAGAATCTTTCTATTTTTTGTTTTTCTTTTATTTCTTTCTAATTTCTCCTTCTTTCTCTTTCTCTCTACGCGTCCTTCCTTTGAGAGTATGGTGGTGGAGATGATTCCCCGCTACTCATACCACGTTAGTGGTCTCTCGTTGTCGATTTTTAGTTGGTCGATTGATTGGTTTTGTTTTTTGAATTTTTATTGGTTGATTTTTTATTTTGAGTTTATTAATTGATTAACCATTTTAATTCGTATTTTATTTCGGATTTTAATTTGATTTGGTTGAGTTCAATTATGAATTTTAATTAGATTTCGATAGAATTTGAGTTCGATTTTGCATTTTAATTAGTTGAGTGATTTTAATTGTCGATTTTAATTTGAGTTTTATTTTTTAATTGTTTGAATTTGACTTCGAATTTTTTTAAATTCGTTGATTAGGTTTTCGGTAAAATTTTAATTTTAATGGTTGATTGGTTGATCAATTTCAAATTTTTTTGATTGGATTTAATTTGAAATTCACGTTTTAATTTTTAATTTGATCGGTTGTTTAATTATTTAATTTTAATTGTTGCTTGCTTTTACTTTTAATTATTTAATTTTTAATTTGAGTTTTATTTTTGGTTTTAATTGTTTGAATTGTTTAATTTTTTAGTTTTAATTGTTTAATTTTTTAGTTTTAATTGTTTAATTGTTTAATTTTTTAGTTTAAATTGTTTGAATTGTTTAATTGTTTTATTTGCATTGTTTGATTTTTCAATTTGAATTTTATTATTATTGGATTTTTAATTAGATTTGATTTTGTTACATTTTCCTAACGGTCGAGGTCTCTAAGTTGAGTTTGGGAGGTCGAGGGGCATTTCGGTCATTTTTATGATTTTTCCTAAATTTCTCTATTTTTGTCGATTTGAGTCCCGCTAAACTCGCAATCATGTTCTGAGTGCAATGGAGGTATTTTCGAAGTCTTTCGGGGGTCCGAAATTTATGAGGGGTATTTTCGTCATTTTGTCAATTTTTGCGGATTTTTATGAATTCTGGCGTGAGGTTTCTTTTAGTCCCAATGTGATTATTTCTATGTTTCAAAGTCATATTTTCCTAGCGTGACGAGATCTCTAGGTTATCGAACTGTGTGGTGAGCCTACACGTACGTGCTTGCTAAATCGGGTGTGACGTATGGCGATCCTAAGTGTGTGTAAATTTCTATGTCGAGTCGTAACGAGTAGGGGAGATGAAAAGAGTGGAAACGGAGGGAATCAGGGACAGTACTCACAAGCCTTCGAGTTCTTTGCGATCATCATTAGGAATTCACGGTAACCGGATGACGAATTGTCGAATTAGGCAGATGCAAAAATGGGGTGTCTACAGTATAAAGATCCTAAAATTCAACCATAGATCATTCATCAAGCAACTACCTCATTTTTCATGTTTATCTGAGTATATTACCACATCCATTTCTATGAAAATCTGTATGGAAGAGCTTCAAGCAGATTTTAACCAAACAAACAAATTATTCAAACAAAATTAAATAAAGAAACAAGAAGAGAATAATATTAAAAATATTCATGAGATTTAGCCTTAAAAAACAAACTAAAAATCATTCCTCGAGAGTGCAATAAACAAGCTGATATGAAGTTTTTCGAAGACAATGATGACAATGAACTTTGTCGAAGATTAGGCTGAGATGAACTTCTTTGATCGTTATCGTCGTATGAGATATACAATCGCAAATATAGAGAAAAATAGCAGAAAAGAGAGGAGATGAGGTAAAGCCGTCGCTGTCGACATCATTGAGTGGAAAAGACAACGAAACTAGGGTTTGGGGTTAAGGCTTATAAAAGAGAAGAGAAAAAAAGAAGATAGAAATCTAATTTTCCTTTTTTTTCTTTTTGTTTTTGCTTAGATTGATATGGCAAGCAAGGAGGTGTTTGTAATTAGCACAAAACTTAAGTAAACAACCACGCATGTGATTTCGTTTGATCTGTGTTGATCTGTTCCGTAGATCTATTTCGATCCGACAGTTCATGTCATTTGTCCAGGGATTTGGCAGGTGAACCTAACCTATATATATATATATATATATATATATATGGGTGGCGTTCAAGGGCCAACTTTTTGGCAAAACATTTTTCAAAACATGAGTTAGAAATTTTGGAATGGGTTGATTTTTGGTGAGGATGATCTCTACGGTGAGGAGATCATCTTCACCAAAAATCAGCTCATTCCAAAACTTCTAACCCCATAAAAAAATAGTTTACAAAAAATGGACGGTTCACGATTTTTCAACTTGTAAACATGGGTTAGAAGTTTTAGAATGTGCTGATTTTTGGTGAGGATGATCTCCTCACCGTAGAGATCATCCTCACCTAAAATCAGCCCATTCCAAAACTTCTAACTCATGTTTTGAAAAATATTTTGCCAAAAAGTTGGCCCTTGAACGCCACTATATATATATCAGCTCATTCTGAAATTTCTAACCCCATCAAAAGTGATTTACAAAAATCGTACGGTCCGCGATTCTTCAACTTGTAAATTAGATTTAGAAGTTTCGAAATGAGCTGATTTTGGTGAAGACGATCTCTTCACCAATGAGATCATCCTCACAAACAATCAACTCATTCAGAAACTTCCGACCCTTATTTGAAAAATATTTGGTACAATGTTATATATATATATATATCGGGTTGCATAAACAACATTCTAGATGACATATTTTATTCCATATGAGCAAAATGTTTTGAAATGAGCTGATCTTTGTGAAGATGACCATCCTCATAAAAAAATAGCCCATTTTGAAATTGCTAGTCCCTATTTATAAGTTGAAGAATTATGGGCCCTTCATTTTTATCGTCAGTTTGTAACTATTTTTAGTTGGACTAGAAATTTACAATCAGGAACGCAATGACGGAGGACAACCCACAAAAACCTTAGATTTATTTCATGAAACATATTATTCCGAGATGGGTTATAAAATTATATGTCGAATTGGGCCATTTATCTGGATGACGCGTGGATAGGGATAGAGATGGCCCACCAGTTTTCCATAAATTGGCGGCGTTTGGAAGCTTGGATTGGATGAGTCTCTCGTGCGTGCGACTATTTAGGACCTCTTCTTTGCGAAATCGGATTCGAAGGTTGAGGATTGAGGATCGAGGATCTCTGTAGTTAAGGGTTTCTGTTTTCAGGTTTGAACCCCCTCCAATTATTTATTTTTTTTTTAAATTTAGGGTTTCAGACTCATCCTGATCTGTAAAATCTGGGTCTCGATCTGATGCTTAATTTCCGTGTTTTCATTTATTTCACTTGTTCATTGATGCAGCTTAGCTGCTTCCCATGGCGTCGAATTCGCAGAAGGATCGTCCCATCTCATCAGGCAAATTCTCTCTTTCTCTTGTTGCGTGTGTGTGTGTGTGTGAGTCCTTAGATCTAGTGTCTTTCAAACCATACAGAGATGCGATTTTATTTGAGGTGAACATAAGTTGTTCTCATAAAGCTATTTCTTATTAATTTTCCTGTTGTACTTCTCTCTCTATCTCTTTTAATAAATATTTCTGGCTCAATTTCAATGGTTGCTATTGCTTTTTCGCTATTAATGTTAGATTATTGATTCATGGCCTTGATTCTCTGTATCAAGTAAGGATAACGAAAACAAAATTGATTGGTATGTTTTGCCATAAGGATCAAGGAAAAAAATAGAATCATTTATTATTTAGTTGCTAAAAGGGTTTGGAATTTCTCCTATTCAGATTTTTAGAGTGGTCTATATTGTCAAATTAGATTTGAACTACAATAGGATAACTTAAAAAAAACTAATGGTCTTAAGATTAGTAGGAGTAAAATATTAAGTACCCAATAACTCTAGAAAGGATGTTCCTTGGGATAATGTTATGATCCTTAGGTTAAGACTTAAAATTTCCACTCCATTGACGCCTAAGTATTTTTGGAGCATTGGTTTGGGCCTTAATATTTGGTATTAGAGCCAACCCACGTCCAAGGTTTGAGTAATGGGGAGGCGATTGTGGAGAGCTTAAAAAAATCAGAAAAAGGGGCTCCTTTGTAGTATGCGATATGGAAAGGGTTCTAAAAGAATGAGGGAAAAAAGGGACTCCTCTATAGTATGGGATATGAAAGGGGTTCGAAAAAAAAAGGGGCTTGCCATAGTATGGAATATGGAAGGGATCCGCCATAGTAGGCCACCATGATTCGTTTGGGAATGGGCGACTTATGGAAAAAAAGATAAAAGGGTACTTGTTACTTGGAAAGAAGGCCAAGGGGCTGGGGGGGGGGCTCACCATAAGTGGGCTAACGAGGGCGTTAGCCTTGAAGCGTGGGGGTATGTTATGATCCTTAGGTTAAGACTTTAACCTTTCACTCCATCAATGCCTAGGTATTTTTAGACCATTGGTTTAGGTCTTAACATTAGGTATCAAAGCCAACCCCACGTCCAGGGTTAGAGTCATGGGGAGGTGATTATGGAGGGGAAAAACAAAAGAAAAAGAAAAAAGAAAAAAAGACTCATTTGCAGTATGGGATATGGAAGGGGTTCTAAAAAAGAAAAAAGGAAAAATGGGCTCTTCTATAGTATGGGATGTGGAAGGGATTAAAAAAAAAAAGGAGGCTCACCATAGTATGGGATATGGAAGGGTCCGTCATAGTAGGCCACCGTGATTAGTCTAGGAAGGGGCAAGTTATGAAAAAAAAGAAAAGAAAGGGGTACTTGGTACTTGGAAAGAAGGCCAAGGGGCTGGGGGGCTCGCTATAAAGTGGGCTAACGAGGGCGTCGGCCTTGAAGTGCGGGAGTATGTTATGATCCTTAAGTTAAGACTAACTTTCCACTCCATCAACGCCTAGGTATTTTTGGAGCATTGGTTTAGGTCTTAACATTTGGTATCAGAGCCAACCCCACATCTAGGGTTCGAGTCATGGGGAGGCGATTATGGATGGGGAAAACAAAAGAAAAAGGAAAAAAGACTCCTTTGTAGTATGGGATATGGAAGGGGTTCTAAAAAAAGAAGGAAAAATGGGCTCTTCTATAGTATTGGATGTGGAAGGGGTTCAAAAAAAAAGGAGGCTCACCATAGTATGGGATATGGAAGGTGTTATGGAAAAAAGAGAAAGGGGTACCTGGTGCTTGGAAAGAAGGCCAAGGGGTTGGGAGGCTAGTCATAAAGTAGGCCAATGAGGGTGACGGTTTTGAAGCGTGGGGGTATGTTACGATCCTTAGGTTAAGACTTACACTTTCTGCTCCATTGACGCCTAGGTATTTTTTGGAGCATTGGTTTGGGTCTTAACAGATAGGTAGGCAAGAAACCTTAAAGAGGCTGACCAAATTTTTTTGTTAAAATGGATAGATTAATAGGGCTAGGATCCATAAAATTAGTGTTTGGTGGATAAAGTGAAGATCTTTTGGAATATTATGGAGTTAGTAAGGAAAGATACGAAAACACATGCCTTGATTGAGATTTGGCTTAAGATGAGAGTTAAATGGTGTGATAAAATTCTTATATTTATATATATATTATATATATATATATATATATATATATATATATATATATATAACAAATTCATTTTATTAATCCCAATATTTTGATAAACATGGTAGATGATGATAACAACTAGGTTTTTCCTAAAGTGGTTGGAATCTTTTTGAAAGCATTTTTTGGATGAATCATTGTTATGCTTTATTTTGGCGATTTTCGAAGGAAAGAAACCGGAAAATGAAGTACGCACCATGGCATTGTTTCTAAGTATTTGGGTTAACATTATTAATATTTAACCTTTTGAAACTCTAGCCAAAGCTCAACTTTGATGAAGTACTATAGTAATTTGGGTCCTCCACTAGGGATGGGGGGAGATTATTTGTATAAAATGGCGTGGTTATGATGGCTCATTCCTATCTTATTGGTATTGGATATTTGACACTATTTGATGGCAACCAACGGAATTCTTTGGCCATTGATTGAAGAACCTTTTGGTGCTCGTCAGGGAATATGCTAGAGGATAGAAAATTATTTTTCTCATAAGTTTAGGGTTGCTAATGATGTAGCTGACTTATTTTGCTAGGAAGGATATATGTTTAAACTTTTTGTATATGAGAATCTTCTTCCTTGATACTGCCTTTTTCGGAATCTTGACACTCTAAATGACACAATCATAGGGTCATTATAGTGATGCTTTGATCGCTGATATTTGATGTGGATGATATCATCACCAAGAAGACTATCTTTGCACAAAATTCTAACCACATCAAATGGGGAGTTCAATTGAATGTTGAGCTGGATGGATCATATTTTTTTGATAAGGCTGGAGATGTTGTAATGTGCTGATTTGATCTAAATGTCGAGGGGATCATCCCCGCAAAAAAATCAGCACTTGAGTTGATTCATCCCCATGGAGCTCTTGTGAGGGCATATGTCATTTCTTGACAGATAAAAAGAGCATATTATCATATCCCAACCATTACATACTTAGCAAATCAATATGTTATTTGTCAAGAATGAATGTTTTTCTCTTTTCTATGCTAATAATAATTCAAACCAATATGTTTTTTGGAGGGTGCATTTGCTATCTTGTGGTTTTAACCCCTTCAAAATATGGTCTATCAGTTCAACATAAGTTTCAAGTAACATTCTTCTCACTATGTATTTTCCAGAAGAGAAGTCAGGTTCAGCGGAGAATGAAGGTTCCAAGTCTGAAACATCTTCTGTTGAGACACAATCAGGGCAGCAAAATGCTGCTTCCGAGCCAGGAACTGGATTTCCTGGCAATCCTTTCGATTTTTCTGCGATGAGTGGCCTTCTTAATGTATTTCCTCTACTCAATCTTCTTAACATTTTAAATATCTGATTTGAAAGAGTGATGGGATATACAATTTTGTGTGTTTATTTAAGGTCATCTTTGTTAGTATTTTTCAGCTGATGTTTTTATTGTATTGTTGAACTTATTACCTCTATTTTGCATCCTACAATTAAACCATACTGTTATTTTTATTTCTAGCAGTTTCTTATGTATAAGAATTCCATGTCTATCATGATGAAGAGACATAAAAATGTACCATGTTCTGCACTACCTGGTCCTTCGTGCAAGATTTATAACTTTGATACAAAGAAATAACCATTTTTTTTTTAATTAAGTTTGATTTTGTTGAGATGTTCAATCAATATAGTGCATTTATATCCATGTAAATTACAACAGTGCCTTTTATGTGGTTCCAAGTTGCAACTGTTCTAATAAGGTGACACGTGTGTCAGTTCCTATCTGATATGGAAAATGCTGACAGGGTCCTATGTGAGAAATATCTTGGAAAGTATTTAGTTCAGAATTTAGAATGTGGAGGTCCCCATTTAGGGGACACTCTTAAGCCTGTGAGAGAGATTGAGCCTCCCAATAGGGAGCTGTGCCAACCAAAGGCTAGTTTGTCCATGCAGTGAAGGCAGCCCCTCCCCATCGAAGGAGTCTTAAAGATGGTTTATATGGGCATATCACAATTAGTCCTCTAGCATTTTCATATCCCTTCTGGTCGAGCTGATATCCATTCCTTATGCCTTGGCTGGCGAGTACCCATATTTGCCTGATTTGCCATACTTCCCTCCTCGGATCCACACCCCTAGTTTTATTCCTTGCCTCAACTTTCCTTAGGGATGAATTCCCATATGCTGAAAGAGCCAAGCCTGGGGAAAGAGTCAGAAATAGGAGGAGTGAGCAAGGGGAAGAGAGAATGGAAGATGGATGGCTTCCCTTCCCCCCTTACGTTTACATAACTTTTCCTTTTCTTGGGGGGAGGGGGGGGGGGGGGGGTGTGTTCCCGGTCTTGCTGTGTCGGTTGTTGTTGCTGTGAATTTTTCAAATGGTCTTCATGCCCTCCTTTTTAGAATAAACGTTATCCTTATATAAAAAGAGTTACAATATCAAACGAATGTTCAGCTGCGTGAGCTAGATGCAACCATTGATAAGTGCTCAATTAGGGGTCCATATTTGAAGTGTTCACCTTGCTTTGATTAAGAATGGTTTGACGAATTAGACTTGCTGGAATGAGTCAAAGAATGGAGGGAAGGCTTAGAACATATAGTTTGAGAGCTTGTTTCCCTCCCATTTCCCCTGGTTGATTGGCCGTGACTACCTTCGATTATCACCTGTTTGGGGACATGGTGTTCCCTCAACTTGTGCATAGACAAAAAGGGCAAATAGGTTACTACTAATGGCCCTCATTGCAATGCAATGTTTTGGTCAGGTGAAAAACTGAAGCAATCTCAACCAAAACTTTTTCCAAAACATTTAATGTTTTGGGTTCAATATTTTATTCCGAACTTGAGCCAAAACATTCCAAAACAACATGAAACTTCGAAACATCGATGGGAATATGGGATCTTTATTAGAGGCCACAGATGTGAGGGTTGGAAAAGGGTGAAAGGCGTATTTGATCTACTTAGTTGTTTGGGTTTGAAGTGGGGGTTGATGACCTATTGATGGTGTTCAGGTTGATGTCACAATTACCTAGACAAAGTTACCTCAACCTGATCTATAGCACCTATACCTGAGGGACTAACTTAACTCATTCCACATAGTGTTCAAGTTGGAGGTAGTTGCTAGATTATTTTTTTCCATGGGACATTTCTGCTCTCTTCCCATCTCCTAAAACAACTCAAGTAAAAGAGTTTACAACATCTGCCCCCTCTCCTGCTGCATTCCTACTTCATAGAACATCCGACCCAGCTTGTGTTTGGGTCGATGGTTACATGTGTTGGGTTACCCAGCCTTCAGCAAACTCATTGCTATCCCTATTAATAAGAAAACTGAAACCTATGTCACAATTAATACGGTGGAAATTTATATAATTTTGGAGACTTGAACCATGACCAACATGTTTGGATTTTCTGGACAGTCGTTATTGGCTTGGATCCAAGTCTAGGCCTTCAAGGCCTGCATGGAATTGGAACTATTTCATGTAGATAATATATCTAGTGTCAGCTGATTGCTTTTTTGTATCCATTCTATTAAGTATTGATAACCTTTTTATTAATCACTAAATGATTGCTATTTTGTTCCATCAAAACTTTCATTTTTTTTTTTTTTAAATAGGACATTTTAAGAAAAAAAAATTTCTTTCAATTTTTTTTTTTTTGAAGTTATGGGCTCTTTTTATTCGGTTGGTTATGATTATTTTTTTCCTAGATCTAGTAAGTGGCAGTTGGTGCCTAGGAAAATACCTACTTAATTTTCAGTAGGTTTATTTATTACTTTTACATTGCCCTAATGGAATGTTTATGTATGGTGAGATGAACATAGGATCCAAGCATAAAGGAATTGGCTGAACAAATAGCAAAGGATCCTGCATTCAATCAGATGGCTGAGCAACTCCAAAAGAGTGTTCAGGGTGCAGGTGAAGATGGTTTACCTCAACTTGATACCCAGCAGTATTACAATACCATGCAGCAGGTTATGACAAATCCTCAATTCATGACTATGGCTGAGCGCCTCGGTAACGCTTTAATCCAGGTATTTATTGTCATTTGTCTTCTATGGACAATCCCTATAATATTTATGGAACTGATGTCATTGAGTAAGTTGGTATTTCATTCACATGTGTTTATAGGATCCAGCTACATCCAGTATGTTGGAAAATTTGGCTAATCCAAGGCGTAAAGAGGAGCTTGAAGAACGAATGGCACAAATTAAGGAAGATCCTTCTTTGAAGCCTATTTTAGAAGAGATTGAGAGTGGTGGTCCAGCTGCAATGATGAGGTTATGAGATACTAGGATTTTTGCTATTATAGTATCCTGTAGTGTTTAGAAAGACATGTGAGCCATTCACTGGGACAATGGGTAAGAAAAATGCCATGAGGCTTACGCCAGAGGCATATTCCTAATAAAGCACTCACCTCCAACATTGACACAATGGGAGGGGCAGGCTTAAAGTGTAGAGGTGCACTTCTACGCATATTCTTCAAGTGTACATCTATTTTTTCTTTTTAAAATTCTTCGAAAATAAGCATCATCATTATCCATGCCTTATCCCAAATATTGGGGTTGGCATCCATCACGATTTCTTTGTCACCATTTGACTTTATTTTGAGCCATGATATCTCCACACATTTTTATATTGCAAAACACATTAAATGCATTGCAGGCTTTCAAACATTTCTGCAATTACATTTAAATGTTTTGCAATATAAAATAAGAATGTGGCAATATGTCATTCATAAATTGAAACTAGCAGAATGCATGTACAATGCACATGTTGCTTGATGATATTATTTTTCTTTAATGATTAGTAGAGTTTTCTGAAAAATAAGAGTTTTTTTGTTGTAATGGTAGTAACAGAAATGTAATTGAAAAGATATTTGGTAGTAAATTAACTATTTTACTTGTGTGTACATATTTTTTTTTTAAGCCTGAAGATTGTTAAGGATAATATAGGAGTTTTTCTTATTGATGTAATTAAAAAATTTGTATTTAAATTAATAATTGTTGGAAAGAATTCAGCAAGAGCTCTAAAGGTACTAAGTTTTATGGCAAACCAACTTATAGATTGGAAGTAATGGCATTATAAAAAATTTGTACTGAAATGTATTGTTTAAGATAGATTTGGTTGGTTCCAAACTTGCAGTTTGGTATTTTGGAGTCTTGTAAATCTAGCAACTTATGGGATGGCCATAAAATTGATGGCATAGGGAATTTTTTGATAGAAAGTGACCAAAATGTCGAATGTCAAGGGTCTGTTCTCTCTGGATCGTAGAATATTTTTTTATTGATCCAGTGTAGAAGCACGAGGCTTATGCTTTGCTTTTCTTATGGTCCCAGTGTGTGACTCGCACCTTTACATTCAAAACAATAGAAGCCTGTAGCTTGATTTATCTTCTACATGGCTTATGTACCTTTTCCGAAATTTAACTTTAATCTATTTTTGTTTTTTAGGTATTGGAATGATCCTGAGGTTTTACAAAAGTTAGGTCAGGCTATGGGCCTTGGGGTGTCTGGAGAAGCCGCCACTTCAGGTGAACTTTCTGGACCAGATGAACCAGAAGATGAAACTGGGAATGAGGATGAGTCAATTGTTCATCACAATGCAAGTGTTGGTAATGTAGAGGTACTTCACAATAAATTGATTCCAAGTTCTTGGGTTAAATCAATTTTCACGGTTGCCTTTGCATGTCATTTAGGTTCAAAACTTGGTCGTGGTTTCTTTCTATATGACATAATTGTCTTCTTCCAAATTTACTCAATGATTTTTTTTTTCTTTTGGTAAGTATGATTTTACTATATATATACATGGGTATCCAACTTTAGTCCGACTAAAATCCCATGGACGCGCCCGTCACCACTTCTAGCACATGCCTTGTGTACCTGGCCGTTTAGAGCACCAAGGTGGCCAACAAGGGGTGAAGTGATGCGATTTATTTTTTATATATGCAACACGGATTTTAGTAATTATGTAAAATTACAAGGATATGGGAAATAGTTCCCAGAGTAGAACAAATTAGGTAAAAAGTTCCCTTTGTAAAACATAAGTTTCTATATACATGCACCTGAAACAAGCAATCTATCCTTCATTAGTTTCCCTCAGCATGTGAGAAAAATTATTAGTGCATTTTGTAGCTAATTCCTTGATCTGCTCCAATAAGATTTCGTAGATTCATGACATGGCCTCTTCATATATCACCCACCAAGTTTGTTTTTCAAATCTACCTCCACCTTCGATGAAGCCGACAAATTCTATCTTGACATTTGAAAACCTTGAAGATATCTAAATGACATATGATGTCTTCGTACTAGGTTGTGCTTTGCACATCTCCTTTCACCCCTGATGAAGCCAACAAATTTTATGTTGACATATGAAAACCTTGAAGATAACTAACCTCTACCTTATTGGAATTTACATTACCAATTGGCCCCTTAAAAAAGCCTTTAGGACAATGCCATTTCTGTCCTAAACACCCTTTATTTCTATTGTACATAGATTTCCAGTAGAACTTCTGCCAACATTTGTCAACTTTAATGTAACCTCTTCTTCACCACCTGACTTTTGCTTAAACTCCAATTGCACATCATTTTGTCCTTTTCAAAATTTTCAGTGCAACATTGCAGTTTTGGTCGAGATCGGAATGAAACATTGACCCTTAATTGAATGTTTTGAATCATCACAAATTGTTTCAGAACGTTCGGTCAAGACAATTTTGGTTTTACTCCTAATCGCAGGAAGATATTTTGGTTAATCTTCGCAAGAGCAAGTTGTTTGCGGTAGGAGAGGTGGAAGGGGTGGAGGTAGCGGTGGCCGTGATAGGGTTCCAAATGGGGGTCCTTCAATCCACGTATTTAGGGCTTCCTTTGGGAATGGGTTATTCTAGTAAGGAGATTTGGGAGCCGGTCATTGAAAGGATAGAAAGAAACTTAACTCTTGGAAATCTAAGCTTTTATCAAAATGGGGGAAGATTACTCTCATCAAAAGTGCTTTGGCAAGTATTCTCATTTACACTTTTTCGTTATTTTCCCTACCTAAGAATGTGGAAGTACAATTAGATAAAATTTGCCAGGAGTTCTTATGGCACGGTAAAGATGGCTTAAGAAAACATCACTGGATGAGTTGGAGGAAGTTATACTTGCCTAAGAAGAATGGGGGCTGGGGTTTTCGTAGTTTTGGTTCCATGAATTCTGCCTTGTTGGGGAAGTGACTTTGGAGGCTTGGAGAGGAGGGGGAGAGTCTTTGGAGAAAAGTAATTGTAGATAAGTATGGGGTGAATGAGAATGGGTAGGAGAGTGGTCTGGCTAGATGTGTGCTGGGGTATGGGGTGTGGAAAGGTATCTTTAGAAGACTCTCGATACTTAAGAAAATAGTGAAATGTAAGGTGGGGAGGGGGAGTAAGGTCAGGTTTTTGGAGGATTGGTGGTGTGGGAATGATCATCTTAAGGATCAGTTCCTAGATCTTTTTGCTTTGCTGTTGAAAAAGAATCAGGTTATCTCTTGTTTCAAAACTCTTGATAATGGGGTGATAAACTGGGATTTTGGGTTTAGAAGAACATTTAATAATGGGAGTTGGATAATCTAAGGAGATTAATTTCTTTGGTGGAGAATAGAAACTAGGAGAACTTCTCGGAAGATTAGAGAGTGTGGGGAGGACACTACGGATGGGAAGTTTACGGTTAAGTCTTTCTATGAGGGTATTGCACATAACACTATAACGTCTTTTCCTTACTCTTTTGTCTGGGGTGGTAAGATTCCCCTAAAGATTTTGACTTTTCTTTGGTTGGCGTCTTTAGGGAGACTCGCGACTTTGGACTAATTAATTAAAAGATGTTTTATTTCGCCAAATCAGTGTTGTATGTGCAAATCTCATACGGAAACGGTGGATCACTTATTCATTCATTGTCGGGTGGCTCATCACATTTGGTCGCATTTCTTATTGTCGTTTGGTCTCGTAGGTTGTTTCCCTAGATTAGTCAAGTCAGCTTTGGAATCTTGGCTAACGTGAGGAGGATCTTTCATGTCCTCGAAGCGGATTTTTTTATTCTTGGTTCCATTCGCAATTTGTTGGCGTATTTGGAAAGAGCGCGATAGATGCATTTTTTAGGGGAAAGAGTCTACGTTGGATGGATTAGTTTTTTCCATTTTGGAGCTCATGTTCTCTTGGAGCAAATTTTATAAGGATTTTAAAGGGGTTTTCTTTGAAGATTTTGTTGTGAGATGGGATAGGGTTTGTTCTTTGTCGTGAGAGTAATTTGTTGTTTCCGTTTGGTTGTTGTAAAACTTTTTTTGCATTATATCTTTTTTTTGTTTTGGGTTGGTCCCCTTACATAAAATTATCTTTATCGATCAAAAAAAAAAAAATTCCTTACCATCGAAGGTAGTAAAAGGAAGCTCCACAGAAGTGTTCCCTACCTCCATAGGAACATCCGTAACTATTCCAAGATTTGTAAAAATAGACTACACACATCTTTATAAACAAGCAATGTAGAAAAAGATTACTTATCAAAAAAAAAAAAATTGTAGAAAAAGATCATCATCGTTTGTGCTTTATCCCAAGTGTCATGATCAACACTTTATTTTACTTTATTTAAACATATTTTAGTCAACGTGATATTGTAATCTCCAATGCATCTATTTTGCAAATGACAACCCAAAAGAGCCCTCTGTCCTCGAGTAAAAGAATCAAATACACCTCGCATCATTCCCGCATGAATGTTCAAGTAAGGTTTTAACATAATGTAAACCCCCTATGCTAAGAGGCTTGTTAGCCAGGTGTCATGATCTTAACCCCTTCTTACACAGCACCCAAAACGCTTAAACTAATCCTCGTAATGTAGCCAGCTAAGCCTTTCCCAAGTGAGTCCTAGGTTTTCCCTGAACTCTCTTAAGGCACTCACATACTAAAAAAATACCGTCACACTTTGAGTTTGAATTCTTGAGTGTATGAGTATCTTGGTGATTTGAGGGAATTCTTAGGACTTATTGGGTAAGATGACGAGGGCCACATCAAGGGATTCACTTGAGTATCGTATTGGCGCTATGCATGGATAATCTTTGTCTATGACACAAGGCTCTTACATTGGCAAGAGACAAAGATGCCATGGTTAGCAATTAACTTCTACGCATACCACGCTTGATCCTCAAGAAGAGCCCCTCTTAGGTTCTCTTTGCCATGTTATTTTCGCTTCTTATCTTTGCTTGTTGAAGAAATAATGCACCATGGAAGCGCTCACCAGCACTTCATTCACTAGGAGATGCTTCGAGTGAGAGAGGAGCTTCAATATGAAAACCAACCACACACTTTGTCACAGATGTATCTCACCATCCACAAATCTTTTGACAGGGAAGATTTTTTTTGCCAGACACAAGATCATCAATTCCTTTCTCCCAATAAAGCTCCGTTAATTCTACTCACAATTGCTTCTCAGCTCATGTTACTGGATGGAAGTTTTAAGCGCATCCTTCTAATCAGCATCCCTTCTTTGTATTAAGGGAGCACAGAATCCCTAGTTTTTAACCGGACATGCAGCTCCAACCCGTGGAAGCTTACTCTGAAACCTAGTCCTCATCAAGTTCTTCATTAAATAACTTCCCAATTAAAAGGCTCTTTAAGAAAGCTTTTCTCAACAATCCCAAATGTTGAGTTGCAATTGAAGGCCTTATCCTCACTTTTCAAACTGAAGCTTTCCCCAACCATGTGTCTCCATGCAGTTTGAGATTCCTATATGTGACCACTTGACATTACAGGCGAGGAAGGCATGATCGACCCCTAAAGATGTGGTATAGACAAACCTAAAACCTTCAAGAGACGATGACTCATCAAGCACCCATGGTTGAAAAACAATTAACCTGATCTTCCTTCCCTTTTTATCTGTTTGTTCTCTTATTATTTGTTTGAGTGTTTCATATTTTCAGTACATTGCTGCCACACATGTTAGACCTTTGAAGTTCATTTTTCTATTACTCTGATATAGGGTTTGAAGAATGCTCTGGCATCTGGGGCAGATAAAGATGAAGAAGATTCGGAGGGAAGGACAGCTTTGCATTTTGCTTGCGGATATGGTGAGGTATGACGGTCTCTGGATTAAAAATCTGTTTATAACATCAAACATTTTTTTCCTCATATGGTTAGGGTTTTAACTATCAGTTGCAACTAAGCATTGCATTTGTAATGCACTGGGGAAGTTTTAATTGCTGGAATTGGAAGAATTCCAATATACAAGAGCACTTGAATGTCTGTAACCATTCTGTATTCTTGTTTTGGCCTGAGTATGGTTATAACAGGCCAGATGAATTGGAATTTGGATTATTAAAACAGTATTTGAGTATTATTTTTTTGCTTGATCGCCACCTAGATGGAACCCAGTGAATGGGGGAGTCCTGACCTCTTTTGCATATGTGTTGACATGGCATCCCCAAGTTGAATGAGAGCACCTCCATCGGTGGAAAGTATTGGCTATTCATTTATTTTGTAATCAAGTACATGCTGTATCCTGATAATCAGTTCTCTATTAGTAGCGCCAGTGGTAGAAACATTGAAATCATGATAGGGTTGATTGAAAGTGGTATCATCAAAAGAAGAGAACTGAGTGATGGAAACATTTTTTTTTTTATAACAATATTATGTGGGTTCCACTAAAAATTCTGCAATTATCTTATTAATAAAACAAGCTGTTTTGTGTATTTAGTTTATCTAAAATGGAGGTAAGCAAGCTTTCCTTTTACTTGGTTTGTAATTCCAGGTGAAATGTGCTCAAATCCTCCTTGAGGCTGGAGCAACAGTGGATGCTTTGGATAAGAATAAAAACACTGCCCTTCATTACGCTGCTGGTTATGGTAGGAAGGAGTGTGTAGCTCTTCTATTGGAGAATGGCGCCGCTGTGTAAGGCTAAAACTGATTCTTAGTCAATGCCCACCTCACCTACCTCCCCCCACATCTTGTTTTAACTTACTTGTTTTTCTTGGTACAGCACTCTTCAGAACTTGGATGGGAAGACACCTATCGATGTTGCCAAGCTGAACAACCAGCAGGAGGTACTAAAGCTCCTTGAGAAGGATGCGTTCCTTTGATGCATGGTGACAGGTACGCATTTGGGCTTTCCTAATGTGCTGAATTTGGAGTACGAAAAAGGGTGGGTGGTAGTTTGTCTTATAATCAAATAGGGGAGGAGATATCACATTGAAAGGTTTGTTATTTGAATGGTGGCAGGTACACTTCACTCAAGAGGTTTCCTCCTCCCATATGGGGGATGGCTATTTGGCTTTAGTTAACAGAGGGAGACATTACTACTTAATGGTTTACCTTTGCCATCTATATTCTATTTATTTCTGCTAGTCTTGCTGTGCTACATTTGAGACTTGTTTTTTGTAGCCCCTGTTGCATAACTTTCTTCTTTTTTCATGAAATGGACAATTTGTTGATGTGAGATGGATTCATGATGTATGCCATATACATGTGGGTTTTATGGTTTGATTATTTTACTACTTCATTGTTCCAATGGATGGATGGGGGTGAGGTTTGTGGTTATGATTTTTCAAGTGGGGACTGTTTTTCTGAGAAACAGAAAATATGTGATGCTCAAGTTAGTGGATTTGGCATTAGTACTGTCTGTGCCTACTATTGCCTAAGTAATCAGTGATCACACACACACACACGGCTCCGTAGTCACTTGTGCATACCATTTGTATGCCTATATTGTCAGTGGTACGGGATCTTTGTAGAAAATGGAGAGGACTTTCTCAATGTGAGCAGCATGTGACGCCGTGATGGTCTATAAACTTGTTATAGAGAGTAGGGGACTACTGGTGTTCTTATGCTTCTGAGTTACTGATGGCAAGAGCTCACTTTAAGCCTCCACCCCCATAACAACTTTCCGTACCTTTTACCTTTCTCCTCGAGAGACTTTGAGAGCTAGGAAGGACGTAAGGCATTTTAATTTTAATAGTGGAAGCTATCCCACTTTCAACCAAGAATCAGTGAAGGTAGCGGATCTGAATTTGGATTGACCTATTGCTTTAACAAATAATTTTAAAGTTGAGTGTAAAATAATGATTATTTTCATAAAACATATCCCGGCAAACAATGGTGCCTAATGAAACAAAAAATACTCAATTTGAGAAGCCAATTTCTAGATTCAAAGTAATGGTAAAATGAGTATGAGCTTTCACTTGATATTTGAATGATTATCATGTTGGATAATCCAATCATAATTTGAGCTTTTGTTGCTATAATCATCTCAATAAAGAATCGATTCATTTCAAAATTATTAGACTTAAAAATATCAGACAAAAAAACTATCTAGATATTTTTAGGGAGTTACTATTGCCACACCAATTTAAAGCCTTTAATAAACATTAAGGAGTGAGAAGTAATTCCAAAAAAAGTTGGAGCACCCTCACCTTCATTATCAAGAAATGGCTTCTCAAACTATGGTGGGTTTTAGAAACATTCTCTCTCTCTCTCTCTCTCTCTCTTCAACTATGGCCTCACCCTTCCTTCTCCTCATTTTCTTCTTCTCTTTATTTCTTTCCATCATAATCAAGATTCATCACAAATTATTATTCCAAATCATGCACAAAACTCATCACCTTCGTCTCTTCTTTCATGAATGTATGGTCTTAAGTTGAAATACATCCGTCTTCGTCACCTTCCAAGTTTCAACATCTTCAATAAGTGGAACACGTTGTAGACATCAACTTCTACCACCATAGTTGTTTGCACCAAAACCTCTTTAACTCGTCTCTCTCGCATTTTCCAACTTGTACAATTTTTATTTTTATTTTTATTTTTTTTATTTCCAATTTTCATTCCAATCACTAGAGAGTCAAGTAATTACTTGAATCTATGGGTAATTTCCAACAAAGAAGGATTTATGAGTTAAATTTTTACTTTAATCTATGTTTATTTAGTAGGCATCAAATGTGTTTGATGAAATGTGTAAAAGAATGAATGCAAATTGAAAATCCAAGAAGATGCATAAATGAACTGATTAGCAAATTTCTTTGTTGTTTTTCTACCTATTGTTGATGTGTTTTTAGTCAAAATACTATATGATTTTAGTTGTGGGAGATACTCTATTGAGCAAATGTTTGTGGTGATGCATGGGTGATGGAGATGCTAGCCTAAATATCATATAGATGTTGTGGTGATGCATTGGTGATGGATATAGGATGCTAGTCTGAATCTCATTTGCTTTGTTTTGTCCTAAGCATATGGTGTAATAAAACAAAATGATGTGCACATTTTTTTTTTTTTTGGTGTGTCACATATAATTTAATTAATTGGTTTGACAATAGTAGCTCTTTATTTTTAATATTAAATTAAGGGGTTAAGAATGTTGTGAGGGATTGTATTAGTGAGGATGGGCAAGTTGAGCTATGTGTTTGTGTGTTCCAAGCGATTCATTATAATAACTCCGAAATGGTCAATCAAATAAAAATTCCCTCGACATATTCAAAATGATGAATATATGTCATTCTTTGTTGCCATAAGTTGTCATAAGGGGGGTTCTCCTTGCACCCATCATTTGTGTTCTATGCCCCCACTTAAAAGAGCAAAACAAAAAATGATGAAATGACCAATTGGTCCTATCAATAAACTCTCCACACCCACCTAAAAAAGACTAATTTTTTGTTCAATATTATCGAGTCCTTCTAAGTAGATTCAATAAGATTTTACTAGATCTCTTTTTGATGATTTTGATATATATTATCGAATGAAGCTTCATTTGATTTTTTTTTTTTTTTAAGAAGAAGAATGTGTGTGTGTGTGTGTGTGCATGTGTGTGTGAGAGAGAGAGAAGAAGAAAAAGAACACCATCACCGAATGAGTAAGTACAAAATAATGGATTGTGGAGATTGGATGGGTTTTAAGGCGAGCGAAAAGAGTTTGGAGAGACTAAACGGTGGGTGCAAATAGAGTTACTCTTATGTTTCAAATTGATGCTATCCCTCGACACATGTTTTGTCTATTATTATTATTGGGCAAGTTCGACTTGAACCCATGACCTGAAAGTGCTTTGCAAAGTGTCAAATTAATTGAGCTATGCGTCTAAACCCACAGTTATGTTTTAATATGAAAGACTAACATAAAATGACCAAAATGCCCTTATCAATCTCAAGTCAAAGTCCATTGATTTTTCACCAAAAAATCTGTCATTGTCAAGCAATTAACATCTATTGTGTAATATTTGTAACTAAATCAACCTTGTCTCCAATGTATTGTAGAAATTACTTGATTTTTTTACCGAAAAATCCATCCTTCTTATTTTTGAGGTTTGAAGATTGTAAAAATTCTTTGATTTTTCTATAAAAAAAATCCACCCTTATTTTTTTTGAGGTTTGAATATTAAGGTAGAGAACATGTTAAAAAATCTTTGAGGTTCAAACTATTAACCTCTAAGGTAAACTTATTTTAGCCGGCAATGTGTTACAAAAACACTTAATTTTTCTAACAAAAAATATTTTTTCTTCTTTAAAAATCCAAAAAATAATCTTTGACATTTGAAAGTCAAAGAATATAGAATCTTAAGCTCAAAGAAGAGGGTATAAAAGTTTACCCAAAGGCCGAAGATGACTGGTTTGGGGGGACCCAGCAAGAGTTTGAAGACGAGGACATTTTAGGTCATTTATTACAGTCTACCAGACAAGACCTAGTCAATTTCAAAATGATTGGTTCTAAAGTGGAGAAAGGATAGGTGGGTGTTAAATAGAAATTGGGTTTGGCGTCTGCCCTAATAAAATCTTTTGAGCTTTTCCGTTGAGTTGTTTGGAAGGCATATAGAGATTAAAGAACATTTTCGAAACTGGACGGGAAATATCTCTCATTCTTTAGGGCGAAAGTCATCCATTACAATTAGTAGCAGATCTGAATAGTGACGCCAAGAGTAATCTTAAACCCTATTTCAATTTACTTGGAATTTGGATCTCAATTCGATACGTCTCTTCTCTCTTAGGTACTCTTTTTACTCTATTTACGCTTTTGTTTAGTTTTTTGTGGTTCCAATCCAGGGTTTCGGAATATTTGTAATTTTTCTTGTAACATGAGCATGACATGAATTTTTTTGAGTTAATTTTATAATTCATTCATTGCTTAGATTTCTAGGGTTTAGAAAAGCATTTCTTGAATTTTTTTTTTTTTTTGACTCTCATCTGATATCACTTTATGTCTTGTTATATGTAGTGTAGCCAGCTCTCCATTATTTGGCAATTTTATATTAGGGAGAGAGAGAAAGTGAAAGGGGTTATGGAGATTCAGACATCTGGAAAACCTATTGATTCATTACTAGAGAAGGTTCTATGCATGAACATCCTTTCATCTGATTACTTTAAAGAGCTGTACAGATTGAAGACTTACCATGAAGTAATAGATGAGATCTACAATCAAGTAGATCATGTGGAGCCGTGGATGACAGGAAACTGTAGAGGTCCTTCTACATCGTTTTGTCTCCTCTACAAATTCTTTACTATGAAGCTCACCGTCAAACAAATGCATGGTTTGTTGAAGCATTCCGATTCTCCTTATATTAGAGCTGTAAGTCTAACGAATTTAAATTATATTATATGCCTATCCAATATTTGTTCCTTTTTTTGATAAAAAGAAGTTGTTATTTTTGTGTTTTGGATGATAAGAGACTTAAATCACAAACCTTGTTTCTGCCTAAAATTTTAACATCTAAAAAATAATTATCCATCCGTTTTAGGGGCAACATTCCACACACCTCAATTATGAAACCTAGGTTTATCTCACACACACACAAAAAAAAGTTGCGCATTTAATGGGGACATCAAATTTTAAAGAGTAGATTTTAGTTTTTATCTAGATTTTAGTTTTAGGTCTTTATTTTCATATTTTTTGGGCTTATTTTGATGTTTTATATAATATTTATGGGTAGTTTAGTAACTTTACTTTGTCTTTTATTTAAGTTTATTAGGGTTTGAAAATTAGGAGAGAGAAAGTTATGAAAATTAGATAATTTTTGTAATTAGTAGTTTAAGCCTTTTCTTTTTAGGGTTTAGAGAACATTATAAGCACTTTTTTCTTGCTGTAATTTTCTTCAATGAGTGAGGAATGCAATAAACAATTATAAAAGTTTATGTTTTCTTTTGAATGTTGGTGCAGTCAATGTGATTGATGCCATAGAAATTATTGGGGTGATTCCAAGGTAGATATCAATGTTTATTTTTTGTTTTTTGTTTAATCTTTTTCTTATCTTCAATCTTCTTTTGTTTATTTGTAAGAGATTAAAAAACCATTGAGAACCCTTTGATCCTTTCAAGAATCAAATCCATAAACTTTGTTTTCTTGATTTTTCAAGAAATCTTGAATTTTTTTATTCTTGAAATCTTGAATTCTTGAATTCTTGAATCCATCAAGAATCATATTCTTGATTTTCTTATAATCCTTTGTCCTGAAATTCTTGATTCTTGGATTCTTGAAGTCTTGGATTCTTGAAACTCCTTTCTGGATTCTTGAATCCATTAGTCTCCTAAACCAAATCTACCCTATACCTAAATACCCTAAATCTCTTATTTTTCCTAGATCAAATTTCATTTTTCAAATCTCTTCTATTGTCACCCAAAGACCCTATACCCTTGACCCGATCCCCAACCAAATTTCTTATCTCCCCTCACCATCCTGCATCAGCGTTATAAGAATGAATACCCAAAGTTCAACAAACTAGGTGTGCTATCCAAGGTTGTGAGATTAAGTCTCCCCACCCACGACTTCATTTGATACACATGTTTGTGGCGGTAGGACATATACATAGGGATTAGTCCCACTCTAAAAGGGGGTGGGGACACCCTGTCACAAAGAAAAAAGTAAAATTGGTGTAGTTAATTCATGAGCATAAAATTCATATTGAGAAGATGAAGAATATGAAGCTTAACTGATAGAGTCATGGAAAAGGTCACTATCTTTAAGACAATTCATGAATTTGTGTAGAGGAAAAAAAAGAACAATTGAGCTGACCAATAATACCTTTTTATTTCCCCCCATAAATAAAATCAAATTACAATGACAGCAATTCTAAACTAGCGGCACAGTCGTTGTCTAGGAAACATTTATAGTAGACATTGTGTAACAGAGCTTATACTCTGATAGAATAAATAATATAATAGGGCTTGAACTTTAATGGAAGGAACCTTGTAACAAAAGACTTGATTACTAAACAAAAGAGAAGAATAGAGACTATCACACAAAGGATCACTTTAGCAGAACATAAGAGAAGCTCTATTTATAGTGTGACATGTTTTTAAGTCCCAGTTTCTTGTCTCGTCTCAGACAAATCAATCAGGTTTGAATGAATCCCAGCCACATCCTGATTCATTGCAAATTCTCTTCTCTCATTTGGTCCAATCTTTGACCTTTTAAAGATCTTTTGGGTAATCCTAAGATTGACATTGTTCCTTTTCAATTGTTGGGATTCATCTCTGTTTGTGGGGAGAAAGAAAATCCTTTGGAGGCTTCTTCCTTTAGCTACTACTTGGGGGTTATGATTGGAAAGGAACATGAGGGTCTTTAAAGATGTGGAATCATCTTCTTAAGAGACTATGCTATATATCCTTGTGTTATTGTTCTTTTGGTCACAAAATTGGACAAGTCATCTTGAAAGGGGTTGAACTTTTTTTTTGAAAGGGGTTACTTATGTGGTAGAAAACTAGATTTCTTGTGAAGGTCAATAGTCTTCTAAAGCTTTGATGAATGAATGCAGGCAAAAGAGGTCTATTTGTCAAATTTCACTGGGAATTTTTTACTTCAACATCCAATTGGGAAGTTGTTAGATATGTCAGGAAGCTCCTTAATAGATATGCAACTATCTCGCTACTTTTCGATAGATTGTGATGTTTTAGATGTTAATATAGATATATTTGAAGTTTTTGTTTGTATAGAAGTGACAAAAATTTGGGGTATTTTATGTATTGGTAGAAAAATAGTTATGTTATTTGAGGAATAGTTAGGATTGGTGTCTTCGATCTTAATTTGGATTTAGAATTTTTTTTTTCTTTGTAAATAGTTGATGTTTTAATAGCTTTTGAAGCTTTGCTAACATTGGTGTTCCTTAGGGTTTAGTTGTAAAGAGATTTTGGTGGGTTCTCTCTTGATTCACAACCTTGGAAGACTACTTTCAATCTTCTTGCAGGTTTTTTCGATTTGTTCAAAACCAACACACATGCTTGCAAATGAAAACAATCTTCATAAAATATTAAAGATTTGATGGACCTAGTATATTATGACGAGTTCCTTACTCGCAAGCACAACTAATAGTTGCTCTATGCTTATTGCACCTTTGTATGAATATTTGTTTAGGCCACTGCTGTTTTTAACTTTAGATGTGCATATTAGTGATACCAAGAAAGGGTTTTTGCAGATTGGATTTCTCTACCTGAGGTATGTTGCAGATCCAAAAACTTTATGGGGGTGGTTTGAGCCTTATGTCAAAGATGAAGAGGTACTCATTTACTCATGTTGATTTTCTTCTTTTATTGATATCTGGTCTTTATATAATGTTCATTTCCAATTTTCCCTCGAAGCTCTAAATTATGTTTTCATTTTTTGACAATGTCATCTCCAATTCAATGTACTTCAGTTACGAATAGGATCCGACTTACCCATTTCTTGCAGGACTTATGGTATCTTCTTATTTGTAGATTCCAAATAGGATATCTTACATATCCAAAATATGGTATCTTTAGTTATCGATCAATACTACATAACATGCTAATAGAATACACCAAAATACCTCTCCATATGTGTCTCGCCTTTAATTTCCCCTAAACCAGTGCTGGTTAATGTTGCTTGTGTATTCTTCGAAATTAACAATGGTTTATTGGCAGGTAATGTACCTTATCTAGTGATAGATATTGAATTCTCATGTTAGAGGTACAATAAGGGTGCAAAACATAGTGATACACATTGTGGTACATATCGGCTTGTCAGGTTACTTATACGTATCACTGTACCAATATTTTGAACCATGGATTTAACTAATGAAGTGTCAACCCAATCATATCACAAGAAAAGTTAAATGTCGTGGTTTGTGTGTTGATTCATTGAGGTTTTTATGACTTCTGCGATTTTGTTCAGGAATTCTCTCCGGGTTCAAATGGTCAAATGACAACAATGGGCGTTTATGTACGTGATTTGCTTCTCGGGCAGGTCAGTTGCTATCAACTTCTAGCATGCTTTATTCTGTGGAGAAAATTGATTGCCCACAACTTCTGCACTTCTTCCAAATCTGTTTGTGCTAAAATTTTAATTTGATCATGATCAATTGTTGCTACAATTTGCTATCTTAAATGGTTTGACTGATCACCTTATTAACTGTTCATTGGGTGGTCAAGGTTTATTGCTTTTGGTGACATTTTTTTGATAGGTGAAGATGTTTTATTAAAGAGAGAAAAAAAGAGGGGGGGGGGGGGGGGGGGGGCAGGGAGATCACCCTGAGGGCAAAGAGGGGGGGGGGGGGGGTAGGGAGATCACCCTGAGGGCAAAGATACGATAAACAAATGACCAAAAACCACCACAAACAGCCTACTTCTCTCTAAGATTACATATCCTTTCCCATCTAACAAGGAAGTCTTCAAAGAAGATACTCCTAAAAACTTTGAAAGGTTTACACTGATAAAGCCAAATAAGACAGCACAATTTCTTGCACAGGGTGGTCCTTTCCTTAAAAGATGTGTCCATTCCGCTCCTTCCAAATGTTCCAACAAACAACATATAAAAGCAAACTCCAAAGCATATGCTAGGTATCCAAAAAGGAGTGACCCCAAAACAGCCAACACTCAAAAAGCTCTCACACTATAAGAGGAAAACAACCTCCACCCCCAAAGAGGCACAAGAAGTATGTTCAAATCTGGTGAGTAAAGTTGCTTTGTAAGAGGACATGGTCAGTCGACTCTCCCCAGTTTCTGCAAAGGCAACAAAAGTTGGGAGATACAAAGCACCTCCTAATCAATTGATCTATGGTCAGAATCTTGCCCAGCGTAGGTAACCAAAAACAAAAAAACAACACCATCGAGGGAACTTTTTTACTACAGATGAACGAATGAGAGAAATTACCATCATGATTCAACAAACCGGCAAAATATAATGATCTCACTGTGAATTTCCCATCACTTATGCCTTCCCAAGTTCTCTTATCTTTTACATCTGTATTTATCTGCAGTCTTAAAATATAAGGTCAGCCTCTCCAAGCAGGCCATCTCCCAATCATTAAAACTTCTTTTGAAACCATAGTCTCAAGCTAGCTCACTTCCCTCCCTGCGCTTAAAGGTTTCAATGGAAAGACCTTGTTTCAAAGACATCTGAAACAAATCAGGAGATTGTTCCTGTAACGAGCACTTATCTCACCAAAGATCTTCCCAAAACCGAATCATGTCGCCCTTTCCAATGGAAAATCTCCATCAAAATACAATGTGGCTCACTATATTGAACCCATTGACTGAATATTGGGCATCATCTCATGGAGAATTTACACTCCAAAAATCAACATTTAGAAATCATCAACCAGTCTAATTTTAGTTGTGAAGGTCTACCAAGGGTAAGTCCAAAATCCACAAGGTTAATGGAACCAAAATACGTGAACCATCACATTAGGGAGAAAAAGCCTCTTGACTATGAGATTTGCAAGTCTCTTAATATGTTTTGATCGTGTGATGATCAGTGATAGATGAATAGAGCCCCCGTGCTCCTAATGTAGAGCTGGAACTACTACTACCCCGCATGGAACAAAGATGTTTATCAATCAAGAAGGTGGGATTACGAAGATCAAAGATGGGTGGAATTTTTTGGTAGAAGCCAAGAGGTTTTCAGTGAGAAAGATCTGGAAAAAAGGGAAGGAATGTATCTCTATGGGGGAAATCAGTAAGAGAGGGTCTTGCTCTTTAGAATTTATTAGAGAGGAATTGCGTTGGTTACAAGAATTTATGAGATTAGCTTTGAATCTACCTCTTGAGAAATCATTGTGGAAGATGTCAAAGTCAGAGCTTGGGATCAGAATGGTAGAAAGGGGTTCCAACATAAATGGATGCTTCATTCGGATTCTTAATGTTCGAGATGGAAAGGGGTTGCCTACTCTCTTTGTCCCAAGAGAGAAGCTGAAACAAGGTTGGCAAAAGCTTTAGAGATTAGAAGTTGGAGCTAGTAGGGTGGTGGCACCCCTGCCCACTTAGGGCAAAAGTAGGGTTGTTTCAACATGGAAAGTAGTGGGTGTTAAAGAGGTGTTGGCAACGCGACTAGAATCAGAGGTGGTAGAGGAGACAATATTAGTACAAGCAAACAAAGAGGTGATAATTTCAGAACAAGGGAGCATAGTGGGAGAAAATTTAGGTATCATAGTAGAGATACACAAAGTAGGCATGGAGATGAGCAATCCTAAGAAGGCTGGTGGGGTGGTAAATTTAAAGGAGAACATAAAGCTTATTCAGGAAGTTGATAATACAGTTGTTCTCAGAGAACGGGGCTTTGGAGTCTGGAAATGGGCAATAATCTACGAAGATTCCGATGTTCCTTGTTGGGAGAATGTTAGGATAGCTCTCAAAACTGTCTGATTCAGAGGGGTGCCTGATCGAGATGAACCCAAAGAAAGGGGGTTTTCTAGCCAAATTGAAAGATTCAGATTTTCTTGTGTGCTCTCGAATCTATATTGGTAGGTTTAGTTGGAATTTCATTTTGTAACTGGTACATGAAGTGCAATGCAATGTCAGATCTCTGGTTTGAAGGTGAATCTTGGGTGGAATTGTGGGGTCTACCCATGTCTCTTTGGAGTTATGATGCATTGGAAGGCATTGGCTAGGCACTGGGGTGTTAGTGGAAGTAGATGAAGTGATAGGTAATCTGGATTAGCTCAAGGTGGCAAAAATCAAAGTTTCGGCTAATGGCGTTTCGATCCCTCGCATGATTCAGGTTCAGTATGGGCGGTTTAGTTATAAAGTTATTGTTCGAATAACAAACTTGGAAAACAGGATGAATGGTCTTCATGCAAGGGTGGATGATCCTCAAGGAACTTTGCTTTCTAATACAGATTATAGCTGGGAGGCGGTAGCAAAGGCAGGTTCAGGTGTAAAGGTGTTGGAGAAGATGAAGCCTAGTGGTATCATCTTGGGCTTGGGTGTATCAAAAATCAAGAGTAATCATGAGATGGTTAATAAACCCAGTAATCAAGAGTTAATTCAAAATTTAAAAAAATGTAATAAGGGCGGCAGAATAAAAACACGTGGAGCTTTGGTTTATAAATTGGGTACAAGGGTGGGTTTCAGTGCACTGTAGCCTAGGTTTGGTGAAGTTAGTAACAAGAAGATGGCTAATGATGGTGCCTAGAGGCAACAAATGGCACAATCCTGGCTTGGAGGGATAAATAAGGCAAAGTCTTCTATAGGTCACTCACCACAGGATAGTGGCTTGTCATTAAAGAATAAATGTTCTGTTGGGTTGGATTCACGTGGGAGGCATTTAAATAATAGCATCTCGGGTAGGACACGGGGTCAAGGAAGTAGACTAAGAAGAGATCGTTGGGCTTATTGTTTGAACAGGCCTAATTTCCCCTTCAGAGAAGACCATTGGGCCAAGGCCTTTGTTTTTAAAAGGAGGACCTAGATTGGGTGTGCTTCATGTAATCCTTTGTGGGTTGGGTTAGCAACACGAGTGGGCCTGGGTAAACATAATCAAGTCTGGGTTAGTAAAGCAACCAGTGGTAGAGGTGGGCTTCAAGGGCCTAGGATGAACTTAAAGATAGGGCCAAAGAAGTCCAGGAATAAGTTTTTTAGTGAGACTCTGTTGGAGGCAGATCAGAACAGCAAGTTATCAATTGGAGACGATTTCAGGGCAGAGGGAGGATTGCTACAGGAGACTGAAATATTCTTGGAAAGCTTCGAGAAGTTGGCCATAAGCAATATAGTCCACAAGAGGCGTTTCGAGCGATACGATCTAAGGAGGGCAGGAGTGCTTCCGGTTCTTGTCGAAGTCATTCGAAGTAGGTTTGTTATCTTGGAAAAGAATCCCTCCAGTATTCTGTCTCACAACTCTTGTATGTTGGTTTTGGGGGTGAAGGGTCATGTATTTTCCAATTTCTAATCAACAGTTTGGTTTTTGCTTTTTCCAAAATTTACTTGCTTTCCATTTTATCAGTCCTTCTTCCTTTTTGGTCAGCCTCCTTTTTCTTTAGTGTTGTAATTTCTCCTTTCTATAGAGATTGTTGGGTGTGGTCCTCTTGTGTTTTAAATGATTACAGGTTGAGTTCGGAAACTTCGTTAGCCCATACCCTCTTATTAGCCCCTGTAGTGATTCAAATCAGTATGAAATCGAGGGAAGAGGTTTGTCCCGCAACCCCTGACGAGCTCAATCATTTAGCCCTGGCAAAGATGTGATGGTTCAGGGAGATAGCCCTAGGTTTATGGAGATTGAGGGGAGTGGAGTTTTGCAAATCTGCGTAGATCCATTAGAGTGTCGGGATCATACAAAGTTGGAAGATGAACTGTGGTGGTTGGATTTGGAAAGAGAGATGCTCGTTTGGTTGGTGATGCAAGTGACAAACGTTGCAATGAAATGCGGGATTTGTAAACCCGAAAATTAGGATCTGTCCTCATGGATTCTTAAGGTTACATTTGGGAAGGAAGAGTTAGATTTTCCTATAACTCTGAATAATAATCAGTTTGGTCGGGGCACGACTTTTGTGTTGAAGGAGAGGAAAGATTTGATTGAGAATTTGGCGTTGGTAGGAGTCTCTAATAACAAAGGAAAAAGATTGGCCAAGGAGGTGGAAAGTTTAGTAAGAGATATTGGCAAGCACCCCCCAAAGGACTCTAGCTCAAGAAGGAAGATTAAGGAATCAATGCGTTGTGATTAATGTTGAAAATTCTTTCTTGGAACATTAGAGGTTTGGGGGGCAAGAGGAAGAGGCCGTCAATCAAAACAATTCTAAGGCTAAAGTTGAAAGAGTGTAACAATACAATGATTAAGAAGATATGGGCGGAGAGGGTTGGATGGTGTTGCTTACCATCGTTAGGGGCTTCGGGTGGAATCATAATTATGTGGTACGATAGTAAAATAAGTGATGAGAATTTGGTGGGTTTTTTTGGTTTCGATTTTTTGCACTTGTGTGGTGAGTAACTTCAATTGAGTGTTTACAGGAGTGTATGGCCCAACAAAATCGAGTGAAAGTAATCAGTTTTGGGAGGAGTTGGATGATGTGAGGGGCTATTGGGATAAACCGTGGTGTTTAGGGGGAGATTTTAATGTTGTAAGGTTTGCGCAAGAAAAATTGGGGGGAGGTTCAATTTCGAAGAGCGTGAGGGATTTTGGGGCATTCATGAATTGGTTCTCCTTGGAAGATTTGCCTTTAATAGGTAGATCTTTCATGTGGCTTAATAATCAAGGGACCCTTAGAATGTCAAGACTTGATAGGTTCCTTGTGTCAAGTGTTTGGGCAGATCATTTCGGGCTTTTATCTCAATTTGGTACACCAACCTAGTTTCAGGTCACATACCAATCTTGCTGGAAGCAGGTGTAAGAAGGTCCATGCCACATCCCTTTAGATTTGAAAATATGGGGCTTCTTCAAAAGGACTTTTGTCAAGGGGTAGACGAATGGTGGAAAGAACTTGTTTTTGAGGGAAACCCGGGGCTCATTTTTAGGAAAAAATTGAAGGCTCTCAAAGAGAAAATCACAGTGTGGAATGTGGAGGGTCTTTGGGAGAGTAGAGGTCAAGAAAAAGGAAATACTAGAGGAGATAGATATTCTTGATAAGAAGGAAGAAACACAAACTCTCAATTTGGAAGAAAAGGTGTGGAGAATTAATCGTAGAGCAGAGTTTCAAAAGGTTGCCTTGATGGAAAAAGTGTGTTGGAAGCAAAATTCAAGATTAAAATGGTTAAAAGAGGGGGACAACAACACAAAGTTCTTCCATAAGGTGGGTAGTGTGAGGAATAAGGCTAATCTTTTAAGAAGGTTGGAAGTCAACGGGGAAAGTTTTAAAGGGGAGGAGTTGATTAGAACGAAGGTAGTGGACTTTTACAAAGATTTGTATAAGGAAAGACATGTTTGTCAGCCTAGATTGGATCTCTTGGAGTTTGGTGTGTTATCTTCAGCACAAAGGGAGTGGTTAGGGAGGCCTTTTGATGTGTTTAAAGCGGTGGCTTATATGAAAGGTGATAAGGCTCCGGGCCCCGATGGGTTCACAATGGCTTTTTTTAAAAGTTGTTGGAGCACAATTTGTGAAGATTTGATGAGAGTAGTGGTGGATCTTCAAGAAAGACTTTCTAGATTATGGTCTTAATAATTCCTTTCTAGCATTGATTCCAAAGTACCCAGGGGCAATGGATGTGGTTGACTTTAGACCAATCAGTTTGGTGGGTTCCACCTACAAAATCTTATCCAAAATATTAGCAGTTAGATTGAAAGAAGTTTTACTAGGGTTAAAATGTCTTGAACAAGGGGTTTTCATCTTAGGAAGACAAATACTTGATGGTGTTCTGATCGCAAATGAATGCATAGTCTCACGAATTAAGGAACTCACTCTGGGGTGGTTGTGCAAAATTGATATTCAAAAAGCTTATGACCACGTTAATTGGAAATTTCCGAGATGCATGATGGGGCGGATGGGATTCCAGGGTAGGTGGGTTAAATGGATAGTGAAATGTGAATCCTCTGCCTTCTTTTCGGTCCTTATCAACGGAAGCCTAGCGGGTCATTTCAATAATTCAAGGGGTTTGAGACAAGGGGATCCGTTGTTTCCGTTCCTTTTCATGCTAATGGCAGAAGCTTTAGGTAGGATGGTCAAGAGAGCTATAGAAGTATGGGTGAGATGGGAGGTTTTCAGATGGAAGGTGGGGGTGAACATCTATCGATACTTCAGTTTGCAGACAACGTTCTCATATTCCTTGAGGCTTTCTTAGATCAAGTTAGATTCTTGAGGGGGCTCCTTTGTTGTTTCCAAGCAATCTCAAGCTTGAGGAT
This sequence comes from Akebia trifoliata, assembly GCF_017979445.1. NCBI lineage: Eukaryota > Viridiplantae > Streptophyta > Magnoliopsida > Ranunculales > Lardizabalaceae > Akebia > Akebia trifoliata. Next base: position 106,779 of record NC_141377.1, read on the forward strand.
AAAGTTAGGAAAATCGAAGTTGTTCGCAGTTGGTCAAGTTTCGGAAGTTCGTAGTTGGGTGGCTATGTTTGGGTGCTCTCAAGGTGCCTTTCCTTCCGTGTACCTAGGATTGCCTTTAGGGGCAAGTTTTAGGTGCAAAGAGATTTGGGAACCTATTGCGGAAAAGATGGGGAAGAGATTGAGTTTGTGGAAAGCTAGGTACCTATCGAATAGGGCAAAGTCACATTGATCAATAGTACCCTTTCCAGTATACTTGTTTACCAGTTATCATTGTTTCCCATTTCCAAGAGCGTCGAAATAAGATTGGAAAGAATGGTTAGGGATTTCTTGTGGAATGATAGGGAAGGGAAAAGAAAGTTTCATATAGTTAAGTGGAAGGTGATTTGTGTGCCAAAGAAAAATGGCGGGCTAGGCATAAAAGGTTTTAAGTTGACGAATGTGGCACTTTTAGGGAAATGGTTATGGAGATTTGGGGTAGAAAGTTCAAGCCTTTGGAGGATGGTGATTAAGGTAAAATATGGGGAAAAGATCTTTGGCTGGGAGAGTAAAGAGGTGAAGTCATCATATGGGTGTAGTTTATGGCAGGGCAAAATGAGTGTGAATGCAAAGTTTAAGGAGCTGGTGGCTTTCAAATGTGGGATTGGGGAGAGGATTCGCTTTTGGGAGGACAGTTGGTGTAGTGGACCTCTTTTGAACTCTCAATTCCCAAGGCTTTATGCGCTATCCTTGAAAAAGGAAAATTTGATTGCTAACTTTTTGAATCACTCTGGATTAGGGACATTTTGGGATTTTGGCTTCGGAAGGGGTTTTAATGATTGGAAGATTCAAGAGTTGGCAGAATTGACTTTCAAACTTAACCAGACAATACTGGAGTTGTCAGGGCTTGATAAGAGGGTTTGGACTTACACAAAGGACAAAAACTTTACAGTAATATCATTCCGCGGTTCTCTCTTTCCCCTAGGGGTTTTTTCATTCCCAGTAGGTCCTATATGGGGTCATAAAATACCTTCGAAGGTCTAGTTTTTCATATGGTTGGCTGCGTCAGGTAAAATTCTCACTTTTGATGATCTTATGTGTAGAAGGAATGGGGAGTCCGTTTGCCACTTATTGATTTACTGTCCATTAGTTCATAGTTTGTGGGTCCATTTCTTATGTCTCTGTAATTGCTTATGGGTGTTTCCAAACTCAATGTTGTCTTTATTTCAAGTATGGAACCATAACATGTTTCAGGCAAAAAAAGGTACATTTTGTTACTCGTCCTTTCTGCGATATGCTGGGTTACGTGGAGAGAAAGGAACCATAGAATCTTCAATAAGCACATTATGGAAATCCAAGATTTGATTTTGGAGGTGTTGGGGTTCTTATTCTTATGGAGCAAATTGGATTTGGACTTTAAAGGGGTGTTTTTTGAAGAGTTTGTGTTTAAGTGGGAGTCTTAATGTTCTAATTAAGTTTGTTACTAGCTTTTAGTTGTACCAACTCTTGTATGTTGACTGGTTCTCCAATCGGTCTGTTTATCTCTTTTAATATAATTCAGTTTACTTATCAAAAAATAAAAATAAAAAAATGTGCCCCCTAAAAAAAGGTTACACGAATGTGGCATATAATTGTTGCGTTGATGTTATGTGGATTTTCAATTGCATTGAGAATTTTTTTATTTTAGAAAAATATGTTAAATCTCTTAAAAAGATTTGTTTCTTTCTCTTTCTGACCTGATATGTCATTTTGTTTTCGTGCCAAATGTCGTGACACTGAAATGTCTCATACCTAGCATGTTGTGCATGCCATGAAGTGGTGTCATGCCGGCACAACAAAATCATAGAACATTTTAAGTTTCAATAGAAGACTGATTGAGAAGTATTGTTGTTGTCTTTTTACCCATTTTTAGTAGAGTTGCATCATAACTGGTATGTAGCTAATAACAAAAAAATAACTTGTTAATTGTTATGTTTCATTTACTCATTAATGTGTTGGCATAGTCCTGTTATTGTCCATGTTCACGCTGACTCCATTATTAATCTACCTATGGCTTCATTGGGTGCTGTGCTTGATAAACATTGAAACGTGGTTTGCTCAATATAGGTTTATAGTGATTACCATTAAATGTGCTATTCTTGATTTCTGCAGCTGTTTAAAGTATTCTGATTTTATTTATTTATTTTGGATGTTTTACTATATAAACAAAGGCAGAGGACTGACTGACCCGACTGTACTTGTTTCACAGTACTACTTTGATACCCTCTTCCCCCGCACCCCTGTTCCCATTATGCGGCAGATTGTTTCCAACCTTGAAAGGTTGAAGCTTCCCACCAAACACTGTGGTGTTACTGGGGAATCCAGCCGTCATGGTTCTGATGATACTGCCCGTCGTCCACCTTCCGTCAAAGCTGCCCTTTCAGTCTCTTTCGGTCAGCGCGCTCCTCATCGTGCATCAACCAGAGACTCATCTCCAGTTAGACGTACCTTACCCCCGCTTCATGACAGAAACAATTACAATGACGTGCAAAGGTCTCCAGGTAATCATCGTAGCCGAAGCCAAGACCGTTCAGACAGAGAAAGGGATGGGGAGCGAGAAAGGGATAAAGGCAGGAGACATGGGTATGATCGTCGTGATGGTAAAGACTATAACAGATCATCCAAGTATTCCGAGAGAGAAAGCAGCAGCAAGCGGGACTATGAAAAGAGCAGCCGTGACCATAGTGGGCATAGAGAATCTCTCTCTCATGGAAGGAGAAAGAGAAGTAGGAGCAGAAGCAGAAGCAGAAGCAGGAGTCCAAGTTTGCAAGCTCGCAAAGCATACTCTGATCATCATGTAAGTCCGCTTAGGGATGGAAGCAAGGAAAGGACATCTGCATCATCCAATCTGGCCAAGTTGAGGGATCTGTATGGCGATGTGGGTGATCGGAGAGGGGACAGTGGCACAGGAAAGGGTCCCAGAGATAGCAGTAGCGAAGAGGTGATTAAACTTGGTGGTTCTACTTGGAAGTAAAAGAAGAGCTTTCTAGAGATGCTTTTTGATAGTAGAGCTGCTGCTGACCTAAAGAAATGATGATCATTAATTTCAGCTTGATGTCCCATGTCCTAGACAAAGTGTATGCACTCATGTGAGAAAGGGTAATACATTTGTTCTTAATTACACTGATGTATGAGGAGGAATATATTATACCCTCCAAAGCTTCTCCTCTAATAACCCCTTGTCATTCTTTTGTTTCTTTTCCTGTCGGTTTAAGTTTGTTTCACTTCATGAGATTATTTAAGCATGCCTCTTCAGCAATTTTGTGGGTACATCTTTATTTGAAATTGAATAGCTGGAAAGAAATCGGTTCTTCATAGATTTCTGGATCAATTTAGATTTCTCTTCTCCTAGAACTCAGATCAAGTCTGGTAAGCAAGCTCACTTTTATTAGCAGTGAGCGGCAGGTGATGGGGCTTTATTAGCAGTGAGTGGTAGCGGACTACCATGCATGCTTTTGAAACTCATCCGAGACTGAAACGTATCGACCAGCAACGAGACGGATGGACAAGTCATATTGGGCAAGATTTAAAACCCACGTTCATTGTTCTCATTGTTGAACAAGACAACTTGGTCTCATTCACGGATGAGACGAGATGTCAAAAGGAGTTTTAAAACCATGCTAACACGATCCTTTTAAAAGGAAGGTGTAGGTAACAAAGCTGTACAATTATCTAGCTCCCTATTTGTAAGGCCATATGTTATTCTCACCCCTTTTTTGGCTTACTCTACTCAAAAGATGCAAGCAGTAGATTTGAATCTTATAAAGAGCCCAACAACCCCAAGCATCCTTCTTTCATTGAAATATGCCCAACGCGTTTCCTTGGTTATTTCTGATTGTTTCAGTGTATATACAATCTCTTTCAAACACTGAACTGAAGATTCAAGGGTTAAATGCATTGCTCAGAAGAGTACCACATCTCAAACTTGGCCTGTCTTTCTGTTTATCAACCATTTTTATTTGTTTTCATTGCCAAAAAGTAGGAACTTATCCCAACTCACAAGTGGTGTCTCAATTGGATGTATGGCATTCAAAATGATTGAAGCAACTACCAAGTTTAAAACAAGATGATATAAATCATTTCCCTCTTTTTGAAGGGCCATCATTTCTGTCTTTATACCGTATAGGACAATGTATAGGTTGATTGATTTTGAAGAATTTCACAAATTCAAGATCAAGGGCTTGGTATATGAAAATGCCATTATTTTTCCTCTGAAAATTTTCTTTACCAGGTTTATATACTGCAGGAGAAATTTTTCACCAGATAAACAAATATTGCTGTCCATAGGTTCCAGGGGGCCAAAATTCGAATCTCTATTCTCCTGGTATAGCTTGGTACAACTTAGAAGACTTGTGTGCAGGCCCCAGGGGCCTTGTATAATAGGAACCTCACCATTCAATCAGGACAGATCCCCAAAAGACTGATGATTTCAAGAATCAATTCTACCTGTTTCCAAGCTACACTCCCATCTAAATTATTATGTTATATTGTCATAATATATTTATAATATTTTGAGGCAAGACTTACTCCAATTTAGTCACAAGAGAATATAGAGATACACAGTAAATTTTCACAGAGACAATCTACAAGAAACTTGAGTGCTCCTCATTGTGGGATCGGTATGTGCGCCGCCTCAGCTGAGACTCTGCTACTGGCTGTTGCAAAAAGATTCTTGTAGGATCATTTGGATCAACATACCTGTACAGAGGAAGACCAACTCAGATGTTTATTACATTTTTCCTAATAACTCCGCACTGAGATTACCATACCATCAATCGGAGTGCATATGTGCAAGTCTGAGATTACCATCAATCTGTGTGTTGAGTGTGTATGAGAGAGAGAGATCACTTACGCATGACGCATCATTTCATCGACTGGAGTTTGGGCTGCTTGTAAAGGATCCACACTCGGTGCTGCTTCAGAAGGATAAGTTGAGTGTTGAGAATATTGTCTCACAGAAGCAATCAAGTTCAAAAATAGTGGGACAAAGGTTCCACAGCCCCCTTCCTTGAACAATATCTTGAAAGAATGAGTAGAATAAAGGGCTCTGTGCTGGTCTTCTGGCACTACCTGCAAGATTCCATCCCACAGAAATTGGCAACATCAGGATCTTCAGGCAAAAAAACAAAACAAACATTAGAAATCATCCACGCCATCTTATTTACTTACAGGATCAACAAGACCTGAAATATTGTTGCAAAAGAAAATTGGTTGATTAAATTTTTCTTGATGCACATAGAGCTGCACAAAAAACATGTTATGGGTCAGTAGGAGGTTAAAGCAGTAACACGCATTCAATGAAAAACTGTTTCCAACCCTCCTTGAAGAAACCTCCACAAGTATTCAGTCTCCAAAACAGCACACAACACAAACACAACAATGACCTGACCTTTAACTTAAGTACACCAGGGTTAGGCATTTGTGGCTAAAAATGACACGATTAAGTTGGTTCTCTGACTAATCAATTGCAGTGCATGGCTATAGGGTACCATGGACTTTTAACAACATTCAATAGTCAACACGACAAATGGCTGATTAAATGATTATAGCACTTGGCTATACTAACTAAAAGAAGTAATGGATTTCTATTTGTATAAGTGATGAATGAAATAGCATAGTTGGAATCCACCTAACTGCTAATAAGCATGAAGTATTTCAATGTGATAAATGGACTGCATGACATACAATTACCCCCGCTACGAAATTACAAAGAGATCAAATTGCAAAAAAACTACCAACTCGCAAAAACAGTAGAGTGAAACAAATTCCTTTCTTTTTCTAGATGACTAAACCTACATCAAATTTTCCCATGAGACATTTCCAATGAAAGTGTAGCACATCATGTTTTAAGAGGTCCTTCATTTTGTACCTACATTGTTACCTCTCAGATGTTTGATATGACAACCAAATCAAAGAATAACGAAATAGTCATACAAGAACAATTGCAAAACAACAAAAAATGCAATAGTTTGGACCAAAATATCAAAAAGGATCTTCCATGTACAACAATTAAGTAGACATCCGCATGCTACCCGTGTTGGAAACTCTGATCAAATCTTCATATATATATATGGGTTATGTAATGTAATTAGTTAAGATAATTCACTCTCAGGATTTGGTAAGTTTAAATTTCAAATTTTGACTCATGAATATATAGTGTGATCTATGAGAATACAAACTCTACGTCCACAGAGGATAGGGAACGATAAAGATTACAAACTCTATCCACAGATACAAGGAACCTCACAGAGCAAAAACATAAAGAAACCCTACTCAAAAATACAATATATACCCACATGGACCCAGTTAGCAAAAGGGGCCCTTTGATACTGGGTTGCCTCTTGAAGTCCAAGCCCAATAAGAATACTAGACATCTCACAACATTGAAGGAAATTCACTCTTAGTATTTGGATAAGTTTAGATTTGAAATCTTGAGGTGTGACAAATCCAGTATGAAACTACAAGAGATCAAATTGCAAAAATCAAAAGAAATGATTTTCTGGTTCTATGTTATAAATTTTCCTTTTAATGGAAAAATGTCAATTAATGAACAAAGTCATACTACAGAGAGAGAGAGAGAGAGATTAAAAATGTAATTAATTTACAATATTTAAACCCTATGGAGAGGCAATAATGAAGTAGCAGATAAGAATAAAGAAGTAGAGGTGTATGTAATGTACCAGTGGCATATCAAAGGCTATAAAATTCCCCACAGGTTTAGTTGCAACAAAGACCATGCGTATGTTTGACAAGTAAATAACTCCCTTTGCTTTCACTTTATCAACATGAGCTCTAATAAGAAGAAAAACGAAATATAAGATGGATAATAGTAACTATCTATAACATTACAAGTGTTAGTTTTAATCAACCAAAACAGAACTATTGTATCCTAAGGAAAAATAATCTCACACACAATTATAATAATTGATAGATCGCTTGATAATGTAATACCATGAACAATAATAATAATTTATTAAAACAAGAAGAAAGCTTTTAATAATTTAATAGATCATCATAACATATATATTATTGCAAAATAAAAGAAAAAAGAGAAAAGAAAGCAAAACCCAGGAATCTTGTCAATCTCAAATTCGACGCCATCTCTGGCCAAGACGAACATCTCGTTCACAAAGGGCACGGGCATCCCATTGGGAAACAGTTGAGGGTTCAGAGCCATCAAAACAGAACAGAACAGATTGTCTCTCTGGATGGACTCTGGATTCTGGTTTCTGGTTTCTGGACGAACGAAGAAGATTAATAAAGAAACAAAGTTGAATGAAAGCCTGGCGTTGTGTACAAGTGACACGATGCCGAATCGAGAAAATTCTTTTTTCGTAACCCTTGACTTTGGTCTTTTCTAATAGATTCCAATAAAATCATTTAAATGCCCTCATCTTCAACTTCAATTCAACCCCTGACTTTGAGCTTCTAACCCATCTTCTACCTAACTCGAGTCAACTCAGGCTAACCCATCAATCGGGTTGATCACGGACTGAGTTCGGGCTAGCTCGCCAAGGTTGCACTTGCAGCAGCCCTTGAATTGAATATATTTATTATAGTGAGAGAACAAAAAAAATGTCGACGACATACATATAGGATTTTCTTCCACTAATCTAAAATTGTAATTCTGAAAGAAGAGAAAGAAAGAGAGTAGAGAATCAAGAAGAAGAAGAAGAAGAAGAAGAGATCAGTAGGATTATTAGCATCTGAGATGGCTAATTGCATGTGGAACCCATTGGCATACGTTACTCCTCAATATCCATGTCCATCTAAGAAGAAGAAGAATAAGATATTAGTATTGCAGCAGCAGACCAACAATTCTCTAAACTACAATAATAGTAATAGTAGAATTACAAGTACTAGGGTGAGGGTGAGGGTTAGGGCTAGTGATGATAATACAGTTGGGGAAAAGAAACCCACTGGAATTCAGCTATACACTGACATTGAGAGGTAAAATTACTTGCTATTATTTCCAATTTTTATATTTATTACAAATCCAATATATATATATTTCTTTATTTTGCAGAGTAATTACAGAAACTGCAAAGCGATCCCAGGATGGCTGGGGTGCTCCTGCTTCTGGTGATTGGACTCAAATTGAGGTTTTCTCTGCCCTGTTTTAATTATTTTTTATATACAAAAGAATATGGATGGATGGATGAAGCTTGAATTTCAATATTGAAATCATTTAAGAATATCGGTCTTAATCACTATGAGATTACACAAACTTTTTTGCTGAAGGCAGTTGTCATATAGATAATCCTATATTTACCAAGTATGTTAATAATATTTCCATCTCAGGGAGCGTGGGTGCTTAGACCAAGAAACTCGAGACCAACATCAGTTGTGCATTTTGTTGGTGGTATTTTTGTTGGGGCTGCCCCTCAACTCACCTACCGTTTGTTTCTTGAACGTCTTTCAGAAAAGTAAGCAGCCTTTGTACTAGTACTATCTTTTGATTTATTAAGACCTTATTTACTAACATGGAAGCCATGATGTTTTTATGATCAGGATCTACTAAGATATGTATTCAATCTATTACGTCCATATGCCATCCGGATAGTCCTATTTATGTGATTGATTTTGAAGATCGCATGATGCATGATTTCTTTTCCATGGCCTGTATTTCTGAATTTCATTATTTATTTTTTCTTGATGGATATAAGCTATATATATTATAAAAATAAAAAGGGGGCGAGGTTGAGAATACCTACCAACATGGCAACCAGATAGCATGAGAGAAGAAAACAGAAGCACACATACAAAAAACAGGAAAACAGTCCAGAGATACTAAGGAGTCTCATTACAAAAAAAGGTCTCACTTTATTATGAAATTCTCAAAAAATAGACCCTTGAAATCCTCACATTGCTTGCACTGGAATAAAAATCCCAAAATGTAGCAAATCACAGACTGAAAATTTGTTCTTTCCCTAAGAAGGCCTGGCAATTGTGCTCCTTCCATTATCCTTGACAAATGCCACAGGGAGCCCACGACCAAAGAATCATTCTGTCTGGTTTGCATGGGTTATACAGTTGTCTCCATGTTTGCTTTAAGTTGGGGCTGACTATGTACATTTTCATTTAATCTTTTATCTGGTTTGCATGAATCCTATTGAAAGACAAGTTCATTAGTTGAATATACATATAAACTAATGCTTAAACTCTTTTTTTTTTCCTGATTTAGGGGTGTTTTGGTAATTGCAACACCATATCCTAGTGGGTTCGATCACTTCTTCATTGCTGATGAAGTACAATTCAAATTTGATAGATGTCTTCGATTTTTACAAGAAAGTGTGAGTTAAATTACATTGTGCACAAATTTTCCTTGATTCTTTAAGATTTCAAACTAAAATTGTTTTTCTTTTACAGGCAAGTGAACTTCCTACTTTTGGTATTGGCCATTCTTTGGGCTCTGTCATCCACCTTTTGATTGGTACTATTTACTGTTGTGTATTGCTATTCTTCTTCTGTTTTAGTTTGCTCCAGGTGATTGCACTTGTAAGGTAACTGTTTCCTTCGCTTTATGTGTAATTCATCAGGATCTAGGTATGCTGTTCAACGAAGTGGAAATGTATTAATGTCATTCAACAACAAGGTACTTGATCTCTATCAGATTGCACAGTGTAAATAGGTTAAAAAAATGTCTGAACTTGTATAATATATACATATATACATTAAAGAATTAAATCATCATTACCCAAACCTTCTCCCAACTCTTTGTGGTCTGCTATACAGATTAGTTTCAACTTACGATTCAATTCCGGACCATATCCTCCGCTTTTCTTTATTGCATTCCCATATAAGCAAAAAATTTTAGCAGTATACTTATACGGAAGAATGCAAATCAATATCTTTTTTGCTTGTCAAATCTTACCAGTGAAACACACTTCAGAACTGACTCCCACATTTGAAATCATGCGACACAGGTCAAAGATCTGAGAATCAATCTGAAGCACGCAATGGGTCTGGATGCATTCCACTGCTTGAGATCCCAATTTGAAGATTGAGATGTTTTGATCCATCTTATTATATCAAAATGAAAAAGAGAGGAATGTTGGGAAGGGTTCTTTTGGAGAAACATTATGTAGAAAACATGCATAAATATTGACATATTTCACGATATATACTGAACTATGTCCATTTCCATACTCCTCTACACAAAATTTTATTGATACTTTCTTTTTATATGTATTTCAGTGGAAATCACTATTCATTTTGCAAATATTTTGGTCAACAGTGAATTTTGACCAAAATTACCAAATTGCAGGTGTAAAAAAATGTAAGATTTTGATTGAGATATTTTGACAAATAGTAAACTTTGACCCAAATTTTCTTTTTTGAAAAATTATTCTATGAAGATTGATAAAAAAAAATACTAAAATAAAATATTATGGAAAGTCCTTGTAAATTACATGTTATATGCACTCATTTTAATTTATTTTAAGCATATTAGTATGTTCATATAGGCTCAAATAATGCAATCATCCTTGTTCTAATTATACCGATAAAAAAAGACAAAATTCCTTGTTCTAATTAGTTGTATATATATATGAGTTTAATTCCAAAGATTTGGGGTTAGCTGAATGAATCCTGGTCCTCCGTTCATATCTCTCCTTAGCCATGTCTTTGTCATTGAAAGTGTGTCCATATCCACTTTCACTACCTCAATCCATGTTCTTTTGGGTTTTCCTTTTATTCTTTTAGAACCTTGAACTTGCATTTTTTTTTTAAAGTGGAGTTGTAATTGGCCACCATTGGACATAATCAAACCATCGCATTAATCTCTTAGTTTATCACATATTGGAGCTATTCCTACATTTTCCCGAATGAGTCCATTTCTAATTTTATCTTTTTTAGTCTGCTCACTCATCCATATCAACATACTCATTTCAACTATTAACATGATGTTTCTCAACCACTTAACATTCAGCTACATAAAGCATGGTAGCTCTAATTGTCGTCTTATAAAAAAATTTCTTTTTATTTGGTTGATATGCATGAGTCACAGACGCCAAAACCAAAACATAATACCTTGATTGCTAGGGTATCATCTTACAACTAATTTGTATAACAATCTGAAGTCACAACCAAACTCCACTTGTGAGTGTTGGGCTGCCATAGCCCGTCCCAGACATTACATAATGTCTATACTCTCTACAACATACAACTTCCAGTGACGATGATTTATCCATTTTGCAGTAGTAGGCTTCATTTTGTTGCTTATGTAAAACTTTGAGACAGTAAAATTTGTGTTTCCTTTCAATTCATTTTACAGGAGGCAAGCCTTGCTATCCCATTATTCTCACCTGTTATCGTGCCTATGGCACAAAGCTTTGGTCCACTTCTCTCCCAGCTCACATCATCTCCAACCATCCAGCTTGGGGTAAGCGTTTGAAACACTTCGTAGTACTTTCAGTCTCTGAGTTTTCTTGTGGAACTTGAGAAACTTTATTCTATCTTGGTGTATTGGTCTAAATATGTTGATTGTTGCTTGTGTTTTCTGATTGTTTTGGTTGTGAGGTTTAAGCGAACTGCATGCAAATAATATATATATATATATATATATTATATATATATATATATATATATATATATATATATAAATCCAGCCTGATTAGCTTATCAGTGATCGGTGTAGTGTTAATGGGAAGAGTGCTGATCTTGTGTGTATTTGCGTGTGTATGTATATACATACAGGGAGCCTCTGCTAGTATGTTTGTGGGCATAAGCTGATTATAGTCCCAAATAAGGCAATCATTGATTTCGGAAGGCTGTGGTCCTTCAAACCAAGCCATCGATCCTTTTGTTTAGAGAGAGGGTCAGCAGTGATCTCAAGTCAGGTGCCTCAAATGCACCTCACATTCTCAAAGCGGCAGCGTCAGTGTAAACTTCAGCACTTTGAGGACAAGGGCACAGTTGATGGATGAAGTTAAGGGTGTTGTTTGCACTTTTATGGCATTCAAGTCAAGGTATGTCCTCTTGATGAGATGTTGAGGTTGTCTTCAGGTGCTTTTAGGAAGAAAGGCATGGGGGTGTCCATTGATGATGTAAAGGTGAGGGTGTTGTTGGGGTGTTGGCATTTTTAACTCTCAGGGCACCCCTATGAAGATGTTGAGGACCAAGGGTACTGTCAAGGCAAGTGTCGGGTATTGGTTGGGTGAAATTGCGCACGATATGCAAATCCAGCAGAGGGTAAGCTAATGATGTTCTAATTCATTGCAATTTTGCATGGGTTGTGTCCGCTCGTTCTTGTTGCTATTTAATAAGTCTGGGTGTTTTTGGAGTTCTATTCATTCCCTGTTTGAGAGGTGGCATTCTTGGGCCTTTTGGGGAGGAGAATGGATTCTATGGCACTTAATTCCTTCTGGTGTTTGTGGGAAGCATTGAAGGAGAGGAATTGTGGAGTTTCTGAAGGGAAGGACCATTCTGTTTACGAAGTCATTAAATTTTTTTTTTGTCAGCTATTCTTTTATTGTAAGTTGTTTGAAGTTTTTTTTTTTGGGAAGAGCTACTATTTTGATGGGATTGACTTTTTAAGCTGGTGGGCTATCTTATCTCATGTTGTATTCTGATGGTCATCTGGACCATCGAATCTTTTATCATTTATTCATAATTAATCTTACACCTTTCGAAAAACAAAAAATAATAATTGCTTTATTTGTCCATGAAATTTTCAGGCAGAAATGGCAATGAAGCAATTACAAAACCTTAGCCCTTCAATCGTGAAACAAATTCTTCCTCTGGTTGAGCAACTTCCCCCTTTGTACATGGATTTAGTTAAAGGGAGAGAAGATTTCATCCCCAAACCAGATGAAACTCGACGATTGGTACGTATTATCTCCCATTATTATTGAATCTAGTAATTTCCCAAAACCTGATCGTGTATTTTTTTTCTTGAATTTTAATGTTGACATATTCTTTCATCATTTAAATTCGATGTGCTTTGCTAGGATTCTTGTAATTTAAAAAATGACTTTGATTGTAAGAGATTTGCCTTTTTTTTATTTGGTCTTTCTAGTGGACTTTATCTTTCAGTGAAGAATATACTAAACCCTTCCTCCATGCAGATTATAGATGAATTAAAAAGGGTTTACGTTTCTCAATGCAGTCTATTGAGAATCGTTGTTTAGAATGAATGAAGATCATAGAGTGAGGCGCACATTTTCAAGAGAGTACTCATCGAGGAATTATATGTGATAGTTGTTAATTAAAAATGAATATTAGAGTGAGGAGCACATTTTCAAGCCTGTCATCCTATGTTATGTGAGATGTATGTCCAATAATGTATCAGGGGCTCTGCAAACAATTATCATATAAAACCCTTCTACATGTACCTTCTTCAAGGTCACCCATTTTTTGCTATTAATGGTCTGTAGCTGTTGCCTGTCTCCTTGATGGAGATCTGCTTATGTCCTGTTTATCTGTCAGATCATCTGTTTGGCAACCAAATGACTACCCTAACCAGAAAAAATCAGTTTACTGCTAGATCCATGTAAGTTTCCAGACCATCTGTCATGAGCTCTGCAGGTGATTATTTTCATATGCCATGATTGGGTGCTTGCCATTTATAGAATCCAAGTGTAGGACCTGTCTTTAATGATACTCTATTAGAAACAGACTAGTGGTGCTCATTCATGTTGAGAGTTTTTAATAATACAGGACCTGACTTGTGAGATGGTGTTTATTAATAACTACATATGATCGTCAACTTAATGTCATCATCTGTGGTTACCATGTGATATTCAATTGTTCCTAAATTGGTTTGTCTGAGAAGTAATAAAGGGTTGTGGTTTTAGATTCTCATTTCTTTTCTCTTTTTCTCTCAAGGGAAACTTCCCTTCTGCAAACTGGAAATCTTATGATTATCATTTGCTTTCTCTCAATAAATTCAAGTTGGGTACATGTCATGTCATGCAATTCTGCAGATAAAGGCATATTACGGCGTTTCCAGGAATCTTCTTATAAAGTTCAAAGATGACACAATTGATGAAACTCCGAGACTAGCACAGGTGCTAAGTGTAGATTCTGCCATTAGTACACTACTGGACATGTCAATTCGTTCATTGCCTGGAGATCATGGACTTCCCTTGCAACAGGTGAATGTTTTATACAATGAATGTTAAGAAGGGTTAGTATAACTTTGTTTGCTCATCTTCCTTCAAGGGAATTGGTTAGGACCATTGCATGGATGTAGAGTACATGTTAGTTTTTTTTTTTTTTTTTCTCCAAAAAGAGAAAAACATAATTTCTTTTGCAGGTTCTCCCAGATGTTCCACCGGCAATGGCTGATGCAGTAAATCGTGGAAGCGAGCTTTTGACAAATCTGACTGTGGGGACACCATGGGAAACAGTGGCTAAAGAAGTAGGTAGCACATTAGGTGTGGACTCGGGGATCCTTCGAGCACAGATTTCAAAGGACGTTGACCTGCTTGTGGATGAGATCACGTCATGGATGGAATCTAACTCAGGCCCTAGGCTTTTAAGGCCATAAAGATTGTAATAGAACAAAGCCGGATCGTAAAACTCAAAATTAAAAGAAAGAAAAAAAATTGTGTAAATCTACTTGAATGGGGACCGAGGAACAATCTTGTCGTGACAACAAGCACAAAGGAGCCTTACATTAAATTCTGGTTGGCACACCTGAGGGCATCACTACTTAGGCAATAATTGGCAGCTTTGTTGTAAATGGGTTTTATTTTTCTTTGTCAGTTGTACAACCTTTGGATGCATGTGATGATTAAGTAATGGTAGATTTTAGGTTGTTTTTATGTATAATGTTTTCTATTGGATTGAAAATTGAAGTACTTGATAAAGGAGCTGTATCTCTTAGTACCACATAATTAATGTTAAGGGCATTATTATGTGAAAGTTTGTAAAGTTTTAAAACCAGAAAAATGAAGCATTTCTGTAAATGTTGAAAAACTTATGGAGAATCGTTCATCTACAAGCCAGGAAGATTGAAAAGGATGTGAGTTGAGCGCTTGAATTAAACCTAAGGCATAGTTTTATATGAAACTAAATCAAGGAACATGATTTATTCACCCATCCATGCCATTTGTTGCAAGACATTAAATGGTGAAAATGTATCTGGAAGAGAAACGTTTGATCAACCTTCGACAAGGATTACAAACAAAAAGAGAGATTTAAAATATTTTTTTAAAAAAAGTCCCTGCACCCAAATCATGTCCTGAGTTTACACGACATAAAAGCATCCTAGCTAAAGAGAAAATCATCAAAAGAAAATTCTTTTTGTTGGGGAGATCTTTGGGTAAATTAATTGACTACTTCTAAAACATCAAATTGTGCGGAAAATGCATAGTAGCAACATTTCTGGAAGATCATTTTTACTCTCTTGGATGCTGAATCTCCCCGGATTTCAACAAGTTTTCTTTCTTTTTCTTTGAGAGTATACGCTAAAAAACAATTTTCACACATTTTGTTACTGCATATGACCCAATGTGGAACCCAAACCTTTAACAAACTGATAGCAGTGGAACCATGCCTATTGGATCTCAATACCTTGTTCAAAATGATCCAATAATCAGAAGGATTCCATATTGGACAAAATGTAGGCATACCTAATATACTTTGTAAAGAATGCATATCTTCCCATGTTTAATAAATCAGGTCGTGGATCCCAAAACCTCAGGTCTGATCCATTGACGTAAGGCTCCATTTGGTTCCCGAAATGCCATTTCCAGGTAACTATTTGAGTGAAATATAAAGACAAAAACGACTTCCCAGAATTAGCAAAACCAGAGAGGAAGAATAATATCCAGTTCATGAAATACAGTGACAGAAGTAACCCAAGGAGAAGGTGTAAGCTTCATATTTCAAGCATCCCATGTCAAAATTCACTATTCCAGCTTAAAATTCTCATAATCAAATATAGGGTTACACACCACTGAATGTACTGATAAGATATCACCACTTAATATTTACATAAACTGTATGGTGTATGTGTGTAATCAAAGTTCCCCATGAAGTAGAAAAACTGGTATTGTTCAAGCTTTTATTAAAATGACCAACAGACACAATCATTGTATAGAGGAGCGCTCTTCTTTATGCATAATAGGGATGACCTTACAACATAATAGATAGGAAAATGACGGAATCCCTCTCCATCTACTCCTTTATTCTAATTAAGGAGAATCATCTTCATGATACAAATACAATCCGAGGCCAAACCGAGCACATGCTCTACAAAAAGCTATCTGCTCAGCTTCAGCAACTGGATCCTCAATGCACCCATCACTAAAGGACACTGTCCCTGTTGATTCACGGTGTGCCTGCATGCATCAGCACCAATTATGAAGAAACAAACTATTAATAGATAAATCAGGCAGTAATCTGTTATGTTTCACCAAACCAACTTCTAGGAAGATTTCATGCTCTGTGATCATGCATGCAGTCAAGAAGGAATGGAGATATCCAAGACAAATGCAATGCAAGAATATATCCAACTTGTACACGTGAGTATTGTGTTATTATGTTCCCTACTTTTTAAAGTTGTAATAGAGCTCAGGTTTAGGGGAAATAAGCCATGGCCATCAAAAGAAACGTGAACTCATACTGATTGCGATGGAAGGTAAATTACAACTATTTTAGGACCCAAAGCTCTAGGAATTTTATTCATTACTTTTATTTTGATAGGGTCAAATGTGAAGTCAGTTTTGATTGAACCATAAACAATAATTAGGGATCTGAAATTTGTACGACTCAAATTAACCATCATGAGTGGCTTAAAAGGCATTCTGGATTTCAGCACAGATGTCAGGTTTGTCATGCATCACTTGTACAGTCACTTGTTTGAGGAGGTGATCCTCCTCTAATATTAATGCCAATAACAACTAGACTTCATGCTATGAAATCTGCATACATACTTTTAAAGATTATTTGTTTACTAGTGTTAACATGATGACTTAAATATTCCATATAAACTGAAGCTCGTGGAAAATGAGTAGCAATTTGACATATATCATACTTGATGAAAACGCGTGTAAATGACATGATTCATGCACAATAAGTATGCAGTTGTAAACCCCAAACATTTTTGGAGATAGATTCATCTAATGGCACATTGTGGATCTGAATTATGCAAGCACAATTTAGTTCATGACTAATTATTATGAAGCAATGAATCCCCACACTTTATATGTATAACTAGACTTGTTTATGTATGAATGTACATAAATGTAAGGACTCAATAAATTCATCAAAATCAAATATCACAAAAAAAATTCACCGGAAATTTGCAAAAACACTCCTGAAAAAAATAGAGGGGAAATGAAATGCAACAAAGCCACCATCTCTAACCTCATATGTAGGTGGTTTTGGATTGGCTGGATAGTTTTTAACTATAAAGCAACCAGAACACACAATCAACTAAGATTCTATTGTTCACATTATATATATATATATATATATATATATATATATATATATATATATATATATATATAGAAGAGAGAGAGCAAGAATACACAATTGAGAAATGAGAGAACACCTCTCCATCAGAACCGCGTATTGTGACACGACAGACCACTGTCACACTTCCATTGTCTGAGAATATGACATCACGTATTTCTCCGCACCAACCTGCCAAAAAGATCTTAGCATCAATTAACACAAAGCAACATCTAACAAACCCAAAAATTAAGATAAGGAAAAAAAAAAAAAAGGAGAGAAGGGAAAAACAAGAAACTTGCTAAAATAGGTTGAAGACTGCAATCCTCAGTTATAGAGAATGTGTTGATTCCATTAGTACAAAGCTGATACACAAATAATAAACATAGAGAACAGTTGAAAGCATCTCAATTAGTTAAGAAGACAAAAGCTAGTGTAGAGAAGTCATGCAATTCGGTCAGTACTTGAAGTGGGGACTCTTAAGAGCTAGAAACGCAGAAGATGAAGACGATGGAGGAGGGGACTACACATGCAAACAACGTGATTCCACAATAGAAATTTTGAAAAACCAAGCGTTAAAAATGAAAAACTCAAGTACTGCAAGTTAGTGTCAGCTTGGGAACACTACAAAACCATATGAATGAAAGGTCCTCTTATAAATCAAGAGCTAAGCTAATGAGATCATGTAAATTTAGTGAAAACCGTTGACAATATAGATTGTTGGTTGTGCATTTCAGTGGGATCGTATACCACAATTTCAGGTGGATAATGGTAAAAAAATTGTCACTTGACCTCCAACTTCAAAGAAATTCTACATATTTTCTTCAGAATTCTTATTTTGCCTTCGCTCCTTTCTAGTCTCAACAATTAACACTAGGGCTGGCAATGGATCGGTTCGGTACCAGCTGAGTATCAAACAGTTACCAATTCGAAATGTTTGTCTTATGATCTGATTTGATCCAATCCAAGCACTACTCTGTTTTTTTTTAATCCAAAAAAAGAATAAGAAATTGGGACTTGAGGTGGAGGAGGTTGAAGATGATGGGTTTTGGGGTCATTTTAGGCCAGGCCGAGATCGAGAGAGACCATTTTAGTTCAGGTCGATTGAAGAGAGTGATTCCTCATTGCTTGATCTTCTGTGTGTGTGCGTGTGTGTGCACAAATCCACAACCTCTCACGAGAGAGAGAGAGTAGGCAACGGTTGAGGAGAAAGGTTTTGGGGAAAGAGAAATCTAGGATTTAAGGAGAAGTTGAAGACGATTGGTTTGGGGGGAAATGAATGAAGGGTTTTAGGGTGAACTATTGAGGATGATGGGTTTTGAGAAAGAGAAACCTGGGATTTTGGGAGAGGTTGAGGATGATGGGTTTGTGGGAAAACGAACGAAGGGATTTAGGGTGAACAAGTATTGAGGATGATGGATTTGTATAATTATATTTGAATCAGATTTTAATTGGATTTGATTGGGGTTGATCAGAAAAAATTATCAGATCTATAATTTCCCATCCGAATCCGATCCCAAAATCCCAAATTTAGATACGAATCCTATTTTTTCAGATCAGAATGGATCGGGTACCAGATAAAATACAATCCATTGCCAAATAACATACACCAAGGGATCTGCTCTTGAATGAGCAGTTACTTCATCTATAATTAGTGCAATCTATGCAAACGTGGCTAAGAGAACCCTTCGGTCTCTCATTCCTTTTTATCCATTTGTTGGGGACTTTGGAAAGAGAGGAACTGGCACATGTTTGAAGACAAGGTGCTCTCGGTGCAAGATATTATTGTTTCTATCAAAGAAATTTTTTTTATTTGAAGTAAAGTATTTGAAGAATTTAAGGGAACTACATGGGCAGATGGGAGTGGGTTTGAAGATTGTCTCTTGTGTAACCCAGACTCTATTTTTGTTGTTTCTTTGTTGGTCACTTTGACCATTGTAAAACAAATTGCATTTACTTATCCAATATACATATTGACTTTCAAATACATAAGGACTCAAAGTCAATCCATGACATAAACTGATTATAACTGGACCTCATTTGTCTCCTCACAAGTTACAATTTGTCGTACCACTGGAAATAATTTTCTAAGGCATGTCCTTAATTATGTCAATATATATAAGCACACAATGGTACATGTGTGGGAGCATGGGGGCATAGGACTGCAGGGTGTAGTCCAGCTTAGTTGAATCATGTGTACCTTGTACTTTTGGGGAGGCTTCAATTATCATCATGAAGCATGTAAGTATTAGCTTTAGCCCCAATTTTAGTTAAAGTGCAAAAAACTAAATTTCTTGAAAGTAATATTCAACATTTATTTAGCTTTGTGCTACAAATCACTAAAAATATAGTAGAATGGAAGATGGATTATTTTTTGAAGAAAAAGAAGAAGTATGTGCCATATTAGGCGTGGGGTGGGACAATTATTAGGGTTTGAATGATGGAAAGTTAAAAGACATAGAAAATGATGAAAGAAAACATACACATACACATACACATACCTGGGGCATAGAAACTCAACATCCGGTTGGCATGGTACCTAGCACGAATAATAATCAAAAGTTAATTAAATAGAAATTAAAATTTTTAATTTGTGAAATCAGAGACGAAAAGAGATTTCTAACCAGGGGATGTGAGTGGGATCGGGTTTGATGACCTTATCAGGTACCCTTTTGTTTAGGTCTCTGAGGATCTCAGCAAGTGGACGCGTGATGCATGATGAATTGTCTAAAGGTACAACGTAATTCGAGTTTGGAACAGCTTCCGCCGCTGTCCCTCCCCACTTCTTACTATTTCTGTTCAGAGTCCCCCAAACCACGCGGCCTCTTCCTCTTCCTCTTCCTCTTCCTCCTCCTCCTCCTCCTCCAAAGCAATAAATCTGTTGTATCTCATTTGACCAAGAGAAAGAGGAGTTGTTACCTGTAGAAGAAGATGCCACTTGTAATTTCTTCGACAAGAGGAAGCTCACGTTTTGCAAGGCCAACGCCATTCTCACCCCCACCTCTTTGATAGATAGATAGATAGAAGAGATCGGCGGATTCAATTTCTTGCCCTTTGTTG
This sequence comes from Akebia trifoliata, assembly GCF_017979445.1. Classification (NCBI taxonomy): domain Eukaryota; kingdom Viridiplantae; phylum Streptophyta; class Magnoliopsida; order Ranunculales; family Lardizabalaceae; genus Akebia; species Akebia trifoliata. Next base: position 127,260 of record NC_141377.1, read on the forward strand.
TTTGAAGCAAGGCTAGTCCTCTATTTTAACTTCTTCATCACCTACCTAACCTTTTTATTTTTTATTTACATTACGTACATAATTCTTCTTTTAATTCATAATTTACCATATACATATTTTCTAGCTACCCCCCTTATGACTTATGAACCAAAACGAAATGATTTTTTACCCATTTTGACCTATATATATGTATAATACAAGCGTGCTCCAATTATTTTTGTGCTTCCATAATTTTGTTCCACGATTCTTAGAAGCACCATATATCATGGTTTTAAATCTTGGCCGAGATTGAAATGGACTTGCACATATAGACATGGTGTCTCATATCTACAGAATCTTGAGAGAGAACTCAAATCATATTTTGAAGATCTTGATCAAGTCAATAAAACTCATACAAGTCAACTGGAATTTTATATATTTTAATTAGAATAACACTTTCTTTCTTTTTTTAAGAATTTTAACATTGCCATCTAAATAAATTATGATTTTATAAGAAAACATCTACTAATATACTTTATTTTATAATTAAAAATTATAATTTTTTTTATATATATAAATCATTTGATATGAATAATTATATACCAAGTCAAATGATTTATCTCATCTAACACAAAATGTCAAACCATGCCATATATACACCATGGCACATAAGCCTTCAATATTTGTTGCTCCAAAAACTCAAATATAAGCGAGTTGGTTGGTTGGCTTTCTTTCTTAAAAGCAAAGTCTCCTCCAGCTCTAATCAATTTTGGTGTCCCATATACCACATGTAGGACCATCTTTGTAATTCATGTCTTCCTTCAACTCTTATATTCTGAAAAGGAAAATGCTGGAGTGACATTAAAATTAACATTGTTTCACACATTGCTGATGTGGATGTGTATGGAATCATAGATGCATTTCATTGAGATACAAGTGAAAAACATCTATGGTTATATGTGCACCTCAACGTTAGCAATGTTTGAAACGATGTCAATTTTAATGTCACTCCAGCACAGCTCTTCCCGAAACTATGGCTACATGGCCTAAATGTAATTGTGGAGTTCTGTATTGGGAATCTTCTCTAGTAAATTTGGAAGACTAAAGTTGTCAAGTTATTCCCCGAAGCTTTGCATCTACGTTGCAGAGCAACATGGAATCCTCTTGGCACCATCTGAACCTGCCAACCAATGGAATGAAACTTGAGCCGATGCTGCTCTAGGTCCATCATGGGAAAATACTATGTAATTTTTGTTGGAGATGACATCTTCAACCTCACAAAAATTCACTTCTTTTTTAGACTTAATCTGTCAAATGTGGAATTGAAGTTGGCAGAGGTTCATGATGCTTCAACTTATTAACCAATTCCATTTGATTACAAATATTGGATTGGACTGATTTTCGATGAGGATACCACACATTCAGAGTAAATCATGTATGCAAGCACACCACTTACCATTTCACTAAATAAAACCAACACGACAGGATATCCCAACATGTATATTTCAGACCACAAAAGATGAGTACAATAAATCTCCAAAATTTTCATTGATTGCAACAATGAGAATAGATTATCAATTTCTATAGTTTTTTTCTTTTTTTCTTTTCTAATTTGGTATGCTTCAGATTCCTGTAGCATATTATAATCATCTAATCCAAAATTCCCCTCAAATTTTGAGGTGTAACCACAAAACTCAGGAAACAAATCAATATTGTACAAAGGGATTGGATTATATTCGAACTTTGCTGTGATGAGTAGATTTTAATCAGCCAGGCTGGAAAAATGCACCTTCATTTATTCACAGTAAATGGTACATGCGCCGTCAGCAACATGGAGATGAGCCTCAGGACAGAAGAAGGCTGCAAGTTATGCAGCTAAAGTGCACACAGGTCACGTTAGATTGGGAACACTGCGGTGTGTGTCGGCAAATTCTCTAATGATACGTTTCAGTGTTCTTCCCCCTTTCCCTTGCATATGCCCATTGTTATTTCTTCCTCCATCACGGGTTGTACTCTCAAGGTAATCGGAGGCTGCACTAGCGAGGGCCTTCATCCACATTGGCACTAGAGTTCCCGCTTCTCCCTGCTTTAAGTACTCAGCTGGCAAAGTCTGCACCTGAAAATAACTAAGGGGGTCAAGACCATAAGAAATAGAAAAGAAGCAAAAGACCAATGCACTTATTTATATTAACGTCAGTCAGTCAGGGCATTATTAATTCCACAAATGCAGTTCTTGGATCTATAAATGTCAAGGAAAAACCTGTTATTCATGTTCCTTTGATCAATGGTCAAAATGTAGGGCTTTGAAGACAATCAAATCCAACCCTATACAATGGCAACCAGGAACCCAAATCTTCTACTCATAAGTGCCACCCAATTTCAGAATATTGAAAGCGTGTTCTCTATTTTTATTATAGCTCTATGACAATGTGTAATCATTGTGTACATAAGCGTCATGTACAAGTCTTAGGTGTAGGGAGTTCGCCCACGCCGGGCTCCCCTGGGGTAGTCATATACATATGTGTGTCAGGCCTTATGCCATTGTACATAGTGTTAAGTGTCATGGGTCAAGTACTTATCCAAATAGAAGTGCGTCATGAGTGGCCCACATGTGGCCCCTTAGTCATTAGATCCTCGGTCTCCACCATGCATTCAAAACAACCAATAAAATCCATGTCTTTAAGAGATGTATGTTGCGCACTTGTGCACCAGTTCTTAGATGTAATTTATTAAATAACAATGACAATAGCCAAGAGAAATTTTGAGATTGTAGAATAATTCTGTAAAAGGAAATGGGACCGCTTTAAACATAAGAGGCAATGATAGAGACAAACCGTTGAGTGCAGCCATCCATGTAAAGACTCCCAGGAAAGAACTGTCATCCAGGTTGTTCTCTCAGCCAAACTGCAGATAGCTGCTAATTGTTGCAAGATTGTTGCAGACTTGTGAACCTGATAAAAAAAAATGGTGGAGCAACCATTGTTCCTTAGTTAGGAGAAAGCAACAGTAAAATGCAGAAATGTGAAGGACTTTTGTTGTATCCCACTATGTGTAAGCACAATATGAGACATGTCACAACTATTTTATGACTTTGGATGCTTTTGAAAATCCTTTTTCTTGACATACTAACAGAAGCCTTCATGAGAGCAGAAAATTTTTAGCTGTCTTGGTATCATCAAGGTAGGATGAATTAATGAAAAGAACGCATACTTAAAGGGAATTTGCAAAGAAAATCAAATCAAGGGTTCACAAGCACAAAGAGAAGTAGAGGACAACCAACAGTCAGTAACCCAATGAAGTCTAACCGTGAGTTACTCCGGGGGTTTCAACATTCACATACAGTTGGATCACAGAGCCAGGTGATGGAAAAGGAGGACTGCACAAAAATTATATAAAATTCTTTGTTTTAGTCATGCACAAAAATGCAACTTGGGGAAAGGTCAATAGCACCACCTAAGAAAAAGGTCGCTGTACAATAAAGCATGAGCCTATAGGCCTGGTTTTTTCGCTCCCCAGGTGTTGAAGTAGTACTCTTTGTTAAAAAATTACATCAGTAATGATAGAACATATTAAAATACCTAAAATCTATCTTCCTCATCTCTCCAAGTGTTCTCAATCATTCTCCTCTTCCCTCTCCAACTCCCTAAAACCTCTCCCACTCTTATCTAAAATGTACATCCATCACATACATTTCACTCCTCTTTCTAAAAACTAGTCAGGATCATATACTCCAGAGAGCAGGTCAGCTACTCAACTCCACATCTCCTTTGTTCAGAACATGGCACTCTTTGAGCTCATTGACCCATGAATGTTTGTCCCATCCATTGATAGTTCCACTACTACACATAAAAAATCAGCTAGATTATTGATTTCCAGCCATCAGATTTGAACTTTTTTTCTATTGTAGGCCTGTTTTAAAAGCCCATTGTTTTTCCTCTCTTTTTTTCGTTTAGAGGGCTAGTATTGAATGGAGAAACATGATTCATGTTGATGTTGATCATGAACATTGTAATTTTATAACAAGCCTTTTTTTGGACGCATTAGCCATTCAGGAATCTAGAAATTATATGTTCATGCCATGTCTAAAAAGTTCACAGGTTATAGATACTCAATTCTAAATAACATAAACCAGATCCAAAATCAACTGATATACTTGCATATTTAGATTAGAATATCATGTTCCTCTTCTCCATGACTAAGAAAGAAGGAAAATATATTTACCCTTGACATTGCTGGAACACCGAGTAAAGCATACACCACGTTAGATACAAGTCCCTCACCACAATGACATATGACCTGAATTACCACTGAACCGAATGAGCCTTCAGTAGGACAAGCCATGGACTCCAGCACTGATGTTAGGCCAACCTCTAAGAAACCTGCAAAGCTCGAGGAAATGTGAGGACTGACATGCTACATCATTGAAAGAGCAATCCACAGCTACAAAAAATTAAAGGTGAAACATATGCAAAACTGACTGGCTCATGATGATACCAGCACTTAACTTTAGACCTTTCAGCTATAAGTGTTGAGGTTGCTTCCAAGAAGGCAACCTAATGTCAAACAACTTGAAGGATGATTATAAAACTTAGTATACTTTTTTTTTTTTGGATAGATTTAACTGTGAAGAGGAGTTTTGATCCTAGGTCTGTGGCATTACCATGCACAGACTTTACCACCTCACTATGGTGACCCCTTCCTTCAGAATAAAAAACTTTGGTAACAGGATAAACAGACTGACTCAAAGGGAAAATGCACCTAGCAACTTAAACAATAAAGTTAACTTCTGAAAATAGTAGAAAAAAGTGGGATCAAATTAGTGTGTGGGCATGTTGACCACTTAGTTGTTTTCATGGTGATGTAATGGTAATCCATAGTTAACCCCTGTTTAACTCCTACTCATAGTGCCCGAATGGATAATCATCATCCTCAAAAATCAGTCCATTCCAACTTAACTAACCAAATAAAAGTTACTTGAAGTAATGGTTTAACTGAACAACCCGGAATTTTCAGCTTCTAATCAATTTTTTTTTAAGGTTAGGAATGTAATAATGGACTGATTTTTTTTTTTTTTTGCTTTTGTTTGTTTGTTTTTTTTTTTTGGAGGATGGCCTTACACTATATGGATAACTCATAGTGTGGTGGGACTGCCCAACAAGAGATCGATGCGGATCCCACGAGCAAAGTACAAATGGAAGTATATACTAATCGTAATTTATGGGGTATGTTGGTTGGACTTGACTCATGAGCACACAAAACAGATGTAAAGGGAGATAAAGAAGTTTACATTTTGTAACATCATTCATGTCAAAGTTGAATTCGAAAATAGTGTTCGCCTTTTGTTGAATTTCAGCCATTCCTATCAAAGCATACAAATTAATAAGAATTGCCTGACACAGTGATTTCCAAGCAATGACTTCCAACCCATCCATAAACCAAAAGCATATGGAAGCATGAGAGCCCCAACAAACTAGGCAGTTGAAAGTACTAATCTGGTAGACCAAGAAGATAGTCTACTAACCATTCAACAGATCCTCATCAAAGAAATATTGTAAGGTAAAAACTACTTATTTGATGGTATTAACCATACAATCTATTGTCCAGGAAATCAATAAAATTAATGCACAAGATCCAGAGAAAGGCAACAAAATCCTCGTAACAAGGACACTGCACTATTGGGAAATTTTTTGTGTCGGGCATGTATCGACACACAGAGACACTATGACACAAATTCCAGCATGTGATACTTCCTCCACCAATTTATTATGTTAAACACAACCATTCCTCATTTAGAAACCATTTTCTTATAAGATAGAACATTAAAATAAAGGTCGACATAGTCGTACATGTCAACATGTCTTAGGGTGGTTGACAAAAAGTCATTAAAGGGCCTAGTTGGTGTTACATAGATGGAGAGAATTACTCTGATTGCCATGTCAAATATATGCCTCCATTGTTTGCCTCACCCAATTGTATCAGATCTGATGATCTTTCCTTCCAAGCTATCCTTACTATAGTTAACAGCACACAGAAACAAGTGGTCAGTGTATGATGCTTACAGGACATATACGACATTGCTGCTAGTGCTGCTCCACGATGCATGGCTGTGCAGCATATAGCTGCCTTTTGGAAGGAAACCTCAAGCAGAGACCCAGATGCTGCCAGTACTTCCTGAAAAGAATATGATCAGACATGTCTGTTTGAGTTAGATTTGCTAGAAATGCATAACAAAACCATGAACAATGTTCCTGACTTCCTTTTAATCAGTCTTTTTTACTTGGAAAAATAAAAAAATATGACCAAAATTTAAATGAAAAGTGAACTTAAACCTTAGGACAACCACGAACAAGTGTTGATGTGAAGCTGGTGTATGCCTCCACTAGATCAGGCTCTTGATCACATATGTACGAAGAATTAAGAGCCATTATTGAAGCTGCAGATGTGAATCTTTCAAAGGTGCTAATGAAAAGTAGTCCATATTCTTCTTTGTGACCAAATTCTTCAACGACGACAGCAGCTGATAAAGATTGTGGGTGTGCCCCAAAAAGAGAAAATGAAAATAAGTATATCAAACATAATGGTCCATGATGTAATGATTGGAAGAATGAAACTAAAGCAGGAGTAAGAGTGTGTGGGACTTCTTCTCTGTCAACCCAATACCCATCCTTGTACGCTTGCTCGTTGAAAAAAAATAATTCGGTAAGGCAATGTCTGATCAGAGACGGAAACACAGATTCTTGGGATTTGGGATTTAGGAGGAATTTCAATGATTGGGAATTGGTAGAGGTTACATCTCTTCTAGATCTCCTTAACTTAATCCAATTCAGAGATAATGATCAGGACAGAAGGGAATGGTTCAAGGCTAAGGATAAGAAGTTCTCTGTCAAGTCTTTCTATTTTTGTTTGCTCCCATCGCGTGAGGTTTCTTTCTCTCCTATTATTTGGTCCACTATTGTCCCTTCTAAGGTCTCGTTCTTTATTTGGCTTGCCTCATTGGGTAGAATTCTCACCTTGGATAATTTGATTACTCGGGGGTGGATTACCCCAAATTTTTGTTATCTTTACTCAAAGGATGGGGAGTCTGTCAATCACATTCTTATTCATTGCTCCTTCGCTCGTGCTATTTGGACTTCCTTTTTACTCCGTTTCCAGATGGATTGGGTTTTTCCTTTATCTTGGTTTGCTCTTTTAAAGGGGTGGAGTTTGAATACCTTCTCTTCTAGGAAGAGTATTCTTTGGACTATCCTGCCTTCCGTCATTGCTTGGGGTATCTGGAGAGAGCGCAATAACAGAGTATTCCAAAGTAAGGAGAGCTCATCTCACAAAGTGATCTTAGAGATTTTGGGGTTACTGTTTCTTTGGTCTAAGATGAGTAAGGACTTTGATGGAGTTTGTTTTCAAGATTTTGTGTTTAATTGGGACGTTTTATGTGATCCTTAGATTCATGTCGACTTTGTTTTTTTTGTATTGCTTTTCTTTCTTGTTGTTTTTTGCTTTGTTGTATGGGGGGCTATCTCAGCCTCCTCTCTCCTTTTTCTTCATTAATAGAATTTATACTTATCAAAAAAAAAGAGTGTGTGAGTGCAGAGATGTGCGGGTGTTGGCATTGGCATGGGCGTGGATGTGTGTGCAGGTAAGTGTGTGCGCATGCGTAAATGTGTGGTTAATATTAGGAAAGGTGAATAGGTAACTAAAAAGCTAAAAAATAGGAGCTATGGGATATTGTCCTAGGTAATAACATATCATTTATACATATAAAAGATGTTCAAACATGGATATCAGTATGAACACCAGAATAGGAAACAGAGATACAACTCCCCGTTTCAAGAAGTCCTTAGTGGATATGGATACGAGGATCTCATCTAATATATTGATCCAGTGTTTTATTTTTTAGCTGCTTAGGCCAGGTATCATTTTTTCATTTTTTGGGGTTAATATCATATTCTAGAGCATGAGAGCGTATTCCTAGGTGTATGTTATCTATAAATGGCAGTGTTTCCTTGGTGTATGTTATTTATAAATAGTGTAGTGTCAGCCAAGCTATTGTTTGCCATTGCTAGTTTGCTAGTAACTAGAAAAATTGCCACTAGATCCAATTACCTAAATTTCTTCAACATCATAAATTGACATCTCACCTGTTCTGACATAGCATTCATGGCTTTGGAATGAAAGAAAGTTTGTGGATAGGCAATCTAGTACTCTGGGCAATAACATTAGAAAGTGCTGACCTGCAAATGAAACAGATATTGTAATTCTATAAATTGCATGGACAAGTCCCCGCAATGTGGTTCTAAGAAACTTTACCTGAGGATTGAATTGCTTGTGAAAGAGCCCGGCATGCTGCTGCAGACAAACTACCACTTTCCATGTGCATAGACCTAAATAGTTTCTCTAGAATGGGCCAAAACATACCAAGTAGCGCTAGAATAGTATCATTGTCAATGGAACAGGTTGAGGGAGAGATTGCAAGATGACTGAACACAGTTCCCATCCTGAAAACCAAATAATTTTTTACTAAGAAGCCGATGACATGTTTTTGAAAAAAAAGTTCTGGCATAACAAAGTTCTTGAGCCGTTCTTATCTGGAGAACAGAAAAACTGTTCTAGATCATAGAGCGCAGAAAAAAAAATTATTTATTTTACATGGACACTTTATTTTTTTAACAGCATGCAGCTTTTTGCTTAAATATTAGGCAAAATCCTTTAATACTGCTATAACATAAAATCATATAGTCTGGACACTGACTAAAGGGCCAATCCATAACAAATGAGAAGCTCCAGAGAACTGTTTAACAATATTGATATTGGAGTCATTCTAATATTATAGAGAAGCAAGAGTTATATTGCACAGTTCCAAGTTTATCTGAAACAGAGTTAACTGCCCCAAAGTTTAACTAGAATTTAGTAGTCAACGCTTAACATAAGTCTAACACATTCGGAGCAGTGAATCCTATACATTACTCCACTGCAAACATAACAGTAAAAGCTTCGTTTTTTTTTTTTAAGGGTTTTTGCCAAGCAACAGAGTGAACTAGCGCAGTTGATGAAGTTAGTGCATGCTGATACAACAGTCCTGTCTTTGAGAGCCGCTTTCACCTTTTAAGTTATTGATCTTAAGTTAAAAACAGGTTTACATACCAGTGGCAACACCAAAACTTACTCAGCATTAATAAATCATGTAGTGGTTTGGTTAGGCCAAGAAAAAGAAGACACTAAGTTGACAATATCTAGAACCAAACCTGTACAGCCCCCTTGCGGCAGAGTTCAGGGCTTGTGTGTAAGTAGCAGGGTTCTGCCTCAGTGAATGCCCGTTCTCTTCATCAACCTGGAGGAAAAGAAAATTTTCACCAAAAACATGGGTCTATCTCAGAAATAGTAAAATAGGAACACCCTTAAGTGGTATGCAAGAAATAGAATTTTTGAAGTGTGAAGAGAACTTCAAATAAAAACAGAATTAAGTTATTTAGTAAAAATAAAACTAAATTAATGGATGTTATTTACTATTATATATAAGTGTCATTATACTGCTTTACAGGACCTTTAGAAGTATTTAAATGTATGATTGTTTGCTTATTTTATTAATTGAAAAGAATATAACAATAATAAGGAACTGAGTAAAAAAAAATCAAGGAGAAAGACAATATTTTATAAGGCAAAGGTATAATGGTGAACAAAGGTCAAGATCTATGGCCTCTAACTCTGTTATTTTCATTATTGAAAACCTCAACACAAAGAAAATTTTCAGCCGCTACAAAGTAACATTAGTCAAACCACCACAATGATAAATAGGTATCTTTAAATAGTATCCAAGACGATATGAAAACGAGGAAATACTTACAAGTTTCTCAATGGCACCGTAACTAGAAGAAAGCAGTCTTGCCAAGGAGTTGTTCTTTAGTTCTTTGTTAAGAACAGAACCAATGATGAGAGTTATTGCACTAACAACTTCTACCTCCTCTTCCAAAGGTAACTGCCTTGTTTCCAAGCCCTAAAATAAGCATGGCTTGTTCAAATGACATGCTCATGAAACAGCAGATAGATTCAACAGAAAGCAAGAATAGCATGTACGTAGTCTGAAGGAAGAAAAATGGGTATTGTCCTTTCCCTTTAATAGTTCGATGGGAATTTTAAACCTTTTAAGTTTACAGATAGATGGAAGGGTAAAAAAGGGTGGGTCTATTCAGATAAAGCAACAAAAGAAATGAGTAAGCAGCATCAACTTAATTTCTCTATTTAATGTGCACATTGAAGCAACAGGCCTCTTGCAAACCAGTCTATGACAATAAACCGTTGCCAGTGTCTGGGAACTAGATCAACCATATCTACCTGCTGAAACCTGACCTGCTTTATTAAAGAGCATACTCCTATTGATACGAAGCATTAAAATCAGAGGGACAAAGAAGGAAGGGGGGAGGTCATCATCCAATTAACACTTTCAATAGAAGTCTTAGCCTATCTAATTAAGGCTACGAAAAACTAACAAGGACACTCCATTTTCTAAGAATTTGCCAGACATTGTGTCGTACCACATGTCAGACGTATGCCATGACACACTTTACCAAATAAATCCAGGATTTATTCAAAAGTTCTGTTTTCAGCTATTGTTTATATAGCGTTCATATGGTAGTAATATGCATCAGTTTATCAAATACACTCTTCGTATACAAATACTTAATATGAACTAAAGCAATGTCTATAAGTGAGTGAAATGAATATCAACGTGTCCCTATATCGGTCTTCTGTGGTTTAACTGTAGCACGTCTGACATTTCATACCCATGTAGGACATCACGCATCTTTGTGTCTTAATTTCATAGCAATATAAAATTAAGAAAACTTTAACTGGGTCATCTATCGTGATTACCAAATGCAAGTTAAACTTCAAATTTTCAATGATGTGACCTCAATTCATCATCATGGAATTTAGATTCATGTAAAGGGTTTAGAATTCATTTTTTACACTAGATATCAACCTGAGGTGGCCCTGTTCTTTCATCCAGGCTTGGGACCTGTAATGAAAGCCTAATGCCCACTAAGCCGGAGTTTACCTGAATTACATATAAAAAAAAAGGATTCCTCAATCAGATGTTGATGAGGATGCAAGTATAAAGAATTCTAGAAATATCTCTTTTACTATTAATTTCTGGTAGGGATCCTTGCAAAACCCAGATTGCCAACCCAAAAAGACCAGTTACAAAGTTCCCTGCATCGGCAGTCCTGGCAAAATACAGCACTTCCTGGTATCTCTTTTCACCAGGCATCTGGTCACATACATGACCAAAAGTTCCCTGCATCGACAGTTTGGGGTCCAAATGTTCCATCAAAGGTACCGTTCTTCATTTAGCCAGCATCTTTGGGTTGAATTCTCACATTGAGTCTGATCATTAGGATAGGTATGTCTATCCCAAATTTTTGTTGCCTATGCTAAGAAAATGGGGAATCAGATCATATTCTCATTCATTGCAAGTTACCATGGGAGATTCGTCACATTTCTCGGCCTGTTTGGTATTGCAAGGTGTGCTCCTTTGTCTATAGGGGCATTTTACGAAGGTTAGTTATCGCAAGATATGCCTTCTAGGTGTTGAAGGGGAAAATGTGAAGCCTAATTTCGTTTGCTATTTATTGGGGGTTTGGTTGGTCACCTTGGCCCTATTAATGAGAAGTTTTATCTTGATCAAAAAATCAAAACCAACAATTGTTGCATATTATTTTTCATCTTCACAGGGTTTGAATGTTAGTTGATAAACTGGTATGTAAGACATCATTGAGTCTATTGAATTTTCCTAGAATGCTTGGTGCAAGTGATCTAGATCAATTTTTGAGCACAAGTATGAATAGTAAAAAATAAGCATCCTTTCTCAATAATTTATTTATTTAAATTGAGAAAGATCATATATTACACAACATAATTATGAGTCATTGAGATTTACATTCGATGGACATTGCTAAGTTCACTTATGGAAAACCAATCACATACCAAAGAACACATAAGTGAATAATTCCTATAGTGGTTGCAGGATATCACCTCTCCTATCCAGATTAATATTTCCAAATCTGAGGGTTCATGAATCACTGAAGATGCATCCTCACAGAGTTTACGCAAAGCTGAGGCACAGGCATTTGAGGACATAGGTTCTGAAATGCCTGCGGCAAAAAATAATCTGAAAGTAGCGAATCAGTACAGAAAGGAAACATGTATTGTCAAATACCATTGTGCTTGATTATGCATAGCAAATATATTATTAAGTGCACAAGGGAGGAAACTATATTGTAAAAAGATGGTTGGAGAAGAGTAGGAACAGATTCTTACAGTACAGGTCTAGAATTAGTTTGAAAAGTAGATATCCACTTAGAATAGGAACCAACAACATCAGCAACTGTTCTGTACACCTAGAATGGATTGCTCATCCATAAGAACATTAAGAAATTAATTAAGAGCGAGAATAATAAGCCATATCAAAATGGATATAAATTCCAGAGGCTATAAAATTATTCTCAATAAAAGCAAATAAATGTGAAGAAATTAAGGTATCGATGGAAGGGAAAATAATATATATATATATAAGGGTACGTACAAGGCACATGAAGCCTTTAAGCTCGTCAGGTGCTATACTTGAAAGGATGGTCACCAAGCGCATAATCACGGATAAATCAAATGGATGGCCATCTTGTAGAATTATTTCTGCAACCTGAAATATGTACAAGATTATAGTTGTAATAAGGATGAGGAAGGAGAAAAACGTATGTGGTCAAAGGTGTGGTATTTCATTTGTAGTTACTATTATCAGAAACTCTTAAAAGTTAAGAGTTGGTTCCAAATGACTGCTAAGCATCTTCATGTGTGGTTTCTAAAATCGTAACCAAAGGCTGATCATGTGTAATAATTAGTTGCAGAGAAACCCAACATCTCAAAGTCTGTGTTTCCAACCGTAAAGAGATCTTTTATAGATATCAACCATTATTTTTTTATAGAGAAAATTTTGTATGTCAAAAGAAAGGAGGCAACTTAGATGAATCGCCCATCAGAAGACGAGAACGACAACTTCCAGACGGGAGGACAAGAAAACCACCAACTTAGATGAATCTCCCATCAGAAGAGGATAAGACACGGTCAACTTCCATTAATAGAACTCACCAATGACCCTGGACCATAGATCTGATTCCCATCATTCACAATGAATCTAGCAGTCAGGAGATTTAGACAGAGACTAAGAGGCAAGCGAATCCAACAAAATGTGCAGATTTCATCAAACTAACAAAAAAAAAACAGGTGGGACAAGGCAATAAATATAGTTTGTCTGATTGAGTGAGAAAATTAGAACGAAAAATATTTTCCCAGGAAAATGCGATTTGGAGGTGTATGAGTGCGTTTCACAGAAAAATCTTCACCAACTTGACTCCCCAAGAAAATGATTTTCCTGCCATGTGGGAAAATCCTGATGTTACTCTCATGATTACTCCCAAAACAAAAAACCATCATTTTGACATTTTCCTAGGGATAATCAAACACCAACAAACCGTTTCTGAGGAAATCCATTTTCTCTGGAACAATGCTTGTACCCATTGTCATTTACAGATTTCAAATCCACTTATTATCTCCATAACAGAAATTGAATGTATCAATTAGCTGTTGAGAGAGGCATCAACTGAATTGTGGGAACTGCTACATTCCAATCTGCATGGTTCTTACTCAATGTGAACACTTGATCTTTCTCTACTTTTTAATCAAACTTAAAGAATTTTAGTAGAACAAAATAAAAAAGGAGATACAGAAAAGGATAAAAAACAACTAACAGGAAAAACAACAAAAAAGAAAATCTAATTACATAAGCTCACCACATTTAGGGAAAACATTTTAGCTTCCACCTCCTTCCAAGGTATTGGTACATCTGCGGATGCCCATCCACCACATAAAAGCTACAATGAAATTTTTTTTTTAAAAGGAACAAAAAAAAAAAAAAATAGAGAAAAACAAATTGTCAATACAAGCAGCTTCGATCAAGAACTTTAAACAGAAGTGCACGACATATAGGGAAACATATAAGCTGGCATATGAACGATGCGAGTATTGTATTTAATGTAGCAGAACTTAATCAAGCGAATCTGAAATTGTTTGCTCTAAATATGGGTTGAATATTCTGATTCTTTGCACAAGAATGTTCACAAACAAAAGGGTGAAACTTTCTTTCCAGGTCAGATACCCTTTTTATTGGATGGGAACATGGGGCCTGCAATCATAGCTGTGCCAAGGTTCCTTTAAGAGAAAGCAACAGATATTGCTATCAAGCAAACAACATAGTATGTTCTGCAGTGATTAGGGACTTGCCTCCAATTTATCATTTGAAATCAGCATTTACAAATGACTTGTATGTTCTGCAGTGATTATAGATTGTAGTCCACTCTTAGATGAACCAACAGATACTGCTATCAAACAAACAACATAGTATTAACCTCTTTACCAATCAAGTCTAACATGATGACCGACTATTTGTGGTTGGCAGCACGAATCCAATCTTGCCATTCAACTATATATATAGTTATGACTTTTTTCAAGGCATGATTATACCCAGAATATGCCAACTAATACGCATAGGAGTCTAAAAAGCATAACACAAACACATTCTAAAATAATTTTCGGAAGAGTTTTTTTTCCTGGAGAAATAAAACTGAAGTGAAGATCTTCATTAAGACATGCCATTGTCACCCATTAACTCTATTACATAAATAAGGAAACCACCGACAGTTGACCAAAAAGTAATGGCAACAAATTATTTTAGTTAATATAATTTTATCACAGCTCTATATTTTATATACCACTAATAGAAGTAGTTTCAGTGCAACACACCTTTTGCACGAACGTAGGAGAGCCTAGCAGCTGACAGATATCCACAAATAGCTCCATCAGATCCATCCTAAATTGTGCAAGGCCATCAGGCAAGTCAAGTCTTCCATTCTCGCAATTAAACGTAGAATCATCTACCTGTCAAACATAAAGGTCCCAAGTTACCTACATTGTTGCAAACAAGAAAGTCAAATTATTCTTAACACAATTCCAAAATTGGATAAATGTTTTCTCTGGCAACATGCAAAAAGGATGATAAAGGTTCTATTATCTGCAATGATGGAGAAATTGAACATGTTCTCTACAGAACTAGAGCTGGATGACTAAAGAAGAGATGTGCCTCTAATGCTATGTATCAAAGAATCAAAATCCAATTAAAAGGAAAATTCTTTAAGAAGGCAGTAAAACTAACTATACTTTATGGAGGTGAATGTTGGGCAATTAAGAAACATGTGCATAAATTTAGCGTGGCAAAGATGAGGAAGCTAAGATGGATTTGTAGAAAGACTAAGAAATATAACGTTATAAATGAGCAGATCCTTCAAAATGTAAGAGAATAAATGATAAATTACGGGAAAGTCAATTGAGATGGTTTGTTCATGTGAAACAAGGACGATTACAAGCCCACATAAAAGGAACCTTCAAGTTAGAGGTTTTAAAAGAGTGAGAGAATGACCAAGAAAATCATGGATTGAGATTATGAGAGTGGACATGGACCCAATTAATAAATCACATGGATTTAGAAAGAATTCAATGCAGAACAGATTCGCACAACCAACCCAAATTTCTTCGACAATGATGCTGATAACAAAGGTGATAGTTTGATACACACTGAAGGTTCTTAAAAGGTTAGAAGAAGGGGCAAAAATGACATGGGTAGAGGTGGTAGCAAAAGATATGAAGACATGTGCCTTGATTGAAGGTATGGTCAAGATAGAGTTGTATGAAGAAATAGGATTAATTTTGCCAGCCCCAATCTCTGGGAAAAAGCATAAATGATGAAAATATATTTTTATGCAAGCAAATGTTATGTACAATCAATTATTAAGAATGTGTCAAGAAGTACCTATTTGAAGTGATATTTATGTAAGATCAAGTTCTAAAGTTACAACATATCATCAATGTTGACTATATTTTACAAAACTACAATAAATATATTATTGTAATGCAGTATCATCAACAACACAGCCTTATCCCAATAGTTTGTGTCAGTAGAAAAATCAGGTTCCACATTCCACTATAAGATCATATCTCCTCTTGAAGCATGTTTCAAATCTCTCTCACAACAATCCACATTTTTTTTTGCCCTCCCATTGCTAGCAGCGTCAACCACTAACGGTCCACTTTTTCCCATGAATTGAATATATTCACTAGTTTCAAATAATTGTTTTACCAGCAGTCTCCCAAAACCACTTTCTTTCCCATAATGTTTCATAACATCTAAAAAAAATTGCATTTTTAAAGGGTACTTTCCAAGAAAGATTGTACAGCAATACAACTAGAGCTTCTCAAACATAGGCCCAGTAACATAATTTGCTACCAAGTCACTATTGTCTATACACATATAGTAAAGTTCATATGGTAATACCACTAGACCTTCTCAAACAAAGGTCTAGTAACATAATTTGCTACCAAGTCACTATTGCTTAAATGCATCAATGCATATAAGAAAAGCATAGTTTGACTACATAAGAGAAGTCCCAAGGACTCGGGATGGGAATAGTCCTCTCAAGGACTCCTTTCCGGATCTTTTTGATTTATCCCTGAAAAAGAATTTAGTCGTAGCTGCATTCAAGAGGTTCGAAAATGGCATGTTCAACTGGGATTTTGGTTTTAGGCGAACTTTTAATGATTGGGAGGTGGATAGACTTGGAAGACTGATTCTTAGGGTGGAGAACAACTGCACACAGAATGTCTCAGAAGACAAGAGAATGTGGGTTGGAACTCGGGATGGGAATTTCACGGTTAAATCCATGTACAATAGCATTGTTCCAAGTAGCACAGAGAGTTTCCCTCATGCATTTGTTTGGGGCGGAAAAGTACCTCCAAAGATTTCGGTTTTCATCTGGATGGCGGCTCTAGGGAGATTGGCTACTTTAGATCAGCTGATTAGAAAAAGTTTTATTTCACCAAACCAATGTTGTATGTGTAGAATCCAGGCGGAATCAGTGGATCACTTACTCATTCATTGTCGGGTGGCACATCACATGTGGTCACATTTTTTGTCTTTATTTGGGGTAGTGGGCTGCTTTCCTTACTCAGTCAAATCGACATTGGAACTGTGGTTGACGTGGAGAGTTTCATTCTCGGCTTCGAAACGGGTTCTTTGGTTCTTGACACCCTTTGCTATTTGTTGGGGTATTTGGACAGTTCGTAATCGATGCATCTTTGAGGGGAAAGGTTTTTCAACGGAAGGTCTAGTTATGTCTATTTTGGAGCTCTTGTACTCTTGGAGCAAACTCTATAAGGAATTTAAGGGGGTTTTCTTTGAAGATTTTATTGTGAGATGGGATAGGGTTTGTTCGTTATCGTGAGTCTTTCTTGTTTTTGGGTGTTCTTTGTTTTCGTCCTTGTTTTGTTTTTCTTGTTGCTTATCTTTGTTTCTTGGGTTGGTCATCTCGACCCCCTCGTTTTCTTTATCAATAAATTTATCTTTATCTATCAAAAAAAAAGAAGTCCCAATTATTATTTTTCCTATTAGAAGATTATACATTTCCGCAATTTATGGAGGAAATTTGATGTCTCAAATAAAATATTTAGTGTCTTTTAGGCAACTAAGAGAATTTGCGGTCAGGTTGTGAAGATAGATCCTCAAGAAGAACATTTTACTAGTACACAGTGCACAAGAAACAAAGTACCAAAAAGCACTATATTATTTAGGCATGGGAACAGGAATCCTTATGTGCACTGAAAAATAGAACATGGTTGAAAGAGTACAATAGAAACCTGAGCACGCAACAAAAGAGCATCAAGTAACGCGGAGAAAACAGGAACAAACATGTCTTTCTTGCTTTTTATATTGTTTCCCTTGTCTGCATCAAGGCCAAGAACATAGCTTGCTAGACTACACCTGGGAAAAGAAAGTGAGACAAACACATGGTTATTACACTTTTATCCAATGTAAGATTGTTGAGTAAAAGTTTCTTCATACTCACTAATTACAAATATCCCCAGCATAAAATAGAAGCAATCAGTCAGTAAAAAATATACATGTGAAATAGGATCAACAATAATAAGTACAAAGCACAAAAAAGCATAGGAAAGTTTTAGTATGAGAGATAAGAAATTTAGACAGGAAATATATCTCTAAATAGAGTTGAATGATGAAATAGGTTTCATGTTGCTGACCCCAACATGAGGAGGATAAAGAACAGATGACTATGACTTGTTCCATTTCAATGAAACCAAAGCTTCTTTTAACCCTATTTATAGATAAGTGCACACTAAGAGGATCGTTCTTGCAGTGCCAACTTAGCTAAGTTGGTAAGACGTGTGGAGTGGTGTTCCCACATCCTAGGTTCGAACTCCCTTGATCCCAACAACACCTTACTAACCACTAACCATTTACCTACCCAAAAAAACGTGAATCGTTTTTAAATCTTTTAGTATGACATAACTTATAGAATCAGAAGTTTTAACACCCAATTTATTTAAATTAATCAATGAATGCAATAGAAAAGAAACTCCACACGGGCATGTCTTGTGGCAGAAATAAAATCATTTCTTATATGATGCCATAGTTAATCATTGTAGGGAGCCAAACTTTTAGATTAAATACAGCACAACAACTAGTTGGATACAGGGTCCATGGATTTCACTTCTTCCATGAGATCCCAGGATGAATTACAAATTTTCCAACAGATAAATCCTTTTTTTTTTAAAAAAAAAATTGATAAGTAAAAACTATCCAATGCAAATGGGGATAGGTCAACAGAGATCTAAAAAAAAGCTTTAATAGCCCGTTCAAATTTAGTACACAATACGGAAATCACAATTTAGCAAAACAATTCTTTGAAAAACCAAAACAACAGACTTTATACAAAAGGGGAAAAAATGAAAACAATAAATTGAAACCAAAAGCATACCAAAATTGCAATGTTGAGTCGGCTATCTCCCAGTCTTCACTTGGAAAAGCAACACAACTGCCATATATAAATGCACATATTACTATGAATGCAGTCCAGCTCTTGTTTCACATGATACAGTAATAACATTTAGAGCAAAAAAAATATAAGAAATGATATCATTATACAAATTAAATAATAAGATTTAGGATTGCTGGCGACAATATTTGGGATAAATAGTAGATGATGATGGTGATGGTGATGAAGATGATAATGATGAATAAAGATTTAGTTGCGACCTCAACAGTGCATCTGCAAGCACAAGTGCTTCGGTACTCGCTTCTACAATCAAAGCCGGTGCCTAAAATACAAATATTCATAAAATAAGTCAAAAGAATCAGAAAACAATTTGTATTTACTAAATGCAGTTCATGTGATACATAACTTATTCATATCATTATCAATGGAGCCTTATCCCAAAAATTTGGTGTCGGCTGAATGAATCCCATTCCCCTATTCAACTCTGTTCAGGGCCACATCTTCTATTTAGTTGATATTGTTCATACACCCGAAGTTCAGGGGAAAATAAACTTCTATTGGTTGGCTTGTTTGTCAAGCATGGCTCTAAGTTAGTGTTTGAATCGAATATGTCTATCTAATTCAAGAATGGTGTATTCAATGGAAAATGTTATGCCGCTGGAGGGTTGTTCTAACTAATTAATCAATGAAAGTTCTTCTATTTCTTCGTCGATTGTCTTTCTAAGTTAGGGCATGATAGATTAGGGAATATTAATTATAATCCTATGAAATGCATGACTAATTAACAAATAATTCTGAATCATAATTTTTTTTAAATGATAAGTGTATTGCACACACTCAAAATACTAGAAATCCATTTCTTAGTGTAATAAAATGTCCATGTCTGTTATATTTAATTCATAGTGACGTCAATGACTCGAACAATGTTAGAACTAGGGGAAGAAAGAGAAACCTTTTAACTTTCCTAAATGATCATTCTAGGTTTGCTCATGTCTATCTATTAAATACTAAAGAAGCTTTAAAATATTTCAAAGTTTCTGATGCTTTAATAAAAAATCAATTAAGTCAAAAAGACCAAAGCTTGAAGATCTGATGTGGGTGGAAAATACAATGAAATTGATTATTGAAATTTCTTAAAATGCATGCTATTCACAATGAAGTAACACAGCTGCACAACAAAATGGAATCACGAAAAGAAAAAAAATAGAAGATTACTAAATATGATAAATGATATGTTAAAAATTCAAAATTAAACATGAACTTATGGGGGAAAGCATTATTAACTGCTTCACATATATTATATATGCTACCTCATAAGAATTCAAGAATAACTCCTTATAATTATTGGAAAAGAAGAAAACCTAATTTAAATTATTGCAGAGTTTGGGTGTATAGAGCTTTGATTAGGTTAACTAACCATAAAAGACCTAAACTAAAACCTAAGATTTTGGATGTGCAATTGTGCATTTATTGGATATGCTCAAAAAAAGCAAAGGTTATAGATATTTAGTAATGGAACATTATAATTTTACTGATAAAGGTTTCATTATAAAATATAGATATGCAATATTTTACGAAACATCTTTTAATACTTCGACAAATCATTCCACTAATGAAGTTAATAAAGAAACAAGTCAAGATGTTGAAACCTACAAAACTAAGGATATTATTATAAAGAATGGTTCAACTAAAAAATTTAAAGATCATTTAGTTGTTAAAAGATGTAAGCAAAAGGAAAGTCTCAATTATTTTGATATATATGTTCCTATTGCCAGAATAACTACCCATATAATACTAATTGTTTTGTCCTCTATAATCTATATTCAATTTAGAAATTCACCAAATGGATGTTAACATTGCATTTCTAAATGAGGTAGATTCAGCAAATTTATCACAAGAACGCATTATCCTTTGTTATGATTAGAAAGCCTGATTGTAATGAGATAAGTAACTCAATGACAACGAGAATTGAACCCAAGCCTATAGTATCATCACCAATGAAAAGACTTTACCAACTAAGCTAGTTGGCACCTTTGATTTGTTGTATCCTAGATACTGATTTGTCACTAACTCTTTGTTGATCACGATTAACATGTTTGGAGCATATATCGGATTGAAGAAATAATCTTTCTTGTGCCTGGGATCATTTTTTTTTTTTTTTTGATAAGTATAATATATTGAAGAAAAGAGAGAAAACAAAATACAAGGAAGCCGAGGAGGTCTCTCAAAGAGCAACTAAACAAAGAAAAGCTAAAGCATCAATGATTACATAAAAAGTTCCATCTAAAAATAAAGTCATCAAAAGTAGTCCCTGTGAACTCTGTGTTCTGTTTCGACCAAAGGTACATCAAGCCCAAGATCTCCAAGAAACCACTGTGGGAGCTTCTCATCTTACTATTAAACACTCTGTTATTTCTCTCGTTCCACACCCCCTAAACAATAGCCGAGGGAAGAATAGCCCAAAGGAATCTTTTTTTGGAAGAGAAAGCATTACTGGCCTACCCTTCTACCAACGAGAAAGCATTATTGGCCTGGGATCAATTTTTACACTTTCCTATCTCATTTTTTCTTTGTTCCCAACTTTCTCCAACAGCCAGTAAGAAATCTACAGTCCACATATATGGTATTGGTTCTACTTATCATAAAACTTAATTGGGGGAGGACTTATTATAAAACCTTGGACTCCAAAACATCCCTCCATAATTCTAGCTTTGCGTTGACTCACCTCTAGTCCCATCAATTGACACTACATCATGTACAAATAAAATATACCAAGGTACTTGCTATTGAATATGAACAGTTACTTCATCTATAACTAGAGCAAAAAACACGTACTCAAAACCAATCTACAATGTAAACCAATTGTCAGTTTTGATGTAGTATTATTTACACCATTTGTAAGCAAATTATTACTTTATTTATCTCCCAATTAAAATTGGTTTACATCAAGGATTGACTTTGGCTATGCGCTTGTTCGTTCAATTTATAGATGAAGTAATTGCTCATATTCAAGAGAAAATATCTTGGTTTATGTTACTTTAGAGAGGGGCACCGACGAAAAAATAGAATTATGGAGAGATGTGCTGGATTCCAAGAGCTTTAGAATAAGTAGAACCAAGACCGAATAATCATTCTACAGCCATTGGACTCCAACACGTGTTCATAAGAGACGTGTTATTCAACTATTCATAGGATCACATGAAAACATTCATGAAATAAAGGATACTCAGGGAAAGTCTAACTCCAGATAGAAGATTGAACACTTACAGCTTGTCCGATTTCTGACATCAAGCCTGCAAGACCAGAAATTATTTTCTCATCTCCATTGGCAAGAGCTGGTAAGAGAAGTACTTCTTTCAGGAACTGTACTCTGTACAGCAAAGCCTGTGGTAGTCCCTATAAAAGCAAGGGCAATTCAAAGCAAATGAGATCTAGGAAAGAAATGCAATGCCAATCTTACATGGACAAGTTAACACTTACAATACCACCCCGTTAAAAACCAGAAACTAAATCTAGAAAGAGATTCAATAATCTTAAATGGTTGTTTTCACACTATTATCTAAACTGTTGAGTGGGTCCTATTTCACTGTATCCAAACAATTTTTTCCCTTCTGCTGAAACAAAAAAAAATGAAAGATATCAAAGTATTGGGGCCACTGTGAAAACTATAATATTAGGAGATCAACAAGTGTACAAGAAGCAAGTCATAAAAGTTGAATATGAAAAAAATACAAGTAATGGGACAAGGTTTTGATGATGATGATGATGACGACAATGACGATAGTTGAATAACACCCTAGAATAAAGACAAAAATCAGAGAGAAATGGAAAAAATAAAGAAGAGAAAACTAAGAGAGAGAGTATGTTCTTTTTTTGATAAGTGAGAGAGTATATTCTAACCCTTCTCGGTTATATATTTATAAAGAACAACCACACCCTTATAACTTTCCAAAATTATCATAAAAGACCATTCCACCAAATAACTCAACATTCCTCCTCAACCTTAGTACAGATATTTAGCGTGCCCAGCTTGTTAAGAACATATTCTAATTTATCTTAATGACTCATTTAGTGAGAATATCTGCTAGTTGACTTTTAATTGTTATAAAAGGTAAACAAATATCTTGAGAAGCAACTTGCTCAAAAATGAAGAGAATGTCGAGCTCAATGTGCTAAGTACGATCGTGTTGACTTGGATTTTGTACTGTGTTAATGGCTATCTTCTTGTCACAAAACATATTTAATTCCCCAATCACACAACAAAATTTTCATCCACAACAACTGTGCTACACCATGTGTTATGGCCTTGCATTCCACTTTCAGCACTAGATTTAGCCTACCACAGTTTGTTTCTTGCTCCTCCAAGTAACCAAGTTTCTTACCACAAAATTGCAGTGGTACTCTAGATTTTCTAGATCCTTAATCTCAACTCCTTGGTTAAAGATTCCTTCCATCTTTCTTACTCTTCACTTTTTTTCTTCTTATTTGTCTTCTCTCTTTTTTCAAGATAAGGAGACCCATGTTTTCAATGGATGGCATGCCTTTGACATCAGGCTCCTCTCAAAGACTGAGTGATTTAGGGAAGTTCCCAACATATTTAGGTTAATAATTGAGAAATCCTTGTATTTTCAAACTGATGACATGCCAATTGACTTAGGAATCCTCTGAAAGCCTCATTTTGAATGTTTCAGTAATATCTCAAATGTTTCGGTATCGTTTCAATTTTAGAGAAAAATGAAACAAGATTTTAAATCAAGGTCATAATCAACATGAACCTAAGAATAATAAATCATTTTCACTGCCTGAAAAAAAACCTCTTGAACCAAGTTCAAAGAGATGCTTAAGTCCATAAATTGACTTCTTAAACCTATAGAATTTTCCTTCATTGTTGGAAATGCTAAAACTAGGTAGAGAAGCCATATATACTTCCTCCTATAAGTCTCCATGGAAGGATCATTTTTTACATCGAGATAGTACAAGGGCTTTGGCAGCTAGAGACAGGACACACATGGAGTTCATCTTGGCTATAAGTGCAAGTACTAACTTGCAGTCAATCCCATATGTCTATGTCTATCCTTTAACAACCAACCTGGCTTCATACTTTTCATTCGACCCATTTGCCATGTGTTTACTATAAAGACCCATTTTCAACCCCTTAACTCCATTCCCTTGGGTAAGGCTATCAATTTTCATTTTCATTTACCATTCTTTATTAATGCCCTTATTTCCTTCATCATAACCTCACACCACTTTAGATCGGAAGTCTTGGAATCTAAAACACAAAGAAACACAAGACACGAAAGACAAAAAAGAATAATAGGAAGGAGAGAGATGCAAAGAAAACAAAATTTGATGTAGGATGTAAATTACATAAACGCTTTCATTTGCGTATGGTAATGCATTATTCTTGAGAAAAAAAATAAAAAGACTGCACAAACAAAAATGAAATCTTAGCTGGTTGTAGTGAATCTAAATTAGTAGATAGATATGCCACAATAATCATCCCTTATTGGTGCCAATTGTAGACTTGAGATTCCTTCATAGGTGAAGATTGGGTTGCACCAATAATAGTAGTAGCCTAACCTGGAACAATCATTGGGATGGTGAATGGACTAGACGGAAGAGAAACAGGAAGGGGAAAATTGGGAAGGGATGTCTCTCTTCTAACTCACAATGGTCCCTTCACTATAGAAAAAATAAAGCATGGATTCAAAAATGTGACATCCATTATAATAATATATTTTTTAGCAAAAGATCAAAATATTTGTTTTTATAGGATGTTCTCTTGGAAGGATACCAACCCCCCCCCCCCCCCCCCCCCAAAAAAAAAAAAAAAAAAAATACCCCCAATGAGCTTTCAGATCCAACTTAGTTTGATTCAAACCCAAGATATGGATTTCATTATTTTGTTGTGTTTGTGGATGACTCTACAATGCATGGTTGTTTCTGTTAAAAGATCGTTCTGAATTACCTCGTATGTTTACCTCTTTCTATAAAGAGATTTTCGTTCAGCTTGGCAAACCCATAAAATCATTCGTTCCAATAATGTTCTCAAATACATGTAATCAGTTATTTAGATTTTTTGTTATGATCATGGCATAATCCGTTAGATCAAAATAATTGTTACATATTTCAAGAACCACCCTTCAAAATTAATCAAGATCAATGCCAATATACATATATTCATAACCATGACTTGGAGCACCCATACCTCATGTCGACTTACAAGCTCAGTGAGAATTTCAATGGCCAGATCAAATGAGGAGGAAACCTATGCCAAAACCATACAGAAATGGATTGAGTGCACGAGTAACTAATCTGTAAAAATGTTTAAGAGAATATCAAAAAAAGTACCTGCAAAGAGTTGAAGACAAAATTAAGAAGCGGATGTGCAGTTAATGATAATGGTGGAATCTCTGAGAAGCACCCCGCACAAACCTGGAAATTCAGTTATATTTCATGATAACAACATAGAGGAAACAGTAAAAGCTACAAAACATCCCAATATAGTGCCGCTTCCAGCACGTGTAACATTATCAGAAAGGAATTCCCTGGAATGTGAAATTATTGAACTTCCACCTTAATTCCTAATTAAACAAACCAATTAGAAAGAAAGAGAAATTGTCCACCATTTTTAAAAGGAACATAGCAATACATTTGTGTTAATTATCATGTAGTCCAAATAAACAGGATTCCTACCAAAGCTTGAGTAGAGGTGATGAAATTATCTTACCCAACTCAACAAACATCGCAAAAGTTTTCGGTTCCTCTCATGAAGTTGAATACTATCCTCAACCCTCTGCTCAGATTGGTGCAGCAGGAACTCAAGAACTGTAGGAGTATGTGAGAGGAGCTGCTTAAAAAAAACATGAAGAACAGAAATTAAACAGAGACTAAAAGCAGACACAAAAATTAAGGAAACAGAATTTACAGTTTCTGGGGAAAAAAAGCTCCCAAACAAACCTCTTTGCCATACTGACATCTAAGGGTTGAACTAATTTTACAATCGCCAGTTTGATCCTCGACGACTTCTTCTGGAAGAACAGTGAGCATCTCCAAGACAGCAAAATCACCATTTTCCTGGCTCTGAAGGTTCTGCAGACTGGAAAAAAGCTTCTCGATGGGTTTTTTATGTTCTACAGCACGAAGTACAAGCGCCGAAAGTGCAAGACATATCTGTGTTAAGAGCTGATGTAATGGAGAAAACAAAGGAAGGCCGATCATCAATACCGCTTCTTTCTTTGCACTTAATAGTAAAACAAGAAGAGATGCATGAAATTTTAAATTTCATTCCACTTGTTTATAATAATATTAATTACAGATTTCTAATAGCATGTGTTTCAAGATATACGGCACCTGAGGAGGACCTAAACTGAATTTTTTTGCAGCCAGAAGAAGTGCATTTAACAACGCATCCTTAGCTCCGAACTGCAAATTATGTCCTTCATTTTGAATCTGTGAAGTGGAAACATTTTTAAAGAAATGAAGGAAAGAATAATTAGATAGTCATGATGCTTGGATTGACAAATACACAAATATGCTTCTTCATGTGAATCCAAAAAATCCAAAACTGATTGAAACAGTTATAGAAAGAGACACAATGCCACATAAGAGTTGCATAGCATTCATCGGGTGCATGTTCAATGTACTCGATAGATAGTACGTTAGTTTATTCATACAACAAACCATATGACTATTGAATAAACGAATCTAAAGATTCTTACCACGTCTAAGTAAGTCAAAAGAACTATATGTGTCCATTTGGGATGGAAAAAGAAGAAAAAAAAAAACAGAAATTGCATATATGCATGCCATTCAACTCTATTTATATCAATCCAATCAAAACCTCAATCATCATCATTTTCAGCCGTCATCTCGCTTTTTTATAACAAATTTTCCAAATTAGAATTTTTTGGTGAGCAAATTGAACATTATACTCGTATTCTTCTTCCCTTGCTACAAATATATTTTCCATATAGTAAGTAAGATAGGCCTAAGCCATCACAAAATTCATTCATTAATATCATTATTATTGTACAAAAGTAATTACTCCTTTCTGAATACTACTTTTCAAGATTTGCCAAATCCAACACACCACACCACACCCGCTTCTCAGACTCTAGCATTCATACTCTCTCTGAAAGTTCATGCAACGTAGCTAAATTCCCTCAAAAATACATATTTCTGACACCCACCCATCTCATTCTCATCATACTTACTTGATGGACTTAAGCATAAAAGAAATAATGCTGTAAAAATTAGGCTTTAGTTTGACATGTATACTATAATATTCAAAAAAACATGTCTCGAGTTTTCATAGTTAGTAATTATAAACGAGTGGAGTGGGGATCTAAAATTGAGGAGGAATGAATTTGGGGAGGACCTTTCGTTTGAGAAGTTGAGCAGCAAAGAACTCGAGTTCGAAATCGAGGAGGAATGACTGATCTGAGTTGAGGATAGAAGTGGCCACCTCCCACACAGCATCGGTCTGCTGAAACTGCACCAGCCATTGATTCGCTGCTACGCGGTTGCACGATTGCGAATCGTGGTTCAGCACGTGAACTGCCTCTGCCACTTTCATTTGCAGTTCCATCTCTCTTTCTCTCCTATTCTAATTTCTAATTTCTAATTTCTAATTTCTAAAACAAAAGAGAGCGATAAATGGAATTCATCTGATTTCCTGGAGATCTGATTCCCCTTCGTTAATCGCGATACATGATATATGATGATGGTGGTGGACTGTTAGGGGTTGTGTCCATCGCCGTATTACGCCAAAAATGGGCATGGAGATCACATAAAAGCAGATTTTACATTGAAAACTATTCTTCTCTTTAGGCACACCGTTACGAAGCCTAACGAGAGGGTAATTTTGTAAATCGAGTATTCTTGTTCGTACACATGTGTTCGTCTAGTTGGTGGATCCATAATTCTGTGAAATTCCGGATTGATCTGCCTCTTGAGTGTGAAAATTTTCTAGGTATCCTCTTTTTTTTTCTTTTTTTTATTATTAATGAGGTATGGAAAAAGTGAAGAGAAAATAAAGGATAATAAAATTGGATGGATATTTATTAAATATAAAGGACATTGACTACTATATCCTATTGTATTTTATGCCATATAGATTATATGTTGCATGTGCATATGGCACCACCATCATCTCTTAGGATTAAGTGGGTAAAAAGGGTTAAACAATAAAGTTGAAGATGTTTTAAAGGAAAATGGGGGAGAAGAGGACGCACAATAAGGTTGGATGGGTATTATTGGAAGAGGAAAAAAAATGAAGGACAGTGCATAAAGTTGAATGAGTAATATTCGAAAGAGGGGTATGAGAATAAAGACAATAAAATTAGGTTATTATTGAAGAAAAAATAAATAATTAATGAAAGTAATTCTCAAAATACATTCTTTATAGAGGGTTAAAATTTATGTTTAGTGCTCACCCATCATCGTCTTTAATCCATCATTTTCAACATCTCCTTAACATATTATACATTTTTTTTTCTAACTAAAACCAGTCACAATCCACTATTTCCCTAAAAAATCCTATCTCCTTTTCTGAGGTTTGTTGGTTTTAGTGGGTAAAGTTTATCAGAACGAGGATTAATGCTTTTATATAAGAGATTATAGACGACTGGTTTTGGAAAAATTCATATTTGTACTTATATCCAAATTTAAAATCTTAAATGGTCGAAAATCAAGGGTAAAACCTTTAGCCCAACCAAGGTTCAAGATTGTTGGTTTCGCAAAGAAAATCAATCGGAAATTAGAGATGAGAGCATTTAGGTCACTTAAATTTACTTTGTTAGAAAAGACCTTGGTCAAGGTTATGGTGTGATTTTATAATAAAATGATGTGGGATCATTATATATATAGCCTTGAGATGTATGTAATAAAACACGAGTGTATTGCCTTCTCTATCCATTCCTTTAATTTTATTGTCTTTCATCTCCTCCCGTTCTATTCATCCTTATTTTTAATAGAGTGCTGATAATTTGAATTAGGCACGTGGCAACTCAATTGATTTATTTGACGTGACAGGCTTGAGAATCGCAAATGTGCTCTCCTCAATATATAAAACTATGATTCCTCATAAAAAGGTGCAGTTTTGTATCCTAAAGAGAGCACATCTATTATTTTGAGTTTGTCACGTCGGATAAATTGATTGAGTATGTCACGTGCCTAAGTCAGATTATCACGACTCTTTTCAATAATATTCTTCTAATTTTTTTTCTTTCTTTCTATTTTATCATTTGTGTAAATGATTCTACATGACGAGATAATTCAAAAACTCAACTGATGTGTACCTTGCAAGAATGGTAGGGTCCATGTGGATACAAGAGCTAGAAGTACTTTCATAAGTACCTTTTGAAGTACTGTCTGGAGTAGGTGAATAATTGTTGTGTGTTTGGATGCAATTTCTGAAAAGTACTGTTAGAAGTACTTTTGATAGAGTTTTGTGTTTGGAAACTATTTTGAATTCTGTTAAAATGATCAAAATGCCTTTATAAGTATCAGTTATTATTTTTAACATTATAACCCAACAAATTATTCTTTTAAAGAAATAAAAGTTATTGTTTTTATCCATAAAAATCAATATAAACACCCAACAATTATAAACAAATAGAAGATATTGTGAACAAATATATACAATCACTAAAAATGTGAAGAAGCTTTCACCACATCAATTGATAGTAAATTTGTGTGTAATTATTCACATCAATCTTGCAATAAGAAAATTTCAATCATGGTTGGAATGCTCATGGATAAATCATTAAGTGAGCAATTGGGGGAGGTAGAAATCCAAATTCAAATGCTACACTAAAAGGCTACCACCACATCAATGGATAATAATAAAATAGTATTTAATTGCATTTTTGAGGATATGCTTGTAATTTTCAAAATTTATGAGGGCATATTTGTCTCAAATGCTACACCAAAAAACTACCACCACATCAATGGATAATAATATAATATTACTGCAATTGCATTTTTGAGGGTATACTTGTAATTTTTAAAATTTATGAGGGGTATACTTGTCCCAAATGTTACACCAACAGACTACCATCATATTAATGGATAGTAATATAATATTATTTCAATTGCCTTTTTGAAGGTAGGTTTGTAATTTTCAAAATTTATAAGGGGCATACTTATCCCAGTCCAGTCATTTTGACAATGTTTTGTGACTCCACGGAAGAATAGTTTAGAGAAGTAGTACCATCGGTACTCCGTGAAAAAACACTAAAATGATTCCACAGGAAAATAATTCTTTTCAGGAGTTATTTATCCAAACACCTTTAAAGTGCTTCTGACTCCTCGCAAAAGACAGAAGTACTTAGAAAAGTCAATCCACACAGGCCCATAGATTTTTCTCATTGGGATACACAATTGCACATCCCCCATAAACACATGTACAATTGTATATCCCGAGGAAAAGCCTACAGTTGCTGCACCTGCCATGTCAATGAGTTTTGAGTTACCTGTCGGGTTGAGTTACAAAATCAACCCTCTTATTTTTATAATACCCTTCTAATTCTAGTATTTTGCCTCTTTTACCCCCTCCTTAATCGTAACAGAGGTAGTCCGTGAATATCAGTGTCATATATAATTATAAACGCAACTATTAATTAGGCGGAGGCAAACCTAGAGTTTCTTTCCAGTTCAGTCGTTGCAAACTGCAGATAAAGGGTAGGTACGCTCTCTCTCTCCTCCCTATAGCTTTCTTCTGTCGTATCGGATCGGATCGTGCATTCATGCCTTCCTGATTCGAGATTCTATGAAATCACGCGAGATCTGTGGGAGGAGCTAAATAGAAAACCTAGAGTTTTTTGCGTAAATAAATAAAGGGAAACTAATGAAAATTATATTTCCGTTTAAAATTGTATGTTTTTTGGTTGATGTTGATGTTGGTTCCTTAAATTTTGGGATTCAGATTTTATTTGGGTTTTCATTCTTATATTTCTGTGGCCATCCATATGGCCAGAGATCATAGATAGGCACTTGTAAGAAGTTCATTATTTTTTGTATTTTTTTCTTCATTCCTTGGGATTGTTTATTATTTTAGATACACCGAATTCCAATCCAATCCAAAGCAGAATTTACTTATGGCGGGACATGATGATTCGGGTGCCTCTGAGAAGAAATCAAATGATACTACAAATGATATACCGACCTTCAGTGCCGAGAATTTGCAGAATAACATGAAAATTATCTACTACAGGTTTGTTTCTTTTATTTTTTTTTCATTTTTAAAGTATTGATATGCGAGGGAGCGAAGTAATGGATTGTCACAACTCATAATATTAATTAACTAAAAAGATGGTAGATGAATGAAGAAAAAGTATCTTCATATCCATATACAAGAATAGAGGAGGTACATAAAGGTTCAATAATTGTTGGGCCATTAAACTTATTAGCTATACTGTGAAGTTATATTATATATAGGAGAAAGTGAAGGTATGGCAGGCGTATAAACTATTGAGGAAATTTCTACTTGGACAAACGATGGAGAATTTTTGAGAAAGAGGAATAATCTCCATTTATTTTTTATTGGCATAGAAAAATCATATAACAAGGCACCTACATAGTTAATTTTATAGGTGTTGGGAAAGAAAATGAGTCTTAAATAAATATTTTGACATAGTTAAGGATATGCATAAGAGGGCTGTGACATGTGGAAACGAATGACGAGGATTGCAAATGAGTAATCATTAACAATTGGTTTACATTAGGGGCTCAACTTTGAATATGTATTTGTTTACTTCAATTATAGATGAAATAACTGCTTATATTCAAGATGAGGTTTCTTGGAGTATGTTAGTTTCATATGGGATAGTTTTAGCTGATAAAATAAGAAAGGGAGTCAACACAAAACTAGTGACCCTGGAAAGTTGCTTTCGAGTCCAAGGGTTTTAAAAATAAAAAGAATCAAGATCAACTATGTGGAGTGCAATTTTAATAATGACAACCATGTAGAGGAATGTCCAAATATCCAAATGGTCATTTTTGTTATTTCAATTCTATTTATTGAAAGCATGGAGAGATTGAGGAGGATGTTGTCCATAAAATTAGGGTTGGATGGTTGAAGTAGAGTATGTTTTTTGATATATGATCGATGCATCATAATTTAGCTAGAATGAAAATTTTATAAGATAATAGTAAGATCAATAATGCTTTATGGAGCTGAATGTAGGGTAATCAATAAACATGTTGTAGATTGAATGTAGTGGAGATGCTGATGTGGATAAGTGTCGAAAGCCATCCCAGCCCGAGCGAATTGGGTCTTTGCATTAACTCTAAAGGATTTAAAAAATACAAAATAAACAAATTATTGATCAAAAAAGAAAAAAAAAAAGGATAAAAAATGCATCAGGTATAGGAAGGACTTCTTACAAGAGCATAGGAGAACACAATGGCTTATCTTGCCTCTAGAGGAGGTGGTTCCTTGGTAGACCACTTCCCGAGAAGCTGATTATCTTAGATGAAAGCCTTAGTTTTCTAGGCCAAGACCTGGTAGAAAGACTAAGACAGATAAAATTATACATGAACCAGCCCCAATAGATGATAAGCTAATAGAAAGTCAATAAAGATGGTTTGGTTACGTGCACCTGAGGCCAATTATAGCCCTTATTAGAAGGAATGTGCAAGTTGAAGATTGTTTAAAAAGATTAAGTGGAAGACCCAAAAGAGTGGATTAAGACAATGAGGATATGAACATACTTTCTTTAACAAAATATATGGTTGTAGACAGAATTAAATGGGGGAACAATATTCATTAATTGGACCCAATTTTTTTTTGTGACAATACTTTGATGATGAAATTTGAGGATTTATATTTATGTATTTTATTGTAATCGAGGCTATATAGGCTATCTTTTAACTTTCTCACGTCGTTTCTTTCAACTACGTATGATTAGCTTGGAATATTGATGCTATTATGCTAAAACACATCTTTATTTATTTCTGTAGCCGAACCTTCTTGTCTATTATTGGTGGAGTCATTGCTGGGATATTGGGATTTACTGGTTTGACTGGTTTTATTCTTTATTTCCTTGTGATGGCAATTACTTCTTTGGGACTTGCGGCCAAGGCGAACTTTTCCATTCATGCATACTTTGATGGCTGGAATCGAATTATACTTGATGGCTTTCTGAGCGGGCTTATGGTATATTACTGATACTATTTTTTATCTTTTAGCTTGAAAAGTCTAAATATTTCTTCTAAACTATTTGGGCATTGTATTAATATACATTATTCATAATTAAAATGTCTTTTTATTTTTTTGACTTATTTTGCTGTAGAAGCCACATTTACCTTGTTTTATGGCTTTCCTTTCATGCATTAGATTGTCCTTAGTACTTAATAGTGTTTCTTCTGTCGAATATTGGGACATCTATCCCCATAGCATAGTTTGTGCTCTTATTTGTACTTTTTAGCTTAACAATTTTTACTAGACCCCTACAAAAAAACAAATACCATAATCACGTGTTATATATTTGTAACTTAATCCTATGTCTAAGAGTTTGGTATTTTGTGTGTGTCTGTCGAACCCCTTTTAATATGTATATGAATCCTTGAAATATCACATTTTATTTTTTATTATTAGGTGGGAGTTTGCTTGTAGAGAAGATTCGTAGTCAAAATGACTTGTGGCTCAATTTTTTTTTGCTTTGTAGGTAGATCTATCGGCCTACTTTTTGTATGTTTCTCTTCTTGGTTTAGTAGTAATTTTAATAATTTTCCAAAAAGGGGATGAGAATGGTGAGGTGGATGAGTGGAAAAGACTAGGGCGGACAAAATTGGAGTACATCGGGTGAATCCAGCGGTTGCCCCAATCATCATCATTTTTCTTTCAAGTTTAAGTGTGATGGTGGGGTTTTAATCCCAGGTCTGTAGTATTATCGTAGACAGAATTTATCACCTCATTGAAGCCTTGTCCAAAAGATTTTGGGTTGGTTGAACAAATCTTGTTCCTCCATGCTATATTGTCCAGAATAAAAAATGTGTTAATATTATCTTTCACTATCTCAATCCATGTTCTTTGATTTCCCTCTCACTCTTTTAGAACCTTCAGCTTGCACATTTCTTCTAATTGGGTCTGTAATCAGCTATCATTGAACATGCCTAAACCTTGTCAATCAACTTTCTCCTGGTTTGTTGCCTATTGGAGCTACTCTTAGGAGTAGCTAAATAAGGGACGGAATAAAGTTAATGTGATCCCCCCATGCACATGTCCAACATGTTTGTTCTTAATAAATGTGTGTTCTTGTAACAGAGGTTAAAATATGGCTTGATGGATTTCGTTCAACTCGGACTAGGTTTTTGTACACAATGGACTTGAGCATCACTTTGTTGAGGATTTGCACTTTGTCTTCAATCCATTCATCCATCCTGACTGGATCAGAATGTAGACATTAGAATTTTTTTGACAAATTTGACCAGCTTGCATGAAATTCTAAACAAATCATAGATAAGTCAAGTGCTTGAATACCCTTAAGACAACCTTTCTTGCAAGGAATTGGATTGCCTTGGTATGTTTTGCCATTTTTATCTTTGAGCACTCTTGATTTTCCTTTTGTTCATTATAGACCTCAATAGTTTATAAAATTTTCTGTCCAATGCAGAGATAATACTTCCCAGCTTGAACCCCTCATGTCATGATCTGCACCAATATGAGAATCATCAGAATCATCTCAGTTGGAGTTTTAATATTCGAGTTCACTTTCGAGTGAAATAAATATTTAAGATAGTGAATAGCTAATAGAAATTTTACTTTTCCCTAGGTTGACTGTCACCCAGGTCACCCTTTTGGGGACTAATGCCAATATTCCATATTAGATATCATAAAATAACTCCAAATCCAAATATGACTCTGGCGAACAACCAAATGTTGTAGTTCATTACGGAAGATAAGCCTATTCATGTTTTGCTGTCAGACTGATTTATTCTTTTATAGGTAGTTCTATAAATAAACATTCTTGTTAATGTTTTCCAATGTACTTCTAATCATATCTGGTAAGTTGGTAAGTTGTTGATCTTACAGTATTTATTTAAATTTATAGTACTATGGAGTTTTGTTCTTGTTAATGATATTGTGATTGGTCTCTTGAGATAAGTGTCTTCTGGTTCTCAACGACTGTAGTTTCAACTGGATAGTTCCCCACACAGAATTTTTAACAACAAATTGGCACATAAATCACTATGTTTTTTTACTTCAAATGTATGGAGGAAATTATTGGTTGCTATATACACTCTTGGATGCGAAGAACTTAATTAATGTACCAGGTAAGTGAGAAAGGCCATACTTGTGAATCTCTATAAAGAAGACTTTAACGTGCTGTGCTCCTCCTTCCTGCCAAATCATGTATACTGTCCATGTTTAAGTGTCCCTAATACATTTATGTCCATAATTGTTGTTTGGGCATTTTATCTTGTATCATATTAATGCATTTATACATCATGTGCTAGCATATTGATACATCGGGTGGATTTGAGCAGGTTTGATATACTTCGGATTTTTTGGTAGTTTGTTAAGGAATTACTGAGGATGATGGTTTGATGAATTCTTATGCAAGTGCTTTACACTGCATGATATGTTACTAACACTATCGTATATTTGTTTGCAGTCATTCGTGCTATTCTGGACGTATCCTTCCCGTAGTTTGAAGCACACACCACTATTTTCACACACTAATTAAAACTAGTCTGATTGTTCATTTGGTAAATGCTTTTTCCACTGCCTATTTTAGATTATCATCATCAAATATTTAATCCCAAAAAGTTGCCGTCAGCTGAATGAATCTTGTTTATTCAATTCTGTGTAAAGCCATGTCTTTTGTTATTTCTGGTGTTTTCAAAATTTCTCTCACTACCTCAATCCAAGTTTTATTTTCCTGGATAAGCAAGTAGGTTAGTGGTTAGTAATTAGAGGGTGAAGATGGTTTTGAACCCAGGTCGTGGTATCAGCTCTCTCCAACTTAGCAAGCTGGCATCTTCCAATACAAGTTCATTTATAAGTTTTTTTCTTCTTCTTTTAGTTTGATTGTGATGCGTAGGTCACGTAGCAATCCAGAGGGCACATGCACTTCATTATGTTATAATACATGGTAACCAAAGTGGTTGTTTTGGGAATTTTCTGGCCATCAACATTTAATGATTCCCTCTATGGGTGATTACCAAAGTTGCAGTCCATATACTTTTCCTTGATTGATTCTACTTGGTGTAAAGCTCTTAAACTCCAAAGTTACCCTTCAAAATTCTAGTTTTGGTTCGATTCTCATGCTATTTTCATCAGCTAACTCTTACGTCATCTGCAACTAACATACACAAGAGGACCTTCTCTTTCATTCATTACATATGTTGTAAAGTTGACATGGTCTGTCTGTCCTAGAATTGTCTTGCCAAAGTGGTCTCATCTATACCATGCATTGAATTGCTACGACCCCATTTCTCATCTGATTGGTAGCCTCATCTATCTATCTCATTGAGTTGGAAGTGGCACTAACAATTACATCACAAAATAGTACCTACTGAATCTGAATTCACCTAAGATGTTATCTTCTGAAAACGACTGTAACTTCTTGGTGGTTTAACATTTTGTTGTTTTGTTTGCAATCCTTTTTTCCTTGACATAAGAAAAGATTCGCATATGACATTGTTCATATATTTTAATGGAGCTGCAAAAACAAAGGAGCTACATTTTGCACAAGGAGATGAAATCCTGTTGCTGATACTGCATGCTGTGATATTCCTTGGTTATCTACCGTAGTAGCATGAAGGAATATATAAAAAAGGACCTCTTTGGATTTTAACTCCGAATTCGATTTTTATTTTACTAGATTGATTAACTATTGTTTTTGGATAGTCTCAAGATTTGCTGTTTGAATCTTGGGTGAATGTTGTTAAATTCAGTGGTTAAACTAACTTTAATATGCTTGTTTTTTTTTTTTTATCGTTTTGAATTTTGTTAAATGCAGTTGGGATTTGATGTCTAATAATGCTTGAGGCAATTCTGAGCTCATATTTGTCCAGAATGCAAATATGAATTTTTGGTTGGTCCATGCAGTAGGACAAAGGTAATTGAGAAGCTCAATTATGTTCCATTTGCTTTATATCAAGTCGTCTTTGGATTAGTCCAAGAAATATATGGTTCTTGGCAGAGCATTGAATGGCTGAACTTGATTCGTGTTGCTGATTGCAAATCATTCAAATAGGGCAATATTAATAAGAGTTGTGATAATCTGATACTCTTTTTTCATACACCCTCATCACAGAACTGTAGATCCTTTGTTTCGGAACAAAGATTTATGATTCTGTAATTGCCAGGTCAGGGAGTGTACTGGGGGGCATCTGAACAAAGTGGTAGATTATCTTTTGTCTGTTAATAATGGATGTGGCCTGTTAGGAAGATGCACATGTTCCTTAAATAATGGCATTGACTATTGTATTAAATTTTGTCAAAGCCTTATTCTTTTTTTTTTGTAGGATGAAATAATTTCATTCCCTTAATTCGACTTTATCTGAAAGCATGTTTTTGTTAACAGAACTGATGATTTAAAAATATTTTTTAAGGTACGAGCTATTCTATGGATCAATTTCTTTTTGTTGTAAATGAACTTCTCGTGGTTACAGCTAGCAACACTTAAAATCTTTAAAGTAAAAGATCAGTCTGATTGGTGATGTGGATCCATTGATAATAGTACCGTCTTAAGAATGATTCCTAATTGTTGGATATGAAATTCTTTTTCAAGAGCTTAGATCCAGTGGGTATAAATTATCGGCACTTTGATTTTGATTTTTGGTACATATCCATTCGGTCAGTAGGTCCCCATGGCATAAAATGGGGTGCCACACTGCAACCTGACCTTGGTTAGAAAGGGTGTTCAAAGGTTCCTTAATTAATGTAAGAACAAGCATAGAGGTAATTCATGGTGGAAACTATCTAAAAATAGTTCATGTTTGTTCTTTAGACGAGTGTGTACTTGTATCAATGCTATAGCATCTGAATTCTTTGGCAACCATTCTTTTTCACTTATTATGGAGATGGTTGGATAGATTTGTGACCTAAATCTAGAGTGAAAAACTGGGGACATCTGTCCATTTTTTCCTTGTGTGATGTGAGATTGAGATTGAGATGACATTATTGATTTCTTCCTCACAATATAGGACATGGATCCATGCGTACCAACCATTATTACATAAAAAGATCATAATGTTGGGCGATCAAGGATCATATTGATTCTGCAACCTAAGTGTTTGAGATGGATAGTGGAAAGAATAGAGATGCAACCAATAATAAAAAACATAATAACCAAGAAAATCTAATACTATCTCCATTGTCATACATTGCCCTTTCATGTGTAGAGGGAGGACAAAACTAGAAGAGTAACAAGTTGTACCAAATAAACCCTCAAAATGTCTACAAAAACAGACGCATACTGCATGAACTAAAGTCTTTAGTTTCCCTTCTTCCCAGGAAAGAAAAACAATAAAAACTAAAAAGTTTTTTATGACAACACAACACTCTGCAAGTCTTAATATTCCAATCAAAACAAAAGATAGCTCAATAACCACCTTTAAGGTCATTAACAACATCATATGGAATGGGAGTAACAGTTTCAAGGGTGGTTCCCTCCTCCACCATGAAACCAGGCTTGGGACCCTCGGGCTTCCTCTTAGTGCTAATCTTCTCTCCACGAGCTTTTGCCTCTCCCTTCAACTTGTCATTCTGGATCTTCCTCAGTTTGAACTCCTCCGTGCACCTCGATGGCTGAACATGCTCCACCCTCACATGGATTCTCTTCCTAATAATCCTGTTCCCCACCTATATAATATATAATAGATAAAATACTAATAATCACAACCAATTCATTATATAAAGAATCGCATGAAAATTTCTATTATATAACAACCCACTAATTACTAGAGGCCTATAGGTAATACAAATCACAACTGAATCATTCATTATCTAAACAATTGCATAAACATTTCCAGTATAATACATGCAGGGTCTGTATGATTGTTTGTGTATGTAAAATGGGTAGCAAAATTATTTCCCGTGAAAATGTCATTATCAGGTGTATGATGGTGCATCTTGCAAGGAATTCATTTTCCAGCGAACTCAATTTCCCACTGCACTCCCTAAGAAATAATTCCTTACCACCTAAGTAATTCTCTCACAATTGCTCCAACCTTCAAAACTAAAATCAACTCTATTTTAGACATTTTCCCGGTGCTTCATTTTCCCAAGGAATTCATATTCCCTTGAAAACAAAATTTCTTCACCCTAAACATCATAAGATGCTATGTATAAAGAAAATAATCAAAACAAAGGAATGCAAAAAAGTAAAGAAATAAAGAGGAAAAAACAAGAATAATAGGAAAAGGTTAAAGTAAGCATTCACCACCAAGGTTTCAAAACTCTGTATTTCATCTCATCTCGTACTTGTTCATGAATGAGTCATTTCAGTCAATGGCAAGATAACTAACATTCATTCATTCTCTTTAACTTCCCAAAACCCTATCTTACTATTGACGTAGATAGAAAACCAAAGTAATTTTTTTTTTTTAAACTATACCTTAAATGGGTTTGGGTGGAGAAAAATCTAAGAAAAGATCCATTTTTTACTTCTAAAAATTTGAAGGTTGAATCTAACCTATAGAAGACTGAGTTTGGGGAGAAAATCAAAGGAGAGGGGGGGGGGGGGGTGTTGTAGATGAGGGGCCGCCGTGTGTCATCAGTCATAAAACCCGAGATATCTATAATATTTGCAAAACGTGCCCTATGTCTAAATCAATCAACATTTTCTTCATTTGTTTCTATGCTTTTTTAATTTAGCGTTTATATGGTTATCACATTGGGATATCTGTTTAGTTCAGGAACACTTGATCATGGTCTTGGGCAATATTTAAAACCATGATGACCATCTATTAGTGAAAATGAAAAAAAGCAATCTTGGATCCATATATATTTCACTTTTATAGAACCAATAGTTACAAAACCCCACATATAACAAAATTTTCAGAAAAATCTGCACGTCAGGCAATCAAGATTCTAATTTAAAATTGGAAAATACCCTACTTTAAAGCAGTAACTAAGAGCAGATCAACAATTTTGTTCAAGTAAATAAGCAAACAAAAACAGTTTCAAAACTAAAGCAACGAGTATAGAACAAGAGAGAAAAAAAATGAATGGATGGATCCAACACAGAGGAAATAAATAGTGGCTATCAGGGCATGATTTATGATTTATATTAGGGCAGCAAAGAAAAAGAGAAACAAGTGATATAAGAGAGGAGAGGAGAGATATTATGCCTGCTTGTTGATTTCGACGCCTATTGCACGCTTGGTGACATTCCAGACCTTGCCAGTACGGCCATGGTAGAACTTGTGAGGCATACCCTTGTGAATGGCTCCATTCACCTTCACATCTACGTAATCCCCTATCTTGTACGTTTTCAAATACGTTGATAGAGCTATATAACCCTTCTTCCTAAACGGACGAGAGAATGAATCTCTTGTTCGAGCACGAAGTCCATGTCCAGCAGGCATCCTTTCTTCCTTGCTTCCTCTC
The DNA here is from genome assembly GCF_017979445.1 of Akebia trifoliata. NCBI lineage: Eukaryota > Viridiplantae > Streptophyta > Magnoliopsida > Ranunculales > Lardizabalaceae > Akebia > Akebia trifoliata. The sequence continues at coordinate 167,754 of NC_141377.1, forward strand.
TCTCTCTCTCTCTCTCTCTTTAAATGGTAGACTCTCTCTTATCTTATATATATCTAATCGAAACCCTAATGGGCCTGTATACCCTAGCTTCACTGGCCCAGTTTTTTATTTTTAGAACTTCTATTGCCACACCAACGTTTTTCTTATAGATAGCACTCCTATAACCAAAAAATAATAATATAATATATAAGGGTGTATTACTATTACTATTAACTTTTAGTCAACCACGTTAAGATAAAAAGAACAAATTCTATTTCATTTTATTATTTGAATTGTCTTTTTTTTCCTTTTGAACTAGTAGGATAAAAAAAAAAGAATTTTTTTTTATATACATCCTTCCAAGTTTTGGTGAATTTGAGATACCTTGCATTTTAACCCTGAGGGTTGGTTCAATGGCAATTTCAAACCGATAAGCAGTGAAAGTCTGTAGGTAGGTCGTGAGTTACATACTCAATATGAGCAATAATTCCTCGGGGCCACCTGTGAGGGCACACCTTCACTTACTTGGTGCATGTGATGAGTGGGCGTTGCATGTACACGCCTTGGCTTTGGCTCTGGTTCTTTTGATACCACTAGTCGGACGCAAGTTCGGATACCCCCATCATCTAAAAAAATGATACCTTTCATTTTCAAAGTGATCAGATGATATAACCTCTTGAGCCAGCCATGACAGTGTTTCTATACTACTGTAAATGAAGGTGGGGTGATGATACCATATATTTGGGTTCGATTCATGCCATCATTGAGATACTGATCTCACTAATAGCGGGCTTATCTATTAAAAAATGATGAAAGATAGAAAAAGAAGCACTAATGTAAATGACGAAAACGAAGTCAAGGAGTTGCTCGATCACCTGGGATATTGGAATACATACGCACAAAGAAGATTCAGATTCAGAATTTCTCTCTGTTTTGTGGTGCAAAATGCAGTTAGAGAGAATTCCTCTTTTACCAGTTGCAGATCCAATCACTTCCTTTTTCTGAGTACCAGGGGAATCAATCCTATTTTGGGAAGGATTCCTACAATTCCTTCAAAGTCATCAACAAAGAGATCATGAGCATGCATGATGCATCAAACGGTGAACAGATAACATTTTGAAAATTGACAGAAGTGGATTGCAGGTGGTTGGTTGTCAACAACGATATGGGCTTTTGCCAAAATAAGGAAGAAGTCGATAAGTGAATAGATGGATTGACACACCAAATAATTTGTGTTGCAATACCAAATCTCCTGGCTTACAATGTTTCCTCTAAAAACGGTTACTTTTTATAATTTTTTTCCTCAGTTCAGTGGGTTAGTAGTATCTATAATACGGATAGCATCCCATAGTTTCCCTCAGTTTACCAAAACAAAATAGTGAATCACAAAATGTTTGTGTATTCGCAGGTGTGTGTACAACACTAAATTATTTTTTTGTGGGAAAGCAGGAAGCTTTATTAGGAAATTGAGTAAAGAGAAATTTACAAGTTACAAGGATGACTATACATTTATGATTTATCAATACTCTGGCTTGAGGTTGGGATTATGAAACGAGATCATTTTGTCCTTTGAACCACCTCCTTTAAGCAAAGTCCAACAAATCAATTTGTCCATGGCCTTGTCAATTTTGTTGAAAGCTCCTCTTTGCAGTGAATAATTGGTAGGTATGTATGACATGAAGCTCAGAGTTTTCTTCCATAATAAACAATTTCATATGATCTAAACTATTGGTTTCTCTAGGACCACAACATCACCCCCACTTCCCACTTGAAGAACCGATGATGTTGTTGAATCCGTAATAGTTCTTGTGGAATGTAGCTCATCAACATGTTGGCAATCACCTTTCTCTAGGTCGGCATTACCATCGGGACTTCTCGCTCTCAGCAACACTTCCCATGTTTCATCATCTGGCTTCACTGGCATGAAGTCCACCAATCTATAAGCTTCATCCAACGTGCCAACACGACCTAATAATTCAACCATGCAACCATAATGCTCTACCGTAGGCACAATACCGAAGCGTTCGGTCATATCTTTAAAGTACCTACAACCCTCCTCCACCATCCCCGTATGTACACAAGCACATAAAACACCAACAAAAGTTATTGCATCGGGTTCTAGATTTGCCTTCTCCATCTCAGCGAAAAGAGCAAGGGCTTCCTCTCCTCTCCCATGCACGCCCAAGCTAGTGATCATCGAATTCCAAGTCGCTAAGCTCTTCTCTTGCATCTTATCAAATACTTCCTTAGCACCCTCTAAGCTACCACATTTACTATACATGTTAATAAGAGCTGTCCCAAGGAAAATACCCAATTCGAATCCGTTCTTGCATGCAAAATCATGAATCCAACAACCCAATCTCAAACTCCCCAATTCGGTACAAGCAACCAACAAGCTAACCAATGTAAACTCATTTGGCATCACATTATCAATCTGCATTCGTCCAAAAAGCTCAAACGCTTCGTGAGGCTGTTGGTTTCTAACATACCCATTGATCATAGCTGTCCAAGACACCACATTTTTAACCGGCATAAGTTCAAAAATCCCACGGGCGGCCTCTAATTCCCCACAAGAAACAAGCCCGGCTACCATAGTAGTCCAAGAGACAATACTTCTCACACGCATTTTATCGAATATCTTACGCCCGTAATTCCAATCTCCACACTTGAAGTATAAATCCATTAAAGTGTTCTGCAAGAATATATCCCTAGAAAAACCAGTTTTGATGGCAAACCCATGGACCTCTTTCCCTTTATGAATCACTGAGGAAACCAAGCAAGCTTTGATGACAAACGGGAAGGTGAATTTGTCGGGGGGAACGCCTTGGGTGATCATGAGATTGTAAAGAAGGAGAGCTTGGAGGGAAGTGTAGTTGAGGGTGTGGGCTCTGATCATGAGATTCCAAGTGAAGGTGAGAGGGTTTTGAATTTGGTGGAAAACTAGAGTGGCATAATCCATTTGTTTGCAAGAAGAGTAGAGACGAAGTAATTTGGTTAGAACTAAATGGTTGTGAGAGAGACCATTTCGAATTATGCGTGCATGGACTTGCTTGAGTTGATTGAAAGTGTGGCCTTTTTGGAGGAGAAAGAGAGCTTCACGAGAATCGAAGCTTGAATGTTTGAAGCTCTGAAATTGAAATGGTTTGTTTCTTGGGAGAACATCAGGAGTGCATGAAAGGCATGCGACCATCATATACATATTGAAACAAACATTCGAAGGAGTATGTTTTTCCAACTCGAAACGAGATTCAGAGAAGAAGTAATAATGTATATTTTATTGGTTTGCGCTAAAAAGATTGGAAAACTCGGCCTTCAAAGCTCAACATTGATTTTGATTTTTCTCCCAAAAATCTATCATCTTCAGCGTCTATCAAAAAATATTTTTAACCAATTCAACCTGAGTCTTCAATCCATCATTTTCAACCTCGCGTTAACCTAGTTTTAGAAAAACTTAGAATTTTCTATCCAATATTCCTATCTTGCTCGTGAGGTCTCTGTAAATTGAAGTGGTAGATTTTTAAGGTTGAAGACGAGGAAGGATTTTTCATTTTTACCCTAATCATTACCAAGAGCGCGCCCACCCACGTTAGCCATTTTTATTTTTTTATTTTTCTTAAATGGGTTAAAAAGTTTTTGAATGAACTTGATGAGGTTAGAAGTTTTGGAATGAAGATGATTTCCTTCTCATCATAGATATCATCCTCACAAAAAATCAATAAATTCTAAAACTTTTAACTTGTATAAGACAAAATATTTGACTATGGTGTAAGGGTGCCCTTGGTAATAATTGAGATATCTTTAGCATTACCTTTTATTAGGACTGGAAAGTGGAGGCATTTAGGTCATTTTGCTAGTCAAGTAAAGAATCAAGGTTAATAATGTCATTAACTTGAGAACAAAGAGCAATTGTCAAAGAGTCGTGTTGGAGTGACCTCAAGATTGGACCCCATATCGCAGATCTTAACTTGAAAGTGGATAGGAGCCATAGATTCTTTTTCAAGTGTATCTCAAGGAAAGTATCTATGGTTCCCAAACGCTTTCATGTCAGGGTGTGCGATGTGAGGTCCAATCTTGAGGTCACTTCAACATTATTCATTCTCAATATTCCTTAAATCTAACCCAAAAAATTATTGCGTTCAAACTACGCATTGACCATATAAAATGCTTTGATTTTAGGAGAGGGCTTTTGTAACTCCTATTAGAACTATAAATCAATGGGTACCCTAATTACTTGAAATCGATTAATCAGTTTTGGATTTATCATTATAGATCCAATCATTTTTAGGTCCAATTCTAGGTGGCTATCGTAAGGACCTGATAAGAATCATATCTTACTAGGGGTGCCCCACGAGTATCCAATGAGAAATTGAAGTATGTCTCATTGCTTCCTTCTCTTATCATGTCTTCGATCCTTTCCTTCTCTTAAAAATATCTTTAATCTCTCCATAGTTTAAAAATATCTTTAAACTCACCCATTGGTGATGATCTATCTACTTGGAAGGATAATGTTCCAAAACATAATTGAAGACGAGACGAGACTTCGTCATTCCATGGTTGGATAGCTTGTTTAGATACTCTTATGTTTTTAAAATTTAAAAGATTAGTTGCCCCCTCTGACTTCAATCTTTTCTTATAGACTAATGAAAAATGATCTAGCAATTCTTGAATAAATGATGATGATGAGGGCATTCAAAGTCACTTTTTGATAATGACAATCATAATGTCGATGATGATGAAGGCTTTGAGGTCACCTTTCATTAGATTATAAGGAATTATGCCATCAGTTCAAAGGGGTATGCTCTTCCCTACCCCTATTAAGTTGGGTTTGTTTTTGGCAGTGAATTGTGAACTGCGAATCTGATAAGAAATAGCATTGGTTTGGTGCATACAATGCCAAAAATCGTTGCAAAAGAGGACTCTTACAAGTTCAAAATGTCATTGGCCTTGAGTGCCTTTGAATTTTATGCATGAGAGATTTATCGCGCAGACTTGTCTAGTGCAATTTTATCACAAAAATTTCCTTAATTAATCAAGTTTGTCATTAAAAAAACCTTACTTTATAAATCACGCAAACATTTCAACTTAGTAAGATTTTAAATTTTACTATGGATTATTAGGCCCGTATGGATTATCAAATGGACAATCCAAGGCTACAACCTTCTAGATTTAATGAAAAAAAAATTCAGATAAAAAAAAAAATCCTTTTTGAGTTTGATCAAAGGTGTTGAAAATGAAAGACTATCGGATTCCCAAATTTAAAATTAAAATTAATCTTTTTAAAAAAAAAAATTCTTCAAAGTTCTTAGAATTTTGTCCTTTATAACCATGTGGTGTTAGATCATGTTTTTGGATGCTACACATTGATGCGGTTGGGATCCACTCCAGAGTATGTTAAATAGCAAATTAACCACATCAATTTGAATTTTACGATGTGGATCCCCCACTCCAAGGTTTATTGGGTAATAAACCTGATAATAATTAAAACAGGTAAGCTCAATAATAAATAAAACTAGTGAGGTCGACAATAGTTATTGTTGAGTTCGACAATAATTAAAAAAAATGTCGACCTCAACAATAAAAATATTGACTCAAAAATAAAAATTGTCAACATCGACGTTGTAAAATCCACTTGTTTTCATTTTTTTTTTTCGAGCTTTTTCAACTAAAATACATAGAGAGATCGACTTAAAACTTGACATAATGACTTGTGTAGATGATTTCAAACCAAAAGAACCATCCTTGATCGATTTTTATCAAAAAACGAAGTAAAATAATTGAAACCCCCAAGTTTTTTACATATATCTTTAAAATATTTGAAAATGATTTTTTCTTCCTTCTCAAATCCTTTTCATTGGAATGGAGTCTCCAAAACTCGACTAGGATGCTGGAAATCCATTTTTTTTTTACAAAAATGGTAAGTTTGAATGGTTAGGGTAATTTCGACATTTCAATTTGAAAAATGTCTAGAACTAGGTTTAGGGACTATTTAGAATAGAGGGATTTACTAAATGGACTATTTTGATAACTCGCAAAAGTCAAGGACTAAATTGAAAGAAAAATTTTCTCCATGGACTATTAAGTAATTTTCCCTATATTAAATCTCTTACAATTTTCAAAAAATAAACCTTCATTGATTTGATACTATTACTTATTTAGTGATAACTAATTGATTATTTTAATAAGGAAAATGCTGAACTAACATTAAATTGATATGGTTTCAAACATTGCTGACGTGGATTTGTGTATGAATCATAAACACTTTTCATCGAGATACGAGTAAGAAGCATCTATGGTTTTGTGCACACCAATGTGTGAAACCATGTCAATTTCAATGTTACTCCAGCCAGCATGACTCTTTTAATAATTGTTTTATTGTATTTGAAAGATTTGGGATGAATTCTATAATTTCAGAAACATTTTATGAATCATAAACACTTTTCATCGAGATACGAGTGAGAAGCATCTATGGTTTTGTGCACACCAATGTGTGAAACCATGTCAATTTCAATGTTACTCCAGCCAGCATGACTCTTTTAATAATTGTTTTATTGTATTTGAAAGATTTGGGATGAATTCTATAATTTCAGAAACATTTTATTAGTGTTGCCCCCTAGTTGTATACTTGTAATTTCAGAAAAATATTTCACTTGTAGTCATTATTTCTGAACACATTGGAAAAAAGTTAATTTTTTTTCTTTTTAATATATTTATTTTGAAAAAAGAAAAAGAAAAATACTAAGGAAGTTGGTGGAGAAATGCTCTTCATAGGGAGTATGATTGCATATCATTTAGATTAAGGTTCGGAAAGGATCATCTCCGACTAATCCCTAATGGAGTCCTAGTCAATGAGGGGAAAAAAATATGCCAAGCAAAGATAGACCACATATCCAATTTCTTTTTTAATTACATATATACATAATTATATGTGTTGTAGATTTTATTGGGGTTTTATTTTTTCTTATCCACACATGGAAACAGTGACACACTTGGCCCATGTCCAATATACAATCATAAACAAAGGAATTGTAAGGTAAGAGGAGGAAGAGTATTGGATATATGATAGTGTGAGGGAGTGAAGACCACAGCCATTCATTCATCCATAAAGTTATCCATAATCTCATCCTATCTTTTTTATTGCTTCAAACTCACTCTTATTGCTGCTGTTCTCACATATCACCAATCAACAATATGGCTTCGGCTACTCTCTCTGTAGCCAATTCATCCCTTCAGGTCCATTTTTTTTTATGGCACTTTTAATTATAATGTGTTGTTCTTAATTATTAGTAGCTCAGTTAGTATTATATGATTAAATGTGCTGTGTTTTGTTCGATCTTTAATGGAGTGGTGTATGGGCAGGCCAATGTGGGCAAGGGACTCTCTGAATTCTCCGGCCTCCGCAATTCCTCTGCTTCTCTTTCTTTCTCCAGAAAGGTCTCGGATGATTTTTTCTCTGTCATCGCCTTTCAGACCTCGGCGGTGAGTTTGCTAATTGGCTGAGTTTTCTAATTTAATTAATTTGATAGAGTACCCAGATTTAATTGCTTCTAGTATAAAAAAATGTCAGACACCATTGGATTGGAATTGGAATATCTCATATAATTTCTTTCTTTCTTTTTTTGTTCTACAGCAGTTAAAATACATTACATGTGATATAATCATCCCATCTATTTAATAAATCTTATTCATCTCTGTAATTTCAATAATATTTTCTCATATCAAAGGTAGTGTTTTAAGCACCTAAACCAATATGCCAAAAGGCCTAGACCTGTTAGAATGATCGAGTACCCTCTGTGATTTGTGGTTGGTTGGTTGGTTGGTTTCAGGTTGGTGGGAGTGGTTACAAGAGAGGTGCAGTGGAAGCAAAGCTGAAGGTAGCAATCAACGGGTTCGGGAGAATAGGAAGGAATTTCTTGAGGTGTTGGCATGGGAGGAAAGACTCCCCACTGGATGTTATTGCCATCAATGACACCGGAGGTGTAAAGCAGGCCTCCCATCTCCTCAAGTACGACTCCACCCTTGGCATCTTCGATGCTGATGTCAAGCCTGTTGGGAATGACGCTATTTCTGTTGATGGAAAATCGATCAAGGTCGTCTCCAGCCGTGATCCACTCAAACTCCCATGGAAGTTAGTAGTCACTCCCTCTCAACCTCCACATTCTTTACAACCACAATCATTCATGTTTCGATACAACTGAATCTGACATGGATGGATGTATTATTGTTTTGAAGGGAAATGGGGATTGATCTAGTGATCGAAGGGACGGGTGTTTTCGTGGACAGAGAGGGTGCAGGGAAACACATTCTAGCCGGGGCTAAGAAGGTGATCATCACTGCCCCCGGAAAGGGTGATATCCCCACCTATGTGGTCGGAGTGAATGCAGACGCCTACAACCCAGATGAACCCATCATCAGTAACGCGTCTTGCACCACCAATTGTCTCGCACCCTTTGTCAAGGTCCTTGATCAGAAGTTTGGTAAGCATTTCCTTCATTCATATTGTTGAGATCTGAAATCTAATCAACAATGTTAGAATACTAATTGAAACTGAAATTACAATTTAGAGTTTTATTTAGTTTGGGAGTATTAATTATGTTAGTCTGATTAGGAATTATTGAATTGGAGTCAATTAGAAGTTTGCTTTTAGGTGCCCCATGTTATGTCTATTTTCCATAAGATTATCTCCTTAAATTAAAAGCATTAGCTCTGTTAGGATCATTATAGTTTGGCATGATCATCTTAATATGGGGATATACAAAAAAATATGGCAGGCATCATCAAGGGCACAATGACAACTACTCACTCCTACACTGGGGACCAAAGGCTTCTCGATGCGAGCCACCGTGACCTTCGACGTGCGCGAGCTGCTGCCCTCAACATTGTCCCAACTTCAACTGGTGCTGCAAAAGCCGTGGCCCTTGTCCTACCCACCCTCAAGGGCAAGCTTAATGGAATTGCTCTTCGTGTCCCCACGCCCAATGTCTCGGTTGTTGACCTAGTTGTCCAGGTCACCAAGAAGACCTTTGCGGAAGAGGTCAATGCTGGTTTCAGGGAGAGTGCAGATAATGAACTAAAGGGAATCCTCTCCGTCTGCGATGAACCACTTGTCTCAGTGGACTTTAGGTGCTCTGATGTGTCATCAACTGTCGACTCTTCACTAACAATGGTGATGGGTGATGACATGGTTAAGGTGATTGCTTGGTATGATAATGAATGGGGTTACTCTCAAAGGGTGGTTGATTTAGCTGACATTGTCGCTAACAACTGGAAGTGATCTTTTTATCAATTCGTGATGCTTAAGAGTCAGCAGCGTATTTTTTTTTTTGTTTTCCTTCTCTTTTCTCCTTGTAGAATTATATTTTTGTCAACATTTTAAGGAGAATGTAAACCCTTTTTGGTCCTTGTAAGTTTCCTGTGGTAATCATCCTTTATTTCTATATATGTTTCTTGTTAATAATAAAGTCCAATCATGGACTTGACGACTACGTCTCTGAGCCCTTGCACCAATCCATTAGTTCTTGTTCTTCATCTTCTTGGAATCTAAATCTCCTTATATACAAATCTAAATCTAAATCTCCTTAGTTCTTGTTTAGAAGGAGATTTAGATTCCTTGCCACTCTACCCTAAAGATTATTGATCCTAAGGACTCTTGATGTTCATATATTTTCTAAAGACAGGACAAGATTATATCAAGGCAACTTACCAGTGCTGTTGTTGACTATGATGGTATATTTGATGATCAATGTCGGCACTATTGTAATTTCCTATTATATTCTACACTTATTATAAAAGATTAAGCACTCCTTATAGAGTTGGGTATTTTACTAAACAGCAGAATAATTTGCAAAAATGATTGATTCATATATATATATTTCTTATTAAAATTTATGACATTTCCTATTGATATTTTTTTTAAACAAAAAATGCTGTTCACATTTTCTATTTACTGCATTCAACTCAAGGACATAAAGGTAAATTTATCAAATTATCTGATTGTATATCATAATGGTATCTTTAGAAATATGATTTTATTGAGAATTCTTGGATGAATATTACAAAAGCCCTAATAGGATATTTATAGACATTACATCAACCAAGATATATGAAAACTACCTAATATAAATATTCTAGAATATCACAGTTGATATATTCTAAATATCAATATATATTCTAGAATATCCTTCGTCACAATCTTCCATTTGTGATGAGATACACTAACAATGATACAGTGTATCTCATGCATCGTAATACAGTGCATCTTATTCTTAACAGTTTCGTTAAAAAAAAAAAAAAAAAAAAAAAAACTATAACTATGAAATTGGGTATAGGACCATTTTCTTAAATATTAAAAAATGGAAAATTACTTAATGTTAGTGGACCCTATCCTTTTAAAACCCCTGTTCTCAGGGATTTTCCAAGTTTATGTTTCATTGTTCTGTTTATTTATGAATAAAAAGCTCATTTGTCTTACACTTACATTCCTTGGAGTCATTGTGACTAAATGTCATCTGTTATATCAGTTGGTTATGAAAGGAAATGGTGGATGATTCTAAATGTCCTTGGTGGACTTGATGGGAGATGTCATCTCAAGGTCAGGACTGCGATTGCATGAGGCATCCACAGTTTCGACATTGGGCTAAATGCACGAAGCACTCGCCAAATCCATAATTTTTCCTCCACGCATGAAGGCATTTAAATATTCCACATGGAAAATATTTATGGTTCAATGTCTTTGCTAGTTAGCACTTCCTTCCAGAGTAGGGAATTGTCAACACCAATCAACACCTGTGAGTAGATTTTTGGAAAATCTTAGGGGGACTTTGTTTTTCAATGTGATTCTCACTGCGTTGATGTGATAGCCATAGATGTGTTTCCTCGAGATACGAGCAAAACATCTACGGTGTGCGCACCTCCACATCAGAAATATGAGAATCGCAATAAATCTTTATTTATTTCCATAGAAAAATAAACATTCACATAAACTAGTGGTTCAATGATCAAACCTATTTTGTTACAAATTCCTGTTGAACCTGGTTGGATCGCTATTCGGTCAGGTTTTTAAAACACTTTTAACTTTGTTGAGCTCTGAAGGACCATTAATCATAGAAAGGCTACGCAACCAGCTCACTGTCCTCCCCATAATCTCATCCTCAGAATCAGGTTGAAACATGGCACCCATGATGTTCACGACACCTGGGTTCTGGCTGTTAAACACTGAGAAGGTGGTGGCCATATCAAACCCTGCATTGAAGTAGAAATGAAGTAAACCTCGTGGAAACAAAAACACTTCTCCCACCCCAATTCTCTTCTGGAACAACACGTTCCCTGTGTCGATGAATGCCACAGTCACAACGCCACTGCTCACATACAACAACTCTGAAGCTCTCGGGTGAGAATGAAGCAAAACTATACCATCCACACCTAAGTCAGTTCTTGCAGTGGAGATCCCAAGAGTATTGAGGCCTGGGAAATCAGCGGCGGTTATCATGTTCATAGAGGAGCGTATGCCATTGTCGGTATCTCCAGCACACTTGAGTTTAGAGGTCTTGAAATCAGAGGGCATGACAGTGTTGGGATTCTTGCAGGGGAACCCATTGATGAATGGTATGGTTTGTTCTCGTTGTGCTGTTGGACACGTATCCTGAACAGGACTACTATCTTCTGCGAAACAAGTTCTAATGGAGATGGAGAGGCAAAAGAGAAGGGTAACACCAATAATTAGGAGAAAGAGTGTCATCTTAATTGGTTTCCTTCCTCTATAGACTACTGCTATTGGTGATGACATGTCTTTGTGTAGTTTAAATAACAAATAGTGAGAGTTTGGGTAAGACTTGGAGTTCACTTCTGGACTTGGAGTTTGGGTAAGAAATGCATAGCTTAAAAGGAAGATGTTTGAATGCTTGAAATCTATTAAATGACAACATCATGCCCAAAGTTACCCCACCACCCATTTAGACCACAAACCAAACAGCTTTACCCCTCTTAGATTGAATTTGGGTATTGTGCAGAATACCAAACTTGGTCATTAATCATACAAATCAAACAAAATAGGGCCACCCAGATTGAATTTGTTTGCCATTAAGGAGAAAGTTGCTATCAGGAATGTGGGACCATTTACTTTTTTGATGTTCATCCCCCATCCACGTGCGACCTCAAGATTTTTGCATTGTTGTTGTGATCAGATTAAACCTATCTAATAATCACAGACGATAAGTTAAGCGCAATGGGCACCTACATTAGATGAAATAACTATGGAAGACTCATCAGCTCATGTCAGGCCGAGTAGTCATCCGGAAAAGATGTTCAGCTTGGCGGGGCTTTACTAGCTGAGCTCGTGAGACCCAAGGCCAAACAACAAACTCAGCCAATAATGTCTGGCCGAGCTCCTAAGGCCCAGAAGAAACCAGCTCAACCTCAATTAGGCCGAGATGTTCTTCTCATATTTCTAGGATGACGTATAAATTGAGAAAAAGAAACTGAAAAATTTATTAAAATATGATTTTTCTGGTATAGTATCTAAGACAGTACATGAACATGGAAATACGCCAATTTAGATTCTACAAATGGAATGTGAATACTTGCTTAGAAATCACAAGCATTGGCTTGAAAGCAAGTGCCACTGAGAGTGACTTTAATAAAGGATGATGCTCTGTCCTAAGACTAATTGGAGGATCCTACCTATCCAAATTTTCATACATAGAATTAGACCTTTGAAAAAAAAAACATAAATAATTTATGAGGAACTACAGAAAACCAAAAAACAAACATAAACAATAGAACCAACAAAAAATATCAATCGATGAATAAGATTCAGTAAGATCTAGAAATAAGATAAATTCACATGATTTACAGAAATTTAGGTTAAATTCTTCCCCACCTCGTTTATTATGAATAATGTAAAATTCTAAATCAACAAACAAAGAATTCCATTTGTACCTGAGAGAGAGACTGAAAAATTTCCAGATTCGGTGACCTTCTACCGAACCCATTCAGAATCAATCTACAACAGGTTAATAAGGTTCATTTTTTTTCTTCATACCTATTGTTGATTGGGATTCCCAAAATGTTTTATAATGATAAAATATTGACATCCTTAACTCTCTTTGATTCTCTTCTCTTCTTGTTAATTTTTTTGCCAAGACAGAATAATATGATATCCTCAAGGTAATTGAAGACGGCAAGACTCCAATCAATGTCGATGACTTTGTCTACATGTGTAGCTAAATTTATATCAAGGTTGTTGATTTAGTTTATAATAGTGAAGGATATTTAGGAATTGTCTATGATCCCTATGAATTTTCAGGTGGATTTTGTAATGCCAATCATTTTTACAAGAAATACATGAAAGAGATTCAAGATTCTAAATTTATCACTCACAGTTTAATTTCCAAGAAACAATTGGCCCATAGAATATTGTTAAGGTCAAAGTGTTTGCTTAACATGTAATTAAGATAATAATGGTTTCGAACTTGATGGCAATGCCATTTATAAAAGGAGTAGAATCTTATACACCTAAATATTAGTTAAAGAAGTAGAATAATATTGTAGTTTTGACAATGCAAAAAAATTAAACCTCAATGGTGAAAAATAATTTTGTCTTTTTTTTTTTTTCTTTTAATTTTTAATTTTTTTGAAAGTTCTTGAAATTTTGTGATCTACATTCCTATGGCATCCAATCATAGTTTTGGATGACACTTGGAGATACAATCACAAAATCTTTCCTTATTAACTTAGTAATGGAAGTGTTTTTTTATACTTAAAAACCAATGCAAGAAGCATGGAAATGCTAGGAGGTCCCCAACCCTCAGAGTTTGTCTTGTCTCTTTTCCTTTATCATATTGTGGTTTAGAGTAAGTAACAATCTAGGTTGTAATCTTGAGCTTTTCCAGCCTTGACCTATGATGGATGACAGTGAGGATGAAGTTGAGGGATTGATAAGGAAGAAGATAGATGGAAGGAAAATAGGATGTGGGGGAGGAAGAGGAGCATGGAAAGGCAATTCAATACAATAGTTTGTGAGTAGTCAAGAAGAATGGAAGTACATGGACACTCTTGTCGAGTCAAGTCAAGTCGAAAACACAAGGGTCAACTCAGCCGAGTCAAATTAAAACATTCATCAACTGGTGGAGAGTGGAGACATGCTTATAAGCATAGTTTTGAAACTTGATAAATCATGACATGAAAACATTTTTTAATGTTCTATGTATCTTATTGGTAGAGATAAATTGTATGTATTATTATAGTAAGGTGTATTAGATACACTATATCAATGATCTAGTGTATCTCATATTCACATATGTGAAAGGGTTTAGATTTGCATCAATTAAGAATTTAGGATCAATTAGGTATATTATTTTGGATGGATTTATCATCATTCCATACTCGTGGACATTTTGAATCAATATAAATCCAATGGGAACATGCCGGACCTAAATTCCTTCTTCTTTGTTTTTTTACCATATTATTTTACCTTTCTTTCAGTAAAAATGAACATTCCTCCCCATCTACAAACTTCCCAACTCCCACATTCATGCCTCACGATATTTAAAAGCCCTCAAGCGAGAGTTCTACTATTTAAGCCACTAGTAGAGATTATAATGGAGATGATCTATTGGGCCATCGATTCTGATATACTAAAAAAATGAGCGATCAGATAGTTTTTGACCTTACAAGCGGCGGATCTCAACCATTAATTAAGCACGGTCAGACATTTGTGACTATTCATAAAGAGATCAGGGACTAGTATTTCCTTTTATGTAATCAAATGCATAAAATATGATTCATAATCCTCCCTCACACACATTTCTTCTTGTTTCCTTTTGGGTAGAGACACAACTTCCTAGAGTACAGGATATCATAATTATAATGAGTCAACAATAATAATAATGAAAAAAAGATGATTCATAAAGTAAACAACTATATCAGTTGTAGCCACCAGCTTCAAAAGTAGCCGTATCTTGTCTCTCTATGGAAGACTTGGAGAGTGACGAAAATGACTCGATTTTGAATGTGTAGTGAGTTGGTTGAGCCTCTAAACGACTCTATAACTCCTGCAAAATAATTATTAAGTTGCATCTTGATATATCCTTGTACCATAATTTGGTAGTGTTGTTGTTGTTGTAGGCGAGTTTCTGACTCAAACTACCTTCTATTTTGCAAAAGAACTTACTCTCTTTCCCGTCATCCATGATGTCAGTGAGATTGGTTTTGCTAGTTTTATTATAAGGAAAATGGAAAGCTTCGATTCTGACTTGTAAGTGTTAACAAAAGCTTTCATTCTTTCGATATGTATATATGCTTTTCGTTTCAATCATTGGGATTAAGCAAAGGCCTTTACTGTTAACGAATGTTCCCAAGGATTCAACTTCTGGGTATCTGTCCTCATTACGCCTAGAAGAGAAAGAGTCCTTTCCTCCACGTCTCTTGATGTTTGGTTTGTTGGGCTCAGGTCAACTCACTCACTCTCTCTCTTTCTCTCACACACAGACACACACACATTCTCTCTCTCTAAACAATAGGGCTGCAACTTGCGCGGGCCAAACCCGAATCCGACCTTAGGCCAGGTCAGGGCATAGTTAGCTTGGGTAAATCTCAGATTCGGACAACAAAAACAAATGGTCATAGGGCAATCCGATTTGCTTGAACCCGAACTTAATATGATTATAATTTGAATTTCTTATATCATAGTTTCTTTTGCATTCATTTAATATGTATGCTTTTGTAACTTTGTACATCAAATTAGTGTGTGATTATTTTCATAAAATAAACAATTACTTTGTTATAAATGTTTTTGTTTATGTAATTCTATAATGACATACAATGTAAATGTTCATTTTGCTAGAAAATAAGATAAACAATAATTAAATTAAGATGGCAACTTTTGTTAATCATCATTTTTTAATTTGCTTATAAATTTATATTTGGAAATTTTATAAGTTGCATGTAGGACTTTGTGAGGGGGTAGTGCATGTGACCTGGGATTAGTCTCACCCCAAGGGTGGGGATACTCACGATAAGGAAATATATATATATTAGAAGGCATTTAATCATACTTTGATAATAAATCATAAACAAGGGTGAAGAGCAAAAGGTGTTGGGAGATCGATGAGTAAAAAGAGAGATTGAAGGAAAATAGTATGGGGGGAGGAAGCGGAACATGGAAGGACAACTCAATAAAATAGTTTGAGTGGTCAAGAAGAAAGGAAATACAATAACAAACTTTTCAGCCGATTTTTTTCACAGAAAAAGTATGATTTAGGTCATGTTTATAAGCATAGTTTTAAAACTTGAAAACTTGACTCCAATGTCTATTGAGTCGAGACAAGTGAAAAACATGGGAGTCAACTTGGCCGAGTCAAACTAAACTACCATCATCTTCAACTGTGGGAGAAATGCTTACAAGCATAGTTTTAAAACTTGAAAAATGACAAGGAAACATGAATACATTTAGAACACCCATACCAAATTAAAAGACCTTGAATGTAATAAAAGTATAAAATTGGAGGGAGACTACGTAAAGAAAAATTCAGTCCTCTTTAATATTATTTTAAAAAGCTTTACTAGAAGAAAAGAACTGTTCACTTGTCTAATAAATTGACATGGATGTAAAGCAAAAGAGGTGTAATATTGTAAATGTAGTAAGATTAACCAGAAAACGATCAAATGGTTTTTATGGTAATTTGTCAACCACCCCTAAGATAGTAACATCTGCTTCAGCGATGCAAATTTCCTTCATATTTCCAATCTGAGTAAATTGCAAGAACTTCCCGAATCCCCAAGAAACAATTGAGGCACTGAACCAAACAGCATTACCTGCAAGATAACACGTAAACCGTCTTAAGCATATATACATCCAATCCATCTAACAAACAAAATGTCAAATGATACAACTAATGCCAATGACTTCTAAGAGTCTCAAATCTAGAACTAAACATAAAGTCATAAGATTTCTCCATAAAACCATGATTTTTAAAGTAGAATGAGTTCGATGGACTTAGATGCCACCATCATCTTATTGACTCGTTCTACATATGATCGTGTGACTCATTGATTTTAGAAAAAATGACTAATTTTAATTTGATCGATAGATAGATAGATAGAATCATACAAAATATATATTTGCTCTACATGGTCCTTCGGTGCAATCAACCTTCCCATAGAGATCATCACTTTGATGGGGTTCGTAGTTTCAGATTGGGCTGATTTTTAGTGAGGATGATCTCTTCAACACAAAAAAAAATAAAAAAATCCAAAACTTTTAAGCCATATGTATAGGACAAACATTGTTTGCCGAACTCTACCCATGTATAAGGTTTTGCAAGAATTCAAATGTGTGATTAATATAAAAGATTTTTTGTGATTGTAGAACAATAGAACCTAGTAATCCAAACTATATCTATCTATCTATATTAATTAAGAAAAAGCTAAAACAATATTTAGTACCTTTAAATAATTTTTTATTAGGAAAAAAAAATGTTCACTTATCTGAAATGGATGCAAATTAAGCAAATAAAGTTGTCATATAGTAACTATTTTATGTAGGAATGATATAAGGATCAAAGGGTGTTGATATGATAAATTATCAATTACTCCTAAGATAACCTCTGCTTAAACGATGCAAATTTCTTCCGATTTATGATATTAACAAGGGTAAATTCTCAAACAATTACTAAATTTTTCAGTATTTCCAACCTTAATTTACATGTATTTTAGACTTTCTCATTTCAGTATTTATTTCCCATAATACCCTTTTAATACATGACATTTTTAACTTTGTCAACAAAAAGTTTTCGAAAAGTAAGTAGGTGTTTGGATAGGACTCCTTGGCTACTTCTGACTCTTGCGAGGAGTTAGAAGTCGTTTGGATGCGTTTGGATAAACAACTCCTTCGAAGAGTTACTCCGCGCAAGAGCAAGAAATTACTCTTTGTGAAGAAGTCGAGAAAATCAATTTATCAAAACTCATTTTACGGGGAGTCAAAATCTAACGGTTCGTTTTACCAAAATACCCTTAATTTTATTAATTTTCTATGAAAATATCCCTTATTCATTTGCCCTTAAATCAAACGAAAGAAACCTTTATTAATAATTAATTTTTTTTTTAAATTTTGAGTATAATGGATTTAAACACATTATATTAATATTTAATATTTAAAATATTATATTATATTATATTAATATTTATAGTTAAAATGTCAAAAACAATATAGTTTGAAGGCATATTATGACACTAAAAGACAGTTTGTCAAATTTTTTTAAAATTTTTGAGTATAATGGATTTAAACACATTATATTAATATTTAATACTTAAAATATTATATTATATTATATTATAGTAATATTTATTATATCATATTATATTAATATTTATAGTTAAAATGTCAAAAAGTAGTATAGTTTGAAGGTATATTATGAGACTAAAAAACAGTTTATCAATTTTTTTTTAATATTATGTCAAAAACAGTCTGTCAATTTTTTTTAAAATTTTTGAGTATAATGGATTTAAACATATTATATTAATATTTAATATTTAAAATATTATATTATATTAATATTTATAGTTAAAATGTCAAAAACAGTATAGTTTGAAACCATATTATGACACTAAAAGACAAAAAACAGTAACTGGTATAATATAAGGGTATTCTGGTTTTGTTTCTAGAAGTCATGAGAAGTCAGTATGACTCCCAAACAGACTTCAAGCACAAAAGTACTTTTGCCAGTACTTCACAGAGTTGATTGCTAAACGCTCTTTCTAGACAGAATTACTTTTCCAGCTCCTTCACAGAGTACTTCAGCTCCTGTTCTTTGGAAAAGTAGTTCTGCTCCTGGTATCAAAACAGACCCTAAATGTCTCATGCACACATTTAACAATAC
The DNA here is from genome assembly GCF_017979445.1 of Akebia trifoliata. Lineage (NCBI taxonomy): Eukaryota > Viridiplantae > Streptophyta > Magnoliopsida > Ranunculales > Lardizabalaceae > Akebia > Akebia trifoliata. The sequence goes on from NC_141377.1 coordinate 186,605, forward strand.
CTCGACTAGTTATATTATATTGCATGCACCTTCTCTCTATCATTAACAATGAACCCATCTATATTGAGTCTCATTCGAGTAAAATATAATTAGAAAAAACTAATCTAGCAAAATTCAGTCCCTTCCCTTGTAATATTTTCAAAAGCTTTAATAAAACAAAAGAAGTGTTCACTTTCAAATTAAAATAGATAAGATTAATCAACAACTATTTTTTTATGGTAATTTGTCAACCTCTCCTACGATAGTAACCTCTGCTTCAGCCATGCATATATTCTTCTTATTTCCAATATGAATAAATTGCAAGAACTTCTGGGGCTTGAAGCACTGAAGCATTGATTGCCTGCAAGATAATACATATATCCATCTAACAAACGAAAAATCAAATTGAACAAATTGAATAAATAGAACTAATTAATAGCAATGACTTCTAAGAGTCACAAATCTAGAACGTCATAAGAATTCTCCATTATTTTTTATCAACTCATTAGAATCCTTCATATAACCATGATTTTTAAAAGTCGAATGTTTCGATTGAGTTAGAGGCCACCTTCAATTTATCAATGTTGACTCATTGATTTTATTTTGATGATAGATAGAAAGATAGAAACGTAAAAAAATCAGCTAAGCTCACTCAATGCTAAAAATCATTTTGATGTAGTGAACCACATTGATCCAATATTGCAAAGTTTCCAGAAGAGGAAAAGTCTAGAAATTATTAAGTATTTTCAAATGTAACTCACATGTAAATTCTCGGAGGTGCTTTTGGTTTTGGTCCACTAGTCTCAACGTGTAATCGACATACAGTTTCTGAGCAGGAGTAAGTGTTGCAAAATCAGCCAAAGCCAAAAAGAGAGAAACACTATTTCCGTTTCCCTCACCAGCTCCATTTGGATAGAGCTGAATCTTCCTATACAAAATAACAATTGCAAATGTAGGCAATGAATAAATGGCAAATTTACCAAAACATGCATCACATTTCGACTATTTATCAAAACGGTAAATTATAGCTATTAATTCTAAAAACGGTAATTTACCATTTTTGGAATTAATATTTTTTGCCAAAACGATAAGAACAGTAAAATATATATATTTTTTTTACCGAAAATACCCTTTTTTATTTTTTGATTGAAATTAAGAAAGAATCCTCTCCTCTTTCGTATTTCTTTTTGGTGTCGTATATATTGGGTCAGATTTGAAAAGATGGAGAAGACAAAGTGCAAGAGAGAAACACTATTTCCCTTTCCCTTACTAATTCCATTTGGATAGAGCTGAATCTTCCTATACAAAATAACAATCGCAAATATAGGCAATAAATAATACTTAGTAAGTGAAGCCAAGACAAGAAATCGAAGAACTGGATGAAAAGGTACAAATTACCATTGGTGATTTCCAGCCATGAATGCTTCAGACTCCGAAAGACATTCGTTCAAACTATCATCATCTAAAATGTTATCAATCTTCCAAGTGTGCTTACAAGTACTAACTCCCTTTATCATTGAAAGACACTCCCCTATGCATTTACTTCTTTCCTTGCAGACAAACACCTCCGCTCCAAACACGCATACATCATCAACTAGGTATCCACCAGAAGGATCATTGAAAGTTTTAAGATCAATGAATTGGTCAAAACCCCATTCAGTCTTCATCCAATGGAAGTGTCTTCCTGTTTCATTGATGTCTAAGCAAAGTAATACTCATTACTGACATACAACATTGTATTATAAAAATTTACATGAGAAACTAAACCTTAAAAATACATTTAAGGCTCAGTAACAATAAATGATCAACCATGAAACATTTCTTCACTTGAAGAAGGGGAGGTCACTAAAATTAGAAGAAAAAAAAAAATCTTACAACTTCTAGAGATGACCCCAACCTTTAACATACAAAGGATAATATCAATAATTGGGACCCCATTTTTCACTCAACTAAAGAGTCAATAATACATTATGAGGAACTACTAAACTTATCAAATCAGTACTTATTATGGCTCTTTAATGGAAATGTAACATTAGTTGGACATGATCAAGAAATGACTGAATATATATATATGGGAAATGTTCAACACCCTACATTTTATCCTAGGCTTTACCAAACGTGTTTTGTCCTACATGGGTTAGAAGTTTTGGAATGGGCTGATTTTTGGTGAGGATCACGTTTAGTAAAGCGTAGGGTATAGTGTAGGGTGGCAAGACAATGTTTGTCAAAATGTTTGTGCTGAACATTTCCTTATATATATATGGGTCCCGTTCCCCGCCCTAAGCTTTACCCTACACTTTAACAAACGTGTTTTGTCCTACATGGGTTAAAAGTTTTGAAATTGACTGATTTTTGGTGAGGATGATCTCTATGGTGAGGAGATCATCCTCACCAAAAATCAGCTCATTCCAAAACTTCTAACCCCATTAAAAATGATTTACAAAAATGGACAGTCCATGATTTTTCAACTTGTAAACATGGGGCTAAACATTTCGGAATGGGCTGATTTTTTAGGAGGATGATCTTCTAACCAAAAATCAGCCCATTCCAAAACTTTTAACCTATGTAGGACAAAACACGTTTGTTAAAGTGTAGGGTAAAGCTTAGGGTGCCAAACATTTCCCTATATATATAATAGTTCTCAAACAATCAATAATGATGAGTTTCAATTTATATAAATAGAAAAAAATTTCTATTTATATAAATAATTATAAGAGAGATTTACCAAACAAACTTATATGTTGCAATTTTACCACAAAAACTCCCTTACTTCATCAAGTTGGTTACTAAAACAAACCTACTTTAGGAATCAGGCTAGCATGACTAATTTAGTAAAATTTCAAATCTTACCATGGGTTATTAGCCCACATTGATTTTATGAAAAAACTTGGACGAAAAAGATTTTTTTTTTTTTTAAAATCCTTTTTACTGATTAGTAAGGGAGTTTTTGTGATAAAAATGCAACAGTTAGATCTGCCAGGTAAATCTCTCTCACTAATTATAACTAGTAAATGATATCTTGTGGAAGAGGGAGGGTTATACCTTGGACGGTTAAATACCTGTCTCGAATCTGATCAAATAAAAATAACCTGAAAATCACATTAACATCCCAACTTGGTGGTAGGGAATTTGTGTCTGATATTACCAAATAGAATGAGATATGCTCCCTCACATTTTTCCTCTCATTTCCTTTTGGATAGAGACATAATTTCCTGCAATTAAACACTTAAATGCTTAGCGAATTAAAATTAAGATCAAATAAAATAAGAATGATTCTACAGAGCATCGGCTTCCGTGTGCTGCTGGGTTGGATGATCAACTCAACATTTAAAATTAATTAAGAGATACACTTTCCTTACTAACTTAGTATGATTTTAAAATCCTATTAAGGATTGTAGATCTCAAATAGATTATCGAATTGGCAATCCAACACCATAACTCTCTAGATTTCATGGAAAAACTCAAATAAAAAAAAAAAAAAATTCAGAAAATTTAAACGATCGTACCAGTTGTAACCCGCAACTTCAAAAGTAGCCGTTTCGTGTCTCTCTATGGAAGACTTGGAGAGTAACGAAAATGACTTAATTTTGAATGTGTAGTGAGTTGGTTGAGCATCTCTAAACGACTTTATAACTCCTGCAAAATTATTAAAAATAATGTTATTAAGTTACCCATAATTTGGTAGTGTTGTTGTAGGCAAGTTTCAGACTCAAAAAAAAAAAAAAAAAAGACAGAAAGTCATCCATGATTTGAGTGAGATTGGTTAATTTTGCTACTTTTATTACAAAACGAAAATATGGAAATCTTTGATTCGGACTTTTAAGTGTTAACAAAAGCTTTCATTCTTTCTATATGTATGTATTCTTCCATTTTCGATAAAAACACATATCTTGAAGATACGTATCCCTCATCAAACACATATCTTGGCTTTTCATTTCTATCCTTGGAATTAAGCAAAAACTTTCATGATGAGAGAAAGACAGAAAGTCCCAACGTCTATTGCATTGGAAATATTGTTAATTTGGTGGGCTCAACAGACCAACTTCAATTAACTCTCTCTCTCTCTCTCTCAATTAAAGTAAAGGGTTTGTTCTTGTGTTTTAGTATTTTACAGAAAAACAAAATATCCTCTACCTCCTAAAAAGGCAATTAATTTTCTTACATTTTCTATTTTAAAAATTAATTTAAAAATATTTTTTTAATAATTATTATTAACAAATCTCTTTTTTATTTCCATTCAACCGGACACGTCTCTTAAAAATCTAGAAATTGATTCTTATCAAATACATATATAAAAATATACTAAAATTAAAACTCAAAAAATCGAATAAATCTTTAAAAAATCTAGAAATTAATTTTTTTTTATTTGTATTGATTTTTTCTATTTTCAAATAAATATTTAAAAACTAAAAACGTCATTACTTAAGTACCGATTTTAATAAATAAATTCTATTAAAATTAAAAATTAAAATTTTCAATGAGAATCCAATTTTAAACTTTAAATTAACTGAAATCTTAGAAAATCTGAAAATTGATTCTTATCAAATATATATATATATATATATATATATATATATATATATATATATATATATATACTAAAATTAAAAACTCTAAAATTGAATAAATCTTTAAAAAATATAGAAATTAATTTTTTTATTTGTATTTATATTTTCAAATAAATATTTAAAACTAAAATCGTTATTACAAGTACCGATTTTAATAAATAAATTCTTTACAAATAAAAAATAAAAAAGTTCAATGTGAATCTAATTTTAAACTTTAGTTAACTGAAATCTTAGAAAATCTGGAAATTGATTCTATCAAATATATATATATATATATATAGGGTCGGGTTCCTGCAACACACATTGCGACACACATATAGACAACGTGTTTGTCTTATATGGGCAAAAATGTTTGGAATGGGCTGATTTTTTGTGAGGATGATCTCTGTGATGAGGGGATCATCCTGGCAAAAAATCATCCCATTCCAAAACTTGTAACCCCATCAAAATTGATTTACAAAAATTGGACGGTCTATAATTTTCAACAAAAATTGGACGGTCTAGAAGTTTTATAATGAGCTGATTTTGGCAAGGATGATCTCCTCACCACAGAGATCATCCTCACAAAAAATCAGCCCATTCCAAACATTTTTGCCCATATAAGACAAAACGCGTTGTCTATATGTGTGTTGAAATGGTTGTTGTTTGAACCTGACCCATATATATATATATATATATATAATATATATATATATATATATATATATATTTAGAAATATACTAAAATTAAAACTCAAAAATCGAATAAATCTTTAAAAAATATAGAAATTAATTTTTTTTATTTGTATTGATTTGTTATATTTTCAAATAACTATTTAAAAACTAAAAACATCATTACTCAAGTATCGGTTTAATAAATAAATTCCATTAAAAATTTAACGAGATCCAATTTTAAAGTTTAGGTAACTGAAATCTTAGAAAATCTGAAAATTGATTCTTATCAAATATATATATATATATGTACTAAAATTAAAATTCTAAAAATAGAATAAATTTTTAAAAATTATAAAAATTAATTTTTTATTTGTATTTATTTTTTCTATTTTCAAGTAAATTAATTAAAAAAAATTTCGACCTGTAATTTTAATTTTATTGGTTCGGTTTTAAAAATTAAAAAGTTTAACGAGAATCCAATTTTAAAGTTTAGTTAACTGAAATCTTAGAAAATGATTCTCATCAATATATATAGAAATATGCTAAAATTAAAACTCTAAAAATCGAATAAATCTTTAAAAAATCTAGAAATTAATTTTTTTTATTTGTATTGATTTTTTCTATTTTTAAATAAATATTTAAAAACTAAAAACGTCATTACTTAAGTACCGGTTTTAATAAATAAATTCTATTAAAAATAAAGAATAAAAATTCCAACGAGAATCCAATTTTAAACTTTAGTTAATTGAAATCTTAGAAAATCTGGAAATTGATTCTTATCAATATATATAGATATATATATATATATATAGAAATATACTAAAATTAAAACTTTAAAAATCGAATAAATCTTTAAAAAAATATAGAAATTAATTTTTTTTTATATATGTATTGATTTTTTCTATTTTCAAATAAATATTTAAAAACTAAAATCGTTATTATTTAAGTACCGATTTTAATAAATAAATTTTATTAAAAAATAAAAAAAGTCCAACGTGAATCCAATTTTAAACTTTAGTTAACTGAAATCTTAGAAAATCTGGAAATTGATTCTTATCAAATATATATATATATATATATATATATAGATATATAGGGGACGGTTCGAGGGACGTGTAAGAAACCTGCTAAAAAACTGATGGATGTCAATCGTTAGATTTGGGAAAAACAACGGTTTGGATCGAGTGAAATGTCAATTCAAATCTTTTATAATATTTATAATTAATTCCAAACACCTCCCTCTTATTTTATTTTTTTTAAAGAAAATTATAAACTCTCTGTCTCTTCTTTCTCTCCCTCGTCACTGTCTCTTCTCTCTCTCAAAATTGGAGAATGAATAACAGCGTTACAACAATTAGTTTCTCCCTTTGGAAAGGTGAAGTAGAACAAGTATTAGAGAATTTAAAAAAAAAAAAAAAAAAAACTGTAAATCTGCCGTGTAGTTTTAATATTTTATTGTAGGTTGAAAGTTAAACACTTGAAAGGAAATTAATATTGAAATAACGACAACGATGTCTATACTGTTTAACTTTGACTAAAATGCAGACAGACATAGCTTCAGTTCTTCATGAAGCAATGGGGTACATCAGATTTCTTCACGACTAGATTCAGGTAAGAAAAATTATAGGAAAATTATTAAAAATATAGAGTCTAGACATCTATTAATATCCTTTTTTTTAATGGTTTAATTCAGGTCCTGAGTTCTCCATATTTGTAATGCCTGCCTTCATCTGCTCATAAGCTTGTAAATAAAGACAATTCCCTTCTCTAATTTCTATTATTTAATATTATTATTATTATTTTTAAAGTAGTAATTTTTAGTGATTAATTTATTTCTTTAATTATATAGGATGAAAGAGGAGGAGTTGACGAAGATGAAACGAAATACGATTTGAGGAGCAGGGGACTGCGTCTGGTCCCAGTTGCATGTACTGTACAGGTGGTAAAAAGTAACGGTGCTGATTTCTGGTCACTAGCTATGGGAAGTACCTCATCAAAGCACTGAATATTTGCTTCTCCTCCCCATCACTCTCATTCATGTTCTTGCTACCATCAAAGGGCTGAACGATCCAACCTTTCTTATGTTATTCCAATGGAGGATTTAAATCCTGAAAACCCATCTTAGAAATCCAAAAATTAGGAGGAAGAGAAGATGGTGGTGGAGGGAGAGAGCCCAACCCATCAAACTCTTTGGAACAACCTTGACTATCACACATAGTGGAGGATTGCATGTGTTGTAAACTCATTTTCTGCATCAATAGAGAGAAGAGACAATGATTTTGAGAGAGAGAAGAGACAGTGGACAAGGGAGAGAGAGAAGAGACAGTGACGAGAGAGAGAGAGAGTTTATAATTTTAAAAAATAAAGATAAAAAAAGAGGGAGGTGTTTGGAATTAATTATAAATACTATAAAAGACTTCAATTGACGTTTCACTCGATCCAAACCGTTGTTTTTCCCAAATCTAACGATTGACATCCATCAGTTTTTGAGCAGGTTTCTTACACGTCCCTCGAACCGCCCCCATATATATATAGAAATATACTAAAATTAAAACTCTAAAATCGAATAAATTTAAAAAAATATAGAAATTAATTTTTTTTTATTTGTATTGATTTTTTTCTATTTTCAAATAAATTAATTTTCAAATAAATATTTAAAAACTAAAATCATTATTATTTAAGTACCGGTTTTAATAAATAAATTCTATTAAAAATAAAAAAAAGTTCAACATGAATCCAATTTTAAACTTTAGTTAACTGAAATCTTAGAAAATCTGGAAATTGATTCTTATCATATATATATACTAAAATTAAAACTCTAAAAATCGAATAAATCTTTATAAAAATATAGAAATTAATTTTTTTATATTTGTATTGATTTTTCTATTTTCAAATCAATTAATTTTCAAATAAATATTGAAAAACTAAAAACGTCATTAGTTAAGTATCGATTATAAAAAATAAATTCCATTAAAAATTAAAAATTAAAAATTAAAAATTAAAAATTTAACGATAGTCCAATTTTAAAGTTTAGTTAATTGAAATCTTTGAAATTTTGGAAATTGATTCTTATCGAATATATATATATATATACTAAAATTAAAACTCTAAAAATCGAATAAATCTTTAAAAAGTATAAAAATTAAATTTTTTTATATTTGTATTGACTTTTTCTATTTTCAAGTAAATTAATTATAAAATATTTCAACCAATAATTTTAATTTGATTGGTTCGGTTTTAAAAATTAAAAAGTTTAACGAGAATCCAATTTTAAAGTTTAGTTAACTGAAATCTTAGAAAATCTGGAAATTGATTCTTATCAAATATATATATATATATAGGGAAATGTTCAGCACCCTAAGTTTTACCACACACTTTAACAAACGTTTTTTGTCCTACATGGGTTATAAGTTTTGGAATGGACTGATTTTTGGTGAGGATGATCTCTATGATTAGAAGATCATCCTCCCCAAAAATCAGCTCATTCCGAAATGCTTAGCCCCATGTTTACACGTTAAAAAATCGTGGACCGTCCATTTTTTGTAAATCATTTTTGATGGGGTTAGAAGTTTTGGAATGAGCTGATTTTTGGTGAGGATGATCTCCTCACCATAGAGATCATCCTCACCAAAATCAGCCCATTCCAAAACTTCTAACCCATGTAAGACAAAACACGTTTGTTAAAGTGTGTGGTAAAACTTAGGGTGCTGAACGGGACCCATATATATATATAGGGAAATGTTCAGCACCCTAAGTTTTACCACACACTTTAACAAACGTTTTTTGTCCTACATGGGTTATAAGTTTTGGAATGAGCTGATTTTTGGTGAGGATGATCTCTATGATTAGAAGATCATCCTCCCCAAAATTAGCTCATTCCGAAATGTTTAGCCCCATGTTTACACGTTGAAAAATTGTGGACCGTCCATTTTTTGTAAATCAATTTTGATGGGGTTAGAAGTTTTGGAATGAGCTGATTTTTGGTGAGGATGATCTCCTCACCATAGAGATCATCCTCACCAAAAATCAGCTCATTCCGAAATTTCTAACCCATGTAAGACAAAACGCGTTTGTTAAAGTGTGTGGTAAAACTAAGGGTGGCGAACGGGACCCATATATATATATATATATATATATATATATAGGGAAATGTTCAGCACCTAAGTTTTACCACACACTTTAACAAACGTTTTTTGTCCTACATGGGTTAGAAGTTTTGGAATGAGCTGATTTTTGGTGAGGATGATCTCTATGATTAGAAGATCATCCTCCCCAAAAATCAGCCCATTCCGAAATGTTTAGCCCCATGTTTACACGTTGAAAAATCGTGGACCGTCCATTTTTGTAAATCAATTTTGATGGGGTTAGAAGTTTTGGAATGAGCTGATTTTTGGTGAGGATGATCTCCTCACCATAGAGATCATCCTCACCAAAAATCAGCTCATTCCGAAACTTCTAACCCATGTAAGACAAAACGCGTTTGTTAAAGTGTGTGGTAAAACTAAGGGTGGCGAACGGGACCCATATATATATATATATATATATATATATATATATATATATATATATATATATATGGGAAATGTTCAGCACCCTAAGTTTTACCACACACTTTAACAAACGTTTTTTGTCCTACATGGGTTAGAAGTTTTGGAATGGGCTGATTTTTGGTGAGAATGATCTCTATGATTAGAAGATCATCCTCCCCAAAAATCAGCCCATTCTGAAATGTTTAGCCCCATGTTTACACGTTGAAAAATCTTGGACCGTCCATTTTTTGTAAACCATTTTTGATGGGGTTAGAAGTTTTGGAATGAGCTGATTTTTGGTGAAGATGATCTCCTCACCATAGAGATCATCCTCACCAAAAATCAGCCCATTCCAAAACTTCTAACCCATGTAAGACAAAACACGTTTGTTAAAATGTGTGGTAAAGCTTAGGGTGCTGAACGGGACCCTATATATATATTATATAGGGGACGGTTCAGCAGCCCTAAAATTTGCCAAGTTTGGTGCCAAACATTTTTCAAAATATGGGTTAGAAGCTTTGGAATGAGCTGATTTTTTGTGAGGATGATCTCTATGATGAGAAGATCATCCTCACCAAAAATCAGCCTATTCCAAAACTTCCAACCCCATCAAAAGTGATTTACAAAAATTGGACGGTCCACGATTCTTCAAGTTGTAAACTAGGGTTAGAAGTTTCAAAATGAGCTGATTTTTTGTGAGGATGATCTCTTCACCGTAGTGATCATCCTCACAAAAAATCAGCCTATTCCAAAACTTCTAACCCCATCAAAAGTGATTTACAAAAAATGTTTGGCACCAAACTTGGCAAACTTTAGGGCCAAAACTTCTAACCCCATCAAAAGTGATTTACAAAAATGTTTGGCACCAAACTTGGCAAACTTTAGGGCTGCCGAACCGCTCCCCTATATATATATATATATAAATATACTAAAATTAAATCCCTACAAATGGAATAAATCTTTAAAAAATATAAAAATTAATTTTTTTATTTGTATTTATTTTTTCTATTTTCAAATAAATTAATTAAAAAATATTTCGACCGGTAATTTTAATTTTGTTGGTTCGATTTTATCTTTTAAAAATTAATTTAAAAATATTTTTTTAATAATTATTATTAACAAATCTGTTTTTTATTTCGATTCAAGCGGATACGTCTCTTCTCATAATGTTTAACACTCTTTTTTATTTGGATTCAAGATGATACGTCCCTTCTTAAAACGTTTCACACATTTATCTTACGTTTTAAAAAAAAAAATTAAAATATTTTTTTAATAATTATTATTAACTAATTTTTTTATTTGCGTATACGTCTACCTTTCTATTTAAAAAATTAATTTAAATTTATATTTTTTAATAATTATTATTAACAAATCTCTTTTTTATTTCGAGTCTACCTTTCTATTTAAAAAATTAATTTAAATTTATATTTTTTAATAATTATTATTAACAAATCTCTTTTTTATTTCGAATACGTCTTTTCTTATAAAGTTTTTTTTTTTAATTAATTTAAAAATATTTTTTAAATCCTTGTTCACGACTCTTCGTTCGCTTCACGATCCAATATGAATCTTGAATCCTTTATGTACAACAATCTCCTTATGAAACCCACCAATCTCTCTCTCTCTCTATTTCTCTCCAGTGTTCTTGCAACCCCACTTACAGATTCTCAAACAATCTCAAATCCCTCAAATAGCACCGAAAAATCACTCCTATTTGATTCCAACAAAGCTTAAAATTTCAAAAAAGGAGAAAAAAATAGAGTCCCCTCGAGAAGAACATGTATCTTCTTATTTCTTTGGTTTGCTTATTAAAGGTTGATTAGTATCTAAATATTTTATTCTATCATCTTGTGGGTTTATTTTTCTTCCCCTCATTTTATTTTGTGGATAACCAGTTATTTTCGTTCTTGATATCTGTATGGTTTCATTGGGTATGAAATTAGATCCGAATATTATCTCAAAAAGGATCAGATTCTTTAGTTACCGTTTTATAGATTTTTCTTTGCTTCATGTATGTTTCTTTATTTGTTCTTAGAATTTAGAATTCACATATTGTTTTATTTTTTATTTTTGTTCCTAGAATTATGGTGTGAAATATGAGAATTTGTTCGTAGGCGAGATTTTTGGGATATAATTTTATCTCTTTACAATACAGATGTCCACTTAAGAATTCATGTTTGGTAGATAATTAATTCGGATCATGATGCTTCTTATTTATATCTGACATTGGATATTGGGTGAGTGACTCTTATTGTCATACTTTTAAAAATGAGTGGATCTCCACTTATGTATTTGTGAAGTTAAGGATATAAAATAAAGATGGTATTATATTTAATCTTCAAATCTAATATTGCTTACTTAAATTAAAATTAAGATTGTCTAATACATAAATGTCTTCACCCTATTAAACATATTGTTTAATTTATTATTTTTCAGTTTGAATTTTGGGTCATTCAGCCTGCATGTGCATCGCACGTGCAGGATCCACTAGTATGAATAATATATGAAACATTCTTTACTTCGTAAGAAAAAAGTTTTTCGTTCTTACATCTTTGTTTCCACCTCATTTTCAATTCACATTTCAGAATTTTTTTTACCCAGGTAGCGGGGCCTCTTAGAGCACCAAATAATCCTAGGGGCACGTGCAATCCTCTCCCCCTCACACACCAACTATATAATTGCTTCATAATTTTATTTTTTGTATTTAATTGATTGTTCACTTTAGTTCATATATAGTTGGGAAGGTTCTTGTATATCTCTATCCCGGTCCGTTCACCACTCTACGCTTTACCAAACGTGTTTTGTCCTACATGAGTTAGAAGTTTTGGAATAGGCTGATTTTTGGTGAGGATGATCTCTATGGTGAGGAGATCATCCTCACCAAAAATCAGCCCATTCCAAAACTTCTAATCCCATAAAAAATGGTTTACAAAAAATGGACGGTCCACGATTTTTCAACTTGTAAACATGGGGCTAGAAATTTTGGAATGGGCTGATTTTTGGTGAGGATGATAGAGATCATCCTCACCAAAAATCAGCCCATTCCAAAACTTCTAACCCATGTAGGACAAAACACGTTTGTTAAGGTGTAGGTTAAAGTGTAGGGTGTTGAACATTTCCCCGCTATCCCAGTCCTCCATCAGTTTACATACACTATCATAATTAAGATCAATTAGGCATATTATGTAGGATGGTTGATTATCCTTCCATAACTAATGAGATATGTGATCATCTTCAAAGAAATTTTCAATAAGTTTGATTTTCTAGCTTCATGGTACCAGAGCCTAAACTGTACTGTGTGCACGATCTTGACCTATCATGTTTCGATTATGGCAATGGGACCCTTGTCGAACCTAAATCCTTTTCCTTTTTGTTTTGTTTTTTACCATTATTTTACCTTCCTTTTGATAAAACCAAGCCTTCCTCTACATCTCTACAAACTTCTGACTCCCACATTCATGTCTCACGATTTTTAAAAATATCTCCAACAAAAGTTCTATAATTTAAACCGCTAAGAGAAATTATAATGGACATCACGTGTGTGTGTGTGTGTGTGTGAGAGAGAGATGATATGGGAATTGTTGGAAGGATCACCAAGCAGCCTAGTGCACGTGAAGTTGTCCACTTATGCAAATTACAGCACAATTTACACATATGGTTAGTGAATATACAATTAGGGATGAAAGGTCCCCTGCCTAAATAAACAAGGTATATGATAAACGCAATAAGGTCCCCAGCTGTATGAAACTAGGACCCATCACTACCTCAACCCCACAAAAGAAGATGATCACATCAATCCAAAAAGTTGGACTTCCACAAAACTAGGACCCACTACTTTAACCCATTCCATCAGGCAAGGCAATCACTGGACATGTTATCGTGCTCGTAGTGAGCCAATGCAGGCAGCACTACAATTTTAATGGGATTTCAAAGTAGAAAACAAAAACCTACTTCCATGAAGCTTTAGGAGCCACATTTCCTTTTCTTTTGTCCCTTGCCAGAAAAATAATTAATCTTTGTGTATCGTGAATTAGCAAGCTCCCGAGGAACAACAGCACCGGATGATTTCAGAACCTCTACCAAGTCCCCAAACAGATTCTTGTTCTCCTCATTCAGTAATACAATAGCCATCCCCTCCTCCCCCAGTCTAGATGCCCTCCCTATCTGATGAATGTACTCCTCGATAGAATTCGGTAAATCAAAAACAATAACCTGCCTCACTCTCAAGAGATCTACACCCCTCCCAAGAATCCCTGTCGCCACAATCACAGAAAGCTCTCCTGTCAAGAACAACCTCAGAGTTTCCCTCCTCTCCTTCATGGATTTGTCTCTATGGATTGATAGAGCTTTCATCCCGGTCATGACTGTGATCGCTTCACAAAGTAGGTCGGCCCCAAGCCTCGATCCCACAAATACCACAACAGGGGGCTTAAAATGTTGCTTGCTCATTAATATCTCAAAGAGCTTCTGTTTTTTCTGTTTCGACTCCACCCAGATGACTACCTGTTTCACAGATTCATTTGGTCTGTTCGGCTTCCCAGCAGAGACAAGGATCAGATCTTTAGCCATTGAGCTTGCCATTTTCTCCACCTCTGTAGGAATCGTTGCGGAGTACATCAATATCTGAAGCTGGAAAAGAGCTTGAAAAATCTGCATTACTTGATCTCGAAAGCCTCTTTGAAGCATGCAGTCCACCTCATCTAAAACTAGAATGGAAACCTCATCCAGTTCGATGTCATGCTTGGTTAAAAGATCGATTAGTCTGCCTGGAGTTCCAATGATCAATTCAACGCCCTGACGAATACGATAGATTTGTGGAGCCATGGCATCACCACCAATCACAAGTGCAGTTTTAAATGGCAAACCCTTTCCAAGCAGCTTGGCCTGTTCCTCCACTTGTACACAGAGTTCCCTAGTTGGAGCCAGAACCATCGCTAAGGGCTTCTTATGATCTGAGGAGTTCCCAGAACGAAACTTTGCACATTGAGAAATTATAGGAACCATAAAGGAAGCTGTTTTACCCGAGCCCGTATCAGCTGAAACAAGCAAGTTCTTGCCACTCAAAGCAGCTGGAATGGCTTGCATCTGGACAGGTGTGGGTACTTCGTATCCTGCAGCTTCTAAATTTTGTTCAAGCTTCTGAGGAAGATTGCAAGAAGAAAATGACAAGATGGGTGGTGGAACAAAGTCTCCCTTAACTCGAATCCCAATTTTACTCCTGAGTGATTCTACTTGATTACTGGCTAAACATTGAGATTTTGATTTACAAGCCTCGTCTCTAACATAAAAGCATTCATCACTAACAGGTAATCTTACAGGAGGAGGAAGATTTTCTGGCTTATGGGTATTAGAAAGTCTGCAGAGAAGAGTCCTTTTACATTCCATGCTGCAAATATCATCATCCGTCTCATCACAAATGTACTCACCATAGCGTCCACAGATAACGCAACGAGGTTCCCCTGGCAGGGCTTCCCTCTGATCCCAACACCTCTCCTTCACCAGATTCGCTACATCATGCACTACAAACCAAAATTAATGTAATGGGTTAAGTGTTTCATTTGTAAGCTTGACAACCAATCAAATAATAAAAACTACCTTCTGTAATATTGGATTTTCATGCTTTCTTGGAATGCAGAGGAATTTTATCTTAATTGAAATGCAAAGATTTAAGAAATAGATACTCTTGAATCTTATTTCACAATGAAACTCCATCAAAAGTCTATAAATAAATAACAAAAAAGTAAACAAAATACCCATAAAAAAAGTATACAGAACAAAATTATTTCAAAAAGAGTATTAAGTCAGACTCTTAAACATTTGCCGCTTGAATGCTAATTTCATTCAAGAGATGAGGGTCATGGTGTCATAGAGATATGTGATGCAAGAAAAATAGAAGTGAACACCGTGGTCTTACCTGTGGCTTTATAACCATTTGTTACTGTCGACGTGTTTTCAGGCTCATTATCTGGGTTGATATCTTCCATGATTCACACTTATAAGGCTGTCCAAAAAGATAGAAATTAGATTCACGAAGTTTCAACAAGATCTTTTAAGTACAATAGATGAAACATAAAACAGTACCATATCACATATAGTCATATTCTAAATGATGAGATAAACAAAATAATTAAATTTACAGTCGCTTTTTCTCATTTTTCCTATCTTTGAATTGGTTAACACTTAAGGCTATGTTTGGTAACACTTCAGAAATCTGAAGTCTGAAGTCTGGAAACTAGAAATCAGACTTCAGAAGTTTCATCCAATGTCCCCCCATCTGAATTTCTATTCTGAAGTCTCACATCTGATATCTGAAACAAAACAAACAGAAATAAAGCTTCTGAAGTCTAGATTTTAAAAGTGGACCACCTCCATTCAGACTTCACAAGTGTTACCAAACACACACTTACAACTTACCTTACCTTGATATGATTTTAAAAATTACAATTAGTGAGTAAATACTAAATATAGCTCTAGATAGAGTTAAATGGCAAAAAAAAAAAAAGTAACCAATCAAACTTCAAAGTTTTTATTTATTTGGGAATAAACCCTAGATGATGATTATGATGATGAGTTTAAAATTTAAATCAAATGTCCCATTAGAACAGTGAGCATAGGGAAAAAAAAAGTTAGGGTTGTAGATCAAGCTCTGCCAAAACCCCAAAACATTTTAGAGGAAAACATAGCAACTCCAATCTTCTTAGTTCTTAGGACACAAATTTAGATTAAATTGTTTATTATGAATAATGTAAAATTCTAAATAAACAAAGAAAGAAATCCATTTGTAATAGTACCTGAGAGAGATAAGAGAGAAAATTTCCAGTCCTCTTCCTCGCTATAACTCCAAAACTTAGGCCACGTTTGATAACGTTGCCAAAATTTGTTGTCAGATTCTGCTGTAAGACGCAGTTGTCAGAAATAGCTGTAAAAAGCTGAAGCACTGAAAAGCTTGTTTGATAGAGTCTTGTAAAAGTGCTGTGTTGTTTACCAGAATTTGGTAATTATTGTTTGATACAATTACTGGATTATGCTGTATCATGGTAAAATGACCAGAATACCCTTAATGTTTATAATGCACGCAGAATGCACCAAAATTGATCATAATACCCTTATAAATATATAATTACACTAAATATATATAAATATATTAAATTTACATTAAAAAATTATAAAAATAATTATTTTAATTTGAATAAATTTTATATTTCTATAAAAATTTCGACAACATCTCTTCTTAAAAATAGACGTATGAAATTTTCCTGATAAAGAAAATACCTGCATAATACACATCCACATAACAAGTCCGTAAAGACTTGGTCTCTTACATCTTAAGCGTTCATAACAAGTAGGGGGTTTGTGGGCCGGCTGCCCTGGCACGTGTCTCACTAGGAGATTGCTCTAACCAAATTAATGTATTTTTTTAGGAAGAATTTGTCTCTGGTCTAAGTAATGTATATTACAATAAAAATAACCCTACCAATCTAAAATTGTTCCTTTTGTTTCTCATTCATGTTCTTTCCTCTAGGTTTTCTTACAAGTTCCACATTCTCCAAAAAATGTGGGTTTTGCAAGAAGAAGAGCCTTTGAATCCTAGGAGGCATTTATCTCCTTTAGGACATTGTGTTCAACATAAGCCTCGCCAATCGCCATCTCCAATAATTTTGTACTTTTTTTGTTCAGAACTCCTTCTTGTGGTTTGGTTTACTTCATATAGGATGAATCTGTTAGTCTGAGTTTATTGCTACTTCCAACTTGAGCATCAAAATCTTATTCAATAAGCACTATTTTTACCTAAATTATAAAACAAATAAAGTTTCAATGCTTCAAAATTAAACCCAAAAAAAAAAAAAAAAAAGATAATGCCTCTACGCCAATAAACGATTAGAAAAATAAAGGAACCTAATTTCAACTAGACAAAGAATCTCACCACCCAAATTGAAATATTTTACTACTAATTATCTCTAATAATAACAGAGATTGATAAATCAATTCCTAACAAAATTTTACAGATTTGCAAAGACGAAGAAATGGGAGTCCTTTCGACGATTCTGTCGGTTTTTGGAGGTGGAACAGAAGAGGGATCGATAGAAGGTGGTTGAGGAATATCTGTCTAGGATCTTGTTTGAAGGATTTGAGAAGCTCTGAAGATCCAAATTTGTCGAGGAAATTTTCGATTAGGGTTTAGAAATCGCGAGAGCTTAATTATGAGGGTCTTTGGAGGTGCTTGCTTATCAAATGGAGATCCATGAGAGAGAGAAAGAGAGCTCACCTGTGTAGCAATAGAGATGGCGTCGATCGTAGATATCCTGCTAGTGCGGTTTAGGTCGAACGAAGAAGAGAGATCGATTGGGTTTGAGGTCGTGGGACTTAAGTTGGAAATAGATTATTCGATGAAGGGTATTACGGTCATTTCACATAAGCCGTTCAAACGCAAATCACGAAATCGCGTTTTGACGTTAAAAAAAAAAAAAAATGTTTTTTGAAGCACTATCAAAGACGCATTTACAAAATCAAGTAAAAAAGTTTCGAAGTTTCACGAATTTCAAACGATTTGTTGAATTAAATCCAGGCAATAATCTTCTTCGTTGTCTTCGTATTCAAGTCAACTACTCTCAAAACTCAAAACCTAGAGACCAAGATGGGAATATAAATACAGGTTTGTTCGATACGAAGTCGGACACAATTGTTTGTTTGCAGGATGAGGGCACACAACATGTAGGACTAGGGGGAAGATACCAGTATCTGATTCTAAACCTCGCTTTGTCGTCTCGTCTCGTCTCGTTCATGGACCAGACCGAGTTGTCTTGAATGAGCAAGTTTAATTGTGGTGAAATAGAGTTGAACGGGATTGCACCTACGTCATGGGATTAACTCTCCTCAACTTTATATTTATAATTATTTATTCATATATATTTATATAAATTTTATTATAATTTTTCTTTTATAAAATAAGGTTGAATAGATCTCCAATCATGAAATCATTTTTTATGGACATAATATGTACTTAAATTCTAAAAGAATGAATTATTTTAACTAAAATTTACAAAAATTATAGTTGACTCGGTCCAGTCCAGTTTTACAAAAATCAGTGTTATATTGGGTGACTCATCATTATCACCTAATGACCATCATAATTAGATCATTGTATGTTCATCATGATGACGATAAGTTACAACCTCAACTTTGAGGTCATGGGTTCAAGTCATGATGATGATGATCATAATAAGCATGATAATGATGATCACATTGATGACCTTGTTCATGATAATACCTGTAACGAGGCTGTTTATAATGATCATTGTAATACCCTAAGCCCACAATAGCACAATATTGTTCGTTTTGGGCCGAAACCCGCAGGACTTTAAAACACGTTATGTTAGAGTTACACAACAGATTGAGCCCTACTCATAATATTATCTTCTTTGGTTGCTCTACTTATTTCACAGGTTGCCCTCCCCTCAAGGTTTTGTTTCCCACTGACAGGTCTTGCCCCTAGGTAGAACACGTGTTAGAATTACATAGCAGCTTGGCCCCACTCCCAATATTGTCTTCTATTGCGGCTCCACTTGTCTCAAAGGCAACCCTTTCCTCAAGGTTTTGTTTTTTACTGGAAGGTCTTACCCTCAAGTAGAACGCATTGTATTGTGTAGGGTTTAATTTATCTCATAGATCAGGATCTAAACATTTTCCTGTCCAATGTGGGACAAATTGTACTCTTCCCTATCATTCCACCTTTGTCACGTGATAGCTTCACTTTGACCCCTTGGTCTCTGTAGCCGTTTCCACATCCAGCTAGTGGCACACCAACGAGGCCGTGACAATATCCCCACCAAACAAGAAGAGTCATCCTCAACTCTTATACCATTGTTATGGCCTCATCGGTGCACCATTAGCTAGACGTGGAAAGGGTTGTGAGGATTGGGGGGTTGTAGTGGAGCTATCACGTGGCAAGGTGGAATGACAGGGAGGAGTGCGAGTAATCCCGCATCGATTCAGAAAACATTTAAATCTTGGTTTATAAGGACAAATCAGACCCTACATAGTACAACACGTTTTAAAACTATGTGGGCTTCAGCCCAAAACAGGTCATATTGTACTATTGTGGGCTTGGGATTTACAATGATGATGATGATCATTATTAGCATCATTGTATATTCATAATGATGGTAATAACCATCATTGTACGACTATTGTATTAGGAACAATCGGTGCTTATATTTAATATGGACGACACTTTTGACATCAATTAAAAACTGATGTCATTTCTATAGGTTATCAATGTTGTTGGTATGCAAACTGATGTTATGTCTTTAACTATGGTTAATATGTATTAACCATATTGAAGGTCTTATTTGGTAGGGATGGGATTTTAATAAGTTGCATTCTTGAGATAGATTACATCAGCATCAACTATTAGATGGGTGCGGATCCTTTGTATCACTTTTTTCCTATAGCTCCATGTATCACTTTTTAATGGTTGAAAGAACGCCACATCAACAGGCAAACTATATCTAATCATTTAAATTCGAAGGTTTAGTGGCCACTGATTTTTTACTTCTAAATCTCATCCAAGGCTCGAATCCTAGATGGTTGTGGTGGTATTTTATTTTCAATGTGGCATTCTCCCAATTGTACCCAAAGTGCTATAAGGAGCTACAAGAAAAAAATTTGATGAGTAGACTTGTTAGGATTGGTTGGTGATTCAAATTTTTTTTTTTTGACTCAAATGTCTATAGAGTTAGAGTTGTCAATGGATGATTATCAGTTCGGATACAACAATATTTGAATTTGAATATGAAATTTTTATCTGATATCCGAATTTGAAATTGAATCCGACGAATGTTCTAAAACTCTATCTGAATTTGAATCCGATTAGAATTTGAATAATTTGAACATTTAAAAAAACTCGATTTTTCCTTATCCAACTGATTTTCCATTATTTAAAAAATCCTGTTATATATTATATTATTTATATAAAAAATAAATCAATCAAATAATATATATTATATATTATTTCAAATAGGATATTATCGGATTCGAAATGTTAATATCTAAATCTGAATCCGTATCCGATAAGGATTTGAATATATAAAACTATCTGAATTTGAATCCAATATTCGAAATTTTTAGATAATATCTGATTTTTCGAATTCGAATTTTGCATTATCATTGACACCCGTATATAGAGTCAATCAAAAACTCACAAATTGACTTGAATATCTATATGGATGCACATCATTAAATTAATTCTACTTTCCATTTAAAATATTATCAGATTTGTAAAACTAATTGATTCAGTTATTTTAGAAAAGAAATTGAGTTATGAAGGTACTAGAGCCATTCAAAATTAATTCAGTTATTTATTTATAATCAGAAGGTAGGGACAGTCCAACTCAACTAACCATAGAATAAAAGCTTTTCTTAAATCTCCAAGGATAGAATGAAAAACTTCGTTAAGTAATGGAAGAATATAGAAAAGAATAAAAGCTTTTATTAACACAAGGCAGAATAAAAGGCTTTCGATTTTCTTTATAAGAACAACATAAACATTCTGATTGAGGTCATGTGCAGGAACACTACGATGAATACCCTATTTATTTCCGACGACAGAGAAGGTATATTTATTTTATTTTATTTTATTTCGTAGGAGGTTTCAAGAACCGGAACTTGGATTAACTCGCCTGATTTGGACCAGTCGAGTGAATTCCTCTCAATTTATTTTTCTTTTGAAATTGAGATATATGCGGCTCTTGGACCACCTGACTAATCCTTGTTGGGACATATGCACCAGATAATTTTTGAGATAAATCCCCAAGGGTAACCTTAAGTGGGGATTTGAAGTCGAGACCTCCACATAAAAAATCAAGATGCAACTTACACATCTAATTTAATTTTAATATTTGGCAGGAGTAGCAGAATCGTTTAGAGATGCTTCACCAACTCACTACAAATTCAAAATTGAGTCATTTTCATTACTCTCAAAGGCTTCCATAGAGAGATACAACACAACTACTTTTGATGCTGGTGGTTACAAATGGTACAGTTTCTTATGTTCTTCTCGTTTGACGATGACTGTTGACAAGCTTTTACAATAATGATATCCTATACTCAAGGAAGTTGGGAGTGGATTCCCAATTCCAGATCTCTTTATTGTGCCATGTGGTGCAATTTTCCTTGCTGACTGATAGATAAGTAGGATTGCAACTCAGGTGGGTTGGGCCGAGTTGGGTATCAACCTGCGGCCACGCCTAACCCGACCTCAGGCGTGAAATCCTCAACCCGACAGGTCAGTCAGGTTGATCAAGTTGGTTCACTCCTCATTAATACTAAATAATTTACATAATGTGAATCCCAATCATTTTATTTTTTTCATTTATTTTGGTCATGTGAGTTTGGGCCCTACTCATGGGCCTAGTGGGTCTGAGGTTTGCCTCTTTAGGTGTAATTCAAAGGAGACATGGGGTTGGCAACTACCTGGGGTACATGATTTATGGCTTAGTCCATGTCGACACTGGACTAATGACATGGAATAACTAAAACTTTCAATTATGTTTGGTTATATTTTTGGATCTTAATTTCTATTAGATTATATTTACTAAATATTTTAGTGTTCAATTACAGGACTTTGTGTCTCTACCCAAAAGGAAATGGGAAGAAAAACGTAAGGGAGCATATCTCATTCTACTTGGTAATATCAGAGACAAATTCCCTACCTCCAGATTGGAATGTTAATGTCGTTTTCAGGTTATTTTTGTTCGATCAGGTTCGAGATAGGTATTTAACCGTCCAAGGTATCTATCCTCTTCCACTAAATATCATTTTGTACCAATTATAATGATTTAAGTGTTAGGAAAATCGCGTCTAAAGCTTCATATTTAACAATTAAACAGAGCACACTCAAAAAGATAAGAAATAATCTGTTGTGTAGAGTAACATTTCTAATGGAAACTTAAAGTTACTAAACCAGGGCAACTTGGTGAAAGGTCTTTAAGAGCCAGGATACTAAAGGAATCTTATAAAAGATTGAGTAAGAGCAAATCAAATAAAATTATGACACCAAGAAAATCACATATAACCCAGCATTAAGCTCTTAAAAATTATTTATATAAATGATTTGTTTTATTGAAACTAATCCTAACCGATTGACTCGGACCAAGTTTTAAAAACCTGACGACAAGTACTGATTGAGTTTAGTAGTTCCTCATAAAAAAGTTTATAACATGATGATGGGCTTTGGTTCTTTTGGAAATATTCTTTAGGTCATGTATACACTTAATTGTGTCTGTCTTTAATCAGTATTACCTTACGTAGATACCAAGGAGACAGGAAGACATGCGATGAAGACTGAATGGGGTTTCGACAAATTCATCACAATTAGAACTTTCAATGATCCTTCTAATGGATACCTTGTAAATGATGTGTGTGTGTTTGGAGCGGAGGTTTTTGTCTGCAAGGAAAGAAGTAGAGGCATAGGAGAGTGTCTCTCGATGATAAAGGGAGCTAGAACTAGTAAGCACACTTGGAAGATTGATAACCTTTTAGATGAAAAAAGATTTAAGCAATGTCGTTTGGAGTCTGAAGCATTCATGGCTGGAAATCACGAATGGTATACATACATACATATTAGTACTATTTAATTTAATTTGTTTGCAATTAATTGGTATATATTTTGTAGGAAGATTGAGCTCTATCCAAATGGACGTGGGGAGGGAAATGGAAATAGTGTTTCTATGTTTTTAGCTTTGGCTGATTCATCAAGACATTCTGTCGGTAGAAAACTGCTTGTGGATTTCACCTTGAGCCTAATGGACCGAAACCTCAAGAAACGACAAGCTAGCAGTAAGTATATGCATAGATCCTTGTACATGTTTTAAAACTCATCGATCTAAGTTGAGTCAAGTCACAAGTTGATTTTTATGAGTCAAATAATTGTAAAATTAATCATTTTAAAATTTATAATTATTCTATTTTCCTCTTTTTTAATCAAAGAATATAACATATAACATGAATTTTTTAATCTACTTAGTGAGTTGGTTCAAATGAATTTGAGCACTGAATCAACTTGGCTTGAGTTTTATTGAGTCGACTTTATGAACTTTAAAATGTAGATTAGAATCTTATACCTGAGCTTGTTAATAAGCTTATGTCACATTGAGGTATATATATATATATATATATATATATATGGGATGGATGTATGCTTAGAAGTTTATGTTTTTATATTGCAGCTACTAATTGGTTCACAACATGGGACGATAGTAAAGGTTGGGAGAAGTTCTTGCCATTTATTAATATTGTAAATCCGAAGGAAATTTGCATCGCTGAAGCAGAGGTTACCATCTTAGGAGTGGTTATTCCATCATTAGAGATTGAAGGAATTACCCTAGATTTCAGTAGTGATGCTATTCCTGAATGCATCCCAGAGTGCATGGAAGAAGAAGTACACCACTATTGTTGTCCAGCTCCAATTCCGATGAAGCCTCACACAGAAACATGCAAACATTAGTATTATAGTACTACACTTTATCGAGTATGACACTTTGTACAGGGTATAGACAATGCAATAACATTTTAATCCATGTTCATAGAGTGAAGAAAGAACAGAACTATAATTTTAAATTTAGTGGCAGACATGTTTAAATGGATTTTTTTCCCCATGTTTACAGGGGATTGGACCACCTAAGATTAATTCTCCTTATCAGTGACAAACCCATTGCGCAGGGAGGGTGCAATCACCTATAATTTTAAAATGAGCTGGAGTAACACTAAAATTGACATCGATTCTCACATTGCTGATGTGTAGGTGCACACATAGCCATAGATGCTTTTCACTCATATATCTCAATGAAAAGCATCTATGGTTCCGTACATACATCCATGTCAGCAATGTGAGAATCAATGTCAATTTTAATGTTACTTCAGCATTTTCCTTCCAAAATTGCCCTATGCTAGTCAGTTTTTTTCCTTTTATTTCTTTATGTTGATAAGTAGTGCAAGCATTTTAAAAATAAAGTAGTTGTACTCCTTTAGAAATAACTCAAACCATGAATCAGATTTGAGACAATTCATTGTAGTTCATGAATGACAATAGAGGGCAGATGTCCATAGTTCAAGAATAACAAAAAGGCCATTGTGATGCTAAAAATACCTTAATTTCAACAGTTGAGCCTATGAGAGGGTTACAAAATGCAGTAGAGGCATGTTCATGAGAACAATAACAACATAACATGTTTTAGCAAAAGCTTCAAAAGGCTTAGTTAGTCTCAAAGGATTTGCCACCATTGTTGGGTATATGAACAGGTATTGTATACCAGTTTACCTATCGCAAATCTAAATTATGTTGCCAATTTAACAGAATACCAATTTGCTTTGTATCGGTTAACGCATGGATAGAGCGAATTTGGTAATGTAGCTCAAAACCATGAAAAAGATACTGACCATGTCCTGCTTCTGATGATGACCAAATTGCATGATGAGGATGGGCATGATCATGACGATGATAATGACCATGACAGTGATGAAGATGATCTTCAAAAGAAATATATGTTGATGCAAATCATGTTGTAAATAGATGATATGTGCAAACAGTCCAAAATATACTCATATTTTTATTGCTCAACTCTATATAAGAGATCACACCAATTCCAAGGAAAGAAGATCCTATGAGAGCCCTCTTCCTGAAAGTAAATGCGTACGTGTACCTGTGGAGTGTGCTCTTAAACAGAAATAGATTTGGGACAATTGAGATAATAGTTCCTTTAAAAATAGCTCTAACCACGAAACAGATTTGGGGCAATTCATGGTTTTGCAGATTTATATTTTATATTGTTACAGTCCAGATAACAGATATCCCACCAATTCAGGTGGGTTCTCTTACTGAAAAATTCAGATATATCACAGAACTGGGACAAAATTGGTTTTATATTAAAATCAAATATCAAGACTTGAAAATAAGGGTAAAAAAAATTAGTGTGGAGTACTTGCATGTATATTCAAGATGACTTCTCAATGATCTGTTCATATTTTAAGGCAAGAAAATGTACTTTACAATTCAATGGGCTTGGAGCAGATGGAAATTATGTTTCCAATTTAATCATACCACCAAACAAGATAAATATAGGGGATATTGTTACTACAATGATAAGGAATAATGTATTGGATGTTTCTTACAAATAGAAATGCCATAAGATAAAACGTACAACAGAAATATCGGAAAGATCTATTTATTTAGTTGATTTTGCATTTTGGACAGCCAAAAGCATATTACAGATCAGACAGTTATAACCACGCCCAAAAAAATTGTTTGATCTATGTATTCAATGAGTAGAAGCTTATAAGACATAGACTCTAAACTGCAGTCAAACCATCAATTTGTGAAATGATTCAGAACTTAAGTGAATAAATGGGGACAAAGAAGCATTGACAAACTATTGCATCAAAGTATCTTGACAATATCTTTGAGTCTTGGAGCTAGATGCAACTTTCGGTTAGGTCGAACAAACTTTCGGGGCTAGACACAACTTTCCCTTGGGTCAAAAAGACTTTCCGGGGCTAGACCCAACTTTTGATTGGACCGAATAGACATTCGGGACTAAATGAAACTTTCGCTTGGTCAAACAAACTTTTGGGACTACACTCAACTTTTGCAAAATGTCGAACATACTATCGAGGGAAAACACAACTTTTGCTTAGGCAGAACAGAGTTTTTGCACGAGACGCATTTTTCTTTATGATGACTTCCGGGGCTAGATGAAACTTCCATTTTGGTGGAACAGACTTAAAGGGCAAGACGCAACTTTCTGCTTGGCCTGTGCAAATTTCTGAGATAGACACATTTACGCTAATAACTTACAGGCCTAGCAATGCTTGATTAGGTCGAACAGACTTTTGGGGCAAAATGCAACTTTCACTGGAGTAAAACAAACTTTGAGACACAACTTTCACATGGGTTGAATGAACTTTTGGAGCTACAGGCATTTTTCGCAACGAACTTACTTTCAGAACTAGATGTTATTTTCGCTTCGGTTGAACAGACTTTCAAGGCTAAACGCAACTTTTGAATTTGTCAAATAGGCTTTCGGAGATAGAAGTATTTTTTCACAATGAAATAACTTTCATGGCTGGACTCCTCTATCGCGTGGGGTCAAATGAAATATTGGGAAACGACGCATTCTCTCTACGAACTGACTTTTGGGGCTTGAAGCAATTTTATCTTGGGTCAAACAAACTTCTGGGGCTAGACGCAACTCTCGCTTGGGTTGAACAAACTTTAATGCTAAACGAAACCTTCACTTGGACCGAACAAACTTTCGAGACTAGACGTAACTTTCTCTAAAGACCGAATAGGTTTTAGAGCTCGACACATTTTACGCAACATCTAGACTACAAAGCCATGAGGGCTGATAATTGAGAATTTCTAAAAACCTAGAAGTACCTTAGTCAATTGTACTTCCTCAACAACTCAATGGCTATGTAGTTAAGAAGACAAAATTAAATAGAAACAAAGATTATTTTTTTGTTTGATAGGTATAGCATTAGTAGTTAGCAAATGAAACTGGGTTCTAGGGTAAATTGACACCAAAAAAAACAAAAAACAAAAAAGAGAATTCAGCTGCAATACATACCTGTAAATGAAGGGATGATTTTATCGTATTGAATATATAACAAGATGTGTAGTATAGTAATAATTGACCTGCATAGGTAAAAAAACATTGGATAGGAAAATAAACATAAGTAATTTAAAGAAAAAATCGAAAATAAATTTTAACAATCAAGGGGAAGACCAAAAATTATTACCAAAACATAGTGAATTGCACATGCGTGGGGGACTTCTTGTTGAGAATTCAAGAGATAAATCAAATATGATTTGGGAAGCTACCTCTACATCATTCCATTGCAAGCCAACAGTGATAAAATAATCATTTTCAATTGAATTAAAATGGAATGACACTTGTACTACATTGGAAATTCAATCCCTAAAATTGAAACATGAGCAACCACAAATTGACACTTGTGGGTTACCTCATGATAGTATGATCCCATCAATAGTAAATCTTCTATGATTGCACCATCCGAGATCTATCCTTTATATTGAATACAATTTTTAAGATGCTAAAAAAAAATGATACTGAAGAGTTTAGAGTGGTGGAAAAAAATTACAAAGTTATTGGACATAAATACCTTTCAATGTTGAGCGCAGCCATGTGAAAGTTACCTCAACCAACAGATTAAATATCAGCTTGATAGTTGAATTATACCCATTGTGAACATTTTCTTGTTTCATATGAAGCTACACTTTAGGTCATCAAGGGGTAAAAAAAATTCAGTTGCTAATGTCCAAAAAAGGGTGTATATAATATGATATCCCACAAATTAAAGGATGAAGATAGCAGATCCTATAAGAATCCTCTTCCTCAAAGAGAGTGTGTGTAAGTAGTGTGCATGAGTGGGAGTGGGTGGGTGTGCATGTGTGTGTGTGTGTGTGTGTGTGGTGGTGTGGGGGAGAGGGGGGGTGCTTTTATATGTTACTGTGTGTGGGTTGATGGGTGTGAGGTCGGGTGTGGTAGGGCTGCAACTTGGGCAGGCTAACCACAACTCAAGCCGATGGTAGGGTTGAGTTGAGCTCGGGTTGATGGTTCTACAACTTGGGTTGAGCCTGGGTTGACCCTCAAACCAGCCCAGGTTGCAGCCCTGGGGTGCGGGGCATATGGTTTGAGTTTTGAAGCAAAATAGGGCATATTTTATATCCTCAACTACTCAATGGCTCTATGTAGTTATGCATATCAAGTTAAATAGAAAAAAAAAAAAAAATTTATAGGTATGGGATCAGTTGTTAGCAAATGAAATGGGTTCTAGGGAGAATTGAGACAAGGATAAGACACCAAAAAAAAAAAAATTCAGCTGCTATACATAACTTTAGATGAAGAGATGCTTTTATTATAAAGAACATATAAAAAGATGTGTAGAATAGTAAAAAAATTGACCTGCATATATAGGTAACATAGGTAAAACTACATTGGAGAGGAAAAAAACACAAGTAATATAAAAAAAAAATTAGAATAAACTTTAACCATCAAGGTGTAGACCAAAAATTATGACTGAAACTGGTATATACAACATAATGGGTATGTTTGATAACTGAGAGTTGCGTGTGTGAGTTGGTAACTCATGCAAGTTGCACAACTTTTCACATTTGGAAATCTAACAAGTGCGAGTTGGCAACTTTCCAAGTTTCAACATCTCGTCTTTTGTGTTGTTCAACATTCACCTTGAGAGGTGAATGTTGAGAACATTCGTCCGAGGGTTCAACGGTCTTCATCTCCATCACACAGTCTCTCTCTCTCTCTCTGAGGTTCTTTCTCCTGAGAGTGTGACCGAATTCATGTGAGGTAGATGACGTTGGAGATCTGATCTTCTACCCTTTTAACGGGTTTCCAAGATAAACCCTAATTTGAATATGATTTTGCACTTTGGGAAAGAAGCATAGGATGTAAGTTGAACTCTTAGAACAACCAAACACAAAACATGTAATAAACTCTCACCCTCAACATCCAAGAGTTAAATTTCGAGAGTTGAACTCTTGAATGTTCAACTCTCTCAGGAAACTTTCCTTTATGAAACACACCCTATACCTCCTTCAACCATCAAACCTCAACAACAAGACAGTATAAGTTGGCAAGGCTTGTGAACTGTTGATTATATGACCTGGGTTCAAAATCTGATGAACTCACTTTGCTTGTCTAGTAAAAAATATAAAAAATAAAGATTGGTTCAAGGATGTTGGATTTTTGTCAAGAAAAGTCAAGAATTTCTTACAATAGAACAAAGATGAGGTCGAATAAGTGAGATTTTTTCCACATTTAATTTAAACAAAAAATCATCAATGGCCTCCACATAATAGTAAATTTTGCACTTAAAAACATTCACAGTACATGATCATAAATTCATGTCTTTCATTCATAAAATGTTGCCATTAGCTATGATTTGAAGAATCACACACATTATTGAATTTACAACACCATTTATGTATAATAATTGAAATCAAACCAACCCCAATCTTTAATATAATTATTAACAACAAATAATGTTGCACATACCCATCAAAAAGAAGAAAAGAACAAACAAACAAACAAACAATGCTCTATACCATGATTTTCTCTGCACTTGAACAAAAAATAAAATAAAAAATAAGACAGATGTTCTTTTATACACTTATGAAACAGCTGGATCTCGTCTCCTCTACGGATGAAAATTTAATACACAGTGCCCACAAACCACTTGGTCCAAACAAGCTATAGTTGTAATCTCTCTCTTATCTCGTCGCCCTAAATAGATAGCTTCCAGGGGTTACGGTCAAAGTACCTTCCCCCATGATGGTTGTCGATCTTACTTCTCTCTCATGTATCCGTTCTAGTTCCGAGACCAAGTAACTCATGGATGGTCGCCTCTGGCTAGAGGGATTGACACACTGAGCTGTCAACTGTATGAACTCTTTCATGCCTTCAGCTGTGAAACTATTGCCCAATCTCTGATCAATGATTGCAGATATATCGCTCGAGTCCTGATAGTTTTGTGCCTTCACATTGTTCACAAGAATCCACAAAAAATAAATATATATTAAGTAGGATAATCAACAACTAAACTTCCTTTTTTTTTTTTTTTTTTTAGGTACTTAAACTGATTTCTTAATGGTTCCACTGCATATGTGCTGGCATATCAAAGTAATGAGATTTCCAAATGTGGCAACAATACTCCGGACTTCTAGACGAAGAATCAATCAGCTCAATATATATATATATATATATATATAGGGTCGCATTCCATGTACACATAAGTGGACTTATATCTCTACAAACCATGGTAGCCGTCAGATTAAACGAAAATCCAACGCTCAAGATCAGCTCGTCTTCAATCTAAAATAAAAGTTTCAAATTTAGTTTGACCTCCCCATGAAATCAGTTCGTCTTCAATCTCTTCTTTGAAACCCTAACTCACATTCCCTCTCTCAAGCCTGGGGATTTGTCGCACACCATATTTTCGATGCACCGTTTGATTCATTACTTGAAGCCCTTTTAGTTGTTATGATTATGTTTTGAGAATTCTTTTTTTTATTCACCTTTATCTACATCTTAGTTTTCATAGTTGTAGATTCAGCCATTTCTGCCAGTTCTCTTGAAGCATAACTAATCCGTTTAAGCATTTGCAGTTGGATATTACTATTTCTTCTCAAGTCAGGTCCGCAGAAGTGTAGTTTATGGAGATCAACCAAGAAATAGGTAGTTATACTTGATTTAATTAGGCATTTGGATTCTATATTTACCGATAAATAGTGATGGGCATAAGCCAGTTGTTGCATTTGTCACTGGTGGAGCCTGGATAATTGGGTGAGAATTTATAAACTTGCTGTAAAAATGCTTTAAGCTGATGTATAAAGACATTTATATTAAGAAACCCTCTGTATAGAGAAGAAGGTTTCTTTGCATAGAGAAGAGAGAGAGGGAGGGTGACAATCCGTCGTCGCCTAAGAGAGGAGGGTGAGAAGCCATGAACGACGATCGTCGAGATGAAGTCACCCTCACAGTAACAAAGAAGAGACTGAAGACGAGCTGAACTCACGGGGAGGTAAAACTAAATTTGAAACCTTTTATTTTAAACAACTTATGTTTTATTTGTACACTTCATCTCGAACATTGGATTTTCGTTTAATCCGACGGCTACCACGGTTTGTGGAGATATGAGTAGATATATGTGTACACGGAACGTGACCCATATATATATTGTGAGATGGCCAGGACCAAGCCTTGGGAAGCGGAGGTCCTAATTTTGATTCCCCCTTTGTGGCCACCACCTAGGATTAAACCAGTGCACTTGGTACCTGTGGAATGGATGATATGCATTCCCATGGGATTAGTCAGGTTGAGTACTCTAAGAGGCCTGGATACCCAAGGTATTAAAAACAAGACACAAAGTCCGAAATGTTCAAAATCAAGTAAAACGTTTCATGAAGTTCGCATGTCAGAATGACTATTTTTTTATGATGATCTCCTTCGTATGGATAATGCATTATCATTTGATTGTCCAACATGATTTCCATGTGAAGCCAAACAATGTGACTAAGAATATCAATACCATCCTCATTATCTATGCTTTATTCCTAAAATTTGGGAATAAGAGCATCCCAACTCTATATGCTTATGAGTTATGATGAATACTATCCATCAGAATTGGGAGAAGGATGAGATGGTCTTCCCTTCTTGGATACACACATGGTGTGTATACGACTGGTCAGGTGCATGTGAGTCCAATGGTCCACCCTAGATCACCAAGCAAAAAAAATAAATCCGATACATCCGATCTATCACATTATTTTATGTAGAGATGAGAGTATGATGAATGGCCTAGAATAAGTCGATATGTTCAACGATTGGGGAAACTGATTTAACAACGTTAGGTTTAAGATAGTTAAATACCCATTCAACGAAGCTTTGATCAGATTCTGAAAATCGAGTTTGAGCTTCCCGTCCACTTACTAACTCCAGTAAGAATACTCCAAAACTGTAGACATCACCTCTTTCTGAGAATCTCCCAAACTCTTTCACCCTACATAAATAAATGGATTAGATAAACATCAAATACAAATAATAAGTGATGATGGTATTGGTTCATCTTCTACGCTAGAATGAAAGTGAAAATACTAGTGAAATATTATCATCAAAGATAGAACTTGTTACTATTTAGATTCCTTATGATTAATATCACAAATATTGAGATATTGTGCTCAAAATATGATCTAATACTTGAAGAGTTTCAAGGAGAAGAGTAATACTCTGGAGCAAGAAATAGATCATCAGCCATTGTTTGAGAGGAAGAAGGACCTGCAACATCAACACTACCAAGTAAATTGCGGAGCCCCGCATCCGCAACTTTAGCAATGAAGTTTTCATCTATGAGGACATTGGCTGTTTTGAAATTTTTATGCACCAAAGGTGGACTCAAGGAATGAAGGTAATCCAAACCTGCATGGATGATGAACATGACTGCATCAGGCAGCATTACTTCGAGAATTTTTTATCCCTAAAGAGGAGATTTAGAATAATTCTAAGACTTAAAAGGATGTATATAAAAGAATTTCTTGGGACCCATTATATATCTTCAGATATTTTATCTTACTAAGAACAAATCAACTAATACCAGGAAAGCCATCAATGCTCACTGATTTTGCAGAGGATCACCTTTAGCTGCTCCTAGAGCTATTTTAAGTCTATGCTTGAATTCTAGCTTCTCATTGGAAACTTGACCAGGACCTACAAAAGAGAACCAATAAATTTCCAACTATGTATTTGAGTACAAAAAGACAACTAAAGAATGCAAAAGCATGCTGAGTAGATCATTATTAGATACGATCACGTATCACATACCCACATAAATCATTTTACACGAAGGGGGAAATGTTGAAGAATAATAAGGCAAGACGATGAGTATCAGTGGGCGAAGGGTTTATGGGGTGATACGAACAATATATTTCAGCATTGCTTACAATTTAAAGTATACTAATAAAAGATAAGTAAGTGAACAAACTGTTACCATATAAGTGACTGGAAATGCTTCCATTGTGACTATGTTCATAGATAAGCATTTGTTGCCCATTTTCCTGGCAGTAACCCAAAAGACTGACTAGATTCCGATGCCGAATGGATGAGAGATAGCGTACCTGATAGGAAATTTGGGCTCAATCATTCAAGACATAAAACATGGAAAAAAATAATGATATGAATGCAAATTTAAGGAATATGAGGAAAAAAAAATAGATATATAGACGACTTTCTTAAAAAGCACACAAGCATCATTCACAAGGTTATATACTAATGATGTTTCGAAAGGAAATTTATGAGTGAAAATTCCCAAATGCACACTTTTGTTAAAATTCCCATTTCGGTACACTCTTCATTTTCATTCCTAAAACATGCATGAACATGAGGTGACAAGATCATAGGTATTTATTCTAATTTTAAAGTGACAAACTCATTGATAAAAATTAAAATGTGAGGTAGGGAGATCACAGGTATTTATTCTAAAAGTGACGATCTCGTTGATAAAAAATTAAAACGTGGGGTAGAGATATCATGACTTAATAAATCAGGTATTTTAAGTCAAATATAGTTTGATAATTAACGGCGAGATCACTGGTATTTATTCTAAAAGTGACGATCTCGCTGATTTATAAAAGTGACGATACCGCTGAAAATGGTAATTTACGCAACTTATGAAATCCTCGTGCAAAAGAAAACGAGAGAAAATGGTAGACTAAATGCATCAAGCTTCATAAATACAGCAGAAGAGAGTCCCAAATTATAAAGAGCAACAACTAGAAAAACTTAAACAAAAACTAGTTTTTCCAATACAAAAAGTTTACCATCGACAAATTTTCCAACACAATATGAAAGAAATAAAAGTAACCCAAAAGAAAAAAAAAAAAATCATCAAGTCCCAAGTGCTTAGATAATTATTCATAGATGTAGATCAAAGGTGTTTGTTACCTCTATGATAAATTCCTGACTAGGTGCACCAGCTCGCTTTTTAATGGCTACGATCATTCCATCACGAAGTAAACCCTTAAACACCGCTCCAAATTTTCCTTCCCCTATCAAATTTATATCACTAAAGTTCTTTGTAGCTAGATCCAATTCTTCCAACATGAAACACCTTGCCTCTCGTGAATTAGATGGAAGTGATCCAGCTCCCATCAAAGACAACTCCCCTCCAACGTTTCTTCCCACTGAAAATTACCACACAAAAAAAAAAAAAAAAAACAAACAAACAAACAATGAAGATCGACAGCATATTTCTTTCTCTTCGTAGAAACTCAGTAAGCTTGAATTCCTTATCTTCTTATAAGTAATAGTTGCACTACCTTGAAGGGATGGATCAGACGAACCAGTCTCAGAATTTCTTGAAATGCTCCTTCTACGAGATAGGCAAAACCATACAAATATAATTATAATCCCCACCAATGCCACGGCTCCTGCAGCACCTCCAAGTAATGCTGCAAGAGTCCTTGACATTTGGTATGGGACCCACTTCAGCGGTGCAGAACTGTGGTCTCAGGGTATATATTCCTAAACATTTAATCTGAAATATAAATGATATAATACAATATAAGCCCAAAAGGGAGGAAGCAGCAACCAACAATCAAAGCCATTATATTTCTACATTTGATGAGATAACAACTATAATTTGCGAAAGACAAGTGCAATGACGGTAGCACGAATTAGAAAAATGCTTTAAAATATGAAAATTCCAAATATTTTCTTAATGGGAGTGAACCAGAATAAAAGGAGTAAATTGAAATAGGCAAGTTAATCATGAGATTTCAATTACTAATTGAAATCATAAAAAATTAAAAATAACGGCAAACGAATTGATCTAGGTTCCGTTAGGGGTGTATGTTTATTACACAAACGTTCAATTTCGCATACCAAAAAGAACTAAAGATGCATTATAAGATAAATGTCAATGATTTTCCTATTTGATATCGACGGACACGCATACATATTAGATGTTAGAGATTCTAAAATATTATTACACAAGAATTGAAGAGTGAAAATTCTTCCCCAATACAAGATTCAATGGAGATACATTTCATAATTTGGCTACAGGAAAATTGTATCCAGAAATTTGATAAGATATGTCTCAATAAGAAAGTTCTATCACTCAAAATCCTTGGAAGCAGTGTTGGATCATCTACATGTTATCCCAATCAATCTGAAATTCACAATTCAACTCTATACAAAAGCCATTTCTTTTCTTCAAGGCATATGTCTTTACATAATTTCTCACTACCTATGAAATGTGATCGTATGTGAAATTAAGAAAGAAAAAAAAGAAAAGAAATTATCATCTAAAATTCTTCAAATTAATTGTGTAAACTACATACCTGCAATCTCTTCTGCTTCATTCACCCATTACACAATACAAATCAATCAAGTTTTCCAAATGATACCAACAGAATCAAAATTCACCCACATTTCCTTCTCGAACCCTCTACCTCACACGGATCGGAACAAACCTCCCACGAATCGATAAATGAGAAATGCCCAGTTAAGAAATTGATCTGGGGATCTAAAAACAGACACACCCACTTTCGATTATGACCAAATTTGCGAACTTTTTAATGGCTCTGAATCGATCGACCAAGTGTTTCTAGACTAACTACAGTACAATAGCTAATAACCCTTACCTCAGAAGTATCTCCATTGTACTTTTTTATAACTTTATTAAGATCCCTTATCTGTAATATCGTTCGATACCGATTGATAGTGACTTGGTACCGACACGGAGACACCCTACCAAACCAACAAATTCAAATAAGTAGAACCAAAAAACAGGACAACCCTTTACTGTTTTGATGTTTTAAATAGAACCCATGGAGGAAAACCAGTGATTGAAGATTGAAGATGAAGAAGAAACGATAAGGATTGGTCTTTTAGAGAGAGAGAGAGAGATTGGGTTTTATTTCTGTGGGCTGTAAAGTAGTTTAATTGGGTTGTCTGGTGGTGCAAGTTGGAGGGTTTTTGCTGAGTTTTCTTTTTTATTTTTATTTATTTGCTTCTCTGTCCTGTTCACTGTCCAGGGCATCTTGTGCTGTAACAGACTCACAGTATGAGATTGATAAATGGCATGATATGAACTCAGGGACGTTAGGTAATTTTGAAATTTTATTAAAACAATTCAAGAAAATTAAGAGAGAGAGAGAGAGAGAGAGAGAGAGCATGTTCTCATGAAAGCTTGTGGGCCTCTTATTCCCACAAGGAAATATGTTGCGCCGCTCTCTTCCATTGAAAATAATATGGATCCTATACTCCAGTAATTGGGTAACGTTATCAACTCCATTTCTCTATTTTGCCACGTGGAAAATTATTTTGGGCCCACTGACTCATAAGTTGATGGAGTTGTGACGGTCATCAAGATGTCTTGATTATCTCACACGATATGATATGAAAGATTTTTTCCATACTATCTAAATTAGAAAAAAGAAGAAGAAGAAAAATAGATATCTCATTCATGAATAATACCAAGATGACCCGGGTGAATAATTTGATATCGAACAATTGTAAAATCATGATGGTATGACTATTGATTGCTTGGTTTAAAATCTCGATTTGACATCTTGTCTCGATCATGGATCAACTGAACTAATCGTCTTATCTTGGACTAGATAACCATTTTATTTGATTTACAATTATTTATTAAAATATATTTACATATAAAGAATTATAAGTTTTTTTATATTTATAAATAAGATAGATTATAAGATCATTAATTAGAAGATCATTTTCATTTTATTCAAAATCATGGTTGTTTCAGTCAAGTTTTATTGTCTTGGTTGAAAATTTCAAAATATTACCCAAGACATCTTATTTGTATCATGAAATGGTGTAAAGCCTAAGATGTCGTGTAAATCCATTCATTTAGTCAATGATATCGAGATGACTCAGTTATATCGATCTCAGACGAGATTTGAAACCATGGTTGATTGTGTATTAGCCTTCTGTATTTTTTATTTTTATTTTGAATCGTGATAATATAACTTATTCACATGGTATACTCAATCGACACACCCTGACGTGACAGGTTCGAGAATTGTAGATTTGTTCTTCTCAAAATACAAAACTTCACCTTTTATGGGGAAGTGCAATTCTATATCCCAAGGAGTGAAGATCTACGGCTTTCAAATCTATCACGTTGAGAGTGTCGATTAAGTATACCACGTGGGTAAGTCACATCATCATGATTCTTATTATTATGAGTTTCATAAACAGTAATATTGATGGGCTTCAAATCCAACGGTTAAAACTGATCAATCAAGTTGACTCTTTCTAATAGATCCATAAGTAGGGCGGGCCAAGAGGAAAGAAAAATAGAGACAGCGTTTGAATGGAACACACTACGCATTTGGTTCCTCTTTCTTGGGCTTATATTATTAAAAAAAAACACAAAATAATTACAACGGCAACCTTTCTTCCTTTTTTTAATATGAATTTTTTTTTTTTTTTTTTAAGGTAGACCTCGGATTCCTTAGATATTTAATAATAATAATCAATCAAAGTTGGTAACAGGTAACAGCAAAAGAGATAAATTTCACCAGAATTTGTGGACAAAATAATATACCTCTCTCTTGGGGCTTGGGTTTGATGCTTTTTTTTTTTTTTTTTGAATATTTAATGGAAGAAACTTACTGTACCAGGTGAGCTCTATATAATTAAATATTATGAGACTAATCATTGTTATAAATAATATGCTTCATTTAATGGGTGATGATGTAGAAGAGGTCGTCAGGTACTACGTGGAGTCGTTGGCACAACCAGATGGGCTCCATCACCTGCTTCATGTGCCCCAAAATTCAATTTAGGGTATTTTGACAAAAACTAATTTTTGTAAGGGCATTTTCGGTATTAAATTTATTTTCTTAGGTGTATTTATTACTCTTTAACGTATGACCTAAGGGCACATTTTTATTTTTAATTATTCAAATTGGATTTTGTCCTGGTGGTTATAATAGCCCACATTCCGATCCCATGTGTTGGCATTAATGAGTGAAGGTAAAATAATAGAGAATTATAAAACTGTAAAAATCTAAGCCCACAATTATATTATGGGTATTCTATATTTTATAATATATGACTGTTGGATTTAACATGTAACAAAAATGTGGAATATGAAATAATTTACCTGTTCATCCAAAATGAAACTGGAAAATCACTTAAAGAGAATTAAATATTCTAATATTTAAAAAAAAATCTATATTTTTTTTAAATTACCAAAAACGAATTAAGTCACTTGACAATCCAGCATTTTAATCATTTGAAAGGCATTACAATAATTTACTTGTTCATCTAAAAAAATATGAAAAATCATTAAAAGAGTGATAAATATTTACAAAAAATAAAAAAAATTCAAAAATTAACAAAAACGAATTAAGTCACTGAACAGTTCCGTGTTTTAATCATTTGAAGGGCATTTTTGGTAAGACAATGTATTTCAACACATTAAAATGCTGGACTGTGAGTGACTAATTCGTTTTATAGATTTTTTTGTTGTTGTAAATATTAATCATATTTAACCCTCTTTTAGTAATTTTCCCACAAATAAATATATATATATATATATGGGTAGCGTTCAATGGCAAACTTTTTGGCAAAACATTTTTCAAAACATCAGTTAGAGGTTTTGGAATGGGCTGATTTTTGGTAAGGATGATCTCTACGGTGAGGAGATCATCCTCACCAAAAATCAGCCCATTCCAAAACTTCTAACCCATGTTTACAAGCTGAAAAATCGTGGACCGTCCATTTTTTGTAAACTGTTTTTGATGGGGTTAGAAGTTTTGGAATGGGCTGATTTTTGGTGATGATGATCTCCTCACCGTAGAGATCATCCTCACCAAAAATCAGCCCATTCCAAAACCTCTAACTCATGTTTTGAAAAATGTTTTGCCAAAAAGTTGGCCATTGAACCCCCCCCCCCCCCCCCCTATATATATATATATATATATATATATATATATCACATAAAAACTAATTGTCACAAACTAAACCGAACTTATTTCTTCACAAATGATTTCTTACATAAAAACCTTTTGGACCAATTTCTTTTTTTTACGGCCCATTTGGCACTCCACCATGTTTTTTAGCTTAAGAAAATCCATTCAAGGGCGCAGACCGCACCGAATGTTTAAGCCAAGCCACACAATTATCTCTCTGTACATGGAATTCTTTAGAAACTTATCTCACGTCTTTCGGCAAAAAACTTTCCCGTCACTGGCTGACCTGGAAATAGTGCCAGCCAGACTCCTGTGTCTGCACCTCCCTCGGCTGGAATATTCCCTGCCCAACCTGTCATGGCAGTCTTCACCCAGCCAGGGCAGTAGCAATTGATATAGATATGGTGACCATCTTGCCGATTGGAGAGTGCCTTTGCCATCAGCCGTGTGTAAGCATTAACTGCAAGTTTCGATACAGAATAGTCGGTAAACATTTGAGGCCACACACCCGATGTCCAACTGCCATGTTTCACTTGTTCAAGAAAATCAGTTACAGTCCTGTCAATCAGTTCTTCGGAGAGAGTATCTTCGTCAGTTAGTTGTTGTCTTAAGGTTATATCTCCCAATCTCTGTCAAAATTTAAATAATCAACTACAAGTGCTCAGTATATTTTTCCAAATGAAGGTAAAAAATCGAATAATCAATATATCTCTGTCACTCCCCAAAAAAGCAATGGTGCCACAAGTTAATAACAAGGTTTGAGAAATCAATTGTGGAAACTAAATCTCATAAAATTCGGTCTGGATCAGTCAAAACTTGATCGGATGAGGACTAAATCTAGAACCCCAAGTTAGATTCAAGTCAAATTCAGGTCCTCCTAGAACAAGAGTCTAGTTTTGAGCTTTCAAAAACCAATCCACTAGAAAGTATTTGAAGGTGACAGCTAGCTTAGTTGATAAAGTCTAAGTGCGATGAAACCATAGACCTGGGTTCAATTCTCGTCATCACAGAGTTACTGATCTCACTAAAAACATGCTTACCCATCATCCCAAAAAAAACCCTTTTTAGTATTTGGAAGGAATAATAGGTACCCAGTAAACCGTAAAATGGAATAAAAAACTGTTTTTGAAAGAATATAATAAAAAAACATGAAGAAAGAAAATCTTGTGTTGGGGAAACCTTTAGGTGTTTCAAATTAAATTAAAAGATTCCAGAAGACAACTAGAAGGAACATCAAAGAAGAAGAATTCCCCACTTACATTTCTCCTGCCATTTAATCTACCAAGTCGGGAGCTCACATTCACAATACGAGCACCGGCAGCAGAAGGTTTCATCAGTGGGATCGTAGTTTCAATCATCCTTTTGGTACCAAAATAGTTTGTCTCAATAACCTTCTCAGCAAATTCAACAGAATTATCTGACCCAAGATTAAAGTTAACACCAGCATTGTTTACCTGCACATACAGAATTAGCTATGTGAAGACAAGCAGTACATAGCTCATTATTATTATTTTTCCCCTTCTACATCATATATGGTTGTTTTAATAAAAATGTCACGAGAAAAATCTAAAGTCACGCACTCATGAGGACACATCCTTACCGAGCACATTAAATATTTTTAGCCTCATAAAAAGTGGGTTACAAGTTGAACAATCATAGACTGTCCACTTTCACCGTTAAATGTCATATTTGATAGGGTTAAATGTTTCAACAGGGGGTTGAAACTTCTAAGTTCATTCCAATCATCCACGGCATGTGACTTTGGAAGTCAACTTTCCATGCATCTATAGATTTTGATCCACAAGTAAAATAAGGTTTTGCAATAAATGCCCTAAAACTCCCCCATGAGAGAGGAGTGAATTCATTCAAATAATTCAACATCAAATAATAATTGACTTCAGTTATCAAAAAAAATTAAAAAAAATTCTGGTGAGGTGAGCTCAAAAGAGAACTGACATAAATCTTTTGCAGTGTTTCAAATTATGCAATTCCAATCAAAAGACTAAAAGGAAAGAAAGAAAAAAGTGTATTTTTCTTGAACAAGGTTTGCCAAGTAGTTGGAGATTGGCACCTCTATTTTTTATAGTATTTTGATCAACTTGAATGGTGAGAGTTCTTGATCTACAGCGCCCATGGATGCAGCCCTTGAATGGATCTTGGTTCACATCTCTTGCTTGGTAGATCGTTTTCTCCATTTATTTATTTTTAGCTGCTATCATAATTATTCTGTCGTGTCCTGTATTCAATTCCAACTACTAATGTTTAAGTTGTGGGTGAACCAGATCTAACAAAATCTCCCCCTCCTCCCCCCCCCCCCCAACTTGCAGTTCAATAAATTTCAAAACGTATCCAAAAAAGCCCTCAAAAATAAGGAAATTCATATGTTGGACATGCACCTAGGGATATTATGTGGCTATTAGAAGAAAAAAAGAGTGGTAAATGGAGGAATTTATGTTAGAGCGCTACAACTAAACAAAATCAAATCAATATAAAAGGTAAAATAATTGGAATTGGAGCAAGACAAGAAAGTAAAGAAGCGCTAAGCATCTCACCAAGATGTCTATGCCACCATAAGTCTGGTGTATCCATTCAGTAAATAGTTTAATCGATAGAGGATCCAAAATGTCCAATTGATGGACAGCCACATTTAAACCTTCTTCTTGTAAGGACTTTGCTGCTTCGTGGCAGTTCTTGATGTCTCTTGACGTGAGAATAACACTCAGCCCATGAACTGCAAGTTGTCGTGCTATCTCATACCCAATTCCTCTGTTAGCCCCAGTCACCACAGCAATTGTTTCTGAGCACCACCACCTAAAC
Source organism: Akebia trifoliata (assembly GCF_017979445.1). NCBI lineage: Eukaryota > Viridiplantae > Streptophyta > Magnoliopsida > Ranunculales > Lardizabalaceae > Akebia > Akebia trifoliata. The sequence continues at coordinate 228,688 of NC_141377.1, forward strand.
CACAGTAACATTGAGCTTAATAATAAATTCTCCTTGATGTAAATCGGATGCTAAACATGTACCATAATGTTCTTAAGTCAAGGCAATAAACTAGACTGAAATTGTTCAAGGTCTAAACAAATAATTTTGCAGAACCATCATTAAGATTTCGTTATGAAGTTTAAGAATTGCAAAGTAGAAGTCAGGACAGGGGAAAGGAAAACAACCCAAATCAAGTTTGCAATTTAAGTAGTAGAGATTTCTAGACAAGTAGTAAATCATTTTTTGAGAAAACAAAATCCAGTTCAAATCATTTTTTTTTTTTTTTTTGGAAAAGCTCGGATTGTTTTTGAGAACTAGGCCAACTCAGCTGGATTTGATCGATTTTGGTGTTTTCAATCTATATAAATGATTATTAAGAATTTAAATGCTTGTGATTAATTAAAATCATCAGAAATTTGTGATGGAAGTATCTATTAATCCAGTTTATAACAGAAAAAACCAATTGTTTTTAAAAATCTAAATACATATTCATCAACAAACATATTTGATTAAGCCGAGTGGGATCGAATCACCTGGTCCAAACCAGATTTGACAGTCCTTACAATCAATGAGCCATTTTCCAGCCCATCTGAAACCCTAATTTGTGAACTCTTCAATGAAACTAACATCCTATATTCTGAAGTTATTTTAGTTTTTCTTCCAAAACATCCGCTTGATTCCACTAAAAGGGTTTAATAGCAATTCTTCCATGGAATGAACCCTAGATATTTATGAGAATTCTTCCATGAAAAAAAAAATTCAAACATTGATTCCACTAAAAGGGTTTAATAGCAAAAGAATTACTTTCAAGGGGAAATTAGGGTTTAGGGTTTATGACCTCTCTTGATCTGTGTAAGGGATTTTTCTCTGGTCGGAGATCTCTTGGAGTCTCTTCTCTCTTCGCTCCTTCGCCTTCTCTTTTCTCCCCATCGATATTTCTTTTTGATTTACAGGTCGTTGGACGCTTTTGTGTCCAAATCAGTCCCCTTCCCTTTGAAAAGCAAAGATGTTGCCATTTCCAGGAGGAAGACACCTGACAAAAGAATCTCGAAGAATATCCAACAGTTTGCAGGTTGTAACATCATCTGTCACTCTCGAGGTTATAATTTGAGTCCTTTTTACTTGGGAGACCCCGAACTCTAGTATTATTTACATTTTCACCCTTTCTTCTTGATAAAGAGAGTTGCTATTGGCACCCCAACTTTTACTCTTTACACTCCAATTAGAAATAATGAAAATAGGATAAATTACCGTTTCATGTGTTGAATATGACAAAATTCCGAGTATAGTAGATTGTTCATTTTTATTCCCAAAACATGTTTTTATTAGTGAGTTTGCCACTTTCTTACCAACGAAATTGTCACTTTTGCCGGTGAATTTTCTAGCAAACTTATTCTAAAAACATTTTTTGGGAATTAAAATGAACATTGTATTGGAATCAGAATTCTTGTAAAAGTTGCCCATGTTTTGGGAAATATCTGAAGAAAATAAGTGAATGATTAAGAATAAGGAAAGTTGGGGTGCCGATAAAAGTTTTCTCATTTTTTTTAATACTAGATTTCTAATTTTCAGATTTAGGACTATATGACAAAGTAAGTATTTAATTGTAATAAATTGTCACCAAATAGAGGGAAAAAAAACCCTCTATCTTCATATGTTATACTTTATACAACAGGCAATAATAATAAATAAATACCAATCAAGAAAAACTGGTGACAATTTATTACAATAAAATACTTACTTTGTAGTCAAAAATACAAATCATATATATGTATATAATTTTTTTTTTATTGATAATTATTTATTACAATAAAATACTTACTTTGTAGTCAAAAATACAAATCATATATATGTATATAATTTTTTTTTTATTGATAATTATTTACTACTATAAAATAGATACTTTGTTTTCAATTCTATAGCTATAAAGATAGAAGTGGGGTGGAATTTCAACTTTTTTTTTTTTTTAATTTCATGGGTTTTTAGTTGTTTCGATTTCTAGTTTAATTTTCGTTCGATCCAAGTTTGATTCGATCTCTGAGGGTAGAATCGAACTCGAACCAATTTCTTCGATTTTGGTTCAGTCAAAGTACATTCAAGTTCAGGTTTGATCTTGTTTTTCAGTCTGGGTTTCAAGTAAAATGTACATCCCTATGATAAGTAAAATTTTTTTAACAATAATTATAATTAATGCATAAAAGTTTATAAACAAACAAACCATATTTATTCTCTCTCTCCTTGAAATTTTTTAGATTACAATGACAAATTGCTCCATGGTCTATCATACTTCTCTCATCATTTTGGTCATGCGAATTGTGATTTGGGAGTTCGAAGCTTCTTTGTGTTTCATTTCTGATGCTTGAGAGGTTGTCATTGGAGTGGCCATCTTCTCTCCATTGAAGCAAGCTAGGCTCGAAGCTTCAGATGACATTCAATACTACGATTCAACACATAAAATAGAAAAAAACAAAAAAGATTTTATTGCCACATCAATTTTTACTTAGAGCAACCAAAACATTTAGGTTAGGGTGAATCTTCATTTCATGCATTGAATATGACGAAATTCCAAATTCAGTACATTTCATTTTAATTTCAAAACATGTTTTTTTTTTTCCAATGAATCTGTCATTTTTATAATCAACGAATTTAGTAATAAAATACCAACAATTTAGCCATACCAACGATCTCACTGGTAATTTATCAGCGAATTCGTTAATACAAAGTGACGAATTCACTAAAAAAAATATGTTTTGGAAATTAAAATGAACTTTGTATCGGAATTTTGACATTAGTTGTGCATGGTTTGGGAAATATATCTTTAGGTTAAATACTTATTATCATTATTATGAATTAGGGTGCTCTAAGAAAATATTGTGGTGGCAATAGAAACTCTCTAAAATTATTCAATTGTTGTGACATAAATTTTGCAGAACGAAATAAATATCCCTTTTCAAAGCAACTATTAGTATTTGGAAGGGGTGGGGACGAGGCACAATTTAATCCTAAGTCTAAGTTTTGTCATTTTCTTTGCTAGTAATGAGTAATAACCACTTGTGGCTACTATGGTGATTGTGTTTCCACTTTGGCCAAGGGACTTACTTTGAATTAAAATTATATATTTCTATAGGTTTGATTGCAATTATTGTTAAAAGAATTCTTTATCATTTATCTCAATATTCATTTAAATGTTTAACACCTAATTTCATTAACAGATCCCAATTCGGGTCAGTGGACCCAATTAGACGTGCAAAAGCTTATTTCCAAGACTATTAAAAATAAGAATAATGATTTTCTAAAACCCGTACACCCCCATCATAGAATCATAGATCATTCATTATTTGCTTCGTGATACACAAAATCATAAATATTATTCTTGTGTATCCTAAGACAAATGATCTACAATTATGAGATGGGGGCGTATGTCAGATTATCATGAATATATATAAAAATAATGTGGTGTCCAAAGTTTGGTGTGAGCTCCTCACACAATGACTATATAAACACCCATAATCGTACACATCCTTAGGGTACAATTTTTCATATTCAATCACAAAAATTCAATGTTAAACTTATATCTTATGAGTCTACTTTTTTGTTGTATTAATTGTATAGATGGAACCATTGTTGGAGCTACCATTCAACTTGATTGGTGACTTCTTACTATTAGAACCACTAATTCTTCATGGTCAAATCTTTATTATTGATTTGATTTTTTTGGTAATTCAAATCAATATCATATCATATGAGAAAAGAAAAGAAAAAAAGAGAGCAATAATCATTATACACGTGTCCACAACGCAATTCCCATAAACACATGCTTGATTCCAAAAGGATCCTGAATACGGGTAATTGCTTGATTATATGCCCTTAGGTCGAAAGGTCAAATATTTATGTTAGTGACATATTAATTGTCGTTAGATAGATAAATCAATTTCGAGTTTTTAAAAAATGAGTCATTTAAACCCCAATGATGACAACTAGTTGAAAAAAATCCTTTGGAATGCACAATTATCTGAAAAGTAGATCGTGACTTATAAATATGATCGAAATGAGAAAATTATCAGAACACATTTTCTTTACATGACTTCAAGAAGGTGATAACTACTGTCACAAGATCGACGATCATGATAGAAACAATATGACAATTTGAGTGGCTAAGCTTTGTCAACGTAATTCTCACCATTTCAACCTATGATTAGAATTTACCCATGAAAATTTATTGAATTCTTCAATAAGAAATAATTAATCGAAATGATAAAATAATAAATACTTTATTTTTAAATGATTGGAGTTGATTCATGATATTTTTGGTGTGTAGTGTGTAAATCCATCAACGGACAATGGGAGTGGTTTGGGATTTACTGTTAAAAATTTAAGCTAAAGTAATCTCATATATCCAATAAAAAATTATTTCAGAAGAGTGCAATTGCTTTCGCTATATTTTCCCCAGGGGGGGGACTTTGTTTTTCACTGCGTTTCATACTGCGCTATGAGGAGATGTGCACATAACCATAGATGTTTTTGACTCATATTTCAAAGAAACACATCTATGGCCACTACATCAATGCAGTGTGAAACAAAGTGAAAAACAAATTAAGTCCCTCTAGGACTTTCCTTTTCCCACTATCGTCTAGGATTTAGTCGATTTAACACCCTTATTTGTTTATAAGAAAATCTTGGGAGGGCATTGTTTTTCACTGCGATTTTCACTGCGTTAGTGTGATAGATGAATTTTCTCGAGATACGACTAAAGAGAATCAACAGTTATGTACACACCTCCATGTCCGAAATGTGAGAATCGTAGTAAATCTGAAAGTCACCCCAGCATTACTCTTTATGGAAAATCCTGGGAGGACTTTGTTTTTCATTGTGATTCTCACTACGTTAGTGTGATAGCTGTACATGCAAATTTTCGCTCTACCTCAAGATCCTCCTTAGAAATTTCCAACTCAGTGGATGACCTACTACATGACCACTCTGACAATCAAGTTAGAATTAATGTAGAGCTAATAAAGAATTCTCAAGGAATATTTTTTCTAACTTTTAATGTGAGTTGTAATCTGATATTTATAGAGTTCTTGGCTCGTAGATTTTCCACGATCCTCTCAATGATTTTTGTCAATGTGGTTGTGCATGTTCCTTGACCTATCATTTGCTGGGGCTGCTATGCTTGACCTGTTAGGGCAACGACAGGTTAAACAGATCTGTCAAGCTAAGAGTTGTTACATTTGTCTAGTCAGTGACAGAGTTGTCTCATCTATCCTATCAAATCTTACATGCATCTGACCAATATTTATGAAAGTCGGTTTGATACAGCTCAATGATTCACTTTCCACTTGACTCGGTAAGTCAGTTATAATTTCTTTGGATTTTCTCATGTCACTATCTCCGAGAAATGCCCTTAACAATAATCAAAGATGAATTTTCTCGAGATATGACTAAAGAGAATCAACAGTTATGTGCACACCCCCACGTCAGAAATGTGAGAATCACAGTAAATCTGAATGTCACCCCGGCATTACTCTTTGTTATAACGCATTAAGTATGTTATATGTACATTTTTCACTGTTTCTTTATTTATTTTTCGAGGCATTGTAGCTAGAAAAGTTTTACCCAAAACATTATTATATTATAATAATAATAATAATAATAATAATAAGAAGGGACAAATAAATTCTTCCAATATTATTAAGTAAGAAGATCAAGTACATTACACATACATAAATATCCTAATCAAACCAAATAGTCTTACTACATACACACATAATTCTTATTTAAGATCGATCAGAGATTTTTTTCTTTTTTCTCATTTATTTGTTTTTGGGTTTCTGAGTTGGGACCTAATAATAGTCCTACCAACACATGAACCATTCATCTCTCTCTCTTTGACCCTAAACTAAAATACCCATTAATCCATCATAAACGATTCAAAGGCACTGAGTCACGACTCAGTTATTGACAACAGTAGGGACACTATGCAACACAACGGTTTCAACGGTCAGACCGGGTCCGAAGCCGAACAACACACCCCATTCCAACCCATCACCAGTTGTCTCTTTCCCTTGTTGAAGAGACTTGTTTCTCATCTCATCAAGAATGAACAACACACATGCACTCGACATGTTACCATACTCGCTCAAAACGTGCCTAGTGGGTCCGAGTTTTTCTTCCTTAAGACCGAGTTTTAACTCAACCTGGTCGAGAATGGCTGGGCCACCTGGGTGAGCGATCCAGAACAAGGAGTTCCAATCACTGATTCCAATTGGAGCAAAAGCTTCTAGCAGACTCTTTTCAATGTTCTTGGAAATCAACCCGGGTACATCTTTCAACAAGTGAAAAGTGAGACCAACTTCACGTAAATGTCCATCAATGGCACCATCCGAGTCAGGAAGAATCGTCTGAGAAGCAGAAACGAGTTCGAATAGTGGACGTTCGATGGACGTGTTTGGGTCAGCACCAACGATCACAGCCGCTGCACCATCACCAAAAAGTGCTTGGCCCACAAGAGAATCCAAGTGAGTATCAGTAGGACCACGAAAAGTAACGGCAGTGATTTCGGAACACACAACAAGGACACGTGCACCAACATTGTTCTCTGCGAGATCCTTAGCAAGACGAAGTACAGTTCCACCAGCAAAGCAGCCTTGTTGATACATCATAAATCTTTTAACGGACGGTCGTAAACCAAGGAGCTTTGTAAGTTGGTAGTCCGCACCAGGCATGTCTACACCCGAAGTAGTACAGAATACAAGATGGGTGATCTTTGATTTGGGTTGGCCCCACTCTTTGATCGCCTTTGATGCGGCTTCTTTACCTAGTTTGGGAACTTCAACGACTACCATGTCTTGACGTGCATCAAGTGATGGTGCCATGTAAGCACAGATGTTTGGGTTCTCTGTGAGAATTTCCTCTGTGAGGTGCATATAGCGTTTTCTAATCATAGATTTGTCACCTGCATACATGTCCAATCAAGTCTATTATTATTATGTACAAAAAGACTTGTTTTTTTTTTTTTTTTTTAACACACACAAAGAAAATCAAACAAGAGAGAGAGACGTACACATTCGCTTGAACTTCTCTTTCAAATCGGTGAGGTGTTCACTTTTAGTGATTTTGAAGTAGAAATCAGGGTAGTCAGCCTGGTAGACACAGTTGGAAGGAGTAGCGGTTCCAATGGCTAGTACTGTGGCTGGACCCTGAGCACGCTGAGCCTTCCTGATTTCCTCCACTGTCACCATGATGGGCTAATTAACTAGTTTTTTTTTTAAAAAAAAAATTTGATACAACACTTACTATATATCAAAACTCTCAAACTGATCTTTAGAAACGTCAACACAAGTAACTTCTTCTGTGCTCTTAGAAAAGTTGGATATAGTCAGTTTTATAGTCACACACAAGTTAATGGGTTGGTTGTAGAGTGGGGTAGATGGGAAACCACGTGGGTTCTTCGTTATTTAGTTGAACCTATGGTTCTTCTTCTTACACGTGAGTTTTTATTTTATTTTCTTCTTCTCAACATTTTGACGATTTGGTATAATTTCTTCCATCAACCTTTTGTAAAGTCTCTCATTGCTCCACGTACGTCTCATGGATGGTTTGAATTTTCAGTGCTGGGACTCAAAAACTCTCCGACGTGGCATGTGCAAACAACAGTAGATTCTTTCCCTCGGGATACACAACCACCTGCCATATGCAGTTACGTATCCAACCAGTCAGGTACAAATACTGTTTTAAGATACCAACGTATCAAGAATCTTTTTTTTTTTTTTAAATACGAAAATATTGGAATGACACATGGTATTTACTACGATTCTCACAAACCATAGATGTGTTTCTTGGTGATACGAGTAAAAACCATCTATGATTATGTATGTATTTCCACGTCAGAATTGTGAGAATCACAATAAATCCTAATAGTACAAATCATGTGGATCTTGGGTGGAGGAATAAAACCCACCTCTCTCACCTTAACACATGCCACGTTAGTCACAAACAATCCAAGGAAACTATGAAAAGGAGTTGTCTTAGACTTTAATTGATTGTGACTACATGGCATTTGTTGATTAGGGCTGTTAATGGGTCTGTTCCGATTCGGTTATTATTATGCATATTAGAACAATAACCACTATATTTTATCGATTTTGATTCTTGTCGATTCTGATTCCGATTTTAAAATAAGTGAAACAAGAATCGTCAAAAATCACGAGTACTTATTAGTTTCGATTCTCAAGAATCAAATGAGAAAAATTATTTCAAAAATCATTATAAAATAAATTTCTTCTAAAAAATAACATATTATTTGTAAAGTATTAACTTAATAATATTTTGTTCCACTGAAAATATGATTTAATGACTTTTATTTTCAAATTTTAAAATTTATCTCCTATACAAGTAATAAATTTAAAAAGAAATGACTTATTTTAAACTCAAATGTTTAGTTTGTATGAAATTTGAAGAATTTTATATCATATATGTTAATTTTAAAATATAGGATAACCTTCTATCATGTATAATGACAAAATAAATTGGTTCCGGATACTCGCAAGTACCCATCGAATAGAATCTAATGATTTTGGATCCTATCAATTCGATTCCAATAAAAAAAAGAATCGAAATCAAGATTTTCGATTTCGATTCTGGTTCGATTCCAAGTAAATGGGTATCCATTGACACCCCTAATCTTTATGTGTGGGAGGAGGGTTTAATTTCGCCACCCCAAATAAATAGGAACTAGACTTGAAAAGAGAACATATTATATGAGTGAAGGTAGACTAGAAGTGTCAGATACCAAAAATTTGAGTGGCCATAAATACCCTTACTTCTATAATTAAATTTAATATGATAAAGGTCATTTTAGTTATTAAAAAAAAAAAAAAAAAAAAAGAAACCAAGAAAATTATAATTTTGCTTAGTTTTCAAAATTAGAAAAGTATTTTTTATTTATTTATTATGTAATCTTCAAAATCCCTTCTTATTAGAAGTGACGCGTCACTATTTGGACTTAGTATTTCATAGAATCATTCGTTTCTCATAAAATTACTTTACTTCTCATACGATGTTTGAGGTTGTCCATCAAACAGACGGTTGAGATAAATGGACATGCATTTGATACTAAGATTCAGTGATGATTCCCCATCTCAACCGTTGATTTGATGGAGAATTAAATTTCCATTTTTTTTATTGGATGAATATCTGCGTTCGTGCAAAGAAGTAGTTGGCACGGATTGAAGAAGCTCCAATGAGAAGAGAAAACGTAATCTTTAGGTGAAATTGGTGGTTGGACGTCTCTGTCACACTACTATGCACTGTGGTTGGCATTAAATAGGAAGGTGAATAAGGTCCAGTGGCCTCAGCAGTTCCCACATTTCTAACTTTTCTTCGGATCTGCAAAGATTTTGTCACAAATACACTTTTGTTGGAATCTCTACGAGTTTTCTTCCATCACAACGGTTTGTTAATTTGTTTGGGTAAGAGGCCCACAAAGGCATAATAAGGCTTTCGAAACTGGTTGTAGGTAGTAACATTGCGGGGGAAAAGCTTGCCCACTTCAAAACCCTCTCCATTGGATTCCACGTGGCATTTCAAAGGAGGTGTTTACAAATTTAGTGAAAATGTAAGGGTTTGAAATAAATAGAAAATGCCATGTGTCTTATAATGAAGAGGGTTGCTTCGAAATTTTGAAGCGGACGGGACTCATGGAGGAGGATAGGTTGATTTCACGAGAGGAGCCATGATTTTATTTTTCGGAGGGAGGGGGGACCTATAGTTAATAGTACAATTGAAGAGCTTGAAAACGAAAGTTTTTGATAATAAAAAATTAAGATATTTTTGTTTGAAAGTTCAAAAATGTTATGAGACAAGACCTAGTCAAGGGGCAATGTCATCTTCAAATATTGAAAGGGAGGCTAAAAATTAGAGGGAGTGGAGGCAAATGAGGCATGCAGATTATGTACACTCGAGCCACGCCCATAGTCGATCCAATGGCTACTAGTGGTTGATAAGTTTAGGTGGGGACATTAGTGTTCACAAAAAAATGACGTATCGTGGTTGGTGCCCTCAAAAGTTGATGTTGAACTAGTGAAGTGACTCCATTGCCATGTCAATTTGACCTAATCTATATAATTTGTCATCGTGTACCCTAAGGGCATGTGTCATGAGGCATTAAATACACCTCCAAACCTAATTTTTCCATACATTTTTTTTTTTTTTTATTACTTGAGGTACGTCTTTGATTTTGTGGACAAAATTTTTATTTGGAGGGAGGATGTAATAACCCAAATCAACTATTAAAACACCAAAATCAGACATAAAACAAGCCCGGAAGGGTGATCTGAATTTTCATCCCTCTAAGGTAACTTAGATGTTACTATATGTAGCTCACTAGATATAAATATGTCTCTTCTCACCTTAAATTGGTTGCTCACATCAACAACATTAAATGTTGCATATCATTACACATGGCCCTGCATGTAAGACTTAATTGTCGTATGTCCAACTCACCTACCATGCAATCAATCACATTATATCACATTAAACTTGACATTTTATTTTGATTGTGCAACTCACCAAATTTTTGTTTAATGATACCATATCTTTAACTAAGAGAGAAATATCAAATTAACTTCCATGCACTACCCTACTTAGTCATTAACTTAACCTTTAACTTAAACTAATTCCAACCACCTCTTAAGTAGGGTGAAAATTTTAATTAATCTTAATTAACTAATCTAACCCTAGTTAATTTATCCCTCTCTATACTTAACCTCATTATATAAAAGAACTTAGGCAAATCTACAAGTTTTTACACTCCCATACGTTCACCTTCATCCTATGCATCCCTAAAGACCTCTCATTACTCTAATTATCTCCCAAAAATCCTCATAACCTCAACTCTACTAGATATGAATTCATCTAAAAGCTTTTATCCAACTCTACTAAGAACTTCTTAAATGTGCTTGAAGAAAATTCAGCAACCTTGATTTTTATAGGAAGGCTACTCTTTATACCACCTAAAATAGAATCTTGAGAAAAAGTTCTCTTTAGTAATCATCAAGGGGAATAGTTTCTCACAACTCTATATTCTTTTCTCTATTCAACACGCTTTTAACTAATTCATATTCTTATTATTTCTACACGACATTATTCATTAGATTCTCTTTTCACCAAGAAATTCTACCTTCAACTCATAATAGGAATCTCCCCTCAAACACTTTTAAAGGGAGACACATTTATTCAAGTCTTAAATAAGCTAAAGGAAGATATAGTCAAACATACTTTAATATAAACTGTGGAGGGATAAAATTGTCTCCTATCCAGATCATTCATTTGCACTATCAACACGCATCTCGAAACGGATATGTCGCAGCATTTGAAGATAATTCTATCTTATTAAAAAAGAATCCTAATTTAAGAGAATTATTACAATTTTTATGTAATTATTAATTTGAATAAATGGTAATATGGTCAATTGTAACTTAATTATGGTTATAACTTTTTTCAAGATTTTTCTATTTAAAGGCATTGAGACCATTGTAAAGAAGGGGAGAGGAGGAAAAAATATAAGGGAGGTGAGGAGGTTACGTAACTGTGAGATTTACAGTGAAATGATTTCCTAAACCCGTAGACGTAGGCACGTTTGCTAAACCATATAAAAAACCTTGGTCTTCTCTATTTTTTCATGTTCTTTTTATTAGTTTGTGTATTTAATGATGAAATCAGGAATAAGGGTCAATTTATCACAAAATCAACCTCTACATAAACCATAACCAATCATATTTAATAGTCTTGTGTGTTTTTCAGTCCAAGAAAAACTCAAGGTAACGAAATTGAAGCACATAATCAAAGTCAAAGAATGTAATTTTTGCAAGTTAGAAGGTACATATACCTTTTCACTCTAGGTAGGCCACCTGACATACTTTTAATGCTCATATTGCTGATTTTAAAATAAATCATTTTCAAAATCTATTTAACTTCTTTAAAATAAGATGAAATGATGGTGTGTTCTATAATTCACTTGTCATATTTCTAGAGTAATTTTCTTTGATTAAGTTATGAATGATTTGGTTATTTGACATAAATAAGGTGTGAAGAAAGTTTAATCATTACTCTTTATACCACCTAAAATGGAATCTTGAAATGATATTGTGTTCTATAATTCACTCCTAAGAATGACTCATGAAAAACACACATGATCCCAGCCCTTTACAAAATCCAATGGTTGAGATTTATGCGTATCATGACAACACAAATCTCATAGAGATGTATCTTGAGGAGAAATCTCAACCATTGGATTTTGCATTTAAAGGGTTAGGATCTTGTGTTTTTTTCACGAGTCATTCTTAGGAGTCAACGGATCTTGAGCCTAAAATCTATACACTTTTAAGTTATGGACTGTTTTTTACTATCTCTTTAAGCATTATGATCATAATTAGTCAATGGAAGAGCATTGAAGGAAATCCTACTAAACACTTCTCATAATTGCCATGAAATATTTTTGCTTATAACATAGAAATATCTTATTTTTACCATGAAATGTTCATGTATTATAAACTAGAAAGTTCTCAATATTTCCATTTTACAATGTAAAAATATCTCATTTTTATCATGGGAAGGGAAGTTTCCAGTTATTCTTGTACATCAATCCATGCATTACAGTGATGATACTTCGTTGCAATTGTACTTACTACACATTATAAAAAAATTCACTTCGATTGCATCGTAAATAAAAATTATGAATTATGTTGCATCCCAAACTGATTTGATGAGGAATCCATTCTTGCGAACAAACATAACCGCCACATACAACTAGGACTAGGAGCACTCCATCTTCTGATATATATAACATTTCTTCTACTGTGGTTCTGTTGGGTTGAGAACTAAATCAAATGAGAGGTATTTGCTTTTCAGGGTAGTTTATTACTCAAAGATTGTTTGGTGATACAGTTCGAGAAAAGGGTTCCAATTTTTCTCATGGAATGAAGAAACAATCGAGAAGAACATAAATATAATCTTAAATAGAGAGAAACTGGCCAAAGACAGTAGTCCTCTTGCCCATCTATCAAGTTGACCACAAGTAAAAGTGAAAATTTACAAAGAACTATAAGTGCACACATAGGATTTATATGAATACAAATGCCGGGTAAATAATATTAATAATGACAACAGCAGCAACGGAAATGCCATGCGTACGACAAAGAGCAGGGCAAGCATCAGAGCATACTTTTGGAATAGATACATCTCAATGGCTTGTTTTGAAGTGCTCTCATCACGTTGCATGCTGCCCTTATATTATAATAGGAAATTTTAGCAAAACTTCACTGCTTGCAGGCCGTATAAGGAGTGTGAATATCTACATATTGCTGAGCCCAACAAAATTGAACTGTCAACATGACTAGGGACTCTTAACACTCTATGAGAACAAAAAAAGAACTACCTCAAAGAGAACTCTTAACCTTCAAAATTTCTATTCAGTGCAACTTTAGTAAGCTATGCTCATAAAGATGATCACTAGTTAAGATTTCCGGGCCAAAGAAGTACCCCTAAGGGCCCGTTCTTTTCTTCTTTTTTTTTTTTTTTTAATTTTATATATATATATTTATATATATAGTTTGGGGGGGGGGGGGGGGGGGGGGAAGTATTTCTCTATAGATGGAAGATAGTGGAGAGGTGGAACAGAGTATTATCCAACACATACCTACTGGCTAAAATAAGGGGTACTTTGTGGCTGCACGTCATTCTGATTGACTGAACTTTTGTTGCTCAAGTTTCTCAAGCACTGTCTGCTTTTCCTCCTCCGGAAGAGAATTGAACATGAACACAGATTTGTCACCAATATCATCCTTGAACATAAATGACACGAACTCAGAAAAGGCCACAGATTTCTAAACTTAAAAAGGTGAAACTGTTAACTGAGTAGTATATTCCAACACCAGAAATCATATTATTAGCAAAGTACCTTGATGGGCTGAGTGAACTTCCTTGCTGAAAATACCACAAATAGAGCCATCCATATACCCAATAGAGTGAGTTTCGCCCCTTCATCCATTAAACCTGTCTGTATGTTCCAATTGGAGTCCATCATCATCTAGATGAAATTTTAAAGCTAGAAGAGAAAAGTCTCTTGGTTAATGGACTAAGTCAGATTACAGATTATATGAGGTGATCAAGGCTCCTATCAAATAAATGGAAGAAATATTCGCCATTTGATTGGTTCAACATGGGAAACAAAAAACAAATGCTTAACCAATTAGATGACATTCACTTGGGTTATAGTGGTTCTTTTCACCACTTCATCCATGTCTTTTCTGATCTTCCAAAAAAAATGGGGGATTTTCTTATGCAAAATGAAACAATCAAAGATTCACCTATAGATGTGCACAATATGTACCCATATGCTGTTGAATCATGTTGATAGACTGTACAATGGTCACAAAATCGAAGCACAGGTTTAAAACGGTAAGGAAAAACTTCGGAAAAAGAGAAAGTAATTGAAAAGAAGTATAAAAATAAAAGAAAATATTAAAAATTATAGAACAAAAAAAATGTGTGTAGTACATTAGGCATTTATTTTTAGTCTTCAATATAGTTTTGAACTAAAAAAAAAACTTAATAACCCAAAATCCTATATTATGAACTAAATCCCATATTAGAAAACATTCATGAACTTAATCACAATAAATCATAAGGCCACAAAAATTTACCACAAATAAAAAATATATTTAACTTTTTTCTCTTTGAAAAATTTGGGAAAAATAAAAATAAAATAAACACATTTATAAACGTAAGAAAAATGTGTTTAAAACATAAAAATGATTTTTGTTCTTTAAAAAATATGTTTTACTGACTTTAATTGCTTTAGGTACAAAACTCCTTTTAAACATGACCTAAACAATGCCTTTTTGTGACTATATACTGTAATAATGGCCTAGTTGGAAGGATACGTTAATTTTCTCTAGTAAGAGATTACCTTTACCAAGTAATTTATTGCTTAGTTTAAGAGTTTCACTGCTAGTCTCATTTGAATTATAAAAAATTGGTCAACTATTGAACCTAGAAATTACTTTCTAAACCTCCCAATGTTGGTTGATGTCTCTAGAACTTATTCAATCTCTTAATGTATCAGTGATGGAGAACTTGAGAGAAAAAAAATACCAGGTGCCCAAGAAGTACTATGGGGATAATGAATGTCAGAACACCAGCTTCCAACTTTCCATAGCAGAGCCCTACATGGTATCACAAAAATGATTAAATGAAGAAAATAATGTGCGAATGTAATGGAGCCATATTAGCTCTTTGACTAGACAATAATAGGCTTTCAAATTACAATCAAATAGAAATCACACGCACAAAAGTGAAAAACAAAGAGCTTATTTGGATGTATGTCTATTACCTTCCTTGAATACGAGTCCTGTCAATGCTGCAAAAAGGGGTCCAACAAACCATACATATGTCGGGTTATGAACAATGTATTGTGGCAAGCTCTCACCAGCAGGTTGAGCAAGACTTAGGTATGTTGCCAAAGATCCTAAAATGCCAATTGCCCATAACGCTTGAAGGGTGCGTTTGATTTCAGTTACATAAATGTGAATTAAGAATAGCGATAAGCCTAGTCCTCCAGCTCCAAGTGCATACAACAAATTGATATTATGTTCTACAACATCTCTCAAGATGGTGTTATCTGGTAGAAATGCAGTTGAAGAAGCAATTACGAATGATGCAGCAGCAGTCACTAACCCTGATCTATATAGGATCACCTGTAATAATTCATAAAAACAAACTTTTTTAAGTGCTCGGACACAATTGACTATTAAACAACATCAATGGATTCCTTAAAAAGCTTATATATATGTTCAATATTATTTGTAATTTATTGCCAGATTTAAACTATAAGATAAAATAAGAGAGGTACTATTGGCACCCCAACTTTTACTTATTACACCTCAACTTCTTAATTTATTTATCACGCCCCAATTAAATATTAAAACAAACCCTTCGACCATTAAAAAGATTTGGCTCAAATTATAATCTCAACATTATAACACTTGTTCAAATAGAAACCTAGCAAAATAATAAAAATAAATAAAACAGAGAGAGAGAGAGAGAGAGAGAGAGAGAGAGCTTCTATTGGCACCCTAACTTTTACTTATTCTCAACCATTCACTTATATATTATGTTTATATATAATATATATACTTAGTAAAAGTTAGGGTGCCAATAACAGATCTCTAAAATAAACTTAGTAATAAGCTTCTAAGCATTTCAATATATTATGCTTATTGTTTCCTATTATAATGATAGAAGGTGGGGTAGTAGTGGTTCGACACAAAAATCTAGATTCCAAAAATGCTCCCACCTTAACATTAAACTCAATATAATCAAGGTTATTTCAGTCAAAAACCAAGAAAATTGCAATCCCACCTCTCTAAAATGAGGTTGGTTAGTTTTCAAAATTATAAAAATTTCATTTTTAGTGTGTTATCTTCAAAACCACTCTTTAATTGATATTTTAAGTTACAAGTAAGCCCTTTAGATACATGTGTACTTGCACATGCCACCTCCTAGTGAAAATAATGGCCATTAAGCAGCACTCACAGAAGTTTTCCCGGGTCTTGTTATCGTGTGCCCTAAGGGCACAGGTTAAAGTGCAATAAATACACTTTGGAAATTGGATATTGTACCGAAAATCACCTTCTTGAAGAATTTTTTTTTTTTTTATATCAAAATACCGTCAAATTCCAATTTTCAAAGTGTATTTATTGCACTTTAACGTGTGCCTTTAGGGCACATATTAACAAAATCCAAGATTCAAAGGAGTCGATCAACACCAGCCAAGTGGAAAACTGAACCTAAAACTACGGAATAAATTCAAATAACAAAAAAATATGACTAATTCGGGGAAAAAAATGAAAAATTACCTCTCGGACGTCTGAAGAATCGACAGTCCATGGACCATAAATTCCTTGATAAACTATTGGTTCGAGAGAATTCTGAGAGCTTTCTCCAAGAGCTTGGCATCTTATCGATCCAATTCGAGACGATAAAACCCTAGTAGAAGGCGAAGAAGAACGCAGAGAAACCCTAGATGAAGCAAAATTGTTACATGTAGGTGAGATTATTGGTCGAAGATGCGGTTTTGTGGTTGCTGTGACGAAGGTGGAAGACAATAGCAAGGCCATTTGGGACAGTAGAGAAAATTATGAGGTTGGGATTCTCTCTTCTAAATATATAGGGTGATAGATACGCCCTCCACTTTTTGGTTAATATTTGAGATACCCTGTGTTTTAAAACTAATGTCACACCCCTTGACCTTTGTTCTACTTCAAAGACTGGTTGAAAATGACGAAAAGCCCCTTATCTTCAACTTCTTCCAAAAGCCCTTGATTTTCTTCCCAATATCTGCAACCTTAAAACTTTGTTTGGATTGAGAGAAATCAAACTCATTAAAAGAAATAACAAATAGAGAATAAATCCAATTTCTTTTCATCTTGTTTGGTTTAATACTAGAAAAACTTAAGTTTGGAGAGAAAAAAAGGATAAAGTTGTAGTTTTTAGTTCTTTTATTAGTCATGAACATTTCTTTTCTCTCTATTTCTCTCCAATTTGACGAGAAAAAAGAGAGGAAAAACTGACTTATTTTTCTCTCCATTATTTTTCTTTTCTTTCCTCAATTAACAATCTAAACAAGAGAAATTAATTTTTTCTTTTCTTTTCTTTTCTCTCCATTTCTCTCAATCCAAATACACCATATATTTAACTTATTTAACCTCATCTTCAACCTTAACTTGTTTTAATTTTTTTTTTTTTCCCCCTTTTTCAATCCAAAAACTTGTTATCTTCTACTTCCCAATAGTTATATCTTGTTGTTGAGAGTATGCACATTGAAGGAGATAGAAACTTAACTTATAACTTAGAAGGCAAGAGAAGAAAAAAGTATTGGGTTGAAGATGAGGGCATTTAGATCATTTTGTGTTATATCCTAGTGTAAACTAAGGTCAAGAGGTGTGTTCCATTAGTTTCAAAATACATGGTTTATTGGTAATCTCAAGTATTCAGAAAAATATGGAGGTGAATATCTAGATTACTTTAATATTTATCATCTGAGAGCTACAGTAGAGAACCCCCTCCACAAATATAGATTGAAAGAGTTGAATATAAATTGAAAGAATTGATTTAGAGATAAAGAGTGCTGGGGCCACTGAATAAACCTTTATTTTACCCTGACTGAAAATGAAAAAAAAAAAAGGTTTAGGATACAAATAAGATGTGGAAAGCATTCAGGTCAAGAGTCCAAATTTTTTAAGGAACCCTCTTTTCAAAACATGGTTTTTAAACTCGGTATATCATCTCGTCTCGTTTAGCTTGATACCGAATCGTCTCAGACGAGTTTTTAGATGCGTTTGAGACGTCTTGTGAAACAAATCAAAAAGTTGAATGTGAGTCGTAAATCTCGATAAAAAAAAATGATTTTGTGAGTTGGTCTCGTTCAGCTCTGATATCGAGTTAACTTGAGTGATTCATCTCGATCTCGGACGAGTTTAAAAACCATGTTCCAATATGACACCTAATATTTTGTGTTATTTCAAGCATCTACATTTTTCATTAATATTTGGGATGCCTCTCTAACTACACCACGTGTCATCTAATGGAGGGGTTTCCTTCAAAATTTTGAAGCGGCCTACCTGCTTTAAAGTTTTTCTCCCATGGGGTTAGTGGCTTGAAAGAGGATGGTACATGACATGCAGTACCTAGAGTCACACAATGCCCATGGAAAAACCTTTGACATTCAACATTTTCTTATTGTGACTAGGTGGTGGCATGAGCAAACACCCATGTATGTAATTTAAAATATTGAATAAATAGTTTTTGAAGATTACATAGTAAAAACAAAAATAATATTTCTGTAATATTAAAAATTAATCAAGCTGGTTATAGAGTTGTGGGTTGGCATTTTTTATATACCAAAATGACATCGATTAATATTCAGTTTAAATGTAAAGGTTGGAGCATTTGTGAGATTCAAATTTTGGTGTCAAACTAGTTCCACTTTGCCTTCTCTCATTATAATAGTAAAGATATTGATAAGTAAAAAATGCATTAAATTTGTAATATCAAAACATCACAATGCATTTTATAAAATATATTCAATCAATTGAAACCCCAAATCCTTAGCGCAACCGCAACCGCCTAAGAGAGATAAATCTCTTGAGTTCGAATCCCCCCATTAGAGCCACCCTCAAGGTTTTATCTCATAAATTACCTGGTGCATGTGGGGTGAGGGGATTGTCATTATGTTTAAATAATATTACTACAATCAAAAGGTTTTACATCGATGACATCATATGATCCAATTCTACCCTTAAAAATACCACAATTTAATACCATGTCACATATCTCGTTACCATCATCATCAATGTATAAATGAGAAACTTCAATCTACTCTACATAAGAGCTCAATGCTTTCATTAAATGCAACAAGAAAATACTCTTCAACTTTGATAAAAGTGTCACCAACTACAATATACCAGTAAGCAATGGCGAAAACTCAAAAAATCCATGATTTCCTGATAAAACCCCATTTCGTTCAAGTTGTTGTAGAACCGAAAAAAATAAACTGGGGGAGGGGGGAAGCCGGGGTCAAGTCAAATATTTTTCTTTAGTATATTACTAGCAGTGGAATACAAGTAATTCCCAACATCTCGCAGAAAAACAGTATAAACAAAACAAACAAAAGGCTTTTCATTGTTATTATTTTTGACCATACCCATACATAATTGCATCGATCAACACAACAAGAATTTGGCCCTTTTTAGCAACTTGATATTTATAAATCCGTGGATCTAGAAATTCATTTCGGACAATTGAACCTTCTCAAACTGTTTCTTTTTAAGAACCAAAAAGATTTGTGCCAGAATAACAGATGCCAAGAAGAAAAAAAAAAAGGCCTTGGACACGTAATGGATCTTGAAGTATTATTTTTGCATCTCCTTGACCAAATTCAGTCACATTGGGATTACTCAATTTAGCAACTACTCCTCCAATACAAAAATAATTATGTATCATTCGCATACCAGCTTTGAATAAATTATATATCAATTCTCTTTCTTTGAAAATATAGAAAAAAAAAAAAAAAAGGGTATGTGCACCGATATTCACTATAAAAGGTTCAAGCCATAACAAATGGGAAGCTATACAACTCAGTTTCATCATAATGACTCTGATATAACTGGCTCTTTTAAGTACTTGAATATTTTCCAGCTACTCTGGTGCATTTACTGTTATTGCCTTTGCAAACATGGTGGCTAAATAATTCCAATGGGTTACATAAAGTAGATATTATATAATTATTCAATTTTTTGCTATTTTTTTCATTCTTTTGTGTAAATAACCCAATATGAGTTCACAGTTATGACCCTACCTGCAATCAATGGTTATATAGTTAGTTGGAGTTGGGCTAATGAGCCTTATTTACGAAACAAAACCCAAAATACTTGGTCATGGTCTAATTCGTAGCAATCCTCCTATCCCAATTTGTAGATTGAATTGATTTCTTGTTACCTTCTCGAGGAATAGTTTGACATCAATAGGATGAATTCATTCTCAATAAAATTAAAGATTCACCATTGTCACACCAAATGTGTGCAATTCTTTGGTGTGGCGATATCAACTCTTTAAAATTATTAAGAATGAAGTTATCTCTAAACACAACTAATTTTTTTTTTTCAATTGTACTTTGATAGTCCATGGTAACTCTTTTCTATTTCAATGTCCCCTTCCCTTCAATTGATGAGATCTGTGATTGACAATTTAAATCATTGAGATCAACCTTTCAACGAACTCGACATTTGAACATGAATCATTGAGATTAGCAATTAAAATTACCGAGATCAATCTTTTACCAACCATTCATCTAATCGTTTGACCATGAATCAGATTTGAGTTCACCATTTTATAAGGGCGAGGGGGCATTAAGAAAGAAAGAGTTTACTAATTGAGATGTTAAGATACCGCCTCAAAATTAAGGGTGCAATTAGAAAGATGTCCCTCCTCTAGCAAGGTCTATTGAGTAATTTTCCCTATATTATAACCTACGCGCCCTACGAACAACGCATTAAACGAACGGTTGGGATTCGCATGTCTTCAATCTAACGGACAACATTACTCCTCCTTCTCCTATAAATCATAATTAGTTCATCTAACACGCCTTCTTTACTATCTTCAATTGCGAATTGCGGCAGCTCTCTCTTTCGAGTTTTCTAGGTTTTCCAGGTTTTGAAACAGTTTCTTCCACGATGGTGAGTTCGATCTTCTCCGCAACAATATTTCTATGATTCTTTCTGCCTTAATTTGATCTGCTCTATTGTGATTCTGAATTTCTCTTTATTTTGTAGTATAGATTTAGACTAGGGTTTTAATTTTACACCTCTTTATTTTGTAGTTTAAATTTAGATTCTAGGGTTTTAATTTCACTTTCGAAGAATTTTCTGGATTTTCTCTTGGCTGAGTATTTCTGATGCTAGGTTCTTCCGAACGATATCGATTTGCTTAACCCTCCAACAGAGCTGGAGAAGAAGAAACACAAGCTCAAACGTTTGGTTCAGTCGCCAAATTCCTTCTTCATGGTAATAGTTTTTACGATGTTAGTTTAGTTTGTTTCTTCAGGTTGTGATCTTTGTTTGATTACTTGTAAGGTTGGGATTTGATTAAAAATGTTTTTTCTTTTCTAAATTTGATTCTGCTTCACAGGACGTGAAGTGTCAGGGATGCTTCAACATGTAAGTTCTTTCTGCTCTGTGGTTTGTGAACTTTTTGATCAGTGGTGTTCTTTTGATAATGGATACTCGTTCATGGACGAGTTCGAGTTGACGAGATGAAATCATTTAACTCGGTTTACAAATATTTATATGAAAATAATTACATTTTTTTTAGAAAATAATATTTAAACTAAAAAATTAATTGTTTTAATTAAAATATACAGAATCCTGGTTGACTTGGACGAGTTTTACGGACATGATTGAGATTTTGAAAATTTGGTCCAAGTCATCTTGTTTGTTTCGTAAGATTTTGCACATGTGCCATGTCTATCTGTCTCATTTATGGACAATAGGTCTTGGATGAGATTTAAAACCATGCTTTTGATTTCTTAGTTCGAGTGAATTTAATGGAGTTTTCAATTTGTGTTTTATTTTGAATGGCAGAACTACCGTATTCAGCCATTCACAGACGGTTGTGGTCTGTGGAAACTGTCAGACAGTATTGTGCCAACCAACTGGTGGGCGGGCGAGATTGACTGAGGGGTGCTCCTTTAGAAGAAAGGGTGATTGAGGGGTTCTCCACCCTGGCATTAGTTCAAACGTGTTACTTGAGTTTGTATGGTTTAGTTTCGGAATCGAAATGAGGAGCTTTTTTTTTTTTTTTTTTTTTTGGTTTTAGTTTTTTTTAAGGGAAATGTTACAACTCATATCACTAAATCCGTAGATTGCTTGCATGTCTTTGGTTTGGATTGTCGAAATTGGATTTTGCTTAGATGCTACGTCAATATATCTAGTCAATGCTTTGGCCATTTTGGGTTTGCTTAAATGTGTGTTGATATTTTATAATATTATGTTTATTTTCACTTACCGTTATACTTAGCTTTGAGTTTGAAATGGCAATAATTGGAGCTACTGCTTCACCTGCAACACCAAGAACTATAGCTATTTGAACAGCACGAACAACTTTAAAAAGTACTGGCTCACCAGCTACTGGATAAGTTGTCAAAGAAGCTATTACTACTGGAACTTCAAGAAAAAGGATTTTGTTTCAATTCAATGCACCCTGGAAGAGGAATAGGATCAGTCTTTTGTGAAAGTGCCCCACCCACAGTCTGACCAAGAAAACCTCCTTTCTCGATTCCGATCTCAGCCCTAAACATCGTATCGATCGTTCAGCGGCCTTCAAACGGCCTATCCGTTGCCTTTTGATTCAGAGCCTCATCAGATCTATTTTTCTACGCGCCCCAACTCTCGTAAACTCGGATTCCCCGCCCCGCTTGGCTGAATTTACATTCCGACTTCTTATAGTCCAAGTAAAGGATGAGGGGTGCCCTAAATGTGTGCGGTAGCACTCCTTATTTCCAGAAAATAGACTCCTCTTTGTGTGTGGTACGAGGGATTGTTTAGTATGTTTAGGCTTTATGTACACATATATGTTCTACTAGATTATGTATACCATGTAGAACAATGAAGTTTAGGCTGTATGCACATAAATATGTTCTGCCATGTCTCGTAAGGTGTCATTGTTGGTTCACCTCATAACTGTTTACTTGACAGCATCTTGACACACCCCTTCTACAAGCACTTTCCTTTTATTGGTGCTTATGATGGTGCTTCCACCTAGGATTCAAATGCTCTAGCTGATAAGTGAATGGAAGCCCAAGGCCATGTGTCCATGCTACACTACCAGCCTTATTGGGTCGGTTGGTTAACACTATCGTCGCCTGTTAGTTAGCCTATGATCTGGCCTGTGTCCTTCTAGGTGTGTTCATATAGGGAAGGAAGATGTGATGTCTGTGTTCGTGGATGTTTGGAATAAATGGATATGTGACGCCATTTGAATTCCGTAGGGTTGTTTACTTGGGAACTTCATCCATTAGTGTTCTAGTTCATACTATGCATTGTTGTTTATATGTAATGTGAATGGTCCAATGGTATAATGGTATTATAGGCTTGGATTTCATGTGTTAGTAATAAGTAAGTATGCTTAGATTACACTTAGTTGTTTTACATCTAGCCTCTCATTGGTAACCTGTTCAGTTTTTGCCCTTATTTGATATTGGTTTTCAGTGTCAAAGAACATATCAGATCGATGATGTTAAAATTAGTCCAACATAATCCCCGTTTATTGAACCTCATGGTTTAGGCTTTGGAGTTTACTTGTTTTTAATTACCAAGTAATTATAGTTTGATTAGTTTCTTTGTATCTAGCTCTTCTCATTCTTTCTATTGGGCTGGGCTTCTCAGAGTCTTCATTCAATTTTTTTTTTTTTTTACTTCCTTACTATTGGTTCTTTTTATCAAATTCCACCATAGTTTCTCCAGATATAATCAATACTCTGATAATTCGATGTTAGAATTAATCCATTATCATCTGTCTATCAATTAACTGAATCGTAGTGCTGTTGTGCATCAGCACCATTGCTATCATTTTCGTGATTTTCTAGTCACTCTAATCATTTGTTGTTTTTTCAGACATATTTTATTGAGTTTTGTTGATTACCAACCATTGTCACTCCTTTGACGGTTTGCTGTGACTAGCCATTGGGTTTTTGGCATTGTTTCATGAAAAAGAAAAAGAAATGTGTTCGAAATTTTCTTATAAATTTGTGCCCAAGCTTTCTTTTTGCTAAGTGATCAACATAGATAAAATTAACCCAACCTAAACGAGTTTTCCTGAGGCAGGGTAATGACGTTTAACCGTGGTCTGTTGGGATCCTTGTGCATGTGAGATCAGTTGTATCTTTTTTTTATCTTTAGTTTTTTCAAAGTATTCTGCTAGGCGAGGAAGGTGGGGTTGGTAGTTGACATGAAGGTGGATTCAAAGATGTTGAACCAAATTCTTGGGATCAACATACCTTTACTGACTTAGCTAAGTTAGAGCCTTCAGACCAATTGTATCTTTTAACACCTTTTGGAGTGTATTTTAGTTTTGGTATGTGACGACCATTCTGATATTCAATTTCTGCACATACTTGCGAGATCACGTGCATCCTGTTCAGAACAGAACTTTAATATTGCTCCTATAACCTATTAGACTATCCTCTTAAAACCAATTAAGAGTCTCTTCTTTTATTACAACAAACCTAAACCTATGAGAAATAGCACAAACAACTGTAAACACATTCGCTTAATAAAAATGGTGTAGAAGCATAGATTTCCAAATCTTGGTACACCATGTAGACTTTACTCAGCCCCCCAAATCTCTTCTTAAGTTCCAAATCTAAGTCGAGAGATCTTGTGAGAGTGAAGAAGTTTTTGAAACACTCTCCTTCATGCATTTGGCCCATTCTATCAGCTTTGGGTGTTCAACCTTGATACTGAAATTCCCACAAGTTTCACAGGAGTAAAACCAGCTGTAAAATGGGATGAGAGCCACATCTACAAAACCTATGTTTTCACCACCAGAGTAGTGCTCATCTCCAAGTTCTCCTTCTAATAGCAACACTATAAATTCTTTCTTTGCAGCCTATTGTTCTTCTCCTTATGTCATCCATACCTTCCTCCCACTTGCATATATCTGCAATTTTAAAGTTTGGAAGAAAAGCAAAAGAACCCATATATATTTATATATAATTACAAAAGCAAAATTTGTTCAACAATTAAAGATTAAACCAAGAAACAAGAGTACCATTTTTAAAAAGATAAAGCAAAATAGATACATGTAGGGGGGAGAGAGAGAGAGAAGAAACCTTCTTGGCGACATAATCTGCCCAAAATCTGGCTTGGGCTCTCTGGTAAGGATCTTTGGGAAACAAAGGTGATTTGTCAATCCAAACCTCATTAATGTATTCAACCATGTTAACCAACCAACAACTCCAAACAACCGATCTGTTGGAAAGGGGGAGAACCATGAATATAAGAGGGTCACGGGGCTATAACTCACCCGAGAGTGGAGGAAAATATACACTCAATGAACCATTATGAGAAATTCACAGATGGGTTTTCCAGTATGGATCAAAACAGGGATTTGTTTGTTAACTGGGTTGATTTTCAGAAGCAGAGGACTATTCTTGTCCCAGAGATTTTCTTCCTTGTATTCATGTTTGATCCCCTTTTTGCTAAAGCATTTCTTACTCTCATTCCACAAGGGCCGGACTAGAAATCTTACAAAACTACTTCTTCAGCCATTGTTGATTCTATAGAACATTGGAATTAGCTAGAAGTTGAGTTGAGGACAAAGATGAGAGAGAATAGAAACTTCAATGTTTAGCAGTTGGGAGTGTGTAGTTGGAAAGAAGATATAGTTATTTCAAACATAGGGATGCCATTGATTACGTAAGGATTCAAATCTCGAGAATAATTATAGTGTTTCAAAACTAGGGCAGTGTTTGTTTGCGCTATTTTTCAGTATTATTGCTGAAAAAAATTAAATTCAGCACTTTTTGTCAAAATAGCGCGTTTGTTTACTCTATATTTTCAGCGCTTATTGCTGAAAATAAGTGAAAAAAATTCAGCACTAAGTGCTGAAGCAGTAAGCACTTTGCTTTTTTCGACACGGACAAGTATGCCCTTCGTTTTCTGAGCATGGACAAGTATGCCATTCTTCTTAAAAGGATATTACCTCTTATATCCCATGGATAAGTATATAAACACCCCACAAATTAATAAACTCACACCATGGCTAAATTATTTTGTCTTATATGAGTTAAAAGTTTTGGAATGAGTTGATTTTTGGTGAGGATGATCTCATTAGTATATAAGCACCCCACAAATGAATAAACCCACACCATGGCTAAATTATTTTGTCTTATATGGGTTAGAAGTTTTGGAATAAGTTGATTTTTGATGAAGATGATCTCTACAATGAGGAGATCATCCTCACAAAAAATCAGCACATCCTGAAACTTCTAACCCTATCAAAACAAGTTCAAGAATCGTAAATCATCCTTTAAAAAAAAAAAAAAAAAAACTATTTTTGACGAGTTAGAAGTTTCAAAATGGACTGATTTTTTGTGAGGATGATTCTAGATATCCTCACTAAAAATGTGCTCATTCCAAAAACTTTAACCCATATAAAACAAAAAACAAAAAAAAAATGGCTATGGTGTGGGTTGCCCTTTTTAATTCATAAGGTGCTTTTATAATTACACATCCTTTATTTCTATCGAAAATTATTCTTCTAAAATTAAGTTATTTTAATGTTGATTTCAAATTTTGGTGACTTGTATGACATTATTATTTTTAATTTGAAAATTGTGGACTTTTATAAATAGAAATTATTATTTATAAATTGAAGATTTGAGTATTATTTATTATTTAAAAATGAATTATATTTTAATTTTATAAGAAATAATATATTTTATTGTATTTGATAAGAAATAAGCATTTGAAATATGAAAACAATGTATAATATGATTGTAAGGGTAACAAAGACAATTTACCAGCTTCAGCAATGTGTAACATATATGATTCAGCATCTAAACAAACAACTTTTTCAACATTTAAATTCAGCGCTTATAAGTTTCAGCGCTTAATGCTATTCAACACTTATTTTTTTCAGTTTAACAAACAACACCTAGGTCTAATAGTAGATATGTCATTGACTACGTCTCTAGGATAGACAACTCAGTCGATTGTCATGACATGTACAATCGGATTGTAACTTTGGAACCATATTAGATTGATCTGGAATAGAGGATTAGATCATCTTTTCGTTCATTTGAACACCATAGCAGAGGACATTAAAATGGTTAATTTTTTATTTTTTATTTTTGTTCTTGACGAATCACCCTTTTAATTCTGCCTATGGCTTCGATAACATTTTACACTGCACAAGTTTGTAGCAACATCCACTTTCACGAGTCACGGTTACTAACCACCCTTGCTTGCTTAGCAGGAAAAAAAAAAAAAAAAAATCCCTTTATGATTTTTTGGAAAATTTTCCGAACTTGTGGGATAAAAAAAAATTGATCCGATGCCATAGGAATGTAGAGGATGAATTTTTAATTTTAAATTTGAGAGTTCCATTTTCAACACTTTAGTTCAAGCTCAAAAAACAAATTCTTTTCCTTGAATCTGTCTTTTTTCCATGAAATCTATCTTTTTTTTTTTCCATGAAATCTATAAGGTTATGGTGTTGGGATGCATGTGAAAGTTTATGTGGGCTCAATGATTCCTTATAAGATTTGAAATCTTATAAAGTCAGGCCAGTCTGACTGAAAAATTAATGGGCTTAAATGTGATACAAGCCTAATACATAAGTTCAACACAAGGGCCATATATATATATAGATGCATGATAAATGTTGTTCATGGAAGCCAGTCCATGCATATGATGGAACTCCATATTTGTCACCTCACTTTATGTTTCTTGTAATTAGGGGTGGATTCTCTTTGACTCTCTCTTTTATACATCCTTTTCAAACCGTTTTCTTGTGCGTGAGAAATGTTTACATTCATGGGATGGGATTTGGAAATTGACCCTTCAAATTCTATCACTACTTGACCTAACTTTTCTAGTCATTTTTGTGTTTTTCCCCCCAACCCCAACTCCAACCTCATCCCTCCAAGGTCCATAGTATCCTTTTTTTTTTTTTTTTTTCCTTCATTGGATGTGCACCTCTGTTGGATTTATACCTTACAAGATAACTGCATGTTTCAAGTTATCTATGATACGATTGTAACCAAAGAAGTATCTTTATATCTCATGCTTAATGAAAATTTGGTTATGCTCTTAATCTTTAGATTTCAAATTAAATGAAAGAAACAGACTTAGTTACCATGAAAGTCTTATACCAAGGATTGGGGATCAGTTAAATAAATTTTGTTTCTTCATTCAATTTTTTCTATAGTCACATCTTCTTTTTATTGAAAGTGTGTAGATTAGACTTAGTAGTGACCCTAAGGGACTTGGTTAAACAGTAAAACTAGTGATATGGGTTTGCTCGTTCTGATGTGTTTGAAATTGGGTGGTTCCTGACTTATGTTGCTACACTCATAGTGACAAAGTTGGAGTTCGAGAATAATTTGGCAAAAATTTATAAAGTTGTGGGAAAACATCAGATAAAGTAAATTTAAAAGTAACAATAATTATTTTTAAGTATATAAAAAAAAAATGCATATTATATATTAAAAAAAAAAATACTTTGAAAATATTAAAAACAAATTAAAAACTTTTGTGGGGTCGTGATATGTTATATAAGGGATTAGTCTGATCTGGCTGGAGGATATCCTACAATGTCGAAAAAGAAAGAAAGAATTAGTCATGTTTAAACATTCATCTCTTAAGAGTTCTTGTATGATGCTTGGATGACAAGTGGTTGCTCTTCATCGGTTTAAAATGCGAAACTCCCATGTGTGGTCACATTGCCACATGGACATAGATTCAAAGGTTAAATGGGTGCCACATGGCTCGGATTATCAACACCATTTAAAAGTCAGTATATATTTTTCCTAAGGTCCTATTTAACTAAGATAATCATATAATGATGATGGTGTAAGGTAGATTTACAAGGCTTAAAAGACCTTTTCAATTATTGTGGAACCTCATTGTAGATGGACGAATATTAAAAAAATAAAATAAAAAAGCCTTCATAAGTTGCATTAGTTAGGGTTAGGGATCCTAATTAAAGGTCAGGTTACTTGGCTTCTTACTCCAATAGTTTATTAAGAGTTGATTAGATTTGAGTGAAACTTGTTTTTGTGCCTACTTTTGTTTTTTATGCGAGTCTAAATAGAAAATTCTACCAAATACAGCTTGCACATGGGAAAAGGAGAATTGTTGCTTGAAACCAGACAAAAAAAAGAAGGTAGGTTTATATTCTTAGGCTTCATGTGTCGACGTAGAGAGCCTGGACCAAGATCCTTATTTGGGTCATGTGAACTGTAATTTTAGAGTTCATGGTTTAGATTAGGTTTAAGAAAAAAAGATAAAAAATTAAAATAAAATTTAATTGATTATTGTTATGGTTTGTGGAGCCTGATGATATTGGTTGGCAAGGAGTACCCTTCATCATTTCATAGTATTCGCCTATCATAATTTCATCGATACTATTTATGTTTTGGTGATAGGATGTAATTTGTAACAAAGAATTTTCTTTTCATTGTGGAATTGGTGTGGATTCGTGGATATATCTTGATTTTTTTGGAGAAAAGATGAAATTTGTGACAAAGATTTTTCTTTTCATAGTGGAATTGGTGTGGATTCGTGGATATATCTCGATTTTTTTGGTAAAATGATGTAATCTGCAACAAATAATTCTTTTTTTCATAGTGAAATTGGTGTGGATTCGTGGATATATCTTGATTTTGGGGAAATCATGTAAAATCTCAATGTTTTTGTGTGTGATTGTATTTTTTATTCATTGTTTATGTTTTTATTTCTTAGAGTTCTTAGAATTTTGTGGTTTACATCCACATGACATTCGAAGTAGTTTTGTGTGCCATGTGAATGTGCGATCATTTTTAATTGCTTGGTGCATGTAATGCTGAAGTGACCTCAAGATTGAGCTTCACATCGTACACCCTGACATGAAAATGTATGGGAATCGTAGATACCTTTTCTCAAGATACGAGTGAAAAACATCTACAATTATTATATACTTTCATGTCAAGATGTGCGCCATGAAATCCAATCTTGAGGTCACTCTAGCATGATTCCTCCTATGTATATGCACACAAACACACTGGTACAAGACCCAATTTTATATTAAATAACCCTTATGAGAATCGACTAAGGTGCATTTGGACAAAACTCATATGGACAACAATTGAAGATAAGTTACACTGAATAAAAGCAAAGATTAGATTAAAAACATTTTAATCCAAATCCCAATGCAGTTTTCACGAACTTTCATTGACTTAGGTACCTTGTGTCAGTAAAAAAGTATTTGTCCCCTATTAAGGTTAAAAGGTCTCACTGAAATTTTGACATTTTGTGGTCTTGGGTGAAACAAAGTTTCCTACTGAGACACCACGAGTGCATGTTTAAGATAGAGAAAAGTAAGAAACATTCCTTGAATTTGGGATTTTTCTTCGGAGCTATTATGGCTAAAGTTGTATTTTTCAAAGAGTCAATTAGAATCTAAGGTCCCATTTGACCAAAATGTCATTGCATTTTTAATACCTAAATTCCTTTTACATTTTTTCAATGGTTAACATAGGATATGGAAATTCTTAACCCTATAAAATAGGTTGTTTGGCCAAAGCTTATCCTTATTTTTGAGAACTATTAACACACCAATTTTTATGTGAAGTATTGATGTGGTGTATTAAATTACCCTTTGTTATAGTGTTGGTGCCTGATTATAGTTTTGGGGAAAATACAAAACATAGGCATGTGTCATTCAAAAGTTATTGGCCCAAACCTTAATGAGCATAAATACCCATTTTTGTATATTTACTTTTACCAAAATGGTACATGTATTTTTAATTTATACCCATCTGGTGAACGTCAAATAAAAAAGATCACTTAATGAAATGCAAAACAAGGGTATACAGGTAAATTCATTAAAATGATCGTACCATGGATACTTGTAAATAAAAATAAATATATCAACATGGGTAAATGCTCTTTTTGATAACAAAAATTTAAAAACATGTCTAAGCTGGTAATTTCTTTTGCCTCCTTTGGTAAAACACCTTATAATTTTCCTCTGAAAAAAAAAAGAAAAAAAGAGAAGAAAGGCTAGCTACCTGTCCCCAGGGTTTTAAAACTCATTTTGACGTCTCATCTCGTCTGTGAACGAGATTGAGTTGTCTCCGATACCGAGACATATCGGATAAGTTGTCTCTGTCTCAATCTTAGTCTCGGACGAGATTTAAAACCATGCTTGTCCCAACATGCAAGTTAATTAACAAACCCCCTCGTTTGAGTATTATGTTCTTCGCTTTAATTTGCTCAAGGGATGATTCGACCATGATGAAAAAAAATCGAAGAAAGAAAGCATTTCCACGATGATGATGATGAAATTAAAAAGACGAAAGAACCTTTAGATTTTAAAATGTGGGAAGGCTTGTAGAACTTTATCATTGATTTTTGGCTCAAATTGGAAGCACATGGCTGACCAGTACTGATCATTAAAAATCCCTCCTTAAAGACCCATAAAAATAGGATTAGGTAACATGTTCTAATTAAAACCCAATATAAGCAATCCACCCCCCATTTCATTTTATAATATTTTTTTCTATAACAACCACTAAGTACCCATTGAGTCCAAAAACATTTTTTTTTTTCAATCAAGTTTTGGAGCAAAAAGAAGGTGGTTTGTAGAATTGTTTTTTCATAAAAACACTCATCTTAGTAGTCCCATTTCAACATATAACAATATTAATTACACATTAGATTTGGATCATCTTTTAAAGAAACGGATAAGAGTTTTGATAGATTCTCTGATGTTGATAGGGGGAATGCATATGCTCTCATATCATGGTTGAAAAGGAAAAACTAATAAAAAAATATATATATATATCCTCCTCATTAAGATAAGTGAGGATAAATGAAAGAGAGAGCATGCATATTGATCGAGATAAACATTTAAACCAAAATCGACGGCTCAAGATAATCAATCATGGATTAGTGGCGGTCCCAAAAGAGGGTCATACAGTATTTTAAGAGGAGAGGTCCTTATCAATATCATCGATGTCGTTCATACTAAAATTTGAGGGTAGCTGAATGAACATAATCCATTAATTAATTCGGTCAAAAACCATGAATTTGCTAATTCAAATAGGAGAGGCCTTAAGAATTGAAATTTTGTAATTGCTCTATTATTGACCAAATTTAAGGATTATAACTGATAATCATAGACAATAAATATCACAAAAAGGGGTCTAGAATTTTTAATATGCGGGAAGTAATTAATTAGTGAAAATTTCACACTGATTTTATGACCAATATGTAGATGCGTTATTTTATGATGACAATGGCCATTGATGGAATTAAGACTCTTATGAGAAAATGAATTAGAAAGAGTTGTAACATCTACTACAAAAGAGAGAGAGAGAGTATAAAACTTTGTTCTTTATTGCAGCATGTGATCATTAAAGGATAATGGATTGAAAATATATTATGATACCAAGCCCCACTTATTGCAGAAATATATATAGAAGCATCAATCAACAATGATGATGGTGAGGCATTTAAAAGGAAAGAAATGGTTTTAACTTTTAAGGCAGAGAAAGGACTTTCAAAACATTAAAAAAAGAAAAAAGAAAAAGCACTTCTCCTCCGTTGGTTATTAATCATTTTTAAGGAATGTTGAGAGTTGTTATTTGGAGATCTTGGATTTAGATACGACATGATTGTTTTTACCAAACTCCTAGGTTGATGTATAAAATTTTATATCTATATATGTAAAATAAATCTGCAAGGTACCTTGTTGGGTTAGATGTCTTGAGTTTATAATATTCATGGATTCGCAATGAAACTCTTTACGATGGATATTTCACTTAATGAGTAAATATGGCATTTTGAATTCGAGAAACTTTTAACTTAATCATTCTCAAAACAATGAAACTTTTTCATTTCTCGACCATGGATGTAAGCTTAGCTGAAGCATGTAAATTTTATCTTTTCTTGGCTGTTTTTATTTCACACATATAGCTAGATCTAGGGATCTGAGTTCACATGTCTTGTTAATTACAATTTTTTTTTTTTTTGAAAATTAAATTTTCTTGTGGGACTTTTTGAACCCATGATTCTTTGTTTACAATGAATAAAAATGGAAATAAAAAGAAATAGTTATTAATTTTGAGAACTACCATTGCCGCGCCAATTCCTTTTTGAATCACCAAAGAATTGCACATAGTTGGTGTGGCAATAGCAACTCTTCATTTGATTGGAGATACAATCTTAGAACAAAATATGCAAAGAGATCATGCTAAAGAAGTACATTAAGACTGTAAATTATTCCCTTTCAAGACATTTTGTTTTGGGAATAACATCTTCCCTCCATTACAAACTCTTTTTTCTTGAGTGAGACTTATTAGATTTTATTTATATATAGTGACTAAATTGCATATATCAAGAGATTTATATTACACTTTTGGATGGTCAGTGAAAGCGCATGCCCAAAAAGGAATTGGATAACACATGTATGTCATCATTGGTTAGGTCAGTTTTTGGGGGACCCATCGAATGGCTGGGTTTTTCCCTCATGATCATCTTGATTGGAAAGAAATAGAAAAAAGTGTTAAAAGTGAGATTTGAATCATTTTAATATAGAAAGGATAGAAAGGGCATTAATCAAAACTCAAGGGCCAATACCAGTAACAAAACATGGGTATATTAGACAAGTTCCCTCTTATTTAAACGGCTAACGTGCAGCAACCGAAATGAAAATTAAAAACACCATCACAATTTAATAGAATTGAGTCGAGAGAGAAGAGAAGAGAAGAAGACTTGTCCCCTCGTTACTCTCTCTCTCTGTCTCTCTGTGTGAAACCCAATAGTGAATAATGAATCCATCTTCATCTTCTGTTTCACAAGAAAAAAAGAGCAAGAAAAAGCAGCAACAACAAGAAACAACAGGAAGGTTTGTGGGAGTTAGAAGAAGGCCATGGGGAAGATACGCTGCAGAAATAAGAGACTCATCAACAAAAGAAAGACATTGGCTCGGCACTTTTGACACTGCCGAAGAGGCCGCCCTGGCATATGATAGAGCTGCCCGGTCCATGCGGGGCTCTCGCGCTCGCACTAACTTTGTCTATTCGGACATGCCACATGGCTCCTCCGTCACCTCCATCATCTCCCCCGACGAACCAAAACCAAAACCAAAACCAATTTTTGTTCCTCCCAAGCAAACTGAGCCCACCACCCAATTCTTCTTAACTCAGGATTCCGGTAATGTGTGTCATTTTCCTGAGGCTACAGATTCATGGGCTCCGGCGTACGTCTCTCAACATCCACCACCTGTTACGGTTGATCATGGGTTTGGGTCCTACTCCTACCAGTTCCACAATGGAACAGAACTACCTCCTTTTCCTTCACACGGTTTGGATGGTTCGGGTAATGTTATGGGTCAGGGGCTTCAATCCGATACGACGAGTTTTCTTGAGTGTTCAGAGCAAACTACAACTGGGTTCGACTCGATGGGGGTTGGGTCAGGTTTGGGTTTTGACTCGGGTGGCTACTTGCACAGTCCGCTTTTTGGTCAGATGCCACCAGTTACGGATGCTGTTCCAGATGGTTTTGATTTGGGTTCGTCATCTTATTTCTTTTGATGTTTTGTAAAATTTGGGTTTCAAATGGTTTGTTTTCTTGTTTTTTTTTTTTTTTTTTTTGTGTGTGAAGGGATTGATGAATCAGTTTATAGCTGGGGTCATACCAGATCCGTTGGTTACGTTTCAATTTGGATTTTGGTTGGGTGTATAATTTCATTTTCACCAACTGAGCAGTGGGACTGTCAACGGTCAGATTATGGTCGAGCTGGGCCGGGTCTGGATCAGTTGCAGATTGACTTACGGATCTTTAAAAAGTATTAGATTCATGCATCTTTATACAGTTTATATATGTATAAACTTAGGGTGCTGAACATTTCCCATATATATATATATATATATATGGGAAATGTTCAGCAAGAAACATTTTGGCAAAACATTTTTCAAAACATGGGTTAGAGGTTTTGGAATAGGCTGATTTTTGGTGAGGATGATCTCTACACATTCCAAAACTTCTAACCTCATCAAAAATGGTTTACAAAAAATGGACGGTCCACGATTTTTCAACTTGTAAACTGGGGCTAGAAGTTTTGGAATGGGCTGATTTTTGGTGATGATGATTTCCTCAGCGTAGAGATCATCCTCACCAAAAATCAGCCCATTCCAAAACCTCTAACCCATGTTTTGAAAAATGTTTTGCGGAAAATGGGACCCTATATATATATATATATATATATATATATATATATATATATATATGGGAAATGTTCAGCACCCAACCATTTACACAAGAATTTGCCCAACATGTTTTGTCCGCTTATAATCGTGGACTGTCCATTTTTTGTAAATCATTTGTGATGGAGTTAGAAGTTTTGGAATGGGCTGATTTTTGGTGAGAATGATCTCCTCACCATAGAGATCATCCTCACCAAAAATCAGATTATTCTAAAACTTCTAACCCATGTAGGACAAAACATGTTGGGTGTCGAACAGGACCCTATATATATTCAATCTCAGCCGTCCGATCACGTCTTATCCAACAATCACAATACGTTTATTATTCCGTCTGATAAAGAGTGAGGCGCCGAATGGGACCCTCTATATATACAGGTCAGGTTCAAAGGATATATGAGAAAACATATGTAAAAACAATGTAACATTAATAAATTTTCAAAATATGGGTTAGAAACTTCGTATTGAACTGATTTTTTGTGAAGATGATCTCTATGATGGGAAGATCATTCGAAAAAAAAAAATCAGTCCAATCTGAAACTTCTAACCCCATTAAAAGTGATTTAGAATGTGGGCCATTGATTTTTTGCCAATTTTTGCTAATAATTTGAAAATCACTTTTGATGGATTTAGAAGTTTCTGATTGAACTGATTTTTTGTGAGGATGATCTTCTCATCATAGTAACCATCCTCGCAAAAAATCAGCTCAATCCAAAATCTCTAACCCATATTTTGAAAAACCATTGTTTTTTCATATGTTTTTACATATGATCCTTGAACCGCCCCCTCTATATATATATATATATCAAAATAGGGATTCAATCTCCATCCTAGTCGAAAAGATTTGCCTCCTTACAATATTTGATTTGAAAACATCCTATTTTTCTTTCAACATGTTACGAAGGGGCAGCATGAACTCACTACCAATCCACAGACACACACACATACACACACAATAAGGAAGCATGATCCCCTCAACATGTCAGATTATATAATGTGACAGCTACGAAAAACATAAACTAGAGATTTAGAGAATGATCAACAAACTGAGATTCATGACTGGGAAGCAATAAAATTTACTAAATTAGATTAGATTAGATTAGTACCAACTTGACTTCTTGACAAAGAAGCTCAAAATCTTACTTACATAGCACTTGGGGGTGGTGGCCGCGCCTTTCTTACAATAATTTCCAGCTCATACACACTAACCCATACCAAGGTATTTATAGATTAGAAATATTAACCAGAAAAGAATAGGACATACATATTAGAAGAGCAATGCCCTCAGTCAGGGTTATGAGTCAGGTTGTTCAGATTTCACAGGTGGACTAAAAGCATTAGTGCCAGAAGAGGAGGCACAACTCCCATTTTGAAGGTAGAGACTGCCCATAACAAGAGAATCACTTACCAAGCCAACATCATCAAAATTGAGCCTGCTATTGATCTTCTTTCTGAGATAGTAGAGAAAAGGGAAGGCAACAAAAAGAATGAGCAAATATCAACATCTGTAGTAGAGAATGTGTAGTTAAAGAGATAGATTGCATCCAGCTTAACCATACCCATTCAAGCGGTTATTAATGGCTGTCAAGTCTTTGGAAGGGCTTTGGTAAGCATGGGTGCTCTCTCCAACACAAGCGTAATAGCTTCTAGAGCTGTGAGAGATCAAAGCATCCATCTGTAGATACAAATTAACACCAAGTTAAAACAACACATAAGCATAGGAACTCTGCACATAGCTCGCCCATGTATGAGCCATAACTTAAAAATCACATCGACCAATGGATTTTATTTATCCTTTTTTCTTCTTCTTTTTGAAAAAAAGGTCAGATGGCTTAAATGAACAGGGTTTAATGAAGGAACGTAATAAATCGTGTTTTTCAATACAGTTCCTACTGTTATCTTTTAGAGAAATTCCCAGGCTGATGAACGGCTGAGACACATATATGGCCTTTTCTGAAAATCGAAGACAAACTTGCAAGCATTATTCAGCCTATATTAATGACAAATTTTTGCAAGTGTTAGAAAGTCTTAAGTTATAGATTAGATCTAGATGAACTCAAGTAGTCTAACTGGAATGGAAAAAGATCTGCAACAATACTACATAAACTATAGCATAATATCCAAGAATAAGCAAAGCCATAGAAAATTGTACCCAGTTGTACCAGATGGCAATAATTTTCAGTTTTTTCTAAATGCTCCATACACAACCATCAGGAAAAAAAAAACACCTAAAAAAATTTAGTACACTCTTCAGATATTTCAAGTCAACTTACTTGCCAAAAAGGAGATATATTTCAAATTGTTCTCTCCTAAAGTGGCAATTGCCAGATGTTCTAATGCATCCAAATAAGATCACAAGAGTATACCTTTGACGATCGTAATGGAGACACATAGACGTTATGTGCTGCAGAGACTTTCTTTGGAGACATGTCAGGGAGACTTGGAAATGCAGTTAATTTGGGTGAGCTGGGACATTGGTCTGTTGAGCCAAAAAATAAAGACAAACTGTTTTGCAGCCAAGGAACTACTAAAGAGAAAATAACTAGTATAAACTGCCAAAGAAACCAAGCATACCATCATCAATATTAACTTCATTTGGCCGGTTAGGTTTTTGAGTGGCACAAGCAGGGCCAAGCTCCAGTAACAGAGGCTTCACGACTGGAATAAATATTTCATTGTAGAATGTAATAATATCAACGTGCTCCTCCCCAGTTTTCTGTATCCAAAGCACACATGAGCTTAGATTTTACTCGAAATGTAAGAAAACAGGTCAAGAAACATACCCCATTACGGCGAATTGATAACCAGTCAACGAAGACACTACGGAAAATTTGTGGTTTACATTGTGGTTGCTTCCTATAGTTGTAAATGATTTCCCTAAAGGTCAGCTTTAACGGAGAAATCTGCAAACCATCACATGAACTCAGTAGAATAAAAAAGCTTACTAATAGACCACACATGTGTTTCAGGCAAACCTTTGCAACTCCATATAAACTGCATAGAATAATCTGGTCAACATGTCGGTTAAAGAAAAGAGCTGTTCGCTGACTGAGGATTTTCCGTACGAGACAGTAAACAGTCTCTCTGACTTGCTGAGACAGTTGTAGCCTTTCAACCAAGCCATTGATTCTGACAGCAGCTAACTTTTCAATCTACGAGGCCAAACAACATTATAATACGTAGATGTGGAATAGTTAATAAAGGAAACCCATTCCATGAATAAAGTAAAGGAAAGAAGACCTAGACCAATAATTATGTAATTGGAGAAAATTAGCAAGTGAGTCTAGGTTAGCCATGAAATACAAATACCATCACAGATAAAATAGAATAACTGTGGTACCTATAGTGTAGACTATGCAAAGTTACAAAGACTAATTGCAAAGCTGCAGACTACTTGTGGATTTTTCATCCGATTTTTCCAAACATTCAAAAGAAAGGTAAAGATTGGATGGTTAAGACCATTAAGTTAAATTTGACTGTTGGCGCAGTAATTTCATAAATGAAACCCATTATAGATTCCTGAGGAGAAAACAATGATGAGCTTGCATTTAATTTTTTTTGGAAAGCTGTTATACCTTAGTAAAGAAAATATTGATCCCTGTCTCAGCACATGTTTCTCCCGCTGCTCCTGGATTCGGCCGGTTTGGACTGCAAATGAGTACCCAAAAGCAAAACTTTTTACAAATGGATAACACTTGTTCTCTACTGAATTTTTTTTTTTTTTTGCTAAGCAAGCAAAAAGATTTAAAATAGTTCTTCTCTAGAGAATCATTTCAAAAGGCTTACCTTGCAAAAGCAGACTGCAGAGGTGGTGGTAACTTCGATTTGAAGGCAAATAGAGGATCCTTCACGGGTGACATAAAGGAACTGCATTCTACTAATGCACTCCGAGAATCACCACATACTCTCTTCGGAGACCGGATATCTACATTTTGACCTGAACATGAATTGATTGCCGAAAGAAGAATAAAATCAGTATGTTTCGTACTAGGATAGAAAAAACAATATCTAGGATTTTTCATGTATTTTAATATGAGGAACAATAATAAGTGAGGTAAAAAATCCATTAGGGTTAACATACTCCCCACAATCACATATATGAGGAACGGATTTCTGAACCTTGTAGAGGAAAACGGGATAAATTGTTACCTGCTGAAGGCGGTGGAGGCAAGCCTCCACAGGAAATATTATTATGCATCATAATTGTATCTAGTGAAGGCATGGGTTCTGCTAATAATCCCATACGGTTTATTTCTGCAGAAAGAGCTGGCCTTGCGACAATCAAAGAATTGTACATTGAGGAACCCTTTTCCCAGACCATGCTCTCCAACAGTCTCTCTTCCAAAGAATTTAGATGTCTTCTCAATTCTCTCGGAAGAGATTCTTCATGTCTAACAAAACTCTCTATCACCTTACTCAAATCAAAAGCTGTGATACCCGTTCGCTCCAAGACTGCAGGAAACAGCATAGTAAAAGTCTTGTGCGTTGCTAAAACCAGTTCTGCAGAACAAGCAAGCATGCATCGATGAAACCTTTCGTTGGTTAACAAAGATGTCAGGTTATTTGCATTCAATATTTGAGCTTCTGCAGTACACATTGCTTCCAAAACCCTATAATATAACTTCATAGCTTCCATTCTTCTTTGTTCAGCCCATATGCTGTCCATCATGTTCGCACTCTGCAGACTTCCAGTAACACACCGCTCTCCAAGAGCACTACTCGGGAAAATGGCTTCCAATATTATGTGGGCTCTACGTATTACGTTGTTAGTTACAGCCATGTTGCATGATGAAAGGAAGCGTTCGAGGTCTGCTGAGGGTTTTGAAGAAAGTGGAGAAATAACCGTTCGGAGCCATTTTGCAGTTGTCATTGCTGTGCTTACTGGTGTAGGTGCTATTGTTGAGTTAACACCAACAAGATTACCATTTGCAGGTGATGCAGTAGGCGAGTAAGGTCGACAGATAGGACTTGTTATCGTCTTTGTTGGGGAAGTCATAGCATCAAACTTTCGCTGCACCAAAGAAAAAAAAAATTACTTAAAATGACTAAATTTAATCAGAATTTTTTTTTAAGAAGGTCTAGTTTGCATTGCCTTGACTTTTGCTGAAAAACAGACCTTGGCATCACCAGACAAGCTTCCAGTACCAAACAAGCTATCCTCATCATTAACAAAGACTCTTTCATCTAGTTCACTTTTATTATGTATTGCATCTGCATAATCCTTTTCTAGGATAATTAAGCTTGATGAAAAAGATGACTCCTCCATTAGATCTTCAAAATAGGTCAACCCATCTGCATTCGAAGGATAAGAAGTTAACATGTGAAAATAGAATAATGCAAGTTATCAACGGACCATATTTTAAGAAATCAGCAATTAAGGATTGAAAGGAAAAAAAAAAAAAAAATTCAAACTAACCTGTGTCAATATTATCTAGGTTTTCGGTTATACATTCTGATGCCAAACGAGGTTTCTTCTTCAAAATGTCAACTATTAACTTATTTATTTTCTCCATTGTTCTCCTCAACTCATCTTCCGAGGTATCATAGCTGTTGCAAAGAGATGCAAGAAGATCCACGCCTTTGTTGCCCTTTTTAACTGAACCAATTATCAAAGGACTAAGCACCAGTTTATAAAATATATAAAAAACAATGTGAAAACAGAGATAAAGATCAAC
The DNA here is from genome assembly GCF_017979445.1 of Akebia trifoliata. Classification (NCBI taxonomy): domain Eukaryota; kingdom Viridiplantae; phylum Streptophyta; class Magnoliopsida; order Ranunculales; family Lardizabalaceae; genus Akebia; species Akebia trifoliata. Next base: position 269,965 of record NC_141377.1, read on the forward strand.
ACTTGGATCCAAAAATACGAAGACCATTACCAAAGTGTTGGGAATTATGAATAGAGAAATTCCTGAACCGTACAGGAACATGAAGAATCAGGATTGCCTGTCATAAATTTCATAACACATTAAAGTTCAAGTCTCCCTTTCTTCTTTGGCAATTAATAAGATTTCATTAAAATCAAGGAAAAAAGATGAATTTGATACTTTAGGATCTAGGAGATGTAATCCAAGTGGAATTCTCAGAAAATATTGAACACAAAACAGTCACCAAATACTAATAATTAATGTCTTGACTGTAGAGAGGGACATGAGTGTAACTAACCAATATCGACACCAATCCGTTTGTGCAAGTCACTAGGTCCTTGAAACGGCTGAATGCATGAATTCTGAGTGCTAAGAACAGCAACCATCCAAAACGATGGTAATCTGAGACATAACCTGAACTGCTTATCCGTTGATCATCATTTGCATCACTTTTCAAGAAGAACTTCTGGAAAGCCCGTTTGTAGTACCTATGTACCATGAGAGAAATAGGATCCACCGTTACCAAGGTATAATCTTGAGAAATAGGTTTAATAAAAGCATTGATGATGCATATAATGGAGCATATTCATGAAGTACCATATATACTTTCTAAGTTTCCATTTAAAAAAATATCATAATCCTTCTCCTTTATGATGTCTAAAGTTCTCTCTTTTATATTTATTGGATAATGGTGTCTATAGGTCTCTTGAAGCTCTTTATCCTAAGCATACATTGGAAATGCCTTCGTAGCAGATACAGTATTGTTGCTTCTTAAAGGGAGTACCTTGCACGTCCAGGTGAAGCAGTAGATTTACAAATGTACGTGAAACTCATTCACGCCACTTAAGTTTTGCAAGTAAGGACACAAAATAAAATGTGATTGAATACTCCAATTTCAAGGAGGGAGGAGGAAAGAGGATGAAAGATCAGTATGTGGTATTATAGAAGAAATAAATGGCAGAACAATGTAATTCTTCTGGTTGTTCTCCTGGCTACTTCTTTATATACCGAATACCTAACACTGCCCACAAGCAGTTTCTAAATAGAGCCAATTAGACCGACCCAGTTGCATGAGCAAACATGAACAACAATCCCCGAGAAACCAATTTTATATGTTGCTGATTCTTTTTTTCTCACACCACAGTAAGCTCAGATAATATCATCAAATATAACCACAACAAATAAGGTAGCACCGCAACTAATTTAATAAAGTATAAACAAACTGGCTAAACATGAGCATAACTATGACAGTACTCTCATGAACAAGAGTAATGCTCATTCCTGCTCACTCTTTTCCTTATCACTGCAGACATACACTTGCACACATGTGAATAAAGACAAACCCCTCCCGTTCTGGCACACATGTAAGGATCTTAGATCTAATTCCTACAAATAAATCCTATGAAAAAGTTTATAACATCATGGGTATAAATGAAGGATGAATACAAAACATATTAATCGAGGAACTAAAGAAAAGCCATTAAGAAATTAAACTAGTATAAGTGATTGAGACTAAAAAGCAATGCTTACTTGCTTAAAAGACGCAAGTGCACAAAATTGGCCTGAAGCTCCTTTGTCTAATTAAGAAACGGAAAGAAGAGACTAAAAATAAATAACACGTCCAAAAATTTAAACAATAAAAAACACGCGTCAAAAGACACATAATTCTCTCTCTCCATGAAGAAGTACCTCGAGTCTCTTCTCCCAATCTGTGCCATACATGTTCTTTAGAATCGGACCAACCTTGAGATTGAACTGCGGCATTTCTTTGAAAAAATCAACAAAGCTTCATATTGTGGCAAAGAAAATAATTAGAATCCAACTTAAAATCAGTGCAAAATTTAGTTTATAAATTAATGATTAAGTAGATGGAAAATATACTTCAGCCTAAATGCTCTCAATATCTGCCACAAAGTAAATCCGTTTTGGCCACTCTCCTCAATTGATTTCCTAGTGTTTCCATCTGCTAATCTCTTCACAGAGTACAGAATGAATGCGAACCAAAACCGTTCTATTTCCTCCGGCTGAGATAAGAGATGCAATTCAGACAACAATGAAACTATTAAATTCAAATATTGGCAGGAGCGGGAAAAGAGAAAGGAAAAAAAGTAGTGCTGCAGCTTGGGCGGGTTGGGGATCAATCTGTGCCCACACCCAACCTGAACTCGGGCATGAAATGCTCAACCCTAACCCAACCCAAGTCGGGTTAGTCGAGTTGGCTCATTCCTCATTAATACTATATAATTTAATAACGATAATGACTTATGGTATATAAAAAACATAAAATGTAAAATTAGTTGTCCTAAAAATATATTTCAAAGTTCACATAATGAAATTATAAGCAAATGTAAAGAAACAGATGAGGATGACTGATTAAACTTTGCAATGTGAATTGTGAATGAGAAAGAAACAAAGATATCTAAAAATAATTTTAAACTATAACGATATTAATATTGGGTTTAGGCAAATTGGGCAACCTGATGTTTATGCACCAACCCAACCCCACTTGACTCAATCAAATTTTTTTGGCCCAAACCCTAGCTAATTGTACTCAAACCCGACCCAAGGTTGGGTTGAACCCATCAGGCCAGGTTTAGCCCGTCCAAGTTGCAGCCCTAGAAAAAAGGGATTGTCTTTGAAACAGAGTGGATACCGTTCCACTTCCAATAGCAGAAATGTTTGCTAGGAGAAGATGCTTGCTCTCTCTTAGCAACTTAATAGCTTCTGAAAACGCGTTTTCGTTGATCGATAGCCCTTCCTGTAATCAGATCTCAGTTTCAGATCAATAAAGATAAAATATCGAGAAAAAATGCAGTAAATTAGAAGATGATTGAGACACAGTTGCTAACAGAGAACTTAAAAACTCGAGATTTACTAAAAAGATGAAGAAATCAGTCCAGAAAAAAAAGAATAAACCTTGCAAAGCTCGGAAAATCGAGCTTCCATGGAGCAACGTTCATATGATTGAGTGCTCGAAGAACTCAAGGGTTTTACGACCTCCATCTTTATATCACCTGGATTCATAGATTCAAATTAGCTAATTCTCTGAAACCCTAGCTGATTTATAGCCATTTCTTGAAAATTAAAAGAAAATCCAGCGAAACAGGTACCTGAGCTTTGTAGAATAAATTAGAAAAAACGGAAAAGCAAGCGATTTTGATGAAGAACTAGTCTGCACTCTGTTGTAGATTCCAACAAAGAAAAATCAGAACTTTCTGCCAAATTGGATGTCGAAGAACGGCCTTCCCGATCGAATCGAAACGAGGGTTTTGAATCTTAGACTAAGAACAAATGCTTCTCTCTTCCCTCTCTTTTCTCTCTCTTCTTTGCTCCTTTTGGGAAAAACAACATAAACATGCCGTACATCGTATGATTCCATCTCATAGCGAATCATACACACATAAGTATCCAATTACATATCGACACGTGTAAAACGTTCGGTAAATTTGCCGCCAAAATTAAGGTCGACCTAGGGCTGTCAATGGGTCGGGTTCGGTTGGGATTTGGTTGAACCCTAACCCAGTCCTTAAAAGGTGGTCTATAAGTTCGATCCATGGTTTTAAAACTCATTCGAAATCGAGATGTATCTCCCGAGTTAACTCGATATCATGGCTGGATGAGACAAAAATATAAACCCATTTGAGATAGTCGCATATTGCGAGATAAATGAGACGTCTCGGATGAGTTGCAAAATCTTATCTGAGATAAACGAGACAATAGATTTTCAAGCTTGAAATCATTTGCTCTCACTCATAAATCGAATTTTCTTCATCTTCTTTTTTGGTTTCATTTTTAAATAGGAATTATTTTTGAATTTTTTTAGATTTTTTAAATGATTAAAAACCATTGTCGCAATGTTGAATGAGACAACTCGAAACGAGATGACGTATCGTTTGAGTTAACTTGGTATCTTGGCTAGACAAGATGAGACGTGAAATCGAGTTTTAAAACCATGCTTCAATTAGAAATATGCCCCTATTGGGCCAAAGTTGGTGAAGTCCAAGTCCGATCCTAATAGGATTACTTTCATATTTTATTAAAATTAAATAAATTAAATTAATTCTCATTTTCAAGTCCTTTGTTGTTGTTTTGTTTTTTTTTGACTAATGATTTTTCTAACTCGAAAATTTTCACTCATTCTATAAGATGCAACTTGGTTTAGTTTCAGGTCAAATAGGAACCGAACCGACATAGGTCGGTTCCACTAAATAAGAACCAGAATAAAATCGAATACCATTGGCACCAAACTCAAACCAAATTAAAGTCGATTTGGTTTGATTTAGTTCTACGGATTGCAAATATTCTATAAATTGTAAGTATATTTTTTAATAAAAAAAATAAACATAAAATTTCATACAATAATCACAAATCTATTCATAAAAAATCATTAGTTTATTCATAAAAGATCATTAATCTATGTCCTAACTCCTAAAATAATTCATAAATTATTATTTTATATATATATATATATATATATATGTATATGGGAAATATTCGGCACCAAACATTTTGGCAAAACATTTTTCAAAACATGGGTTAGAAGTTTTGGAATTGGCTGATTTTTGGTGAAGATGATCTCTACGGTGAGGAGATCATCATCACTAAAAATCAGCCCATTCCAAAACTTCTAACCCCATCAAAAATGGTTTTCAAAAAATGGACGGTCCATGATTTTTCAACTTGTAAACATGGGGCTAGAAGTTTTGGAATAGGCTGATTTTTGGTGAGGATGATCTCCTCACCGTAAAGATCATCCTCACCAAAAATCAACCCATTCCAAAACTTCTAACCCATGTAGGACAAAAATGTTTGGCTAAAATGTTGGCCCATATATATATATATATATATATATATATATATATATATATATATATATATATATATATATGGGTCCCGTTCAGCACCCTAAGTTTTACCACACACTTTAACAAACGCGTTTTGTCCTATATGGGTTAGAAGTTTCGGAATGGGCTGATTTTTGGTGATGATGATCTCTATGGTGAGGAGATCATCCTCACCAAAAATCAGCTCATTCCAAAAATTCTAACCCCATCAAAAATGATTTACAAAAAATGGACGGTCCACCATTTTTCAACTTGTAAACATGAGGCTAAACATTTCGGAATGGGCTGATTTTTGGGGAGGATGATCTTCTAATCATAGAGATCATCCTCACCAAAAATCAGCCCATTCCAAAACTTCTAACCCATGTAAGACAAAAAACGTTTGTTAAAGTGTGTGGTAAAACTTAGGGTGCTGAACATTTCCCTATATATATATATATATATATATATATGGGGGGCGTTCAATGGCCAACTTTTTAGCAAACTTTTTGGCAAAACATTTTTCAAAACATGAGTTAGAGGTTTTGGAATGGGCTGATTTTTGGTGAGGATGATCTCTACGGTGAGGAGATCATCATCACCAAAAATCAGCCCATTCCAAAACTTCTAACCCCATCAAAAACAGTTTACAAAAAATGGACGGTGCACGATTTTTCAGCTTGTAAACATGGGTCAGAAGTTTTGGAATGGTCTGATTTTTGGTGAGGATGATCTACTCACCATAGAGATCATCCTCACCAAAAATCAGCTCATTCCAAGACCTCTAACTCATGTTTTGAAAAATGTTTTGCCAAAAAGTTTGCTAAAAAGTTTGCCATTGAACGCTACCCTATATATATATATGGGAAATGTTCAGCACCCTAAGTTTTACCACACACTTTAACAAACGTTTTTTGTCCTACATAGGTTAGAAGTTTTGGAATGAGCTGATTTTTGGTGAGGATGATCTCTATGATTAGAAGATCATCCTCCCCAAAAATCAGCCCATTCCGAAATGTTTAGCCCCATGTTTACACGTTGAAAAATCGTGGACCGTCCATTTTTTGTAAATCAATTTTGATGGGGTTAGAAGTTTTGGAATGAGCTGATTTTTAGTGAGGATGATCTCCTCACCATAGAGATCATCCTCACCAAAAATCAGCTCATTCCGAAACTTCTAACCCATGTAAGACAAAACGCGTTTGTTAAAGTGTGTGGTAAAACTAAGGGTGGCGAACGGGACCCTACTCATATATATATATATATATATATGAGTAGCGTTCAATGGCCAACAGTTTGGCAAACATTTTGGCAAACACATTTTTCAAAACATGGGTTAGAGGTCTTGGAATGGGCTGATTTTTGGTGAGGATGATCTCTATGGTGAGGAGATCATCATCACCAAAAATCATCCCATTCCAAAACTTCTAACCTCATCAAAAATGGTTTACAAAAAATGGACGGTTCACGATTTTTCAACTTGTAAAATGGGGCTAGAAGTTTTGGAATGAGCTGATTTTTGGTGAGGATGATCTCCTCACCGTAGAGATCATCCTCACCAAAAATCAGCCCATTCCAAGACCTCTAACCCATGTTTTGAAAAAGTGTTTGCCAAACTGTTGGCCATGGATAGGGACCCTATATATATAGGGTCAGGTTCAAACGACAACCATTTCAACACACATATAGACAACGTGTTTTGTTTTATATGGGCAAAAATGTTTGGAATGGGCTAATTTTTTGTGAGGATGATCTCTGTGGTGAGGAGATGATCCTTGCCAAAAATCAGCTCATTATGAAACTTCTAGACTGTTCAATTTTTGTTGAAAAATTATAGACCGTCCAATTTTTGTAAATCAATTTTGATGGGGTTACAAGTTTTGGAATGGGATGATTTTTTGCCAGGATGATCCCCTCGTCACAGAGATCATCCTCACAAAAAATCAGCCCATTCCAAACATTTTTGCCCATATAAGACAAACACGTTGTCTATATGTGTGTCGCAATGTGTGTTGCAGGAACCCGACCCATATATATATATATATATATATTTATTGCATAGGGGTTCAATTCTCGGTTTGGTTCCATTCTATACAAGCTTGATCCGAGAACCGAGCCAAATTGATCGGTTCTCCATTTTTGTAATTCGGAATCGAATCGCAACTTGTTCCAAACCAAACCACCCCAAAGCTATCGGTTTGGTTCAGTTCTCGGTTTGAATAGGACCAAGTTGCACCTCTAGTGGCAAGGGCACATAACCATTAATCATTTTCCTTGTGTATCTCGAAGAAAAAGATCTATGGTTTTGTGCCATTGTCACTTCAGTCATATATAGACCAAGTGAAAATTTTCAATTAAAAAAATCTCAACTAATTTTTTTTTTGTGACTAAGGAGAATCCCAACATTGGTGAGACTATAATTCCTCGAGGCCCACAATCACGTGTTCCAAGTTATTTAGGAGGAGTTGTAAATACTCAGTTACAAACTCACAACCAGGGGGAGCAAACTCCTATTGCTTTGTCTTACCACTGAGCCCCCGCCCTGATGAGAAAAATCGTTTGATGTTGTTTTTGGGTTTTGTTAATATGTGCCATAAGGGCATGCATTAAATACACATGGAAATTGATTTTTGTACCGAAAATGCCCTCAATTTTTTTTACGAAAAATATTCCTTATGCTTACTCCAATGTGTATTTATTGCACTTTAACATTAACTAAACCTGTTGCTTTTCATCAAAATAGAGTTTCAAATTTCCATCATAATTGAAAAATTGGTTAGGAATGAGGGTAAATTTGTTATTTTATAATATACTTTAATTATTTTTTGTTAAAATTATACATCTAATCATATGTAATAGTGAAACCCTTTCCTTACTAACATAGGAAGATTTTGAGCTTTACCACTTTGCTCAAATGGATTACCACATCAGACATTCAACACCATGGTTTCCTAAGTTTCATAAAAAAACTTAGATAAAAATTCAAAAAATAATTTCTTTTAAATAAGATCCAAGGTGTTTAAAAAATGGACGGCTACCAAACTTCCACATAACATAAAAATGAAATTCAACGGTGAAAACTATATATATATATATATTTATTTATTTATTTTTTATTTTAAAAACCTATAGAATTTCATCCTCTACAACCCTGAAGCATCGGATCATGTTTTTTGGATGCCAAGAGGCGAGCTCAAGGACCCTTAGTAAAGGTGAAATCCTTACTTAGTAAGGTTAGGCAGACTCTATGTAATAGGTTAGCAACAAGTAGATTCATGAAAAAGAATTCATCAAGAAATATGCAATCTTGACAAGCCAAATAGGAAATCCAATGATAGGGATTTATCTTAGAGATATGTGATGTAGGATTTTGGTATGATCATATCAATCCTAACACACCCCGTTAGAACTCCACAATTAAGTGTGCTTGGCATGAGTAGTATTATGGATGACCCCTTAGGAGGTCCCCATCTGACACCCTTCTTTCTTTTGCTTAACCCCCAAGCATTGGTGAGATGGCCAAGACCATGCCTCAAGAAAACGGAGGTCTTGAGTTCGAATCCCCACTTAAGGGCCACCCTAAGGGATTTATCTTACTTGGTATGTGAGGGGGACTAGATGTGCCCTAAGGATTAGTTAGGTACTCTTAAGAGGCTCAAATACATAAGTTCAAAAAAAAAAACAAAAAACAGAAAGATATGTGATGTACCTTTGAGATGCATATCGAGACCAAGTATTTCTTTACCATTGTTTTTTTCACGAGTCTGACCTTATATAATATAGTAATGGGAGGATTGGGCTAGGTTGAACACTGTTAACCCCTAGCTTGACCTAAATTAATAAGTCATGCTAAAGTGACCTCAGCGAGGGGACACTTTGACGTGGTGGTGTGAGCATGTACGTAGATGCGTTTTACTCATACCTTGGAGAAAACGCCTCTATGGGCATACACACGCCACCATGTCAAGATGTCCCCCATGTGTCTCCTACTAAGGTCGCTTCAACATTAATCTAAATTAATAGGTTGAATTTTTTTGAATCTAATCCTTCATTTGCGGGCTCAAGATCAAGACCCTAAATCCTAGGTTTTGAATAGGTCGGCCGGGTTAGAGGGGCCGGGTCCAATTGACAGCCTAGATGGAGCTCTAACCTGGTCTTCAAGTCACAAATATATACTATGGGTGGGACCTAGAACCTAGTGCCTTAGACATGGGTTCTCAAGTTTCTCCAACCCAAACTTGTGATGGGATGCTAATCTCCACACACCCAACCTTTCTGCTCATCAACCATTGTAAGTCCCTCACACAACTCCAACAACTTCATTCCCAAGCCATCACCAGTGGCCTCATTTCCTTGTACCCTTCACTTATACTGACCAAACTCCTCTACACCTTCACACTTCTCCCCACTCACCCCACCTCTCTAAACTATGCTGTCAACCTCTTCAACCAAATCCCAACTCCCTCAACTTTCTCTTACAACACCATTATCCGTGTCCACACCCTCTTCTCTTCCCCTCTCTCTGCACTCCTCATCTTTGCTAAAATGAGCCACCTTTGTGTCCCCCCTGACACCCACACCTTCCCTTTTGCACTCAAGGCTTGTGCCCACCTTGGTGACCTCATACTTGGTCGGTCAATCCACTCACAAGCCATCAAATTTGGGTTTGAGGCCTGTGTTTTTGTCCACAACACATTGGTTTATTTGTACTCGAATTCGAATTCCTTGATTGATGCACACCGACTATTCGATGATAGTTTTGACCCGGACATTGTCTCATACAATGCATTGATCCATGGGTTTGTTAAGGCTGGCAAGATGAGCCAAGCGCGTGAGGTTTTTAACAAAATGCCCTTAAAAGACACCGTTTCTTGGGGTACTCTGTTGACGGGGTATGCCCAGACGAACCAATGCAAAGAAGCTACCAAATTATTTAATCGGATGATTGTTTTGGGGGTGAAGCCTGATAATGTTGGGTTAGTATCTGTTCTCTCCGCTTGTGCGCAACTCGGGGCATTGGAACAAGGGAAGGCCATTCACGATTACATCGAAAGAAATGGAATTCGAATCGATGTATTCTTGTTGACGGGTTTGGTCGACATGTATGCAAAATGTGGGTGTATAGACATTGCTAGAGAGATATTTGAGAGAAGCCTGGACAAGAACTTGTTCACATGGAATGCGATGCTTGTGGGGCTCGCCATGCATGGGCATGGAGAGCTCTCACTTGAGTACTTCTTGAGAATGAGAGAGATGGGAGTGCAACCGGATGGGGTGAGCTTCTTAGGTGTCTTGGTGGGATGTAGTCATGCGGGTCTAGTCGATAAGGCTAGACAACTCTTTGATGAGATGGAAGGTGTCTACGGGGTCCGACATGAGCTCAAACATTACGGGTGCATGGCTGACTTACTTGGAAGGGCTGGTTTGATCAAAGAAGCTATGGAGATGATAGAGGGGATGCCAATGGATGGTGACGTGTTTGTATGGGGTGGTTTGCTAGGTGGGTGTAGGATATATGGGGATGTTGAGGTTGCAGAGATTGCATCTGGGCACTTGATGGAGATTGTTCCCGAGGATGGTGGGGTTTATTCAATTATGGCTAATGTATATGCCAATGCAAGGAGATGGGAAGACGTTGCGAAGATAAGGAGATTGATGAATGTTAAGAGGGTCAACAAGAATGCTGGTTGCAGTTTAGTCCAAGTGGATGGTATGACACATGAATTTCTTGCAGGGGAGAGATTACACCCTCGAATTGATGAGATCCATTGTCTTTTGGATGGAATTGGACAACAACAAATCGAAGGATGTTAATTATGTTAATTTTATAATAAATTTTTAGATATGGGTTGAGGTAGTTGGTACATGTTGCCCACATGAATAATTATTTTCCAAAATTGGATGAAATAAATTGAACAATATTTTTTTTTTAATGGTTGAGATAATCACATCTTTCTATGGAGGAAATAATCAATCACCTGGTTCTCTGGCTAATTGTAACTTATTGCAATGTTGAATTTACCCCCCGCACCCAATTCTACACATACATACACACACACACACACACGTGTCTGCACAACATGGACAAAGGACAATGGAGAGGTTTTCAAGTAAGTTGATGTCACTTTTGCTTGCATGCATGGATTTCTACTATTAGGTGCAGATGAACCCATTCAATTAAGCTAGATAAAGAACAACTAAGCACGACAAAACAATTATCCTGACAGGTGAAGGAGAATCAGACAGAGGACTACCTGCCCAATTTCTTCCCATAAAATAGTAAGGCAAAACTTGTTTTTTTGTATGGATCTCTCCTTTGGCATTCTCTCCTTGTCCTCACCAAATTGTCTCCGGCCCTTTTGGTTTTATTAATCTCCACCCGTACGACCTAATCCCTTTTTATTAAGAGAAATATATAAACTGGAGAATTTTTCGTAGATTTCATCCCTAAATTGCCATATCAAAAACTTCAACAGACTTGGTAATAAAGCAAATGAAGTTTGAAAGTATCCCTTACCCATTCATCCATGCTTTGTACATTTTATATATCAGCAGAGCCCCTTAAGGTTGTTTCTGTAATTTCGAAGATTCACAAAGGGTGTTTCTGTCATTGTACTTATTCTCATCTTATTACCTTGCAAAAGGACAAACAGACACACTCCCTCTAAATCAAAACTCTTTTATTAATATTGTTCTAAACTATGGTATATCATTCAATGATGTCTTATTCATGAATACTATTCCCATTTTTATATGTATAAGACTGTTGTCTTTGATGGAGGTTGGAGAAGAATTTCTTCTTCTTTTTGTCTGTTGCTACCCAACTTCTACCTTCCCTTGTATATAACATTATCAGCTCACTCTCTTTACAACATGGAAATTACATTGAAATTTCTAACATGTCTAACTTCACCCTAGAGTTTGAAGAAGATGAGGAAGAAGACCTCCCAAATACCATTCTTCAACAGTCCTCCAGTGGAAGTTGTACTCCAGGAAATGGTGGCAATGGTTCCATCTCGAACCTCACGATGTTAAAGAAGAAACGAAGTCATCCAGGGAATCCAGGCAAGCAAACCAAGTTCTATTTTTTATTTTTCCCTCTGAAAGTAGCACTTTTGACATGGGGTCTACAATTATTAAAGATCATGCTAGTTTGATTCTGCATGTTTGTTTAAGAAATCAACACCAAAGTTTAGGTACTCGAATGTGTTACACTTGCTTTTTGACTTTACTTGATCAGGACCAAGTTTAGGTTAGCAGTGATTATCTTCACATGTACTGATCTAGTATATGCCCGTGACCTTCAGAAACTGTTCTATTCATTTATCATATCGAGATGTATGACAAATTTCTCATACTAAGTTTACTTGGTAAATGTATCGGATGAACTCTGTCATTTTCTAAGATATGATTTGATATTTCAACTCAGTGAGTAAGAGATCATCTGTAACTCATCCTGCTAATTCTCTTTTCCCAGTCTTTTTTACCGATCCATTGATTTGATTTATTTATTGTTTTATAGGTAACCCAAAGTTGTAATTTCATCCAGTTATAATTAATATTTCTTGTAACATGTAATTCATAATTGTAAATTCATAGATCGACGGGCTCGATACCTGAGCTACATGAAAACTATACCATGACTCATTTTATATAATTTTTTATTTTATTTTTATGAATCTTTTATATTTATATGCTTATCATGTTAGAATTAGATTTCAGGTTTCATTTCAATGAATATATTGACCCAGTCAACAGTGTTCTTTTTATGATTCTTTTATATTCATATGCTTATCCTATTACTATTCGATTTTAAGTTTCATTTCAATGACGCCAAAGTATGATATAGCTGAACCAGCAGTTGAGTCATGTCGACTCAGTCAACTTAGTGTTCTTTTGTAAAAGATAATAATTGGTTGGTCAGTTAGACTCGGGCAAGTCGGAGCCCAATCATCATTATCATCAAAGCCTTCTCCCAAAGAATTGGGGTCGGCTAAACAAATCCTATTCCTCCACCCCAATTTGTCCAAATCCACGTCTTTTATTATTGAAAGTGTGTTCATTTCTATGATTCACTATCTCCATTCACGTTCTTTGGGTCTTCCACTTGCTCTTTGAACCTTCAACTGGAATATTTCTTCTAACTGGGATTGTAATTGACCTTCGTTGAACATGTCCAAACTATCTTAGTCGATTTTCTCTTAGTTCTCGTCGCCTAACATAGGATAGATACATGATTGTCGGAGCCAGAGTCCTGACTGAGCAGAGTTGGTACCTGATTTGCACAGTTCTGAAAGTTTATTGGTATAACCATTTACCTTATTCTGTTGGATATGAATTTTCAGACCCAGATGCAGAGGTTATAGCCCTGTCACCAAGGGCACTAATGGCAACAAACAGGTTCATATGTGAGGTGTGTCATAAAGGCTTCCAAAGGGATCAGAACCTTCAACTTCATAGGAGAGGACACAACCTGCCGTGGAAGCTGAAGCAGAGGCAGGTTAAGAAGAGAGTGTATGTCTGCCCAGAGGCAAGTTGTGTACACCATGACCCGAGCCGGGCTTTAGGTGACTTGACTGGCATAAAGAAACACTTCTGCAGGAAGCATGGGGAGAAGAAATGGAAGTGTGACCAGTGCTCAAAACGTTATGCGGTTCAGTCAGACTGGAAGGCACATTCAAAGATATGTGGTTCTAGAGAATATCATTGTGATTGTGGAACCATTTTCTCAAGGTACCATATTTAAGCCCATAAATTCTCTATTGCATTCATGTGCGGGCAGGCACACGTGTGTTTGTTTTCTGATTCTTGATTAATCATTACACTTCTTTACTTATAAAATGAGAGAAAGTTGAGTAGAAGTGGTTTCACATCAAAATTTGGATCTCACAAATGCCCCCAACTTTACATTTAAATTTAGTATAATCAGGGTCATTTTGGTTAAAAACCAAGAAAAATGCCACACACAACTCTATAATCACTGTGGTTAATTTTTTAAAAATAACCTTTTTAACCTTTTTACTATGTAATCTTCAAAAACCCTTTAATCAATATTTTAAATTACAAATAAGCCCTTTCGATACATGTGCGTTTGCACATTGCACCTTCTTGTTTAATAAAAAAAGATGTGGTTCTGGACAGTGTGGAATTGAGGAATGGGACCCAACCCAATCTTAGGGATAAGGCTTTGATTAACTAATACCTTCTTTTGTAAATATGTACAGGAAGGATAGCTTTGTTACTCACAGAGCCTTTTGTGATGCTTTGTCCGAAGAGAATCACAAGGTAAACCACAGTCTTGCTTCTATGGGAGGATTGTTACAAGGCCAAGCCCAAGATTTGTTCTCTTCTTCAGTGCTTATCTCTAGTTCTTGCTCAAATACAAACTCCATGACAAATCTATCTATTTCTAATCATTACTATGACAACTCACTAAAAGCTTCATCTCTAAATTCTTCTGGTGTCACATACTCTAGTAATTCCGAAGCTACTTTTTATCTGAATACATCACAAGCCCACAAGTCGATTGGTTCCTCTTACATGTCCGCGACAGCCTTGTTACAAAAAGCTGCAGATATGGGTTCAAAGATGAGTGATAATTCGATCTGTCCGATTCTCCTCAGAGGAATCACGGGATACACTATGAGCACAATGAGTTCCTATGGGTCAGGGCAGGATGCTTCTTCAATCGTTAATAATAATGTGGAACCGTTTCGTGCCACCACCAATAGTTTATATGTAGGAAATCGAAATGCATTTGAGAATAACTTGGAGTCTAGGAATGTTTTGGGTGGGGTTCACTTGGGAGGAGGTGAAAGGATGACCGTTGATTTCTTAGGGGTGGGGCCACCGAGGCATCCAAGTGTTGGGAAGGATAGGAGCTGTGATGGAAATATGATTGGGGTAAGGTATTCAGATGGGCAGCAGAACTTGCATTCAGAATGGTTAACTCCTAGTTAAGGATTTCTTGCCTGATATATTCAAAATGTGTCAAAATATTATCGATTATCAGAACAGTATTAGTTTATCATAAATGATTTAACTCTGCATTCATGTTTGTTTGTTCTCTGTAAATATTTCAAATAGATTTAAATTTGGACCATCTTGGAAGAACTTGCTAGATATATGGATATTATGAGGTTCTACTGATCATTATCTTATGTTGCTGTAATATTAAACATAATTCAAAATATTTGATATACTGAAATAAAGAAGTTACCTACACAACAAAAGTGCCACTCTCTATCATTAACATCAGCGCAGTTTGATTTGTAATGAGGGTAGCCTCTTTACTCTCCCTTTCAAGCCTCCAATCAACTTTGTGTGAATCAGAGAAATGACTCTTCCCAAGTGTATTGGAAGACTTTGAGGGAGATAAAGAAGAAACATCTCAGGTTAGGTTCCACCTTCCACAACACTTGCAACCATGATCCTAGCTTAGGAGGATCAAATCTTTGAGGCGGCAATGGAAGTTTTGTTTAACTTGTATACACACTTTCATGCGTTTATATAGCAATGATCGATCAGATAAAGTTTGCATGCTAAAGCTGATATGATCTTGTGAGTGAGTAGTGTCGCCATTAATTATCCGAATCCATTGTTTACTTGATTGTTTGTGGACACTACTCGGTGATCAACTCAAATATGCAGCCACTGAAGGATTATTGATTCGAATAAACCTGCAAATGGGTTTATTTAGTTTGATGCGAATCTGTATTATGTGTCCTTTAGCTTGACATTCTTCAAGAATGAAGGAAAGAATATATATTGACTCCTATTCCTAACTCCAATGGTAAAGAGGATGGATGGATGTTGTCGAATTTTCTTATGAGAATTCATTCCTTAATGATATTGAAACCCATTGTCAATTGGAGGCCGCATCAAATTAATCTTTACAAACAAGATGAAGTCACCGTCATCATGTCCACCACCATCACTTGTCAATGGATTCTTTGGGGTGAAGATTGAAGTACAGATGCGTGGTTTGCAGTATGATTTGAGCTACATTATCTACAATCTGCCATTTCTTTTCGTAATAATAAGAGGAATACTACCTCACCTGACCTCTTAATTTACTCACAATTGTGTGTATGATAAAAAATGAGAGATTCAATTACCACTCCAACTTCTGCTAACGCCACCCCAAGATGTGTGCTAATTCTTTGGTGATTTGCATATTAATTGGGGTGGTGTTAGCAAAAGTTGGTGTGACAATAGAATCTCTCTAAAAAAATTCATAAAGATATATATAGAGGTTTTAAATATAGAGTGAGGAAAGAGAAGGCCCATTGGTAATCTCAAAATACTAGGAGTCTTGAATATGTTATTAGTTCAAAAAGGGTAAAACATAGAGGATCAACAAATGGCCACTAGAGATTAATGATTCTGTTATCCACTTCAAATGGAATCTCAAATGGGAATTTATAAGTTGACTTACTCTACACATATGTAGAATATAATCAGAAGATCAAGAGAAGGCCCACATGCTTTTTCTTTTTATTAGAGATACTGATGGATTTTGATTTGGTCTTTGTGGATATTGTTTGCCTGGTAGTCTGCATCTACATATCTGTTTTTTATTAATTTATTGGATATTGTTTGCTTGGTTGTCTTCACATATATGTCTGTTGTTTATTTATTTATTATTTCTAGTATGGATGTGATTATGTGGAGGATTATTCTAAATAAGTAGGAAAAAAAAAAGTTCTGAAAAATAATGACAATGCAATCAATTAACATCCACTGAACCCAAACAAAGCCAATGCCATAAGATTGTTACTTTATATGCCCACTTTGTTCATGTTAGCTGAAGAGGAGAAGAACTTGTGGGTCTTTCCCCACCTTCTATTACTATTACTATTCAAATGGGTCTACAAGTCAAAATTAAAGAAAAGGTCCTGATTCACTTATGGAGATAACAAGTATCATAATTTACCTTTTTGAAATTGTTAACAACCTTGTAGACCACGAATCTGTTTGTACATGGCTCTGCGGGCACGAATGTTGGCCACTTTGGTTAGGATTGTTTCGTTTCATGGTCTAATTCACAAATGAGTGATACCAATAATCAGTGATTTCAAATGCATGTGTGGCTTATGCCATGAGGCAAGACGCAAGGTGAGACTCACTAAAAACTCCCCAAGGCACAAGAAAGAAACTTAAAAATAGCTCAGGTGTATGCCTCATGTTATTTTTTTTTTAAAACTATTTTTAAAATTATATAGTAATGATATTTTCTATTTTCTCCCTCTATCTTATTTTTGTATTATTCTTTTCTTTTTCACTTCTTCTATTTTCTTCTATTTTTATATTATAATTGCCTGCATACAATATATTATCTGAGTAAATTCAAATATAAAATATTAATATATGCAAAGAAAGTTGTCGAATTGATTTGATTTATAAATAATTTTTGTAGTAATTATATAGGGGTTACTGAAAATCTAAATTTTAGTTATATTTTTTGATAAATATAAACTAATTATTATTATTAATGTAAGGGATTAAACTTGGAATACGATTAAGTTTGTATTTCATATGGTGGTTACTTGTATTTTTATTTCTTGATATGTTATATCATTTATTTAATATTTTCATGCTTGTGAGACTTACATCTTATGCCTTGAGGCACGAGCTAGCCCAATGCCTCATCTCTCGACTCAACATATGAAAACATTGGTTCCAATTGTGTTAAAATTAAATGAAATTGACATCGAGGGGTAAGCTACGAGCTGATACAACGTGAAAAAAAACTCATATTAGATGGCCCAAGGTTGTCAAATTTCGTAAAATTTGATGGATCATGGCATCAAAATTTTCATTGTTGAATTGGTTCTGCCAACGGGTTGAAACCGTCAAATTAATGGAGGATGGGAGAAATTTGACAGCTTTAGGTCGTCGAATGTAGGAAACATTAAGACGACCCTAAGCTGTCGAATTTTGATTTCTAAAATTCATGGCCTTGACCCGTCAAATTTTCCAATTTTCATATAGTGTGACCACAATGTGAAAAAAGCCAAAATTTGACAACCTTGGGCCATCAAATTTCATAAAATTCGACGGACTAAGAGGTCGAATTGGCGTTGAATTTTTCATTGTCAAATTATTATTTTCGATGTGCCGAAACTGTCAAATTAATGAAGGATGGGAGAAATTCGACAGCTCTAAGCCGTCAAATTTGGGAACATCAAGAATTTTGACGGTCCTAAACCGTCAAAATTCAGTTTCTAAAATTCGTGGGCCTTGCCCTGTCAATTTTTTCTGTAGAATTTTCCAATTTTCACGTAGTGGACCTAGCTCAAACCATGCTCATGGGCCTTCCCCTCACTCATTTCCTTAAAATTTTCATTTCATATCTTCCCGATGAATCCATATCTGTGGCTGCTGATGCACTAGTGATAGTGGTCTGTCTTTGTTGTAATCACATTAGATATAATTGATTTGAATAGCAATCAAAGAATGAATTCTCTGGTTGCCTCTTGACCCTTGAAATAAGGAGGGATCATATTGAGATTCTCTTTACCCTTTATTCTCCAAGGATGTTAAGCTAAAGGTCAAAGGGACACACCTAAAAGAGTAATATATTTCGACGAATAATTGCTCCTTTAGTGGATCACAAATAGTGAAATTGTGCGACTACTTTTATGAGATATAGAATAATTTATTGTGCCTTCACAATTGCACGTGGATCATATCTATATAAACCCAAGAAGGTTTGTAATCTTGGCATAAGTAACAATGAGAACTCGTACAAACTGAGTGATGAAGCTTCCAACCTCCCTCAAAGGCTTCCACTATTCTCAAGGTAAATTTACCTGAAAGCTTTGAGTAGTGGGAGCTATTTTGTGGGAGCATGAAAGCTTACTCCTCATACTTCACTTTTGTTAATCTGCTTCATGGGTGGCTATAAAGATGGATTCAAGTAAAGTTGAGGTGTTGGCTCTTCATCTCCCTCAAAGGCCTCCAATTACACACACAAGTAGGAATCACTCGTTTGATTCTTAGAAGAGTTCGTTGGAGGATTTGAGTGTGAGATGAAGAGGTTACCCCTCAGAACCCCAAAAAGCCTCACTCTCACTCTCACAAACCAATCTCGTGGATCTTACTAATTGCACTGTGTTAAATGTGGACAACCATGCTTTACTTATGCTTGTATTTTCTCTAATTTGATTTTGAGATAGTGTAGAGAGCTCATGAACACATGTGTATCATGCCAAAAAACATGACTTTAGATACAATTAAATGGAGGAACCCAATTCGTTCCGCTTACCCCAAATCTTTGGGATAAGGCTCTGTGATTATAGTTAGATGGTACATATAGTAACATTCCATTTCAATTAAAACAATATGGGGAACAACTCCTACCCTTTCCCTCTTTCTTCTTTTATATCTCAGAAATCTAGATGAGATATTATTGTTATTTTTTTTTCAAAAGAAAAAAAAAAAAGAAAAAGAAAAAGAAAAACATGGGTGGTTCATTGATTTTCGCAAAATAGTTGGCTGTTTTCGTAAAACACAATTGTTTTTATGTATATTTTTTTTACCATGATCATATATTATTTTTCTTTAGATCATTTTTGGATCATCATTTTGATTTAGTATACCTGGTTATGTCTTTGTTAATGCAGGAGAAGGCTATACTGAACTGCTCAAGGTTGCAACATGATCAACTACCTTATCCACCCTTGGCACTAGAAGAGTTCCCACACATGGATACAATAAAGAATGGCTCAATAAGCCACATATTGCGTTGTTGGGTTGTTTGGAGATTCTTGAGGTGGTGCTAAGGGGATACATAGGAGAAGTCCATTAGAGACGTTATGGCTATTCAATTGTCAATAAAGCACAATGCAAGTATTGAATCTGTGAGAGAGGAGTTGGGTTCGTTGCATCTCTATCATTCAAAGTGTGGTTTATTTGCAGGCTCCCTCTGGACTATTGTCATACTACTCTTGATGATGGAAGTGACATTTCAACATAAGACCCTGGCATTAGGATTAGTATTATTTATTGTATATTACTATTTGATTGTAATTGCGAATCAAATTTATAAATATTTTTCTTTGAATGTATATTTTATAAATTGTTTAATATCCCGGTGCAGTTTCATTTGTCATGAGGGTATCCTCTTTACTCCCCCTCTCAAGCCTCCAACCAACTTTGTGTGAATAAGAGAAATGATTCTTCCCAAGTGTGTGTATTGGAGGTCTTTGAGGGAGATAAAGAAGAACTAAAGCATACAGAATCCACTAGAGATTAATGATTCTGTTATCCACTTCAAGTGGAAGCTCAAATGGGCATTTGTGAGTTGACTTACTCTAGACATATGTAGAATATAATCAGTAGATCAAGAAGAAGGCCCACATACACGCTTTTTCTTTTTATTATGTGTATTGTTGGATTTGGTCTATGTCGATATTGTTTGCCTGGTTGTCTTCACCTATATGTCTGTAGTTTATTTATTTGTAGTATGGAATTATGTGGAGGATTATTCTAAATAAGTAGGCAAAAAAAAAAAAAAAAAAAAAAAAGAAAAAAAATACTTTGAATGTGTGAAAAACTAAAATTAAAAAAGGAACAAAGTTCTAAAACATAATTACAAGGGAAGCAGTTAACAACCACCAAACCAAAACAAAGTCAATACCATAAGAGGAATACTTTGTAATCCCACTTTGTTCATGTTTATTGTAGAGAAGAGAATAACTTGTGGGCTTTCCCCCATCTTATGCTGCTATATATTCACATGGGTCAACAAGTCAAACATTAAAGAAGAATCCTTCTTGGTTCACTTTTGAAGATAACAAATTAAAGTATTTTACCGTTTCGAAATTGTTAACAACCTTTTAGACCATGGTTATCCTGCATTATTATTATTTTTTGATGGGTAAGCTGGACTTGAACCCACGGGCACAAGCCTGAGCCACTTTGGCTGGGATTGTTCTGTTTCATGGTCTAATTCACAAATGACTTACACCAATCAGTGCTTTCAAGGGCATGTGAGGCTTATGCCTCGAAGTGTGTCTCAAGGTGAGACTCACTTAAAGCGCCCTAAGGCACAAGAAAGAAACTTAAAAACAGCTGAGGAGTATATTTTTTCATGTTTTTTCTTCATATTTTTTAAATTATATATTAATGATGTACCTTTTTTTTCGTCCACTATCTTCTATTTCTTTATAGTTTCTCACATGCAACATAATGTTGGAGTATGCAACAAAAAAACGTTGTTGATTTGATGTGATTTATAAATAAATTTTATAGTAATTATGTAGAGGATTCATTGGAAATATAAATTTTACATTTTTTCAATAAATATAATCTAATTTTATAGTGAAAATTTGCAAATATTCAAAGATAAAATATTTTTTTCTTGTTGAAATATAAAATAGTAATACTTTATAGTATTATTGATGTATGGGATTAACTTGGAATTTGAGAAACTATAAAGAAATAGAAGATAGTGGACGAAAAAAATATTTTATCTTTGAATATTTGCAAATTAGTAATTCCTGTGCATTTTCAAAGCTTAATCACTCTATTTCTGAGTATGTTATATTATTTATTTAAATTTCATGCTTGTGAGGCTTATGTCTTATGCCTTGAGGTATTAGCTAGACCAATGCCTCGTCTCTCGTCTCAACATATAATAGTATTGGTACAAAATGTGTTAAAATTGTATGAAATTGGGTTGGAACTAGATTTTGAACTGCCTCCTTAGTCCTTACATCACTATGTGATAAAGGGGTAAATTCGACGCTAAGATCCATTGAATTTGCTTGGATTTAGCCAAATTTGATGGACCGTGACGTTGAATTTACCCCTCTTTCACTTAGTGCATCGTGGGGTAGGCTATGAGCTGACCTGGCTCGAACAATGCCCACGGGCTTTCCCCTAACTTATTACCTTAGAATTTTAATTTCACATCTTCCCAATGAATCCTTATCTGTGGCTGCTGATGCACTAGTGCTAGTGGCCTGTCTTTGTTGTAATCACATTAGATATAATTTATTTGAATATCAATCAAAGAATGAATTCTCTGGTTGCCTCTTGATCCTTGAAATAAGGAAGGACCATATTGAGATTCTCTTTACCCTTTATTCTGCCAGGATGTTAAGCTAAAGGTCAAAGGGACACACCTAAAAGATTAATATATAGATTTCGACGAATAATTGCTCCTTTAGTGGATCACAAATAGTGAAATTGTGCAACTACTTTTATGAGATATAGAATAATTTATTGTGCCTTCATAATTGCACATGGATCATGTCTATACAAACCCAAGAAGGTTTGTAATCTTGGCATAAGTAACAATGAGAACTCGTACAAACTGAGTGATTAAGCTTCCAACCCCCCTCAAAAGCTTTCACTATTCTCAAGCTAATTTACTTGAAAGCTCTGAGTAGTGGGAGCTATTTTGTGGGAGCATGAAAGCCTACTCCTCATTACTTTGCTTCTGTTCCACTGCATTGGTGGCTACAAAGATGGATTCAAGTAAAGTTGAGGTGTTGGTTCTTCATCTCCCTCAAAGGCCTCCAATTACACACACAAGTAGGAATCACACATTTGATTCTTAGAAGAGTTTGTTGGAGGATTTGTGTGTGAGATGAAGAGGTTACCCGTCACCAACCCCCAAAGCCTCACTCTCACTCCCACAAACCAATCTCATGGATCTTACTAATTGCACTGTGTTAAACTTGGATAATCAGGCTTTACTTATGCTGGTATTTTCTCCAATTTGGTTTTGAATTATACTCTGAGCTTTGCATACGAATCATCAAGAATTATGGAAAGAGAGAATGATCCAACAGGTAAGTAAGGAACATGGGCGACTCTAGGGACTAGTCCCATCCCAAAAGGGATATATCGGGTAAAAAAAAAAGAGGAACATGGAGAGTTATCCAAAAAGAAGGATAAATCTGTGTAAACACTTTATGTTTTTCTTAGTTTATTTCAGGGTTCTTGTGGAGAATAAAACGGTAACACTAACGTAAGCATTAGAGTCTCTTTGGCAGGTACAACATCGGAATTTCAAAATTAGTCTTAAGAAAGTGATTTGTTGCTGTGTATCTCAAGGTATATGGACGAGGAATATATTCCCGTACAATGATAATAGGCAATTGTTCGGCGAAGGGATCTCCTTATAAACAGTGATTTATTTTCCAAAACAATTTGTGTGTCGTCGTGGAAACATAAACAGTGATTGAAAAAAATGACCTCATTTTGGCTGAGGAAACCACTTTCCCATTTTTCATATTAAGCGTGTATTTCTTGTGTAATTGAGCACTATATGGTCTGGAAATCCCCACACCCAAACAACATGAATCCTGTTAAATATCAGATCACATTTTAACCTGTAGATGAAGTAATGGATCTGTTATTTTGATTTTTATGATTATTTGATTTATATAAAAGAAGTGGATTGGGAGTGATACCTTCCACATGTTATAAAAAGGGTTTAATTTAATTTACACTTTATTTGGATCTGTATTTGTTTTGAATCTATTTTCCATTTTTCTTCTATTACTAATTGAAAGTACTGAAACATGATTTTAACCTATACTGATTAAGTTGCTTTTGTAATGAGATGTTTTTTCAGATCAAATAATGCAGCCATTATATATATATCAATCAATTTATCTAGCCAGACACTTCACTCAAGTCTGGTCTGAGTCGTGTCAAGGTAGGACTAGGATTTCATCAATTCAGACTCAGTAGGGGTTTAGCAGATGTAGGAGACTTCCTATATATTTAGGGTTGGATGATTAGGTTCTATACTTGTAAACACTTTGTTGGCATGATTTTCATTGCCTTTATTTTGTCCATCCTACAAAGAATCCTTTGATGATGGATGAACCCTTCACAATGATATAGAAGAAAGAAAAGTTAAAGTAGTGCCACTTGGCTCTGGGTCTGGATGATATTCGCGTCTTCATGGAGTCCAGGGCCAACTGTGAGAGATGACGGTAACAAATGGGAGATAGTCAAGTTGTTACAGCATTAGATAGCCATGCACACATGGCGCATTGATATACAAATTGGTGATCTCCTTTGTTAAAAACCAAAATGGTGATTTACAGCACTCTATTGAAAGATAAAAATCCAACTGATTAGAAATTCTCAAATCCAATGGCTAGAATTTATCAAAAAAAACCCACCAAGTTTATTATTGGGCTGCTAGCTCCACCATGTATGATTGTTTTTAGTAAAAAAATGTGTTTAAAGATTGTGCAATCTCAAGGAGTCTTAGCTTTATTAGTGAAAAATATATAAGCTGTTGGAATGAGTTCTCATGGGAGGAAATGAAAGGATGGCTGTTGATTTCTTAGGAGTGGGGGCCACCTCAGCATCTAGGTGTTGGGAGGATGGGAGTTGTGGTGGAACAGTTATGGGTAAGATATTCAAATGAGGAGGAGAACCTGCATTCAGAGTGGTTAACTCTTGAAGGTGCCACTTAGTTAAGTTGGTAAAAGATTGAGGAGAGTTGATTCCATGACCTAGGTTCAAATCCCATTGAATCCATCTTCACCACCATTAACCACTAATCCCTTGCTTGCTTAGCGAAAAAATAAAATAAAATGTAGTGTCCATGGCTTGATATCCCTTCATTTTTAGAGAGGTTAACTCCAGCTTAAGGGCTTCTTGTTCCTTTATTTGGAATGTTTCCAAAAATCTTATCAATCTTCAGAATATTATTGGTTTATGAGAAATAATTAACACTACGTGCATTTGGGTTTGATAAACATTTCAAATAGATCAATTTAACTTCGGACCATCTAACAAAAACTCATTATTGGTGGATATTATTAGATTTTTCTGATCAATATCTTATGTAAGTCATCAAAAACCTAAACGTCCAAGTCGGTAAGATCTGCAATATTAAACATAATAATACTAAATATTTGTGGTACTAAAATTAAGAAGGTAGGTGCGTTACAAAAGGGCAATGTCTCTACATCATTGACATCAGTTAAGTTTGTTTTGTAAGAAACAATGAATCGGAGAATTTTAACGTGGTTGAGTTCCAACATAGTTGGAGAGAAACAAATAGGGCTACTGATTTTCTTTCAAAGGAGGGATTGACTGCAGATTCAATTGTACGGAGGTCCTCGATCTCTGATCTTCCAAACGGATTGTGCTTAATTATGACTACGATTGTAATGCTTTACTTACTCGTTTGTAAGATCTTGCAATTTTATCAATAAAGGTGAAGGGGGGATCCCATTCAACCCCAGCTTACCGATCAAAAAATAGAAAAAAAACAGAGAATCAAAGAAATGATTCTAGATAAAGAAGAAACATTTCAGGTTAGGTTCCACTTTCCATGTTATCTTCCTTCAGGTATAACACCTGAAGTCATTAGGAGTTAAGGCCTCTATCACAACCTTTCATAACTATGACCCTTCACATCAGTGCTAGCTAGGAGAATCAAGTGATTGCATGGCAATGGAAGCTTGCTCACTTGGTATAGGCACCTTCATGGGTTATACAGGGATGATGCATTTGATACATTTGTGTTAAAACTTAAATATTGCAGATTCAAAACCTGAAGTGTATGGCGTGTAACAAAGTAATAAAATCTCAGGGTTATGAGGTCGATCCACATGGATTTAACAAAAATAATGCATTAAGAAATTTAAATGGAGAATAAAAATCATCAATATGAAAATTGGAAATTTCAAGATTTGAAAACTAAATTTAACTGAGCAAAAAAAATGAAATTAAATTTGGATATTTTTAAGAATTAAAGATCCATCACAAAATGATAATGGATATTTTTATTTTTCAAATAAATTTGAATAATGATTTGATTTAATAAAAAAAAATCTAGAATTGAGATTCGCATAAGTTAGGTTATCTATAAAAAAAATTAAATTTATTAAATATTGTTAACTAATTTTAATGCCTTAATTTACTACAAAAAAATTCAAAGCATCTGATGTAATCGAAAAACACATCAGGTCAAGAAAGTTTATAAGTCCATTAATTCACCAATAATTAAATAAATTTAAAACAATAAAACACTAATTTATCAATAAAAAATTCAATTACAATATGTGACTTCCTATACCCATCTTAAAAATACTTTTAGCCGACCATTCTAAAATTTAACATTCTTTCTATTGACTAAAATAAATAAAAAGTTAGAAAAGAAAATTGGAGAGGATGCAAGCACAATTTGATTTCATTCCAAGAAAATTTCAAGAGATTTAGGAAAAAAATTGGGTTATGATCACGGGAGATGAATATTAAAAAAAGAAATTTTAACAATAATAATTGTGATTAAAAGTTAGGGTTTAGAGAAGAGGAGATTAAAAAATGAAAGATTAGGAAGTCTTAGATGAGTAGAGAGTGGAAGAGAAAATATGAAGAAGATAAAAAGGGAGAGATATGGAGGAGAGAGAAAAAAAAAAAGAGAAAAAAGGAGTGACAGGGTAGACACTGTTGAGTTTAGTCCCACATTGAACACATATTGCCTTGTCTCTCTCCTGATAAGATCTTGGGCCTCTCCACTCATTGCCAAATGGTTTTGAGTTGGACCCCCAAATTTATCATGGTATCAAAGCGGGCCTTTCTCTTCTCCACGTCACCTAATTCATATCTTCACGTGCTTTGGCCCAATCCAACCCACACGTGTGGGGAAGTGTTGAGTTTAGTCCCACATCGGACACATATTGTCTTGTCTCTCTCCTAATAAGATCTTGGGCCTCTCCACTCATTGCCAATTGGTTTTGAGTTCGACCCCCAAATTTATCAGACACACGGTGGAGATAAAAGACAAAAAATAAGAAATGGTGAGTAAGAGAGAAAAATTGGAGGTGCTTGTACGTATGATGCATTAGAGATAATCTTTATCAAGATTTATCTCTTTTCTTTATACCTTTATTTTTTCTAAAATTATCCCTCCATCCATTGATCTTTTAATTACATTCAACAGTTTATTTCTATCTTATTTCCGTCCGTTTTGAAACTCCAATCATAAAAAATAGCTTTGAATCTTTAACCATAAAAATTAGCCAATTAACCTTAAATAATCAATTGACATTCGATAATGACCATAATTAAGAGAATCGTTCATCATTATGGACTTATCAATTTGCATTATAAAGCCGATACATCTTTTGAGTGAGTAGTGTCGCCATTATGTGAATCCATCACTTTCTTAATTGATCATGGACATCAGTGATCGACCCAAATATGCATTCTCTAAGGGATTATTTATTTGAAAATCCTCTAAATGGGTTTATGTAATTTGAAGCAAGTCTGTTTTCTGTGGCCTTCAGCCTGAATCTACATCATTGGAGAAAAAAGGGAAAGAATAAATATCGACTCCTACCTAACTCCAGTGGTCAAGAGGATGGATGTCTTCTAACTCTCTTATGAGAATTCATTCCTTAATGATCTATTGGAGGCCACGCATGATGATCTTACAAACAACATGAAGTTACCATCATAGCAACCACCATCATGTATACATGGATAGTCCATAGGCATGAGCTAGTCAATATGGTTTGCGTTAGATTATCTGCCATCCACCTTTTTTGTTGTGTGTGTGGGGAATAAGAGGGATACTGCCTAACCGAACTAATTTTCTCGCAATATAATTATGTGTTTGATAAAAGTACATAAACATATAGAGGTTTTGAAGCATTTTATATAGAGGAAGGATAAGGCCCATTGGTAATCTAAAATTCCTGGGAGTCTTGAATGTGTTATTAGTTCAAGAAGGATAAAGGATAAGAGAATCCGCTGCAAAGGGCAAAATAGATATTGATGATTCTGTTATTCACTTCAAGTGGAGCTTCAAATGGGCACTTTAAAGTTGACTTACTCTAAAATTCCTATAGGCCCACATGCTATTTTCTTTTTAGTATTAGAGGTACTGATTGATTTTGATTTTGATTTGGATTTGTCTTTGTGGATATTGTTTGGCGAGTTTTTCTGCATCAACATATCTGTTCTTTATTTGTTATTGGATATTGTTTGCCTGGTTGTCTTCATCTATGTGTCTGTCTTCATCTACTTTGAATGTGTAAAAGAAAAAAAAAAAAAGGAACAAAGTTCTAAAAATAATTACTATGGAAGCAGTTAAAACATCCACTGAACCAAAACAAAGTTATCAACACATTAGAAGAATACTTTTAATCCCACTTTGTTCATTGTAATTGTAAAGAATTGGTTTTGAGTTGGACCCCCAAATTTATCAGACACACGGTGGAGAAAAAGAAAAAAATAAGAAATGGTGAGTAAGAGAGAAAATTGGGGTGCTTGTACGTATGATGCATTAGAGATAATCTTTATCAAGATTTATCTCTTTTCTTTATACCTTTATTTTTTCTAAAATTATCCCTCCATCCATTTGATCTTTTATTACATTCAACAGTTTATTTCTATCTTATTTCGTCCGTTTTGAACCTCCAATCATAAAAAATAGCTTTTGAATCTTTAACCATAAAAATTAGCCAATTAACCTTAAATAATCAATTTGACATTCGATAATGACCATAATTAAGAGAATCGTTCATCATTATATGGACTTATCAATTTGCATTATAAAGCCGATACAATCTTTTGAGTGAGTAGTGTCGCCATTATGTGAATCCATCACTTTCTTAATTGATCATGGACATCAGTGATCGACCTAAATATGCATTCTCTAAGGGATTATTTATTTGAAAATCTCTAAATGGGTTTATGTAATTTGAAGCAAGTCTGTTTTCTGTGGCCTTCAGCCTGATCGACATCATTGGAGAAAAAAGGGAAAGAATAAATATCGACTCCTACCTAACTCCAGTGGTCAAGAGGATGGATGTCTTCTAACTCTCTTATGAGAATTCATTCCTTAATGATCTATTGGAGGCCACGCATGATGATCTTTACAAACAACATGAAGTTACCATCATAGCAACCACCATCATGTATACATGGATAGTCCATAGGCATGAGCTAGTCAATATGGTTCGCGTTAGATTATCTGCCATCCACCTTTTTTGTTGTGTATGTGGGAATAAGAGGGATACTGCCTAACCGTACTTAATTTTCTCGCAATATAATTATGTGTTTGATAAAAGTACATAAACATATAGAGGTTTTGAAGCATTTTTATATAGAGGAAGGATAAGGCCCATTGGTAATCTAAAATTCCTGGGAGTCTTGAATGTGTTATTAGTTCAAGAAGGATAAAGGATAAGAGAATCCGCTGCAAAGGGCCAAATATAGAGATTGATGATTCTGTTATTCACTTCAAGTGGAGCTTCAAATGGGCACTTTAAAGTTGACTTACTCTAAAATTCCTAGGCCCACATGCTATTTTCTTTTTATTAGAGGTACTGATTGATTTTGATTTTGATTTTGATTTGGTCTTTGTGGATATTGTTTGGCGAGTTTTCTGCATCAACATATCTGTTCTTTATTTGTTTATTGGATATTGTTTGCCTGGTTGTCTTCATCTATGTGTCTGTCTTCATCTACTTTGAATGTGTAAAAGAAAAAAAAAAAAAGGAACAAAGTTCTAAAAAATAATTACTATGGAAGCAGTTAACATCCACTGAACCAAAACAAAGTTATCAACACCATTAGAAGAATACTTTTAATCCCACTTTGTTCATTGTAATTGTAAAGAAGAGAAGAACTTGTGGACCTCTCCCCATCTTCTACTACTATTTACATGGATCATCTCTATATAAGCCTAAGAAGGATCCTTCCTGGTTCGCTTGTGGAGATAACAAAAGTATGATTATTTACCTTTTCAAAATTGTTAACAACTGTTGGACCATGAGTATGTCCATTAATCTACTATCCTTCATTGTAATGGACAGTACAAGAATATGTGAATATGTCTGTCATAAATAAATTTTGTAGTAATTATGTATAGTTATTGAAAATATATATAAACTTCAGTAATATTTTTCAATAAATATGAGCTAATTTTATACTCCGGAAATTTTGATTTATTCAAAAGATAAAATATTACTTGATATTATTAAAGTATAGGGGATTAAACATGGAATTTGATTAACTTTGAAAATACAAGGAGGTTACTTATAATATTTCTATTTCACAATATGTTACATTATCTATTTAAAAATTTCATGCTTGTGAGGCTTATGTCTTATGCCTTGAGGCGCTAGCCATCCCAACGCCTCGTCTCTCTCACCTCATCGTATGAAAAGATTGGTACCAACTATGTTAAAATTGTGTGAAATAGGACCGGGGTTATGTTTTGACCTGCCTTACATCATGGGGTGAGCTATTAGCTGACCTGGCTTGAACCATGCCCATGGCCCTTCCCTCACTCATTACCTGTAATATTTTCATTTTATAACTTCCCAATGAATCAATACCTATGGCTACTGATGTACTAGTGGTAGTAGCCTGTCTTTGTAGTAGAGATTATGGGGTGTAATCACATTAGATAATTAATTGGTTTTAATATCAATCAAAGAATGAATTCTTTGGTTGGCTTTAGGTATCCTCTTGACCCTTGAAGGAGGGAAGGATTATATTGAGATTCTATTTTACCCTTTATTCTCTAAGGATGTTAAGCTAAAGGTCACAGGGACGCACCAAAAAAACACTAATAGATTTCGACGAATAAGTGCTCCTTTAGTGGATCACAAATAGTGAAATTGTGTGCCTACTTTTATGAGATATAGAATAAGTTAAGCATGCAACCAAATTGCACATGGATCATCTCTATATAAACCCAATAAGGTTTGTAGCCTTGACATAAGTAACAATGAGAACTTGTATAAACTGAGTGATGAAGCTTCCAATCTCCCTCAAAGGCTTCCACTACTCTCAGGCTAATATTTACTTGAAATCTCTGAGTAGTGGGAGCTATTTTGGGGGAGTGTGAAAGCTTAGTCCTCATTACTTCGCTTCTTTACCGCTGCATCAGAGGCTACAAAGATGGATTCAAGCAAAGTTGAGGTGTTGGCTCTTCATCTCCCTCAAAGACCTCCAATTACACTAGTAGGAATCACTCATTCGATTCTTAGAAGAGTTTGTTGGAGGATTTGAGTGTGAGATGAAGAGGTTACCCCTCACTACCCCAAAAAGCCTCACTATCACAAACCAATGATCTCGTAGATCTTACTAATTGTGCTGTGTTAAACTTTAATAATATTGCTTTACTTATGCTGGTATTTTCTCTAATTTGGTTTTGAATTATACTACCAGCTTTTCATATTAATCATTGAAAATTATGGGAAGAGGTGATGATTTAACAGGTAATTAAGTAAGGAATATGGATGATGATAGGGTCTAGTCCCATCTCGAAAGGGATAGAGAGTTGGCAAAAAAGAAGTATATGCCTATATAAATACTGTTTTTTTTTCTTCTTGATTTATTGATGGTTCTTGCGGAGAATAAGATAAGTCTAACATAAGCATTAGAGTTTTTTGACAGGTACAACATTGCTATTTCAACGTGAGTAATCTCAAGGAGGTGGGCCTTGCTGTGTATCTCGAGGTATATGTATGAAGGAATTATCCCTCACAATGATGATAGGCGATTGTTCGGCAAGATGATCTCCTTGGTTATTTCCATTGATTAATTTTCCAAAACGAATTGTGCGTCGTGGAAACATGAACAATGATTGAAAAAAATGGCCTGATTGTGGCTGGGGAAACCATTTTCCCATTTTTCATGTTAAGCGGGTATTTCTTGTGTCATTGAACACTTGTGGCCTGGAAATCCCCACAACCAATCAACATGAATTATGTTAAATATCAGATTATATTTTAAATTATATATAGATGAAGTAATGGATCTGTTATTTTGGTTTTTATGATTAATTTAATTTATATTAAAGAAGTGGAAAATACTCTCATGGATCTTCGGTTTCTCCAAGGTAGCAAGTAGACGAAGAAACAGATAAATTATCATGCATCACTATATATTGAGATATATTTTAGGGAAAATTACTTAAAGGACCCTTGCGGAAGGGCATCTTTCTAAACAGTCCCTAAGTTTTCAATGTTTTCTTAATTATACATTTAGTAAACTTTTTCTTTCTAAAGGGTCCCTGGAGCTCATCTCCCACATTTCTCATGATTGAATGTCCTAACCGTTCGAACTCATCATTTTCATCCAAAAATTTGACATCTCAATCGAGTTTCGGAGATCCATTCCATCAGAAAGGATTTAAGAAAGAAGAAGAAGCTATTTTTAAGGGTTTTTTTTTTTTTTCAAACATTTTGAAGAAATATGTAAAAAAAAATAGGTATTTATTTATATTTATTTTATTTTCACTTTTTTTCTTTGTTTTTGGATGTAAATCGATCAAGAATAGTTCTTTTGAGTTCAAATCATTTAAACAAGTTGTTATCTCAAGTTTTTAGTCGATTTTTTCATGTATTTTAGTCGAAAAAACTCAAAAATTAGGTGGGTATTACCATTGTCGAGTTCACCACTTTTTATTTAATAAATGGTGAATTCGACAGTAATTAAAAAGCGTCGAGTTCAATAGTAATTTTTTTGAATTCAACACTAAATAAAAAAGCGTCGAGTTCAACAATATAATTTGTGAACTTGACATTACAAGGGACCATTTAGAAAGAAAAAGTTGACTAAATGTCCTATTAAGCAACCGTGCAAAACTTATGGACTATTTAGAAAGAAACCTTCTGTGAGAGTCCTTTAAGTAATATCCCAATATTTTATTGTATTGGGGTTTGGGGTTTGGGACCAAACCCTATCATCGTCCATTATCCAAATGAGTCGTGATAATTTGATTACCCCACATGGCATACTCAATCGACTACCTGATGTGACAAGTTTGGGAACTGTAGATCCGTGCTCCTTGGGATTCATGGTTCCCTCGAGACATACTTTTTTTATGGGGAAGTGCAGCCATGTATCCTGAGAAGCACAGATCTACGGTTTCCGAACTTGTTATGCTAGTGTAGTTGATTGAGTTTGCCAGGTGGGATAGTCAGAGCATCATGAATCTATCCAAATCTATCTGCATGCATATAAAAAATGTTAATTTAATTTAGGGATATTTTGTGTTCCCTGCCTATTTAAGTTGATTTAGCAAAAACATCAAATAGTTTTGTCCTTTATCTGCGCTCTCCCCATTTGTTAGTAGACCAACTCAACTCCATCCATCCAACGAGTTGGGGAAATAGAGTCATGCTGGAGACCTCAATCTAGAACCTCATATCACACTCCTTGACGTGAAAGTGTCTGGAACCATAGATATTTTTCATTACAAGTGAAAAAGCATCAATGGTTCTTATTCACTTTCACGTCAAGAAGTGTGATATGAGATTCTAGCCAAAGGTCACTTCAGCATTATTCAGGAAAATATTATGGTTATAGGTGCAGTAAAATTACACTTAATAAATTACCCTTGAGACTTGTATAAGAGCAATCAGAATTTGTAAAATTAGACAATTCAATCATCGGTTAAGAGACTACTTGGTCTCGACTCCCGAGTCCACAAATGTATAGATAAGACCAATGTCAGTATCCAAAGAAAATTGGAATCCATTGGAAGAAGAGAACTCTAAAGGAGAAAATTTTATTCTTTCAAAGATTATTGTTTTTTAGCTAAATTTATTCATTGTAACTGCCCTTCTAGTTCACAACATATTTAATATCAAAGGATTATATTTCTTGGAAAAAAAAATGCCCCAAAAAAAAAAAATGCGCAAAATGAATAAGCATAAAAATAAATATTACTAAACCCTAGAAGTAAGGCAGAATCAAGTGTGGGTGATTCTTACTTCTATAACGAAAAATTCATATCAAAACAAGACTTATCTTAATGGCTAAGATGCTAATAAACAGATCTCAACGTAGATTAAATTAGGCCCAAAAGTGAAAAATCCAAAATGAAGCATGAATTTATGTAGTTTGGTTGTGTCTTTGGACCTCGAGATTTCATTTAGGATTGGGTCCTGTTTGCATGATTCTGATTTTGGACCTCGAGATTTCTACTAGTGCATTTAGACCTCCAGTTTGGACTTTTGGGGGTCCAAGCGCTCCATG
This sequence comes from Akebia trifoliata, assembly GCF_017979445.1. Classification (NCBI taxonomy): domain Eukaryota; kingdom Viridiplantae; phylum Streptophyta; class Magnoliopsida; order Ranunculales; family Lardizabalaceae; genus Akebia; species Akebia trifoliata. The sequence goes on from NC_141377.1 coordinate 303,798, forward strand.
AAGTCTTCTGCCACTTGTCTTACATCAGTTTATATAGGGATTATCTATTTTTTTTTTTTTTTTTGCTAAGCAAGCAAGGAAATTATATTAAAATTGTAAAAAGTGTACAATAGGGAGGTCCCTAGCGAATTACAGAGCGAAATTGAGGAAGATCAAGCTTATCACCAAAATAAGCGTTTTTGACAATTAGAGGCAAATCTGAAACTTGTTTGAAGATCAACGAAGAACCGTTGTGAGTTCCAACAGCAGCAAGGGCGTCTGCGGTTGCATTCGCCTCCCTCCATACATGATTAACTCGTACCTCAAGATTAGCCATGAGCCTCCTTACTTGATGCACCCATTGATCTAGCTTCCAAGAGACTTTTTGATCGATGAGACCTTTGACTATGGTTGCTGAATCCGACTCAATGATGACCTTTCTCCCTTCTAAATGGAAACTCCCCAATGCAGCAGCTAATGCCCTTATTTCTGCTTCATTATTTGTCGCAACTCCGAAGTCCCAATGACCCGCCTCTATTAGATCTCCATTTTCGTCACGGAGAATGGCGCCTCCACTTGCACGCCCAGGATTACCTAATGTAGCCCCATCTGTATTTAATTTCAGCCAGCCTGACGCAGGTTTTTGCCAACGAACAACGACTATATGACGTGGCTGAATATGTTTCCTATGGACTCCAATACCTATAAGTTTTTTATTTTCACCATCTGAAATAGAGAGCTTATAGTTTTGATGCTTCTCCAACTCCTTGATCCACTTAAGGCAGCTAATGATTACTCCTTGTGCTGTAGGGATTATGCCATCAAAAATACATTTGTTCCTGGCTACCCAAACGGTCCAACAGACTATCCATGGGACCATGCCAGTGACTATTCTGAACTGCGATTTTTTTGATAGTCCCCATTTAAGTATCGATGTTTGTGACATAAATTTTGTTTCCGCTTCTAAAAGATGACAACTAAAGAAATTCCACACCTTCAATGTAAAAGAACATTGAAAGAAGAGATGATTAACTGTTTCTTCATCACTTCCACAGCAAGGACATCTAGAAGCCATGGCAAAACCCCACCTTTTCCGGACTAAATCCACGGGGCACGCCTTGTGAAATATTTTCCATGCTAACGTCTTCATCTTTGTAGGAACCTGAGAATTCCATATTGCCTTACATAATTGGTGTGTGATTCCTCTTACTCTTATAGAGTCCCAAGCCGAACACGATGAGAACAATCCTGATTTTGAAGCCATCCAAATTGTTCTATCGGAGCTACTCTGCTGAACATTAGATACTAGGATATCTGCCACAGCATTTGGATTCACGATAACTTCTCTTAGCTTAACAACATTCCAACCACATGGACCCCAAACGTCCTTCACGTTAATTTTTACATTTTCATTTGGATAAAGATCAATTAGGGGACAAGATCCTCTCCAGTTGTGTAAAAATAGTGAAGAGGAAGCTCCATCTCCAATTAACCTTTTAGAAAGGCGAATTGTCGGCTGAAGAAAACTCCGAATACTTCTCCATAGTTTTGAACCTCTTGAATTTGCCGGATTCCACCAGTTTCCATCTCTTGCATACTTCTTCTTCAGGAATTCTATCCAAAGCCCTTTTTCAGTAGTCAATCTCCAACACATTTTCATTAAGCCTGTTTTATGCACCTCTGAAATAGTTCGAATACCCAATCCACCTTCCATCTTAGGTTTGCACACTTTATGCCAAGCCACAAGATGACCTTTCGTCTTTCCCTCAGTACTTCCCCAAAAAAACTTAGCGAAGCACGATTCCAATGAAATCGAAATTGTCTTTGGAATAGGAAGAATAGATATGAGATACACTGGGATTGAGGTAAGCACATGAGAGAGCAAAGTTAGTCGTCCTCCTTCCGAAAGGAGTTTGGATTTCCATCCATCCATTTTCCTCAAAATCTTTGACACCAACCCTCTGCACATTTCTCTCGTCACTTTGCCAACAAACAACGGAACACCCAAATAATTGGTAGGGAGTGAGCCCTTAGGAAAGCCCAGGATCATCTTCACAAGTTCAACTCTCCTTTCCGTGACCCGTTCTGCCACAAAAAAACTACTTTTCTCTAGGCTGATTTGCTGTCCCGAAGCTTTCTCATAAGATTCCAGAAAACCTTTAATATTTGACAAAGACTTCGATGTTGCCTTGGTAAATATGATTAAGTCGTCTGCAAAAAGTAGATGGCTTGGTGCTACCCCTTTTTTTGAAACTGAAAATCTCTCCAGCTTTCCATTTTGTGCAAGATTGTTCAACCCCATACTGAGAGCTTCTTCCGCTAGAATAAATAGACTAGGAGAAATGGGGTCTCCTTGTCTAAGACCACGACTACCGCCAAAAAAACCATAAGGGCAGCCATTAATTATCACTGAATAGGTAACACTCTGAAGGCAGCCTTTAATCAACTTCAAAAAATTGCTCGAAAAACCCATCTTCGAAAGGACAGCCATCAAAAAAGGCCACTCCAGCCTGTCATATGCTTTCTTCATATCGATTTTCAAAGCCAGGTTATTGCCTCGAGTTTTCAGATTAAGATCATCTAAAATTTCATGAGCCAACACAATATTATCATAAGTATTTCTCCCCTTTACAAAAGCACCTTGTTCAGGGGAGATTATAGAGGGAAGAATATCTCCTAACCTAGAAGCCAATATTTTAGATATGATTTTATACAAAAAATTGCACAAGCTAATGGGTCTAAAATCTGAAAAAGAAAGAGGTACCTCAACCTTTGGAATCAAGGTTATGGATGTAGCATTGACAACTTTCGGGATAACACCTTCCTTAAAAAAATTTGAAACAGCCGCTAACAGATCTAACTTGATAATGTCCCAGCACTTAAGATAGAATAGCCTGGAGAACCCATCCGGACCTGCCGCTCCATGAACATTCATCCCTTTGATAGCCTGGAACACCTCTTTCTCAGAGGGGGAAACACAAAGACGACTATTCTGATCAGAAGTAACTCTGCAATTTAAGCCCTCCAGTAAATTTCCAAAAGAACACTTTTGAGTAGAATTGAGAAGAGATTGAAATTCATTGACTGCCTCCCTTCCAATAGCTTTTGGATCTTCAAGAATAGTACCATCTACCGTTCTTATCTTCCTAATCGAGTTTCTAGTTGCACGAATCTTAGCAGATAGATGGAAGAATTTTGTGTTCCTGTCCCCATGTTGAAGCCAGGAAATTCTAGACTTCTGCTTCCAGAATGATTCCTCATTGCTTGCCCATGTAGAATACTCTGCCTTAGCTTGTTGACACTCCACGTATAGGTTCTGATTCCAACCTTGGGATGCTAGTAATTGTTCACATTTTTGAACCTTATTTTCTGCTTCCTTTAGTTTCACTTGGACATTACCCACAACCTCCTTATTCCAAGCTTTTAGGGCTATTTTAAGTCTTTTAAGTTTAAGGAAAAATCGGTATAAAGGAGACCCTTCAGTTCTGGGCGACCAAGAGGACTCCACAATATGTAAAAAATCATCTCTGTCAGTCCAGAAGTCCAAGAATCTAAATTGTCTAGGCCCAATTATTGATTTGAAAAGTTGAACATGAAGCGGGCAATGATCAGACGATAATCTAGGAAGATGAAAAACAAAAGGCGCACCCCTCTCGGAAACCCAAGAGGATGATACTAAGGCACGATCTAGTCTTCCCCAAATACGTTGCCTCCCTTGCCGATTATTACACCATGTGAATTTATTACCAGAAAATCCAGCATCCAATAAGCTAAGTTCTCCAATCATCTCACCCAGGTCTTCCATGGAAACTCGGTTAGGAAACCTACCTCCTTTCTTTTCATCCGGATAAAGAACGGTATTAAAATCCCCCACAATTAACAAATTGCTTATGGGATTGAGCGTGCTTTTCAATTCTGACCAAAGAGCCCGACGATCTTGAATTAAGCAAGAAGCTCTAAGAATACAAAACAAGATCTGTTGATTTTCCACTTCGGCTTCTACGAGAATGTATTGAGAGGATATGTGTAACACTTTAAATTTCGAAGGATCACCAAACCAGAACACCCATATCGATCCCATATAATTATCCTTATCATTTGAAACAGCCACTCGTGCTCTTAGAATTAATTGCATCTTTTGAAGATTAGACTCTTTCCTCGACATCGGTTCTAGCACAGCCAAAAGCAAAGGATTTATTGATTTCATCAAGTTTTTTAGTCTTAAAAGGGATGAGGAATTCTGGATTCCTCTAATGTTCCAAATAAGAGCTGACATAAAATTGATTTAATTATTTTTCTTCGATCTGGTCCGAGTAGGAGGACCCAGATTAGACCACGATCTACGCCTTCGAATCCTTACTTTTTTAACTCTTTCACGTCCTAGATCAGAAGAGTAATCCAACACATTGGGATTGCTAGATGAGAATTCGTCTTCATCATCTACAGATTCTACATCACTAGTAGCGTTTACATGGAGAAATTGCAGATCAAGATCCAACGGCTGTATTCCATTAATCTTTGGCTCAGTCTGCGATCTTTCCATGATTGCTGAAATCGAGCCGTATCTTGGGGTAGAGCGCTGTAGAGGCGAGGAATCCTCCGAAACATTCTCGTTGATCTCTCCCTCCTCTAGATTACGCTTATCCGATTCCGAGTCCAAAGCCAAAATAAAAGGTTCCTTATTTGGCTCCACCTCGTTAGCAGCAGTAGTTGGAGTGGGAAAAGGATCCTTACATGACTCAACCACGTTATGAAAGGGCGCAATAGATGGTGTGTGGCTCTATTACATTAGCAACTGGCGTAGTAGAAGGCGTAAGAATAGGCCCAGGATCAGGCAGCGGCTTATGAATTTGAAATTCAAATTCTTTAACAAAAGTATGTACCACCTCATCTACCATGTCAGCAGCCACTAATGATTTAGACGCCTCACCACGTTCCACATCAGCATAGGTGACTGCCATGTCACTGTCTTCCTCAGCCGAAGACTGGGGCAGTGCAGGAGCTTTGCCTTTGCCAATGACATGCTGCACAATTTCCTTATGAGTTGGCCCATCCTTTATAACCAATGCTCTGTTCGATCTGCCATTTTCAGATCCATTTTTCTTTGATTTCTCTCTGAATTCCTTCCCTACATCTTGATTACTTTGCTTCTCCACCACCTTAGTTGCTGGAACAGTAGCTTTGGGGAGACCTTCTTTATTTCTACAGTTAGTATCCTGATGGCCAAGCTTGAAGCAGTTGGTACAATAGAGAGGGATTGATTCATAAGAAATTTGTTGCCAAATTCCAACTTGCCCATGAGTAATCCGGACTCTCTTCGGATTATCTTTGAGTAGGTCTAACAGCACGCAGACTCTGGCCCCATTAAGGCGCGTACCATGACTGGTAGCCCTATCAATGGCTAGAACTTCGCCGACAACCGATGCCAAGCTTCGAAGATTAGCTACCTCATAGCAGAACAGCGGGATATTCGGAAAAGAAATCCATGTCGGAATCGATGAAGCATCCCTTTCTGACGGACGGAAAAGGGGTGTCCAATTGAAAAATCTCATCACATAACCCTCGATCAAAATCCTCTCCTTCAACCAAATCGAAATCAGTGATCATACTGTTTGCATAAACTAATACAATCTAGTGAGTGAGTAGTGTCGCCATTATCCGAATCTATGCTTTTATTTATTGATCAAGGACATCAGTGATCTACCCAAATAAGTTTGAAAATGCACGGGAATTACTAATATTTCTATTTCTGAGAATGTTATATTATTTATTTAAATTTCATGCTCGTGAGGCTTTTGTCTTATGCCTCGAGGTGTTAGTTAGACCAATGCCTCCTCTCTCCTCTCAACATATAAAAATATTGGTACCAAATGTGTTAAAATTGTATGAAATTGGGTTGGGACTAGATTTTGAATTGCCTCCTTAGTCCTTACAACACTACGTGAAAAAGGGGTAAATTCGACACTAAGGTCCTTTGAACTTGTTTGGATTTAGTCAAATTCGACGGACCTTGACGTTGAATTTACCCCTTTTTCACATAGTGCATCGTGGGGTAAGCTATGAGTTGACCTGGCTTGAACCATGCTCATGGGCTTTCCCCTAACTTATTATCTTAAAATTTTTCTTTCACATCTTCCCAATGAATCCGTATCTGTGGCTGCTGATGCGCTAGTGACAGTGGCCTGCCTTTGTTGTAATCACATTAAATATAATTGATTTGAATATCAATCAAAGAATGAATTCTCTGGTTGCCTCTTGACCCTTGAAATAAGGAAGGATCATATTGGGATTCTCTTTACCTTTTATTCTCCAAGGATGTTAAGCTAAAGGTCAAAGTGACACACCTAAAAAATTAATAGATTTCGACGAATAATTGCTCCTTTAGTGGATCACAAATAGTGAAATTGTGCGACTACTTTTATGAGATATAGAATAATTTATAGTGCCTTCACAATTGCACATGGATCATGTCCATATAAACCCAAGAAGGTTTGTAATCTTGGCATAAGTAACAATGAGAACTTGTACAAACTGAGTTATGAAGCTTCCAACCTTCCTCAAAGGCTTCCACTATTCTCAAGCTAAATTTACTTGGAAGCTCTGAGTAGTGGGAGCTATTTTGTGGGAGAGCATGAAAGCTTAGTCTTTGTTCCACTGCTGGTGGCTACAAAGATGGATTCAAGTAAAGTTGAGGTGTTGGCTCTTCATCTCCCTCAAAGACCTCCAATTACACACACAAGTAGGAATCACTCGTTTGATTCTTAGAAGAGTTCCACTATTCTCAAGCTAAATTTACTTGGAAGCTCTGAGTAGTGGGAGCTATTTTGTGGGAGAGCATGAAAGCTTAGTCCTCATTACTTTGCTTTTGTTCCACTGTTAGTGGCTACAAAGATGGATTCAAGTAAAGTTGAGGTGTTGGCTCTTCATCTCCCTCAAAGACCTCCAATTACACACACAAGTAGAATCACTTGTTTGATTCTTAGAAGAGTTTGTTGGAGGATTTGACTGTGAGATGAAGAGGTTACCCCTCACCAACCCCCAAAGCCTCACTCTCACTCCCACAAACCAATCTCATGTATCTTACTAATTGTACTATGTTAAACTTGGATAATCATGCTTTACTTATGCTGGTATTTTCTCTAATTTGGTTTTTAATTATACTATGAGCTTTGCATACGAATCATCAAGAATTAAGGAAAGAGAGAATGATTCAACAGGTAAGTAAGGAACATGGAAGACTCTAGAGTTTTGTGGAGAATAAGACGGTAAGACTAACATAAGCATTAGAGTCTTTTTGGCAGGTACAACATCGAAATTTCAAAATTAGTCTTAAGGAAGTGGTCATTGCTATGTATCTCAAGGTATATGGACGAGGAATATAATCCCTCACAATGATCATAGGCGATTGTTCGGTAAAGGTATTTCCTTAGTTATGTCCATTGATTAATTTTCCAAAACAATTTGTGCGTCGTCGTGGAAACATAAACATCGATTGAAAAAAATGACCTCATTTTGGCTGAGGAAACCATTTTTCATATTAAGCGTGTATTTCTTGTGTAATTTAACACCATGTGGCCTGGAAATCCCCACACCCAAACAACATGACTTCTGTTAAATATCAGATTATATTTTAAATTGTAGATGAAATTATAGATCTGTTATTTTGATTTTTATGGTTATTTGATTTATAAAAGAAGTGGAAAATAACATCATGGATCTTAGTTTTCTCCTAGGTTGCTAGCAGACGAAAAAATGGATAAAGTATCATCACTACTAAGATATATTTTATTGTATTGCATGGCATTAATGTATTTTTTGGGAGTGGGAGTGATACCTTCCACGTGTTATAAAAAAGGTTTAATTTAATTTACACTTTATTTGGATAGAGAGAAATTGGTAGATGAGAAATTCATTAAGAGAAGAGAAACTCAATTTCTCTCCAACATGTTTGAATTGACATGAGAGAAATTGGGACAACTTATAAAATACAAAATATCTTAAAAGAGATCTAAGGGTAGAATTGAAAATATAAAATATTTTAAAAGGTTGTCTGTAACTTTATTTCCCCTTGTCTCCACTTTTGGAGGGAAAGAAAACTCATCATTTTTTCTCCTTTTTCTCTTCAGAGTTAATAATTCCAACAGTGAAATTGTGTGCCTACTTTTATGAGATATAGAATAATTTAAGCATGCCAACAAATTTCACATGGATCATCTCTGTATAAACCCATAAGTAACAATGAGAACTCGTATAAACTGAGTGACAAAACTTCCAATCTCCCTCAAAGGCTTCCATTACTCTTAGACTAATATTTACTTGAAATCTCTGAGTTGTGGGAGCTGTTTTGGGAGAGTGTAAAAGCTTACTCCTCATTACTTCGGTTCTTTACAGCTGCATCAGAGGCTACAAAGATGGATTCAAGCAAAGTTGAGGGGTTGGCTCTTCATCTCCCTCAAAGACCTCCAATTACACCAGTAGGAATCACTCATTTGATTCTTAGAAGAGTTTGTTGGAGGATTTGAGTGTGAGATGAAGAGGTTACCCGTCACTACCTGAAAAAGCCTCACTATCACAAACCAATGATCTCGTAGATCTTACTAATTGTACTGTGTTAAACTTGAATAATATCGCTTTAGTTATGCTGGTATTTTCTCTAATTTGGTTTTGAATTATACAGCGAGCTTTGCATACTAATCATTGAAAATTATGGGAAGAGGTGATGATTTTGTCTGTAGACCAACTCAACTCTATCCATCCAACGAGTTAGGAAATGATTGTCGTTGTAGGTGCAGTAAAATTACACTAAATATTAAAAGGATTCAAACCAATTCAATAATCCTTGAGATTTGTATAGGGCCGGGTGATCTAGAATTTGTAAAATTGAACAATCCAATCACCATCAAAATTTTTTCTGATCTTGAGTCCAAAATTGCTCAGAAAGAGTTGGAGTACTAAAATTTAGGATACATCTCGACTGCAACATATACAGGATATTGAGGGACGATGTAGAATGATAAAACTTAGTGGAATGATATGATCAGACAACAAATTAAAGTGATAATATAATTCGATTTCCTTTATTTATTTAATTTTTACAGAAAGTACTTATATAATTAGAACAGAAGTAATTAGATTGATGGAATGCTTCTTGGAAGCATCTCAATATTACTAGAGATATTCGGAGTTTAATTCTTGAATCAGACGACATCAGATTTGAATTTGCTTGGCGTGAATTGAATAGGGCTGCTGATTGGCTGGCATGGCATGGGTTTGATGAAGAGTTGATCAATATTGTAACTATCTGCGGCATTAGCCTCCTTAATTAATATAAGGGTGGGCCTTTCATAGCCCCAACTTACCGATCAAAATAAATAAATAAATTAGAACAGAAGAAAAATGTTTAAGTTGGGCAAAACTGATGATGAATTACCCAATCGATTAATAATCAAATCAGTGGTTATCATATTCACCTTTGGATTGATTTTGTTTATTCTGTATTTGTTTTGAATGTATTTTCCATTTTTCTTCTATTACTAATTGAAAGTACTGAAACATGATATTTAACCTATACTGATTAAGTTGCTTTTGTAATGAGAGTTTTTTCAGATCAAATAATGCAGCCATTTATTATATAATCAATTTTATCTAGCCTGACACTTCACTCAAGTCTGGTCTGAGTCTGTCAAGGTAGGACTAGGATTTCATCAATTCAGACTCAGTAGGGGTTTAGCAGATTAGTAGGAGACTTCCTATATATTTAGGGTTGGATTAGGGTTCTATACTTGTAAACACTTTGTTGGCATGATTTCATTGCCTTAATTTTGTCCATCCTACAAAGAATCCTTTGATGATGGATGAACCCTTCACAAATGATAGTAGAAAGAAAAGTTAAAGTAGTGCCCACTTGGCTCTGGGTCTGGATGATATTCGCGTCTTCATGGAGTCCAGGGCCAACTGTGAGAGATGACGGTAACAAATGGGAGATAGTCAAGTTGTTACAGCATTAGATAGCCATGCACACATGGCGCATTAATATACAAATTGGTGATCTCCTTTGTTAAAAACCAAAATGGTTAACCCATGATTTACGGCACTCTATTGGAAGGTAGGGAAGAAAAATAAAAATCAAACTGATTAGAAATTCTCAAATCCAATGGCAAGAATTAAAAAAAAAAAAAACACCAAGTCTATTAGTGGCCTGCTGCTAGCTCCACCATATATGACTGTTTTTAGCAAAAAAATGTGTTGAAAGATAGTGTTCAATCTCAAAGGAGTCTTAGCTTTATTAGTGAAAAATATACACTACAGGAAAATTGATATATAGCGACAGGATTTAGAGACTGTAATATTGCATCTGTTGGTGTAGAAGACTTATAGCGACGGATCAAAAATGATTTTGTCGGTAAAGAGTTGATTTTACCGATTTTTTTTTTCCTCTCCTTTCATTTTCCTTAAGTAAACGAAACACCGTATTTCTCTATTTTCCCAACCGAATGAAAACACCGATTTTTTTCCCTCTCCTTTCATCCTTCGTTTCTATTTCCCTTGAACCAAATGAATTCTCTCGATTTCGACATCGATGATCAGGGACGAAGATGAATCGAGCTGAATCTATTTCCGTTTTTGATCGAAAGAGATCGAGCTGAATCTTGAGGTAATCGAGTTGATCAGGGACGGAGATTAGATCCGAGGAGAGAGCTGATTAGGGATGAAGAGATCGAGCTAATTAGGGATGAAGAGATCGAGCTGATCAAGGACGAAGATTAGATCCGAGGATAGAGCTGATTAGGGACGAAGAGATCGAGCTGAATCTTGAGGTGATCGAGCTGATCAGGGACGAAGATTAGATCCGAGGAGAGAGCTGATTAGGGATGAAGAGATCGAGCTAATTAGGGATGAAGAGATCGAGCTGATCAGGGACGAAGATTAGATCCGAGGATAGAGCTAATTAGGGACGAAGAGATCGAGCTGATTAGGGACGAAGAGATCGATTCGTTCAACAAAATTTGTAGTCGATTCGTTTAACAATTTCAGATTTTCGACTAGAGGTTTAGGGTTTCTCATCGATCAAACCAAGGTAAATCTATTTGTATTTTATTTTATTTTCCAAGTTGATTCCTCAAAACCTAATCGATTAACCTTCTACCTTTTTATACTTGAGCATTATTATATGGCTTCCACATTTGCTAGATTATTTGTTTACAATGTTTCAAATTGCACAACATGCTTAAATCTATGAGATGTTAGCCATTGAATTCGTCCGAATAGAAATTAGGGTCGGCTTCCATAATGTCCAATAGTTTCACTCGTAGACTGTGTAGATCCACAACACCATGGATTTTTGGGTAGAAATTCTTAACTTTTAGCGGCCATTTCTGTCTCTGAAACACCTGGGCAAGATAGACAATGTGAATCGTCTCAATATTTTTGAGAATTTCATAATTGAATGTTTAACAAACATATTTCACATCATGAGATGCAAGGGATTAATAGAAAAACACGGAAGCCTATGTGTAAGAAGAGATGAATTCAGGTCCAAGATGAAAAAAATATTGTAAAAAAGCATGAATGAAACATAAAGCATCAATCACATTAAGTTAATTTGTACTAGCTAGACCAACAATAATAAGGAGAATACCCTTTATAGGTCAAAGAAAGTTGATTTAGGTGGCCTATGATAGAGATAAGCACTACTGTCTAATAGATGATTTACTCATTTCCTGTTGGATTGTTCTTGAATGATATTGACATTGTTTATTGATTATACACCAAACGGATGATGACATGCACTAGAGAAAGCAGGTTGATTGGTTGGTTATAAAAATAAATATAAAAAATATTAAGCCAAAGCTTTGGGGTCTGTTAAGGTGTCATGTTCATCCATTCCACTCGTTATGAAGTCAATTTTTCTCTTATTGAAAATTGGTTTATTATCTTCATCCACATTTTTTTATATCTTTCTTTTATTCCTTCAAGACCTCTAACTTTAATATTTCTTTTAATAAAAAGCATGCCCAAACCATCAGAATCAACTTTCTCTTAGTTTATCGTCTATTAAAGTTACTCATACATTTTTCGAATGCATTCATTTCGATCTTTCGAATGCACTCAACCACTTTGGTGGACTTGAAATAATATGCCACATGGTGTGTAAAAGGGAGCAATGAACTGAGTTAACTGCCGAACTCCTGGGTCTACAGGATTCACACTCCTTGCTTTATTGAGATGGGTGTTGAACTTTCCAAGTTCCCACCCTTGTTAGATAGTCAGAACTGTTGCTATTGGGGGAGAATTATATGGCCACTTTTACGGGGCTATTTCCCTTGCAAGTTAGTGACAGCCGGTGTGAGCAATAATTCAATGATCACTTCATTTCTTTATACGTGTGTGAGAGTGTGGAACCCATTTTCCATGGAGTTGGGTACCAACCCAAATACCACACTTCCTTGATTGATCAACAAGTAAAAAAAAATCTACCTGATTGGTTATTTGTAACTGTTGATTTTACTTACTTTTTTGCATGGGCTTAGAACCGCCCAAGGGTCCATTCATATAGCCTATTATGAAAAAAAAAATGATTTAATCTAAGGTATACAAACCTAACATAGTCCTCATGTTGGAATGAGTTCTCATGGGAGGAAATGAAAGGATGGCTGTTGATTTCTTAGGAGTGGGGCCACCTCAGCATCAATGTGTTGGGAAGGATGGGAGTTGTGGTGGAACAGTTTTGGGTAAGATATTCAAATGAGGACAACCTGCATTCAGAGTGGTTAACTCTTGAAAGTGCTACTTAGCTAAGTTGGTAAAAGATTGAGGAGAGTTGATTCCATGACCTAGGTTCAAATCCCATTGAACCCATCTTCACCTCCTTAGCAAAAAAAAAAAAAAAAAAAAATTGGTAGTATCCATGGCTTGATATATCTTCATTTTTAGAGAGGTTAACTCCAGCTTAAGGGTTTCTTGTTCACTTTATTTGGAATGTTTCCAAAAATCTTATTGATCTTCAAAATATTATTGGTTTATGAGAAATAATTAACACTGCGTGCATTTGGGTTTGATAAACATTTCAAATAGATCAATTTAACTTGAGACCATCTAACAAAAACTCATTATTGGTGGATATTATTAGATTTTTCTAATCAATATCTTATGTAAATCATCAAAAACCTAAACGTCCAAGTCGGTAAGATCTGCAATATTAAACATAATAATACTAAATATTTGAGATACTAAAATTAAGAAGGTAGGTGCATTACAAAAGGGCAACGTCTCTACATCATTGACATCAGTGAAGTTTGATTTATAAGAAATGATGAATTGGAGAATTTTAACGTGGTTGAGCTCCAACATAGTTTGAGAGAAATAAATAGGGCTGCTGATTTTCTTTCGAAGGAGGGATTGATTGTAAATTCAATTGTACGGAGGTCCTTGATCTCTGATCTTCCAAATGAATTGTGCTTAATTATGAGTTACGATTGTAACGTTTTAGTTACTCGTTTGTAAGATTTTGCAATTTTATCAATAAAAGTGAAAGGGGGATCCCATTCAACCCCAGTTTATCGATAAAAAAAATAGAAAAAAGAAACAATGAATCAGAAAAATGATTCTTCCTAAGGGAATCAGAGAAATTGATCGACCTCTCTAAGGAGAGTCTAGCCGATGATCACAAGGAACAAATTACAACAATAGTAAAATAAGGGAAACATGGTAGAGAAGAGTCTATATTGTAATTCGATTCCCTCTTGATGATCCTCCAATGGAGTTACAAAGAAATTTAAAGAACAAAGATGAAAGCAAAACACTCTTGAGATCTCACTTTTACAAGAATTCTTTCTCTCAAAGGAAAAATAAAAAAAAATTATAAAGAAATTACGAAGAAGAAAAGGAACAAGAGGGACAAGAGAGACCCTTTCTCTAGAGATTGAGGCACTATTTATAGAGAAAAATATGTAGAAGAGTCTAAAAGTAGCTTCCACTTTTCTTTGCACAAGAGGACAAAAAAATAGAACATAAGTTAAGGATTAGGGTATTCCAAAGGATTAGGGCATTCCAAAGTGGGCTCAAATGCTTTTACCTTGAGATTTGAACTCCAAAATACTGATTTTCTGCACAAGAAACATATGTAATCAAATTTATGAAATTATTTATAAATAATTAAGCCTAATTATCATTTAATAACATGTAATATGATGTTTCGAGACTTATCATGATTATTACCTTAATATGGAGAAATAATGAAAAAAATTAAGATAAATGTCCGAGAAATGTGCGTATAATTTTGTGTTTCGAGATACTCATTAAGCCTCTATCACAACCTTTCATAACTATGACCCTTCACATCAATGCTAACTAGGAGGATCAAGTGATTGCGTGGCAATGGAAGCTTGCTCACTTGGTATAGACACCTTCATGGGTTTGTACAGGGATGATGCATTTGATACTATTGTGTTAAAACTTAAATATTACAGATTCAAAGCCTGAAGCGTATGGCGTGTAACAAAGTAATAAAATCTCAGGGTTATGAGGTTGATCCACAGGGATTAAAGTATAACAAAAATAATGGATTAAGAAATCTAAATGGAGAATAAAAATCATTAATATGAAAATTGGAAATTTCAAGATTTTAAAGCTAAATTTAACTGAGTAAAAAAAAAAAAAAAATTGAAATTAAATTTTGGATTTTTTTTTAAGAATTAAAGATCCATCACAAAATGATAACGGATATTTTTATTATTTGAATAATGATTCGATTTAATAAAAAAAAATCTAGAATTGAGATTCGCATCAGTTAGGTTATCTATATAAAAAAAAAATTAATTTATTAAATATTGTTGTTAACTAATTTTTATGCCTTAATTTACTACAGAGAATTCAAAGCATTTGATGTAATCGAAATACATATTAGGCCAAGAAAGTTTATAAGTCCACTAATTCACTAATAATTAAATAAATTTAAAACAATAAAAAATTAATTTATCAATAAAAAGTTCAATAACAATCCGTGACTTCCTTTACTCATCTTAAAAATACTTTTAGCCGATCATCTTAAAATTTAACACTCTTTCTATTGACTAAAATAAATAAAAAGTTAGAAAAGAAAATTGGAGAGGATGCGAGCTTAATTTGATTTCTTTCCGAGAAAACTTCAAGAGATTTAGGAAAAAAATTGGGTTATGACCACGGGAGATGAATATTAAAAAAAGGAAATTTTAACAATAATAATTGTGATTAAAAATTAGGGTTCAAAGCAGAGGAGATTAAATAATGAAAGATTAGGAAGTCTTAGATGAGTAGAGAGTGGAAGAGAAAATATGGGTAAGATAAAAAGGGAGAGATAAATCGTGTGGGATGTGAAAACGATATGGAGGAGAGAGAAAAAATGAGTGATAGGGTAGACACGTGGTAGAGAGAAAAGAGAAAAAATAGGAAATGGTAAGTAGGAGAGAGAAATTGGGGGTGCTTGTACATATGATGTATTAGAGATAATCTTTATCAAGATTTCTCTCTTTTCTTTATCCCTTTATCTTCTCTAAGATTATCCCTCCATCTATTTGATCTTTTATTACATTCAATAGTTTATTTCTATCTTATTTCGTCCGTTTTGAACCTCCAACCATAAAAATTAGCCAATTAGTCTTAAATAATCAATTAAACCTTCAATAATGACCATAATTAAGGGAATCATTCATCATTATATGCACTTATCAATTTTCAATATAAAGCCGATACAATCTTTTGAGTGAGTAGTGTTGCCATTATGCGAATCCATCATTTTCTTAATTAATCATGGACATCAGTGATCGACCCAAATATGCATTCTCTAAGGGATTATTTATTCGAAAATCTCCAAATGGGTTAATGTAATTTGAAGCGAATCTGTTTTCTGTGGCCTTTAGCCTGATCGACATCATTGGAGAATAAAGGGAAAGAATAAATATCGACTCCTTCCTAGCTCCAATGGTCAAGAGCATGGATGTCTTCGAACTCTCTTATGAGAATCCATTCCTTAATGATCTATTGCAGGCCACGCATAATGACCTTTACAAACAACATGAAGTTACTACCATCATAGCGACCACCATCATGTATACATGGATAGTCCATAGGCATGAATTCTCTAGGATGAGCTAGTTAATATGGTTTGCGTTAGATTAACTACAATCCACCATTTTTTTTTGTGTGGGAATAAGAGGAATACTGCCTAACCGTACTTTATTTTCTCGCAATATAATTATGTGTTTGATAAAAGTACATAAATATATAGAGGTTTTGAAGCATTTTTATATAGAGGATGACCCATTGGTAATCTAAAATTCCTGGGAGTCTTGAATGTGTTATTAGTTCAAGAAGGACAAAGGATAGAGAATCCGCTGCGAATGGCCATATATAGAGATTGATGATTCTGTTATTCACTTCAAGGGGACCTTCAAATGGGAACTTTTAAGTTGACTTACTCTAAAATTCCTAGCCCACATGCTTTTTTTTCTTTTTATTAGAGGTACTGATGGATTTTGATTTTGATTTTGATTTTGATTTGGTCTTTGTGGATATTGTTTGGCGAGTTGTCAGCATCAACATATCTGTTCTTTATTTGTTTATTGGATATTGTTTGCCTGGTTGTCTTCATCTACTTTGAATGTGTAAAAAAAAAAAAAAAACGGAACAAAGTTCTAAAATTTTTTTACTATGGAAGCAGTTAACATCCACTGAACCAAAACAAAGTGATCAATACCATTAGAAGAATACTTTGTAATCCCACTTTGTTCATTGTAATTGTAAAGAAGAGAAGAACTTGTCCGCCTCTCCCCATCTTCTACTACTATTTACATGGATCATCTCTATATAAGCCCAAGAAGGATCCTTCCTGGTTCACTTGTGGAGATAACAAAAGTATCATTATTTACCTTTTAAAAATTGTTAACAACCTTTGGACCATGAATATGTCTATTAATCTACTATCCTGCATTGTAATGGACAGTACATGAATATGTGAATATGTCTGTCATAAATAAATTTTGTAGTAATTATGTAGAGGAGTTATTGAAAATATATATAAACTTTAGTTATATTTTTCAATAAATATGAGCTAATTTTATTCAAAAGATAAAATATTTTTTCTTTTTGAAATATAAAATAGTAATACTTGATATTATTAAAGTATAGGGGATTAAACATGGAATTTGATTAACTTTGAAAATACAAGGAGGTTACTTATAATATTTCTATTTCACTATTTAAAAATTTCATGCTTGTGAGGCTAATGTCTTATGCCTTAAGGTGCCAGCCATCCCAACGCCTCGTCTCTCTCACCTCAACGTATGAAATAGGACTGGGGTTATGTTTTGACCTGCCTTACGTCATGGGGTGGGCTATTAGCTGACCTGGCTCGAACCATGCCCATGGCCCTTCCCTCACTCATTACCTGTAATATTTTCATTTTATAACTTCCCAATGAATCAATACCTATGGCTACTGATGAACTAGTGGCAGTGGCCTGTCTTTGTAGTAGAGATTATGGGGTGTAATCACATGCATTAGATAATTAATTGATTTTAATATCAATCAAAGAATGAATTCTTTGGTTGGCTTTACGTATCCTCTTGACTCTTGAAGGAGGGAAGGATTGTATTGAGATTCTATTTTACCCTTTATTCTCTAAGGATGTTAAGCTAAAGGTCACAGGGACACACCAAAAAAAACTAATAGATTTCGACGAATAATTGCTCCTTTAGTGGATCACAAATAGTGAAATTGTGTGCCTACTTTTATGAGATATAGAATAAGTTAAGCATGCCACCAAATTGCACATGGATGATCTCTATATAAACCCAAGAAGGTTTGTAGCCTTGACATAAGTAACAATGAGAACTTGTATAAACTGAGTGATGAAGCTTCCAATCTCCCTCAAAGGCTTCCACTACTCTCAGGCTAATATTTACTTGAAATCTCTGAGTAGTGGGAGCTATTTTGAGGGAGTGTGAAAGCTTACTCCTCATTACTTCGCTTCTTACCGCTGCATCAGAGGCTACAAAGATGGATTCAAGCAAAGTTGAGGTGTTGGCTCTTCATCTCCCTCAAAGACCTCCAATAACACTAGTAGGAATCACTCATTTGATTCTTAGAAGAGTTTGTTGGAGGATTTGAACGTGAGATGAAGAGGTTACCCCTCACTACCCCAAAAAGCCTCACTACCACAAACCAATGATTTCGTAGATCTTACTAATTGTACTGTGTTAAACTTTGAATAATATTCTTTACTTATGCTGGTATTTTCTCTAATTTTGTTTTGAATTATACTACCAGCTTTTCATATTAATCATTGAAAATTATGGGAAGAGGTGATGATTTAACAGGTAATTAAGTGAGGAATGTGGATGTGGATAGGGTCTAGTCCCATCTCAAAAGATATAGAGAGTTGGCAAAAAAGAAGGATATGCCTTATATAATTACTGTTTTTTTTTTTTTTTTCTTCTTGATTTATTCGATGGTTCTTGCGGAGAATAAGATAGTAAATCTAACATAAGCATCAGAATTTTTTTAACAGGTACAACATTGGTATTTCAACGTGAGTAATCTCAAGGTGGTGGGACTTGCTGTGTATCTCGAGGTATATGTACGAAGGAATTGTCCCTCACAATGATGATAGGCGATTGTTCGGCAGGATGATCTCCTTAGTTATGTCCATTGATTAATTTTCCAAAACGAATTGTGCGTCGTGGAAACATGAACAATGATTGAAAAAAATGGCTTAATTGTGGCTGAGGAAACCATTTTCCCAAGTGTGTATTTCTTGTGTCATTGAACATGTAACTATCTGGCCTGGAAATCCCCACACCCAATCAACATGAATTCTGTTAAATATCAGATTATATTTTAAATTATATATGGATGAAGTAATGGATCTGTTATATTTTGGTTTTTATGATTATTTGATTTATATTAAAGAAGTGGAAAATACTTTCATGGATCTTCGGTTTCTCTAAGGTAGCAAGCAGACGAAGAAACATATAAATTATCATGCATCACTATTGAGAAATATTTTAGGGAATATTACTTAAAGGACCCTCGCAGTAGGGCATCTTTCTAAATAGTCACTAAGTTTTCAACATTTTCTTAATTGGACATTTAGTAAACTTTTTCTTTCTAAAGGGTCTTTGGAGTTCATGTCCCACATTTCTCATGATTGAATGTCCTAACCATTCGAACTGTTCATTTTCATTCACAAAATTTGACATCTCAATCGAGTTTCGAAGATTTCATTCCACCAGAAAGGATTTAAGAAAGAAGAAGAAGCCATGTTTAAGGGTTTTTTCAAACATTTTGAAGATATATGTAAAAAATTAAGTTTTTCTTCACCTTTTTTTCTTTGTTTTTAGATGTAAATCAATCAAGAGTAGTTCTTTTGAGTTCAAATCATCTAAACAAGTTGTTATCTCAAGTTTTTAGTCGATCTTTCCATGTATTTTACTCGGAAAAACTCAAAAATTAGGTGGGTATTACCAGTGTCGGTTCACCACTTTTTATTTAATAAATGGTGAATTCAACAGTAGTTAAAAAGCGTCGAGTACAACAATAAATTTTTTGAATTCGGCACTAAATAAAAAAGCGTTGAGTTCGACAATATAATTTGTGAACTTGACAGTACAAGGGACCATTTAGAAAGAAAAAGTTTATTGAATGTCCTATTAAGCAACCGTGCAAAATTTATGGACTATTTAGAAAGAAACCCTTCTGCGAGGGTCCTTTAAGTAATATCTCTATTTTTTATTGTATTGGGGTTTGGGACCAGACCCTATCATCATCCATTATCCAAACGAGTCGTGATAATTTGATTACCCCACATGGCATACTTAATCGATTACTTGATGTCACAAGTTCTGGAACCGTAGATCCGTGCTCCTTGGGATTCATGGTTCCCTTGAGAGATACTTTTTTATGGGGAAGTGCAGCCATGTATCCTGAGAAGCACATATCTACGGTTTCCGAACTTGTTATGTTGGGGTAGTCAGAGTATCACGAATCTATCCAAATCCATCTGCATGCATGTAAAAAGGGTAAATTTAATTTAGGGATATTTTGCTTTCCCTGCCTATTTAAGTTGATTTAGCAAAAACATCAAATAGTTCTGTCCTTTATTTGCGCTCTCCCTATTTGTTAGTAGACCAACTCAACTCCATCTATCCAACGAGTTAGGAAAATAAAGGCGTGCTGGAGTGACCTCAATCTAGAACCTCATATCACACTCCTTGACGTGAAAGTGTATGGGAATCATAGATGTTTTTCATTACAAGTGAAAAAGCATCAATGGTTCTTATCCACTTTCACGTCAAGAAGTGTGATATGAGGTTCCAGCCAAAGGTCACTTCAGCATTATTCAGGAAAATATTATGGTTATTGGTGCAGTAAAATTACTCTTAATAATTACCCTTGAGACTTGTATAAGAGCAATCAGAATTTGTAAAATTAGACAATTCAATCATCGGTTAAGAGACTACTTGGTCTCGACTCTCGATTCCACAAATGTATAGATCAGACCAATGTCAGTATCCAAAGAAAATTGGAATCCATCGGAAGAAGAGAACACTGAAGGAGTAAATTTTATTCTTTCGATGATTTTTGTTTTTTTTGCTAAATTTATTCATTGTAACTGCCCTTCTAGTTCACAACATATTTAATATCAAAGGATTATATTTCTTGGAAAAAAAATAAAAGGCAAAATGAATAAGCATGAAAATAAATATTACTAAACCCAAGAAGTAAGGTAGAATCAAGTGTGATTCTTACTTCTATAATGAAAAATTCATATCAAAACAAGACTTATCTTAATGGCTAATATGCAAATAAACAGATCTCAACGCAGTTTAAATTAGGCCCAAAAGTGAAAAATCCAAAATGAAGCATGAATTTATGTAGTTTGATTCTGTCTTTAGACCTCGAGATTCCATTTAGGATTGGGTCCTGTTTGCATGATTCTGCTTTTGGACCTCGAGATTTCTACTAGTGCATTTAGACCTCCAATTTGGACTTTTGGGGGTCCAAGCGCTCCATGAAGTCTTCTGCCACTTGTCTTACATCAGCTTATCTAGGGATTATCTATTTGATCATACGGTTTGCATAAATTAATACAATCTAGTGAGTGAGTACTGTCGCCATTATCCAAATCTATGCTTTTATTTATTGATCATGGACAGCGGTGATCTACCCAAATAAGTTTGAAATGCACGGGAATTACTAATATTTCTATTTCTGAGAATGCTATATTATTTATTTAAATTTCATGCTCGTGAGGCTTATGTCTTATGCCTTGAGGTGTTAGCTAGACCAATGCCTCATCTCTTGTCTCAACATATAAAAATATTGGTATCAAATGTGTTAAAATTGTATGAAATTGGGTCGGGCCATATTAGATTTTGAATTGCCTCCTTAGTCCTTACAACACTACGTGAAAAAGGGGTAAATTTGACACTAAGGTCCTTTGAACTTGCTTGGATTTAGCCAAATTCGACGGACCTTGATGTCGAAGTTACCCCTTTTTCTCATAGTGCATCGTGGGGTAAGCTATGAGTTGACCTGGCTCGAACCATGGTCACCGGCTTTCCCCTAACTTATTATCTTAAAATTTTCATTTCACATCTTCCCAATGAATCCGTATCTGTGGCTGCTGATGC
Organism: Akebia trifoliata; assembly: GCF_017979445.1. Taxonomy (NCBI): domain Eukaryota; kingdom Viridiplantae; phylum Streptophyta; class Magnoliopsida; order Ranunculales; family Lardizabalaceae; genus Akebia; species Akebia trifoliata. The sequence continues at coordinate 325,445 of NC_141377.1, forward strand.
GCTAGTGATAGTGGCCTGCCTTTGTTGTAATCACATTAAATATTATTGATTTGAATATCAATCAAAGAATGAATTCTCTGGTTGCCTCTTGACCCTTGAAATAAGGAAGGATCATATTGAGATTCTCTTTACCCTTTATTCTCCAAGGATATTAAGCTAAAGGTCAAAGGTACACACCTAAAAAATTAATAGATTTTTACGAATAATTGCTCCTTTAGTTGATCACAAATAGTGAAATTGTGCGACTACTTTTATGAGATATAGAATAATTTACCGTGCCTTCACAATTGCACATGGATCATGTCCATATAAACCCAAGAAGGTTTTTAATCTTGGCATAAGTAACAATGAGAACTTGTACAAACTGAGTTATGAAGCTTCCAACCTTCCTCAAAGGCTTCCACTATTCTAAAGCTAAATTTACTTGGAAGCTCTGAGTAGTGGGAGCTATTTTGTGGGAGAGCATGAAAGCTTAGTCCTCATTACTTTGCTTTTCTTCCACTGCTGGTGGCTACAAAGATGGATTCAAGTAAAGTTGAGGTGTTGGCACTTCATCTCCCTCATAGGCCTCCATTTACACACACAAGTAGGAATCACTCGTTTGATTCTTAGAAGAGTTTGTTGGAGGATTTGAGTGTGAGATGATGAGGTTACCCCTCACCAACCCCCAAAGCCTCACTCTCACTCCCACAAACCAATCTCATGTATCTTACTAATTGTACTATGTTAAACTTGGATCATCATGCTTTACTTATGCTGGTATTTTCTCTATTTTGGTTTTGAATTATACTATGAGCTTTGCATACGAATCATCAAGAATTAAGGAAAGAGAGAATGATTCAACAGGTAAGTAAGGAACATTGAAGACTCTAGGGACTAGTTCCATCCCAAAAGGGATATATTGGGTTAAGAAAAAAAGGAGGAACATGGAGAGTTATCCAAAAAGAAGTATAAACCTATTTAAACACTTTTTGTTTTTCTTAGTTTATTTCATGGTTCTTGTGAAGAATAAGATGGTAAGACTAACGTAAGTATTAGAGTCTCTTTGACAGATATAACATCGGAATTTCAAAATTAATCTTAAGGAAGTGGTCATAGCTGTGTATCTCAAGGTATATGGACGAGGAATATAATCCCACACAATGATCATAGGCGATTGTTCGGTGAAGGTATTTCCTTAGTTATGTCCATTGATTAATTTTCCAAAACAATTTGTGCATCGTCGTGGAAACATAAACATCGATTGAAAAAAATGACCTCATTTTGGCTGAGGAAACCATTTTTCATATTAAGCGTGTATTTCTTGTGTAATTTAACACCATGTGGCCTGGAAATCCCCACACCCAAACAACATGACTTCTGTTAAATATCGGATTATATTTTAAATCGTAGATGAAGTAATAGATCTGTTATTTTGATTTTTATGGTTATTTGATTTATATAAAAGAATATAGTATCATCACTACTAAGATATATTTTATTGTATTACATGGCATTAATGGATTTTTTGTGAGTGGGAGTGATACCTTCCACGTGTTATAAAAAAGGTTTAATTTAATTTACACTTTATTTGGATCGAGAGAAATTGGCAGATGAGAAATTCATTTAGAGAAGAGAAACTCAATTTCTCTCCAACATGTTTGAATTGACATGAGAGAAATTGAGACAACTTATAAAATACAAAATATCTTAAAAGAGATCTAAGGGTAGAATTGAAAATATAAAATATTTTAAAAGGTTTTCTCTAACTTTATTTCCGCTTCTCTCCACTTTTGGAGGGAAAGAAAACTCATCATATTTTTTCTCCTTTTCTCTTCAAAGTTAATAATTCAAACAAGAGAAATGGAGAGAAACTCATTATTTTCTCTTCTTTCCTCTCCATTTCCCTCAATCCAAACAGTGAAATTGTGTGCCTACTTTTATGAGATATAGAATAATTTAAGCATGCCAACAAATTTCATATCGATCATCTCTATATAAACCCAAGAAGGTTTGTAGCCTTGACATAAGTAACAATGAGAACTAGTATAAACTGAGTGACAAAACTTCCAATCTCCCTCAAAGGCTTCCATTACTCTTAGACTAATATTTACTTGAAATCTCTGAGTTGTGGGAGCTATTTTGGGGGAGTGTGAAAGCTTACTCCTCATTACTTAGCTTCTTTACCGCTGCATCAGAGGCTACAAAGATGGATTCAAGCAAAGTTTAGGGGTTGGCTCTTCATCTCCCTCAAAGACCTCCAATTACACCAGTAGGAATCACTCATTTGATTCTTAGAAGAGTTTGTTGGAGGATTTGGGTGTGAGATGAAAAGGTTACCCGTCACTACCTGAAAAAGCCTCACTATCACAAACCAATGATCTCGTAGATCTAACTACTTGTACTGTGTTAAACTTGAATAATATCACTTTGCTTATGCTGGTATTTTCTCTAATTTGGTTTTGAATTATACAACGAGCTTTGCATACTAATTGAAAATTATGGGAAGAGGTGATGATTTTGTCTGTAGACCAACTCAATTCTATCCATCCAACGAGTTAGGAAATGATTGTCATTGTAGGTGCAGTAAAATCACGCTTAATATTAAAAGGATTCAAACCAATTCAATTATCCTTGAGATTTGTATAGGGCCGGGTGATCTAGAATTTGTAAAATTGAACAATCCAATCGCCATCAAAAGATTTTCTGATCTTGAGTCCTAAATTGCTCAGAAAGAGTCGGAGTACTCAAATTTAGGATACATCTCGACTGTTGATACAGGATATTGAGGGACGACATAGAATGATAAAACTTAGTGGCATGATATGATCAGACAACAAATTAAAGTGATAATATAATTCCATTTCCTTTATTTATTTACTTTTTACAAAAAGTACTTATATAATTAGAACAGAAGTAATTAGATTGATGGAATGCTTCTTGGAAGCATCTCAATATTATTAGAGATATTCGGAGTTTAATTCTTGAATCAGACGACATCAGATTTGAATTTGCTAGGCGTGAATCGAATAGGGTTGCTGATTGGCAGGCATGGCATGGGTTTGATGAAGAGTTGATTACTATTTATGATAGAAATAACATCCCTGCTGATCTAAACTTGATTCTTTTTCAAGATCAATATTGTAACTATCTTCCGCATTAGCCTCCTTAATTAATATGAGGGTGGGGCCTTTCATAGCCCCCACTTACCGATCAAAATAAATAAATAAATAAATTACAACAGAAGAAAAATGTTTAAGTTGGGCAAAACTGATGATGAATTACCCAATCGATTAATAATCAAATCAGTGGTTATCATATTCACCTTTGGATTGATTTTGTTTATTCTGTATTTGTTTTGAATATATTTTCCATTTTTCTTCAATTACTAATTGAAAGTACTGAAACATGATATTTAACCTATACTGATTAAGTTGCTTTTATAAAGAGAGTTTTTTGAGATAAAGTAAAGCAGACATTTATTATATAATCAATTTTATCTAGCCTGATACTTCACTCAAGTCTGGTCTGAGTCTGTCTAGGTAGGACTAGGATTTCATCAATTCAGACTCAATAGGGGTTTAGCAGATTAGTAGGAGACTTCCTATATATTTAGGATTGGATTAGGGTTCTATATTTATAAAAACTTTGTTGGCATGATTTAATTGCCTTAATTTTGTCCAACCTACAAAGAATCCTTTGATGATGGATGAACCCTTCACAAATGATAGTAGAAAGAAAAGTTAAAGTACTGCCCACTTGGCTCTGGGTCTGGATATATTCGCGTCTTCATGGAGTCCAGGGCCAACTGTGAGAGATGACGGTAACAAATGGGAGATAGTCAAGTTGTTACAGCATTAGATAGCCATGCACACATGGCGCATTAATATACAAATTGGTGATCTCCTTTGTTAAAAACCAAAATGGTTAACCCATGATTTACGGCACTCTATTGGAAGGTAGGGAAGAAAATTAAAAATCCAACTGATTAGAAATTCTCAAATCCAATGGCAAGAATTTATAAAAAAAACCCACCAAGTTTATTATTGGCTGCTGCTAGCTCCACCATATATGATTGTTTTTAGTAAAAAAAAGGTGTTGAAAGATAGTGTTCAATCTCAAAGGAGTCTTAGCTTTATTAGTGAAAAATATATAAGCTGTTGGAATGAGTTCTCATGGGAGGAAATGAAAGGATGGCTGTTGATTTCTTAGAAGTGGGGCCACCTCAGCATCTAGGTGTTGGGAAGGATGGGAGTTGTGGTGGAACAGTTATGGGTAAGATATTCAAATGAGGAGGAGAACCTGCATTCAGAGTGGTTAACTCTCGAAGGTGCCACTTAGCTAAGTTGGTAAAAGATTGAGGAGAGTTGATTCCATGACCTAGGTTCAAATCCCGTTGAACCCATCTTCACCTCCATTAACCACTAATCCCTTGCTTGCTTAACCAAAAAAAAAAAAAAATGGTAGTGTCCATGGCTTGATATATCTTCATTTTTAGAGAGGTTAACTCCAGCTTAAGGGCTTCTTGTTCACTTTATTTGGAATGTTTCCAAAAATCTTATTGATCTTCTGAATATTTTCGGTTTATGAGAAATAATTAAGACTACGTGCATTTGGGTTTGATAAACATTTCAAATAGATCAATTTAACTTTGGACCATCTAACAAAAACTCATTATTGGTGGATATTATTAGATTTTCTAATCAATATCTTATGTAAATCATCAAAAACCTAAACGTCCAAGTCGGTAAGATCTGCAATATTAAACATAATAATACTAAATATTTGAGATACTAAAATTAAGAAGGTAGGTGCATTACAAAAGGGCAACGTCTCTTACATCATTGACATCATTGTAGTTTGATTTGTAAGAAAAAGATGAATCGGAGAATTTTAACGTGGTTGAGCTCCAACATAGGTTGAGAGAAACAAATAGGATGGCTGATTTTCTTTAGAAGGAGGGATTGACTGCAGATTCAATTGTACGGAAGTCCTCGATCTCTGATCTTCCAAACAAATTGTGCTTAATTATGAGTTACAATTGTAATGTTTTAGTTACTCGTTTGTAAGATCTTGCAATTTTATCAATAAAGGTGAAGGGGGGATCCTATTCAACCCCAGCTTACCGATCAAAAAAATAGAAAAAGAAACAGTAAATCAGAGAAATGATTGTCCCCAAGTGTGTATCGGAAGGCTTTGAGGCAAATAAAGAAGAAACATTTCAAGTTAGGTTCCACTTTCCATGCCATCATTCATTTAGGTATAACACCTAAAGTCATTAGAAGTTAAGGTCTTGATCGATGCTATGTAGATTGAACAAATATTAGAATAAAATTTGGGTAAGTAGGATTCATTCTATAGGGATAATCGTGATTTAAATGTTCATTCGAATTGAAACCAAAATAAAATTTTGTAAAACAGATTAGAAAATTGCAGCTAAAAAATGAAATAAAATTGAAATGAGAGTAAAAATAGAAATTAAAAACAATGTAAAAAGAACTTAGAGAGATCAAATTAACTTTTGCAAGTCATCTTATTACTAAATAATTCTCATTTTTAACTCAATCCACATGACAAATCGTTGTTCGTGGATTGGAAGATAAATCGATTAATCACTTAAAGGTAACTAGAAAAATAGCAATTATGAATCCAAAATTTGGAGGAGATTATCCAACTTAAATTTTAAATTCATTACAAAGTATGATTAAGTTTGAACTCATCTAAACAATAATCATCAAAGTTAAAATTGAAAATACAAATTGGATGATCTCATCTTAAGAGGCTTCATAAGACAATTAAAATAAAAATAATGGAATTGAAACAACAATATTAAGATGAACTCGCTCCGGCATCATCGACCTCTCTAAGGAGAGTCTAGCTGATCATCGTGAGAAACAAATTACAATAATAGTAAAATAAGGGAAACATGATAGAGAAGAGAATGAGAAGAGTCTATGTTGCAATTCGATTATCTCTTGATGATCCTCTAATGGAGTTACAAAGAAATTTAAAGAACAAAATGAAAGAAAAATATTATTGAGATCTCACTTCTACAAGAAATCTTTTTCTCAAAGGAAAAATAAAAAAATTACAAAGAAATTAGGAACAAGAAGAGGAACAAGAGGGACAAGAGAGGCCCTTTCTCTAGAGATTGAGGCTCTATTTATAAAGAAAAATATGTGTAGAACAGTTCAAAAGTAGCTTTCCCTTTTCTTTACACAAGAGGAGAACATGAGTTAAGGATTAGGGTATTCCAAAGGATTAGGGCATTCCAAAATGGACTCAAATTCTTTTGCATTGAGATTTGGACTCCAAAATACTAATTTTTGGCGCAAGAAACACACGTAATCAAATTTATGGAATTATTTATATATAATTAAGCATAATTATCATCTAATAATATGTAACATGATATTTCGAGGCTTATCATGATGTTACCTTAATATGGAAAAATAATGATAAAAATTAAGATAAATGTCCAAGAAACGTGCGCATAGTTTTGTGTTTCGAGACACTCATCAGGCCTCTATCACAACCTTTCATAACTATGACCCTTCACATCAATGCTAGCTAGGAGGATCAAGTGATTGCATGGCAATGGAAGCTTGCTCACTTGGTATAGACACCTTCATGGGTTTGTATAGGGATGATGCATTTGATACATTTGTGTTAAAACTTAAATATTGCAGATTCAAAACCTAAAGTGTGGCGTGTAACAAAGTAATAAAATCTCAGGGTTATGAGGTTGATCCACAGGGATTAAAGTGTAACAAAAATAATGGATTAAGAAATCTAAATGGTGAATAAAAATCATCAATATGAAATTTGGAAATTTCAAGATTTGAAAACTAAATTTAACTGAGTAAAAAAAAATTGAAATTAAATTTTGGATTTTTTTTAAGAATTAAAGATCCATCACACAATGATAACGGATATTTTTAGTATTTGAATAATGATTCGATTTAATAAAAAAAATCTAGAATTGAGATTCGCATAAGTTAGGTTATCAATTAAAAAAATTAAATTTATTAAATATTGTTGTTAACTAATTTTTATGCCATAATTTACTACAGAGAATTCAAAGCATTTGATGTAATCGAAATACACATCAGGTCAAGAAAGTTTATAAGTCCATTAATTCACTAATAATTAAATAAATTTAAAATAATAAAACACTAATTTATCAATACAAAATTCAATAACAATCTGTGACTTCCTTTACTCATCTTCAAAATATTTTTAGCCGATCATCTTAAAGTTTAACACTCTTTCTATTGACTAAAATAAATAAAAAGTGATGCGAGCATAATTTGATTTCTTTCCTAGAAAATTTCAAGAGATCTAGGAAAAAAATTGGGTTAGGACCACAGGCGATGAATATTAAAAAAGGAAATTTTAACAATAATAATTGTGATTAAAAGTTAGGGTTCAAAGAAGAGAAGATTAAATAATGAAAGATTAGGAAGTCTTAGATGAGTAGAGAGTGGAAGAGAAAATATGGGTAAGATAAAAAGGGAGAGATAAATCGTATGGGATGTGAAAGAGATATGGAGGAGAGAGAAAAAATGAGTGATAGGGTAGACACGTGGTAGAGAGAAAAGAGAAAAAATAGGAAATGGTGAGTAGGAGAGAGAAATTGGGGGTGCTTGTACATATGATGTATTAGAGATAATCTTTATCAAGATTTCTCTCTTTTCTTTATCCCTTTATCTTCTCTAAGATTATCCCTCCATCTATTTGATCTTTTATTACATTCAATAGTTTATTTCTATCTTATTTCGTCCGTTTTGAACTTCCAACCATAAAAATTAGCCAATTAGTCTTAAATAATCAATTAAACCTTCAATAATGACCATAATTAAGGGAATCATTCATCATTATATGCACTTATCAATTTTCAATATAAAGCCGATACAATCTTTTGAGTGAGTAGTGTTGCCATTATGCGAATCCATCATTTTCTTAATTAATCATGGACATCAGTGATCGACCCAAATATGCATTCTCTAAGGGATTATTTATTCGAAAATCTCCAAATGGGTTAATGTAATTTGAAGCGAATCTGTTTTCTGTGGCCTTTAGCCTGATCGACATCATTGGAGAATAAAGGGAAAGAATAAATATCGACTCCTTCCTAGCTCCAATGGTCAAGAGGATGGATGTCTTCGAACTCTCTTATGAGAATCCATTCCTTAATGATCTATTGCAGGCCACGCATAATGACCTTTACAAACAACATGAAGTTACTACCATCATAGCGACCACCATCATGTATACATGGATAGTCCATAGGCATGAATTCTCTAGGATGAGCTAGTTAATATGGTTTGCGTTAGATTATCTACCATCCACCATTTTTTTTTTTCTGTGGGAATAAGAGGAATACTGCCTAACCGTACTTAATTTTCTCGCAATATAATTATGTGTTTGATAAAAGTACAAAAGTCTATAGAGGTTCTGAAGCATTTTTATATAGAGGAAGGATAAGACCCATTGGTAATCTAAAATTCCTGGGAGTCTTGAATGTGTTATTAGTGCAAGAAGGACAAAGGATAGAGAATCCCCTGCAAATGGCCATATATAGAGATTGATGATTATGTTATTCACTTCAAGTGGAGCTTCGAATGGGCACTTTTAAGTTGACTTACTCTAAAATTCCTAGGCCCACATGCTTTTTTTCTTTTTATTAGAGGTACTAATGAATTTTGATTTTGATTTTGATTTGGTCTTTGTGGATATTGTTTGGCGAGTTGTCTGCATCAACATATCTGTTCTTTATTTGTTTATTGGATATTGTTTGCCTGGTTGTCTTCATCTGTGTCTGTCTTCATCTACTTTGAATGTGTAAAAAAAAAAAAAAAAAAGGAACAAAGTTCTAAAAAATTATTACTATGGAAGCAGTTAACATCCACTGAACCAAAACAAAGTGATCAATACCATTAGAAGAATACTTTGTAATCCCACTTTGTTCATTGTAATTGTAAAGAAGAGAAGAACTTGTCCGCCTCTCCCCATCTTCTACTACTATTTACATGGATCATCTCTATATAAGCCCAAGAAGGATCCTTCCTGGTTCACTTGTGGAGATAACAAAAGTATCATTATTTACCTTTTAAAAATTGTTAACAACCTTTGGACCATGAATATGTCTATTAATCTACTATCCTGCATTGTAATGGACAGTACATGAATATGTGAATGTCTGTCATAAATAAATCTTGTAATAATTATGTAGAGGAGTTATTGAAAATATATATAAACTTTAGTTATATTTTTCAATAAATATGAGCTAATTTTATTCAAAATATAAAATATTTTTTCTTTTTTAAATATAAAATAGTAATACTTGATATTATTAAAGTATAGGGGATTAAACATGGAATCTGATTAAATTTGAAAATACAAGGAGTTTACTTATAATATTTCTATTTCACTAATTAAAAATTTAATGCTTGTGAGGTTAATGTCTTATGCCTTGAGGCGCAAACCATCCCAACGCCTCGTCTCTCTCACCTCAACGTATGAAAAGATTGGTACCAAACTATATTAAAATTGTGTGAAATAGGACCGGGGTTATGTTTTGACCTGCCTTACGTCATGGGGTGGGCTATTAGCTGACCTGGCTCGAACCATCCCTTCCCTCACTCATTACCTGTAATATTTTCATTTTATAACTTCCCAATGAATCAATACCTATGGCTACTGATGTACTAGTGGCAGTGGCCTGTCTTTGTAGTAGAGATTATGGGGTGTAATCACATGCATTAGATAATTAATTGATTTTAATATCAATCAAAGAATGAATTCTTTGGTTGGCTTTAGGTATCCTCCTGACCCTTGAAGGAGGGAAGGATTATATTTAGATTCTATTTTACCCTTTATTGTCCAAGTATGTTAAGCTAAAGGTCACAGGGACACACCAAAAAAAACTAATAGATTTCGACGAATAATTGCTCCTTTAGTGGATCACAAATAGTGAAATTGTGTGCCTACTTTTATGAGATATAGAATAAATTAAGCATGCCACCAAATTGCACATGGATCATCGCTATATAAACCCAAGAAGGTTTGTAGCCTTGACATAAGTAACAATGAGAACTTGTATAAACTGAGTGATGAAGCTTCCAATCTCCCTCAAAGGCTTCCACTACTCTCAGGCTAATATTTACTTGAAATCTCTGAGTAGTGGAAGCTATTTTGAGGGAGTGTGAAAGCTTACTCCTCATTACTTCGCTTCTTTACCGCTGCATCAGAGGCTACAAAGATGGATTCATGCAAAGTTGAGGTGTTGGCTCTTCATCTCCCTCAAAGACCTCCAATAACACTAGTAGGAATCACTCATTTGATTCTTAGAAGAGTTTGTTGGAGGATTTGAGTGTGAGATGAAGAGGTTGCCCCTCACAACCCCAAAAACCCTCACTATCACAAACCCATGATTACGTAGATCTTACTAATTGTACTGTGTTAAACTTGAATAATATTGCTTTACTTATGCTGGTATTTACTCTAATTTGGTTTTGAATTATACTACCAGCTTTTCATATTAATCATTGAAAATTATGGGAAGAGGTGATGATTTAACAGGTAATTAAGTAAGGAATGTGGATGTGGATAGGGTCTAGTCCCATCTTAAAAGATATAGAGAGTTGGCAAAAAAGAAGGATATGCCTTATATAATTACTGTTTTTTTTTTTTTTTTTTCTTCTTGATTTATTCGATGGTTCTTGCGGAGAATAAGATAGTAAATCTAACATAAGCATCAGAATTTCTTTAACAGGTACAACATTGGTATTTCAACGTGAGTAATCTCAAGGTGGTGGGACTTGCTGTGTATCTCGAGGTATATGTACGAAGGAATTATCCCTCACAATGATGATAGGCGATTGTTCGGCAAGATGATCTCCTTAATTATGTCCATTGATTAATTTTCCAAAACGAATTGTGCGTCGTGGAAACATGAACAATGATTGAAAAAAATGGCCTCATTGTAGCTGAGGAAACCATTTTCACATTTTTCATATTAAGTGTGTATTTCTTGTGTCATTGAACACCATGTGGCCTAGAAATCCCCACACCCAATCAACATGAATTCTGTTACATATCAGATTATATTTTAAATTATATATAGATGAAGTAATGGATCTGTTATTTTGGTTTTTATGATTATTTGATTTATATTAAAGAAGTGGAAAATACTCTCATTGATCTTCTGCTTCTCTAAGGTAGCAAGTAGATGAAGAAAGGGATAAATTATCATGCATCACTGTTGAGATATATTTTAGGGAAAATTACTTAAAGGACCCTTGAGGAAGGGCAATTTTCTAAATAGTCCCTAAGTTTTCAATGTTTTCTTAATTAGACATTTAGTAAATTTTTTCTTTCTAAAGGGTTCTTGGAGCTCATCTCCCACATTTCTCACGATTGAATGTCCTAATCGTTCGAACTCATCATTTTCATCCAAAAATTTGACATCTCAATTGAGTTTCGGAGATCCATTCCACCAGAAAGGATTTAAGAAAGAAGAAGAAGCCATTTTTAAGGGTGTTTTCAAATATTTAGAAGATATATGTAAAAAGCTAGGTTTTTTTTCACTTTTTTTTCTTTGTTTTTGGATGTAAATCGATCAAGAATAGTTCTTTTGAGTTCAAATCATCTAAAGAAGTTGTTATCTCAAGTTTTTAGTCGATCTTTCCATATATTTTAGTTGGAAAAACTCAAAAATTGGGTGGGTATTACCAGTGTCGAGTTCACCACTTTTTATTTAATAAATGGTGAATTTGACAGTAATTAAAAGCATCGAATTCGACAGTAAATTTTTTGAATTCGACACTAAAAAAAAAGCATCGAGTTCAACAATATAATTTGTGAACTTAACAGTACAAGGGACCATTTAGAAAGAAAAAGTTTACTGAATATCTTATTTAGCAATCGTGCAAAACTTAGGGGATATTTAGAAAGAAACCCTTCCGCGAGTGTCCTTTATGTAATTTTCCCTATATTTTATTGTATTGGGCTTTGGGACTAGACCCTATCATCGTCTATTATCCAAATGAGTTGTGATAATTTGACTACCTCAATGGCATACTCAATCGACTACCTGATGTGACAAGTTCGGGAACTGTAGATCCGTGCTCCTTGGGATTCATGGTTCCCTCAAGATATATTTTTTTATGGGGAAGTGCAACCGTGTATCCTGAGAAGCGTAGATCTACGATTTATGTACTTGTTATGGGGATAGTCGATTGAGTTTGCCACGTGGGGTAGTCAGATTATCACGAATCTATCCAAATCTATCCACATGCATATAAAAAGAGTTAATTTAATTTAGGGATATTTTGTTTTCCCTGCTTATTTAATTTGATTTAGCAAAAGCATCGAATAGTTCTGTCCTTTATTTGCGCTCTCCCCATTTGTTAGTAGACCAACTCAACTCCATCCATCCAACGAGTTAGGAAAATAGAGTCGTGCCGGAGTGACCTCTGGTTGGAACCTCATATCGCACTCCTCGACAATGTATGGTAAGCATATATGTTTTTCATTACAAGTGAAAAAGCATCAATGGTTCCTATCCACTTTCACATCAAGAATTGTGATATGAGGTTCCAGCCTAAGGTCACTTCAGCATTTTTCAGGAAAATATTATGGTTATAGGTGCAGTAAAATTACACTTAATAAATTACCCTTGAGATTTGTATAAGAGCAATCAGAATTTATAAAATTAAACAATTCAATCGTCAATTAAGAGAGTACTACTTGCTCTTGACTCTCGAGTCCACAAATGTATAGATAAGACCAATGTCAGTATCCAAAGAAAATTGGAATCCATCGGAAGAAGAGAACTCTGAAGGAGAAAATTTTATTCCTTCGAAGATTTTTGTTTTTTGCTAAATTTATTCATTGTAACTGCCCTTCTAGTTCATAACATATTTAATATCAAAGGATTATATTTCTTGGAAAAAAAAATACCCCCCCAAAAAAACGCAAAATGAATGAGCATGAAAATAAATATTACTAAACCCTAGAATTAAGGCAGAATCGATTGCGGGTGACTTTTATTTCTATAATGAAAAATTATTATCAAAACAAGACTTGTCTTAAGTGGCAAATATGTTAATAAACAGATCTCTACACGTAGACTAAATTAGGTGAAAAATCCAAAATGAAGCATAAATTTATGTAGTTTGATTCTGACTTGGACCTCGAGATTCCATTTAGGATTGGATCCTATTCGCATGATTCTGATTTTGGACCTTGAGATTTCTACTAGTGCATTTAGACTTTTGGGTATTCAAGAGCTCCATGAAGTTTTCTGCCACTAGCCTTACATCAGTTTATATAGGGATTATCTATTTGATCATACAGTTTGCATAAACTAATACAATCTAGTGAGTGAGTAGTGTTGCCATTATCCAAATCTATCCTTTTCTTTATTAATCATGGACATCGGAGATCTACCCAAATATGCATCCGGCCACTAAATTTGATTATTGATTTGCGGAAATCTCCCGTGATTTATTTTATTTTATCTTATTGTGTGGCCTTTAGCTTGGCATTCTTCGAGAATAAAGAGAGAGAATATATATATATATATATACATGTTTAACACCCTAAGCTTTACCCTACATGTTAACAAACTTGTTTTGTCCTACAAGGGTTAGAAGTTTTGGAATGGGCTGATTTTTAGTGAGGATGATCTCTATGATTAGAAGATCATCCTCACCAAAAATCAGCCCATACCGAAATATTTAACCTCATGTTTACAAGTTGAAAAATCGTGGACCGTCCATTTTTTGTAAACCATTTTTTATGGGGTAATAAGTTTTGGAATGGGCTGATTTTTGGTGAGGATGATCTCCTCACCATAGAGATCATCCTCACCAAAAATCAGCATATTCCAAAACTTCTAACCCATGTAGGACAAAACACGTTTGTTAAAGTGTAGGGTAAAGCTTAGGGTGGCGAACGGGACCCATATATATATATAGACTCGACTCCTTCCTAACTCGCTCCAACGATCAAGAGTATGGATGTCTTCGAGAGAATTCATTCCTCAATGATATTGAAACCCATTGACTATTGGAGGCCACACCCAATAATTTTTACAAACAAGATGAAGTTACATCATCACGTTTACCACCACTACGTACCCATCACGTATCCATGGATACGGTCCATAGGCATGGATTCTTCAGGATGAAAATTTACATATGGTTCACAGTAGGGTTTGGGTTATATGTTCTATTATCCACCATTATTTTTTGTGGGAATAAGAGGAATACTGCCTAACCAGACCTCTTAATTTACTCATAATTGTGTGTATGATAAAAGTACATAAATATATATATATATATAGAGAGAGAGAGAGAGAGGTTTTGAAGAAGTTTTATATAGAGAGGAAGGAGAAGGCCCATTGGTATTTTTAAAATCCTAAGATTCTTGAATGTATTATTAGTTCAAGAAGCATACAGAATCAGAAAAGGCCAAATAGAGATTGATTATATATTCTGTTATCCACACTTGAAGTGGAGCTTCAAATGGGCATTTGTAAGTTGACTTACTCTACTAATATGTAGAATCTAATCATAAAATCAAGTGATATGAAGCCCACATGCTTTTTTTCTTTTTATTAGAGGTACTGGTGATTTGGATTTTTTTTTTTTTTTTTTAACTTTTGTTTTCTTGGTTGTCTGCATCACTCTATCATCGGTTAAAAAATCAACGTTAAATTGAGGGACGTCTTAGAATCAGGATTATAACGTTGGTTATAATCCGACTTTATATTCAATAATCACGTTGATTTTTAATGTAGCGACATTGACTATCTGTTGCTTATTTATTTATTGGATATTATTTGCCTGGTTTTTTCATCTGTATATCTGTTGTTTATCTCTCTATTTTAAATATGCATGCGGTTTGTACTGGGGGAGGGTTTTAAATATGTAGGCAAAAAGATCTTTGAATGTGTGAAAAATAAAAGGGAACATAACTTTAAAAAATTAAAATAATAATTAGGGAAGCAGTTAATATCCATTGAACCAAAACAAAGCCAATCTGCTATAAGATGGTTACTTTATATTCCTTTTTTTTTTTAATAAGAAAAACTTGTGGGCCTTTCCATCTCTTCTACAGTTCTACTACTGTTCACATGAGTCTACAAGTCAAACACTGAGGAGATTAAAAAAAAAGCATCATTATGTATCTTTACGAAATTGCAACAACCATGCATGCAATCTATTATAATGCACTGTAATTAATAGTTAATTTTATGTTTTGTATATATTTTCCTCCTCAATCTTCTTTTTCTTATTACACTTTTTTAAATAAATATAATATTTTTTAATATTGCAAAGAATTTTAATTATTCAAATATATAAAAAAAAAAATTATTTCTTATTAAATATGGAATTATAATATTTTATGTTATATTAAGGTACAGAGTTAAACTGCAAATTCGATCATGTGGATTTGAGACTTTGAGTTTGAAAATATATGAAGGCTACTAATTTTTGTATTTCTTAAAATTTTCATTGCATATCTTCTCAATGAATCGAGGTCTATGACCACACATGTACTAGTGGCAGTGGCCTGTCTTTGTTGTAGAGATTATGGGTTATAATCTTCATTAGATAATTGATTTTAATATCAATCAAAGAATGAATTCTTAGATTGGCTTTAGGTATTCTCTTGACCCTTGAAATAAGGAAGGATTACATTAAGATTTTCTTTACCCTTTATTCTCCAAGGATGTAAAGATTTCCATGAATAATTGCTCCTTTTAGTGGATCATAAACAGTGATTTTTTGTGCCAAGATGGTTTCATGGAATATAGAATAATTTAGCATGCCTTCACAATTTCATACTAAACATCTCTATATAAACCCAAGAAGGTTAGTATAGCTTGGCATATAGATGAGAACTTGTATAAACTGAGTGATGAAGTTTTCAACCTCCCTCAAAGACTTTCACAACTCGCAGGCTAATATTTTCTTGAAAGCTGTGTGGTGGAAGTCTGCGAGGGAGTCTGAAAGCTTAATTACTCAATACTTCGCTTCTGCTCCGATGCATTGGTGGGTAAAAAGATGATCTGATTCAAGCAAAGTTGAGGTGTTGACTCTTCATCTCCCTCAAAGACTTCCAATTACACACATTAGTAGGAATCATTCTTTTGATTCTCAAAGAGTTTGTTGGAGGCTATTGAGTGTGAGATAAAGAGATTACCCCTCAGTACCCCAAAAGCCAACTCTCATCACAAATCCAAATCTCTTGAATCTTACTAATTGAAGTGTTAAACTTGGATAATCATGCTCTACTTATGCTGGTATTAATTTTATCTTATTTGGTTTTGAAGTATGAGTTCTGATTCTTTCACCTTTTAGTACACAATGATCTTTGCATGCTAATCAGCATATATATGTCCAACAATTTGACATGATGTAGCTGTTTAGTAACAATGATATGCTTGTTGTGAGGAAGCATAACAAGAGAAAACAAATAACAACACACATAGAACACAAATTTACGTGGTTCGGCGAATTTCCTACGTCCATGGAGGAGAGGGAGAAAAATCCAATATCAACAATAAAGATTACACACTCGTTGTCTTCTACAACTCTCTCAGCCACAGGAAACCTCACAGAGCAAAAACATAAATAAACCTTACTGAACATACATATATATATATACCAAAAATTTTTGCCATTGAGGCAATAAAAACATAAATAAACCTTACTAAACATATATATATAAACATAAATAAACCTTACTAATATATATATATATATATATATATATATAGGGTCCCTATCCGTGGCCAACAGTTTGGCAAACATTTTGGCAAACACTTTTTCAAAACATGGGTTAGAGGTCTTGGAATGGGCTGATTTTTGGTGAGGATGATCTCTACGGTGAGGAGATCATCCTCACCAAAAATCAGCTCATTCCAAAACTTCTAGCCCCATTTTACAAGTTGAAAAATCGTGAACCGTTCATTTTTTGTAAACCATTTTTGATGAGGTTAGAAGTTTTGGAATGGGCTGATTTTTGGTGATGATGATCTCCTCACCATAGAGATCATCCTCACCAAAAATCAGCCCATTCCAAGACCTCTAACCCATGTTTTGAAAAATGTGTTTGCCAAAATGTTTGCCAAACTGTTGGCCATTGAACGCTACTCATATATATATATATATACTCAAAAAATTTGCCACATGGGCCAAGCCCACTCTGCTTTGGAAAAAGAACTCTTTTGATATGTTTTGTCTCTTGAAGTCTAAGCCCAATAAGAATACTAGACATCTCAACAATGCTCCTCACACTGTTTGATCTAACCATTCAATTATCCAAAGTATGGGTCCCAATATTAGTAACTTCTTAAAGTACTCCATGGTAATCCTAATTGAATGATCTCAATTATCTTAATTACCCATTTTTTTCTCAAAACTTTGCCAATATTTTCATTAATGACCATCCTAAAGAATGTAAATTAGTACATAAATTATGACTATGTGAGTGAAAAATAGGACCACCTCAACACCATTGGACGAAGTACCTAATGGCTCCTTTCCCAAATTACATACATAATGATAAGGTCAGTAGTCAAGTATCCACCATGAAGAAAGGAATTAACGAATTCCTGACTCTATAAAGTTAATTGGGTGGCTACCATTGGAGGGAGCTTGGAGTGTCGTGTATTGCTTTTTTAAATGAAGAGAGGAATTAAGGAAAGAGATAATGATTCGATGGTTACATAAGAAACGTGGAGATGTAACTGAAAAAGAATGGTAAGCCTATATAAACAATGTTTTTTTTCCTTCTTTATATTGGGTTTTTAGGTGATTCTTGCAAAGAATATATATGAAGATGCATTTA
This sequence comes from Akebia trifoliata, assembly GCF_017979445.1. Taxonomy (NCBI): domain Eukaryota; kingdom Viridiplantae; phylum Streptophyta; class Magnoliopsida; order Ranunculales; family Lardizabalaceae; genus Akebia; species Akebia trifoliata. The sequence continues at coordinate 343,292 of NC_141377.1, forward strand.
ATTAACTTTAATATCAAAATTCTCTTTGGCAGGTACCATACTAACACTTCAAAATATGAAATCTCAAGGAGTTATGTTAGTATTACTGTGTATCTCCAGGAGGGTTAGAAACCTCAACACCCAACAAAGTAATTCTGTTAAATATTACATTATATGGAGTAATTAATGGATCTGCTATTTTGGATTTCATTATTTGTTTAGAAAGAAGAAGTTGAGAATTTCCTCAATTGGTTCTTAGGTTTCTCCTAAGTAACAAGTAGACAACTAAACAGACAAATTAAGCATGACTAAGATATATTTTTATCGTCTTGTATCGTCTTGTATGGCATTATATGGAGTAATTAATGGATCTGCTATTTTGGATTTTATGATTATTTGTTTGGAAAGAAGAAGTTGAAAATTTTCTCCTTGGTAACAAGTAAACAGCTAAACGGACAAAGTAATCATGACTAAGATATATTTTTATCGTCTTGTATGGCATTGTGTTTGGGTTTGGGATTGATCCTCCACATGTTATAAAGGGATTGATTTAATTTAGGGATATGTTTTGCTTTTTCCGCCTACTTACAAGGTTGATCTAGGCAAACAACAAATATTTATACATTTGCATCTCCGGCCCCACCATGGACCCCTCTCACCATCCAAGAAGTTGGGGCATTGAAATTTACTAAGTAGTCCACATCTTAATAAAACAAGAGAGAAATCTTTAAAATCCACCTCAATCATCACTTCAGCTTTAAAGTTAATGACAATATTTAACAGCAATATGGGTTGTGTTAATATTTATAAACTTATTTTTAAACAATTAATATAAATATTTTATGAGAATATATATATATATATATATTTACGTCTTTAGTTAGTTGGATTTTTTGGTAAGTCGAAGGACATAATTTGTCCTTTGTAAGCTTACTTAGTAAATTAACTAGTCTTAAAAGATAGTTTTAGATATAAAAAAGAAATCGGAATTTCCTTGAGATTATTATTTAAGATCTATTACTTGTCTACTTTAATTATTTAAGAGAAAGAAACAATGTTACAATTCTAGGTGGTAAATTCATTGCATTCGCAAGCATTCACACGCATATGTGTGTGAGTAATGCGCTTTGAGATGCAGTTTGCATGTACGCATCCTTGGAAGTGTTTCAAAGCTCGTTTTCTATTTGCGAGATATACCTTTGATCTTTGATTGGTCAAGGAAGAATTACAACCTTTAGAATGACATACAAATTGTGTTTGCCCATTCTTGAACAATTAAACTGGATCTAAACTAACATCTTAAAGACAACGATTACGTGCCTCAAGTTCATGATATCTTGCTATATCATTTTCAATTACAATTGTAGATTGTGGATCTATTGTCACCAATAGACCAGACATTCATGTCTTCTTGATCAATAACATTGGCCCGAGTTAAGGGGAGAACACGCCAATACATCAAAATTGAAAAAACCAAAAAAATACAAAACAAAAGAAAAAATGCTCAGATTTTTTCTTTGCATCACTCACAACATTCTGAGATCAACCAATCATACATTAGTTTGCATGTATTGAGGGCATCCTCAAATTTACAAAACTATCCTTTTTAGGCTGCACATGTCACACAGTGGAGACAGCCCATGAGAAAAAAGTATGTGACCAAAAAATTTCTCTTGAAAATGAATGATGTTTTCGGAATGAGTTTGACTAGCCTTACTTAGTTAGTAAGGATTTCACCAATACTAAAGGTCTTGGGCTCAACTTGTGGCATCCAAAGCCAAGATCATATGCTTTAGGGTTGTAAAGATCAAAATTCTATGAACTTTGAAAAAAAAAATTATATTTCACCTTTGAATTTTAATTTTAAATTTAGAAGTTTGGCAGTCATTTATTTTCAAAAACTTGTTTTTTATATGAGTTTTTTTATGAAATCTAGAGGGCTGTAGTGTTGAATTGTCAATGTGGTAATTCATTTGAGCATAACGACCTTTAGTAAGGCTTAACATATTACTAAGTTAGTAAGGAAATTGAAGTGTTCTCGAATTTAGTCAATACCCCATGGAAGTGGAGGTAAAAGAAAAGTCTATATATTAGTTATTAACCAAAGAGTCGTGATTTTCTGGACGCCTCCTCTGACTTATGCTCCTTGACGTGTGGCATGGGTTAGAATCATAATTTTTCTTCGGGATACACAACTGCACATCTTTGTAAATGTGATTAATTATGTATCACAAGAAAAAAGATGTATGATTCTAACTCATGGCACGACTGAGGGAAAAATGGGATTGAGGAGTCCGCCATTTTATTGTTGAATGACAAGTAAGTAAGGAGTTAAATTCACGTCTTATGTTTCTTCGTGAGTCTCAAGGAGCTTCCTCGCTCGCACAGGGCGTAAACTTTGGGAGTTTAAACCCTCCATCCTCGTGTGTAACGAAGGACGCGTGTCTTATAAGAATGGAAAAATGTTGTGGTCCCCACTCAAGAGGATATATATCCTCTTTAGGGTTTAAATTAAACGAGTAGCTAAGATGGATACTTTAATTTAATTTGCTCAATGTCCGTCGTGTGGACCAAGGTCCATCTACCTACAAATGTATGCGCCACGTGTACTTAGAAGATCTCAACATTTAGGTACAGCTCATCTGGTTGGTTGGTTGGTAAACGGATCTCACAGGCAGGCAGTTAGTTTGTCGTCAAGATCCAACTACTGTAACTAGAAATGTCCTTATTATATAAGAGAACAGTACTCGAATAAAAGTCAATGCATGGATTGATTTTAATACAACATCCCATCTCGTTGGATTGAATAATATTGAGGATTATATGGCTTCTTTTGATGAATGGATTCATTCTCTTCAATCCTTCCTTTGACGGCTGTGATCTAGTTAATAAGTTTTTAGTGATACCTAAAATAAAAAGGAATTTTGATAATATGATCTTGTTTTTTAAAGTACACCCCTGACTCTTTCCTGCTCATAGTGAAAAACAGTAAATTTTGCGATCCGATCACCTTGTGACATTTTAAAACATAATCCGATGAAATGGACTTGTGGACGGTAAATTATATGAACTTGAAAGAAAAAAAAATTAAAAATAATTATTTTTCACCGTTGAATTTTATTTTTAAATTAATGATTGTCCATTTTCAACACCTTGGATCAAGCTCGAAAAACAATATATATATATATATATATATATATATATATTTTTTGAATATGAATATTGTCATGAAATCTAAAATGTTGTATTGTTAGATTGTCAATGTTTTTATCAATGTGAGCCTAATGACCTTTTCTAAGATTTGGTAGCAGGTAAGAGAGAAAAGTTCTCTCTATTGTTGACGTCATTCGCACCACATGTCAAACGTTTGTTGGGTTGTGAGCAAACATGTTGGGGGGAGTATGTCAAAAACGACGTCATATTATCAGTACTAAAAAAAGAGTCGTGATGAATGCACGTGGTTATGGTACACGGCTAACGTGGCAAGGACACAAAACCATAGATCATTTTCATCGGGATACACAAAGAAAAGATGTGTTGTCCTGCATGCTTGCCACGTCAGCCTCGTACCCAACCACGTACTAAGACTGTGTGCATTCATCATTATTAAAAAAATTGTTCCCATGATCACGTTAGATAGAATTAAGTAGAGTTGAGATTCAAGAGAGGTGAAAATTAGATATTTTGTCTTTGTTAAATTATTCATTTATAATATCTAATTGTAATACATGTTGGATTCGTAATATTACTATGTGAAAACTAAAAACTTCACAAGAAAATTCGACGGCCAAGGCCCATTAATTTTAGAAACCAAAATTTGATAGTCTAGAACTGTTGAATTTCCTTCATCCTCATTAATTTGACGGTTTCAAATCATCAGAAGAAAAAAATCCAACAATAAAAAATTTGACACCATGATCCGTCAAATCTTACGATATTCAATGCCTTGGGACGTCGAATATGAGCATTTTTCACATTGTGTATCATTTCCAAGGATAATATGTTGAAAAAGTTTGAAAAAATTGAAGTTTCTCTCTCGTGAAGATCATATGTTGTGACATAATATGCACCCTTAATCAATGTGAAAATCTAATTGGTGAACAATTTCCTTATCAATCTGTAGTGTGGTAGAGGGGATAATCTCCACAAATCATTATACATATGATGAGGACTTCATTTTTTGGAAGATGCGTTTATCAATTTCATACTCAAAATTCATTTTTTCTGCACACTTCTCCATTCTATTGTTGTGTGAACTACGCATGTTTAATCAAATAATTGAACCACTTCTCTCGTTGCTTATGGTTAGATCCTCTCTCTCGCTATATATATATATACTATCTTGTTTGGATTAATCTTTTCAATTACCTATCTCATAAATAATATTAATTAGACATGCTCCTTGGGGGAAGAATTATATATATATATATATAAAACTTATTGTAAACGATGAAATCAACTTTTTTTCCCTGTTTCATTTTAATTTGTTAATCATTGCCTCTCTTTGAAAGATCTTATTTATAATTTAGAACTTGTCTAAGACAAAGGCAAGAGAGGCATCTATATCTGTATTGAAGTAATTGATGCTTGTGCAATTAATATTAAGGGAGGTAATAATTCAAAGACTTAGGATCCAATACGGTGTCCCATTCTAATAAAATAGGAACGGTGTCTATGTGGCACACTTTGATTGGAATTTAAAATACCTCAAACTCTTCAACAAGTCATTCACGCAGTCCAATGCATTTATTCTCCAATCAAAATGTGCCACATAGACACCCACTACAACATTTTTGGTCTATAGCGGCGAAAAAATCCACCGCTAAATGGCAATCTTTCCGCCAGTAAAAGCTATTGCGGCGATGAGCAGCGGAAACCAGATCCGACGTTGTATCCTCCGTCGCTAAATGTAGCGGCGGAACATAAGATCCATTGTTAAATGTACTATCTTTAGCGGCGGATATTTCTATCCGCCACAATAGATCGATTTTTAAAATTAATAGAATATTCAACATATAACGGTGGATCTTAGGATCCGCTGCAATAGATCAATTTTTAAATTAATAGAATAATCAATATATAGCGGCGGAACTTCATATCCGCTGCAATAGGTTAATTTTTTAATTAATAAAATATACAGCATATAGCGGCGGATATTCAGATCCGCCACAATAGGTCAATTTGCAATTAACAAAATATACATCATATAGCGGCAGATTTTAGTATCCGCCGCAATAGGTCAATTTTTAAATTTTAAAAAAATATAATTTTTTTTTCCTGAATTTTAACAAAGATCTGTTTTTTCTCCTTTATCAATAGAATTAGTAAGTAATATAATCCACAATAAGGACACCCAATTAGTAGACCTGATGATGCATCATCAACACCGAACAACTTCAATGGCACTAAAGTCAATGGGCAACTCATCATCTAGATAGCATAATGATCAGTTAAAAATATTGATGAAGTTGTGAATAAATAAACAATGGGAAACTAGATAGCATAATGAGATCTGTGTCATATATATATAAATAGCAGTAATTATCCAAGAAACATACCACTGGAACCGATACTTTCTCAACAAGGATATCTCTGTATGGACGACATCATCATTCTTGAGGCAAATCTCACATAGTGCAGCAAACAGATAAGCGATTGCAATTCTCTGTGAAGAAGCATGTTTTTGTTAATCAAAATTTTTAGACACAAATAAGCTTACACAAACTGAAACAAGCTCAAATGTGAACACTGTTTAATGGTCATTTCTGTGATTATAGATCACATAACACCAGTGTTCTAACAAAGGGATAGAGAAGAGTATTAGTATTTCCATGGCTAGTCTCCATGAATTGAAGGCAGAAAATACTGCAAGTTAACAGTACTTGTACTTAACATTGATTTCTGGCATGGATTCATCCAGAGAAAACATATTGTTTCTATTGGACTCTCACCAGATTCAACAAATTCAGAATTCCAACTTGGAAAAAAAAAAACAGCTAGCCATGCTAATAGATCCCATGACCTAAATTGTAGCATATGGAGTGGGAAAAAAAAATACCTGCAGTATACCCATCCATTTAATGTGTTCGATATCAACTCCATAAGTTAGATCATAGAGTCCATGAAAATAACCTCCTAAATAGAAGGAAAATACACAAATCAGAAATAAGATTGAATATTTTCCTACACTGCTGCAGGCATTCATTAGAGAGTTGTTAATGTTCTAATTTAATATCTACTACTTGTAAAGAACAGGGCTGCTTAGATATATATACAAATTTTTAACCAAAATCTTCAAATAAACCTATAAAATAATTCTTTCACTTAATCTCCAAAGGGGTATTTATGTCTTTTAAGAATACGTTCTTGTTCCTGAACTTCAAAGAGATGAGTCGATCTCTTCTTCTGAGTCTTCTCCCTTTCTATCCCCCCAAAAATTGTTATAAAGGGAAGAAAAAAATAGAAGTGCCTCCTGCATTTTTTTCTTTTCTTTTTTCAAACACTGAATTGGTATTCTTTTCATAAAAGTTTTTTTCCCGAGATTTTGAAAAGATTTAACTTTTAATCCAAACTCAACAATGCTTCCATTGGCTCCATTATTTAACTATTCTTATATCTGAGATTTATATGTAAATTTACTACGATACTCTTAATAATTTCATGTATTTTACTATCAACGCAATAGAAAAAGTGATTGTCGCATTTCTTAAAGGGCAATTCCTCGACTTAAGCATATCACATGGGTTTTACATGCCTCCTGCTAATATGTTTGACTAGAGTTAGAAAAAAATTAACTATTTTCAAACACTTCTCTACAAGCTTCCTTTCTTTTTTGTGTACCAACTGAGAACAAAAAATATGCATGCTAATGCACTTTGAAAGCATAAAAAAATGAGGAAAACCAAACGCATATTGAATTATACAGTAAGGAAAATAATGAAATACATCACCTTGAAGCAAAAGACCAAAGGCCAATAGTTTCAGAGCCCGAAGTACAGCCTTTTTAGATGCAACAACTCTGCATGACAATTTCTGTGTGCAATTTAGATTGTTAGCTCAAGAATACTTCAAGAAAAAACTTTTATGACAAGATCAATCTCAGTCTCGTATACTAACTTTTATGACCGTGTAAATAAATCTTGTGCAGACTCCATTTCACCACCACTTTTGGCACCCTGGTTTAAACAATGGTGACAAACACTGATTTCTCTATGACATGTAGGTGACAAACACTGGGACTGGTGCTCAAACAACGGTAAAGATAGTGGATCAATGCAGCAATGATTAAATACTAGAAACTTGACAGACCACAATGTTAAACCCTCCCTCCTTTTTGAGATTAGGGCACGAAAGGCTTAGTGACCATCCAAGGTGTGATGGTGCTCCCTCTATTGACATAAGTCATCACTTTTAGTTGTTGGTCACCTAGTATGCAGGTATGTTATACCTTTTATTATCATTGTCTCTTCTGTGGTTGCAAATTGTTGTGTCACATCAAGATATGTTCTGTTTAATATGTCATAAGCAGAAATTGCAAACTCAAATACCAAACTGTAATCATGATTTCAACATTACACTCCAATGATTGCAAAAACTTAGAAGCTATAAAGGGACTAGATTTGTTTTAGGAGCTGGTCTTTCCCTATGCAAAATACTAAACCAGAAATTATAGATGTGAGACTATAAGCAGATCTCCGGTTATTTATTTTGGACAACAGAGTATAATGGAATAAGGTTCCATCAAGATGCAGAATTTGATTTTAGTTCATTACTTTAAAAGCGAAGATGAGAATCTTGACAAGAGATTAAAAAAAAAAAGAGGGGCTGGCAAGGGATCAATAATAGAAGACACGTCTTTGGAATGGACAGAACTGAAAGGAATATCAGGATCCATTTACCAAACCAAAATCCTTGGGAGAAGGCTTCGATAATGTTGATAACAGTGATGACTTAATATGTCAAAGGCCATGAGAGACATGGCTGGGAATATACAAGATTGGGTTTCAGATAGTAAATAAACTACTGGTTCGACAAATTAGGCACGAGTCTCTATTAGAGAACCAAGAAAGCATTTTCAATGAAAATGCCTAAGTTTTCCTTTCAAGTTCTCACAAATAAAATTTTGGAAAATGAGGCAAACTTCTCTTACGATTAAAACTAAGCAAGTGCTTGAAATATGAAGTATTGCCAAAAAAAGAAAACAGAAGCATGGGCACAACCTATTTTAGCATGTTTCAAGAGGTGTCAAAGCCCTAATATTATGGGGCCTGAACAATAGAAGGTTCAATCAAAGTTGAAAATACAATCAAGACCACTTACCTTTCCAGATTAAACAGTGTTCCCTCATCTGTTCCCTGAAATAGATCATCAATAGAAGCCGCTGCTGTACAGCAAAGGCAACAGTGATGATTGTATAACTCGTCGATAAGGGTGATGAATCTTCATGCCTGAAGAGCGAAAAGACATTGATATGAATAATATAAAAAAAGACTTCAAATGCAAACACAAAAAGTAATTGATCAGATGGATTCGATATTAATTGATCAAATGGATTTGAAGGACTTCAAGACTATAGGATATACACAGAAGAGGGAAAGGAAATTTAAAAAAAGAGAAATATAAGATCCGCCTGAGGCAGATCAAATTCCATCCATCTAAGGCAAGTCGACCATTTATCTCTGTGGATCCCAGCTTTTGTGCCAATGGTTTATTTCCCTAATATGGTTGTGCAGCATTCGAACTAGGTTCCCAGATGGAAGACAGTTATTGGATCTTAGGCTCGGCATCGAAAAGATGTTGGTCCAGCATTGTGGACACAACAATCTACGTGCATGTGAATATCTTGAGAGCCAACCATGGTGCACCACGATGCTATTTCAGATGGATGAAGTTCAGTCCACCTCAGGTAGATCTTATGGATGAAGTTCAGTCCACCTCATGGTGCACCACGATGCTATTTCAGTTATCTAGAAATTTAATACAAAAACATACCTCTTGATTGCCTATTATAAGAAGTTAGATCATCCTTTTCCCTCCTCCTTTATCCGGGCTTAGGACCGGCAATGTAAAATGTTTAATTTTTTCATTGGCGGAGTTAAAAAAGTTTACCTAAAAAGAAAAAAACTATTAGTTACTACATAGATCAATTAGTAATCAGATATGAATTTATTTGGAAAAATTAAAATAGAATTAGTCTTCTATTACAAGGGAAGAAAGTGAACTACAAAGAGAAGACATAAAGGACTTGTAACTTGGACAAAGTCTGAATATCTCTGGACAACTAACCTTTTAGTCCCATACTCATAATGGTCTGAGATGAAATCAGTTGGGTAAGTATTTCAAGTATTCCAAAATGAAAAGATTGAAGAACCAACATAAGTGATAGAAAAGAAATTAAAACAAAGACCTACATAAAGATGACATGTGAATTGGTGTAATGGATTCCCTCCCAACCATCACCACAAGGATCTGATCCCTGCCAATTTGGTGGAACGTTCTGCCATAGATTCTTGAAGGACATTAGAGCAGATCTACATCATAAAAACAAGGACTTACATCGAATTAGCGAGTTTTTCTTTGTTTCAAATGTGATCAAATTTCAAGACAAGATTTAGCTCCCTCTCATTAGTGTGTGAATGAATTACAAACAAACCATATTTGAAGTTTAATACATATAATTGATGAAAAACTAGAGACAACAATGATACCACGTACCATCCCCAATGTTGCTCTTTGCCATTACAGCCAAAAGTTGGAACATGAGAGCGGCTAGACAGGCCTGGTTTTTTCAACCCATTGGAAAAGATAATAAACATGAGAGCGAGCAGAGACCTAAAGTTGGTCTCTGCCATGTGTTGTAACGTTGTTCTTCAACACATCCTTGTTAATATCAAGATTTTCCCACCGAAGACATACTTCCCCATGTCCTGGCTGATTTCCTCAAAGTATTTCCCAATTAAGCGTTTCTCTTGGACGAACTTCACATTGGAAAAAATATCCGAGGACAGCTCGATAGCCTGATTGAAACCACTTTCACCTCTATAAGAAATGTCAACTACATTCAGTAACTTGGCTTGGAGACAAGGATAAAGAAACCCATCGCATATCCCGTTGAAAGTCTTCCAACAAGGTTGAGTACAAAAGGTCCCTTTTAAGGTCATTTAAGGAGATGATATGCTTAATTCCATCTTCCAAGCATTTTCAAAGTTAAAAAGAATTAAGATAGATGAAGCAAACCTTAGCAAAGTATATGGCAAGCCATCCTGCAACACTTTAAGCAACTGCAGTTCTCATGGCCTATTTCCACTCCATGAAACAAAATTAAAATTTTGTGATCCAAAAAATACTAAGTATGTTAGATATTGTTAGTGTTGTGCTCTTCTTACTCCTTTTCGACCGATGAAATTAGTAATAGACCTACTCGTGATCGTACCAATCATTGCTCCAATAGTCAATATGGATCCGACAATTGAGTATTGTATAACAAGACACCCAAAACAGAAAAAAAAAATGCAAATTTATCACGACGATTTGGAGAACCTTGTTTTCGCCATTTAATTGTATCTATTTCTATATCTTTTCTTAAGATTTATGTTCTAAATTTTTTCAGCCTACCTCAAATCAAATATAACCTTCACATTTCCTATCAAACTAAAGTTTTCTTTCTCATTGGTTCCATCATAACTCTTTGTTGTACATGCTCAAACTATCTCAATCGACTTCTCTAGTAATGAAATTATGTGTTTTTATTGGGAATTAACAAACAAATGGTTAAAAAGGCATTTTATGTTGAAATCTACTAAAGAGAAATGAGGTATGTAATTAATCAAAGTCAAACCTTTAGGTTTTTTCACGACTCTTCCATATCTTCGCAGCACTTACAAGCATTGCTACCTGTGCGTTATCCCCACAAGCACACCTGAAAGCAAATGCAATACTAATGCTCATGCACACCAAAATAATGGATGCTCTTAGGTAAATTATATTGCTGGAAGAATGTCAAATCCTAATGATATCCATATACAAAGGTGAAAACTATAAATCAAAACAATGACCATCAAGTCTAATGCTATCGATTCTTTTATGGGAGAAAAAAATTACTAACCTGATTGCTATGTTCCTTCAAGAAATATCAAAGAAGTCCAAAGCTTTCTATGATGAATTCAGGTTTTGGCTCAAAATTGATTTGAAAAGTTACATCTATAGGATCAGAGACAAGAATATTCAATCAATGAAGATTGTCCTTCCCACATTGATTGAATATTCGTGTCCCCCTGTAACAACAAGAAGCTTTGAAACATTGGTTAAGGGCAGCACAAGCAGATTTTCCAAAAAATACGAAACAATATTTAGGATATAAACCAGAACAATATTCAAATCTATAAAATCATTGGGATATATTATCAGATTTTTATTTGTTCTTAGATTTTGTTTCATCGTGCAAAATTAACACATTTGAAAAATAGAAAACCAAAATGAATATATTTTGTAGAATAAAAAACCCTAGATCTCATCTTCAACAATCATAATAGTGTTATGGATCCACCAACCAGAGAGAGAAGAGAAATCGACACACCTTAAAAATAAGCAGAGAAATTTCAAGAGGTTAATGGCTCCTTCTCTCCATCGTTCCAATGTTGAGAGATTGAGAGATCACTTCGACAGATCAGAGACAGAGAGAAATCAATTCGAGAGAACAAAGAGAGAGAGAGAGATCAGAAGGTGAGATGAGATCGAGGGAGGGAGAGAGAGAGATCAGAGACGAAGAAAGATGAGATCGAGCGATCAGAGGGTGAGATGAAATCGAAGAAGAGAAAGATCAGAGACTATGAAAGATGAGATCGAGGGAAATCGATCAAGAGCGACAGAGAAACAGAGAAAGGAGAGTCCCAATAGCTATTTAATAGGGAAAAAACATGAAATTCGTGGTCTACTAGCCGTCAAATTTGGGCTCAAAAATACGTCGGGCCAGGCCCAACAATTTTTTATGTCAAATTTTGAGGTTTTTACATAGTGAGATACATATCATCTTCATCTTGTTTCATTGCAGCTGTCCCTCGAAACAAATCAAACTGCGTTCCATAGCACCATGGTTCATCAAGATGAATGAAAATGCAATTTTTTAACCCACAAGACTCGGAAACTCAGAGAGATTACTACCTTGGTGCTGTTACCATTTCAAAGCCTGACCAATCAGAGCCATTAATTGTGAAGGTGGCACCACAGTAACTTTAGCAGCAAGAGCAAAAAAACTCATGAGAGGGATAATTAATACAAGCATTTAGAGAGTGAAATTACCTGTAACCCCATTCATTATCATACCAAGACACAAGTTTCACGAACTTCTCATTCAGAGCAATTCCAACCTTTGCATCAAAGATGCTTGACCTGCCAACATGATAAATTAACAACAATAAATAACCATATAAAATCCATATGAAGAAGAAGAAGAAGAAAGAGCGATCTGTACTTACTATATAAATGAGAAGCAAGACTGCCATTGCTCATGTACACGTATTTAGAAAATAATTGAAGGGTATAGTTTTTAACTAAAAGTTGAAGTCTGCTTATAAAATCTAAAAGAGTTGTGATATTTGACTATCTCATGGGCATACTCAATAGACTACGTGACAAGTAGGGGCAGCATAAATCTGTGCTCCTTAGGATACATGGTTCCCTCTAGATACATTTTTTTATGGGAAAGTACAGCCGTGAATCCCGAGGAGAGTAGATCTACGATTTCGAACTTGTCATGTCAGAGTAGTCGATTGAGTTTGCTACGTGGAATAATCAGATTATAATGATTTAAAATCTAAATAAATAAATAATGAAGAGTTGTGGTCAAAGTCTAATATTGGCTCTTCATTACAATAACAAGCCATAGAAAGAGACCCATTATCCAGGTTCAAACTTAATGTTCTGACTTGATCCTTTACTAATAAACTTGTGGAGGGGAGATAATACAAGCCATCCAACAATGTCTTCTTCACTTTTAGTCACATTTTCCTTCATATTTCTTTTCCTCTTCATCCTTTCCTCTGTTTCTCAAGCCACTGTTCCTCCTTCCAAGACATTCAAATTTATCAATCAAGGCAAATTCAGAGAATACATCATAGAGTAAGATGGAAACTACTGAGTTTTAGATGTTTTCAACTCTCCCTTCACACTTTGCTTCTATAACATTGCCCCAAATGCCTACACCCTCACATTACGTATGGGTACCCCTTGTTCTGAATCACTCATGCGATGGGTTTGGGAGGCTACTTAATCGTGGTAAACCCATCCACGAGAATGCCACTCTGACCTTTGGTAGTAATGGCAATCTAGTCCAAAACATGTAATATGAAAGAAAACATTAATATATCAGATGGTTGTTGTATGCAACATGAATCCTGTTTCGTCGTTCAACTCTCATGAGATTTCTCTATGCCATACTCTTAACTTGAGCACAAGTTATTTAAGAGTTTTACCTAAGACTAGAAGTCATAAGGCAGTAAGAGTTGATAGATAATGATGGAGCAGGAATGGGCATAATGGTATGCCCAATTTTACATATTCCCAGAATGTCCCAATTTATCTCTCACTGTATTTGATTCTAACATGTACAAAAAGGTATCTACTTTGGTTCATGGTGATATGTACCTACTCATGGACAGTTATTGCAGTTGAAATATTCTCTTATCTCTAGTATGACCAACTAACGAAAGACTTGCCAATTGCACACGCTAATGAAAATGTAGGTAAATGGATGAACAAGATAAAATTTTAGTGCAAGATATGCAAGTCCTTGTTACTATCGAAAAAAATTGGCTTACGCATGAAATTTTTTCTTTTGTCCACATAGCACACTTAACCATGTTTCGACTCTAGAGGTTCCATTACTTGAGGTGGTTGTGATTTTCTCATATCTTTCAAATTACTTGTGAAGTTGAGGAGGCATAATCAGTAATTTCCTCTCTCACCACTAAACAGAAATTTGAATAATCAACGAAGCAAAAGTACAACGATATTAAATTTGTTCCAAATATGATGGCATTTTGATCACCATCAGGAGTGTACTAACCAGAGCAACTGATAGGACCTCAGCCTAGTCCCAGTTGTGTTATTTTTGAAGATGATGGCATTGGGAGTGGAGCACTCAGGCTTCCCACTCCAGACCCAACCTTCTCCCATTTGGTTGTCATAGATGCAGCATTGCTATGGTTGCTGAAATTGAGTTTCTTGCCTTCAGATTGTCAAGTGTCTCCATGAAATCTGCACACGACGAACCTACACAGGAAATTGAATACTGAAATTGGTACCAATATGATAATATATGAATGAAAAAAATGGTTCAATAGTTTATGCATGATTTTATTAGTAGTTCCTCGTATTAAAGAAAATCAAAAAGGCCATGGATTTAGGTATTAAGAGTGGATATGAACATTCTTAACAGAAAACATGGCTATAGGCAATTAAGTGGATATTCTGTTTCATTCTTTCAGTCCTTCTTGAATTTGTAAGAGCACGTCTCATTAAATCTGAAAAATGGGTTGCACCATTCTAATAATTATTATGAGACCCAACAATGTGGAAAGTGTAACAGCAGAAACTTGATGCCAAAGGAAGTAGTGTTGAAAATTTTTGGATATAATATAATAGGCCCTGTATGACCTCCCCACATGAAAAAATTTCTTTTAACAATGACTTAGGTGTGAGCATCTGATAAATCCCTTCAAACAATTCATGGATGCTTCACTCTAGTAATGCATTAACTAACCCAATTGGGTATCTAATTAGTAATTAATGAATCATTTTTCCTGTATTTCCAGAGTAATCTTGGCAAATAAAAAGTACCCAATATTACATGCGCGGGCAAAATTGTTCAAAATGGATTCCTAAAGTTCAAAATAAATCGACCCAAGTGATAAATTGCAACAAGAGTAAAAACAATTGCATGATGAAGACATAATAAAATAGCACAATCTCATAAATCACAAGACAAATCAATCACTATCCTCCAAGTTACAAAGATACCTAACACACCTAAGAATATCAACACCACCCAACAACACATCCAAAGAAACCGTTTTTTATTCTTAATTGTGCAGGTTTGTGAAATGGAACCTGGTTTTTATAGGGAGTGTGATGTCTTGGTGAGGGTGATACCTGTGTTGATCACTATGATTACCATGAAGACATTCCATCATGCCATTCCAAGGATGACACCATTGATTCCATAATCCGATTAAGTGAGAAAATACAGAAACAAGTCATCATCTCTACAACAGTAAATGAAAATGCTGGAGAGGTCAAGCAGAACAAGTGCATTACATGCAATGCAGTTGTGAGGGACGCCAAGCAATATCGGGAGTACTTTAAAAGCGAATGGCACAAGCATAACCTATCATGGACTTTAAGAGCACCTTAAGTGCAAGTTTTTGTCTTCATGGACATGGACTTTGAATACATATCCACAATCTATCACATTTTTAAGACATTGAGTTACAATATATATATAGAGCTAACATATTGGATGATTAGGTACATATGTCATGTTCTTTACTGATTTTTCCTGTTACAATACACATTTGATTCACATTGCATTTGATGATTGATAGAGAGGTGAATGATAGCTATGATGTAGTACCAATACTATTCTTTGAAGAAAAAGAAAAAAAAACAGATGTCTATACAACCTACTATGCTGGTAAGAAACTGAGTGACAACTACCATCCATATTGACCATTTATAATATGAAACTCCAATTTACCCCTAACACTACCCCCTATTTATCCCAACGTAATAGAAGCTTTGCCAACTCTACAACTCAGATATTGAGAGAACTACCGAAGTATTGCCCAATCTTCCATTGAGCTAACAAGCATAAAAATGTAAAAAAAAATATTTACATAGTATCTTTATATTTTTGGTAGAGTTATCAGTTTTAATTCTTACTCTGGCGAAGTAATTTGGAACACCTCTTTGTACATTATGCACTTGGAAAGATCAGACGAAACAACCAGAGGTTGCCCCTTTCACCACTTGCTTTGCCTTTTTTGGGTTGCATCACTTGCTTTGCCTCTGATTTTTGGGAGTTTGTGACAACGTTCATATTTTAGGTTCTTCCAAAAGTCTGATGATCTGGCATTCATCAGTTATTTTAATCTTTGCAGTTTGTGATCGTCTCTTTAACTGGTTGGGGATTACTTATCTTTGGAGGTTACAAGTTCTTTATTGGAGGCATGAAAGACAAGAAGGAAGAGGTACTTATACTTTTAAATCTCTAGTTACTGATAGAGTTTGAGATAATGTGAATAACCAGGATTGTTTGATCTCTAGAAAGATTCCATTCAATAGAGAAATAGGTAAATTACAAGGGAAAAAAAAAACCCAGCAATAACTATTCTAACTTGTGTGATCTCGTTACAGAAATTGGTCAAAGATTCTCACTAGAGGAGGTTTGTTGGATGATCGGTGGTGGTTTCTGTTATAATATCCCTAAATGCATCTGGATATAAAGTGTTTGCTAGGACTTCACAATCTTTATTTAGGGTGTGAGGGTCTTTTTCTTGGTTTGAAACAGTTCAGTTTTGGATGGTTTTGTTTGTTACAAGACTCTGTTGGATGACAATGATGATAGGTTATAAGCATTGAGAGAGCCACTTTCTTTTGCTTATCTGTCTAATTTACACATATAGGACTCTGATGCATTAAGTAACAGGTTTTTTTTTTTTTCCCCATTAAATTTTCAATTTTATATGTTCTGATGTATTTCATCAGAACATTGATTATGAAGATTGCAAATCTGCCCTTATGTTCTACTCTTTTTAGTGATCTCTCTCCTCTCTTCATTTCTTTTGACATGTTCACCGTTTTATTATCATTCTTCTTTCTGGTTTAGAAATCTGAAATAAAGCTCTCATCCAATCTGATATCCCAGTCATCTCGAACTCAAAGTTAATTGCAAATTTTTGCATAAAAAAGCTAGGGTTTCAACCCGACAACATGTAGAACAATCGTAGTTCAACATCAAAAGAGTACCTGAGATACGAATCCAAATTGAAGATTGAGGAGAGTTTGTGGCAGCTGAGGTTGAGGGTTCAAGTCCCTCCTTTCACTCCTGGCGGTACAGGGCAGATATGGTGGCGAAACAATCCGGCATCAACCTTCACGACAGCGACCACGAAGCTGGTGCTACACGAAGCAACCCTCTAAACAGAAGAAGGGTCGATTGAAACTCCAATCGAGCTCAAACTGAAGAACAAAGGGATAAAACTCTAAGATTTAGGGATTTCAAAGAAATGGAGAGAATGAGAAGAAGAGGAGAAAATGGCTGAACGAAAATGAAGATTTTTGAACCTTCGTCCTCTAACATTACCGCGAAAATTTTGCGCCAAATTTGTTTGGAGTATACACTATAGCAGCGAACCAAACAATCCGCTCTTACTGGAAATTAAAAAAAAATTCCCCCAGCCAAACCAATTAAAACAACCATTTTTTTAGTGGCGGATCTACTCATCCGCTGCTATATTAATTTTTAAAAAAAATATTTAACACACGGCAAATTCATAAATCGAATTTTTTATATTAAAAAAATTAATTTTATAGTGGCGGAAATACTTATCCGCTGCTATATTCAATTTTACAAAAAGAAATTAATTTTTAACGACGGATAAATTCATCCGCTACTATATTCAATCTCACTAAAATGAATTATTTTACCATTTAAAAAATCCTATAGAGGCGGAAATAACAATCCGCTGCTATATTCAATTAAAAATAAATTGATAAAGAGTAGCTCATCAACATAACTTTTTCTACTTAAAAGAAACAGCAAAATAAAAATTGATTTTTTAGTGGCGGATAAATTAATCCGCTGTTATATTCAATTTTTATTAAATATTTAAAATATTCATTTTATAGGGGCGGATATTCTAATCCGCCGCTATATTAAATTTTATAATAAATTGATAAAGAGCAACACATTAACAGAACTTTTTATATTAAAAAATTGAATTTTTTTACTGGCAGATTTTCATATCCGCTGCTATATTCAATTAAAAAAAATTTATAAATAGATCTCACTAAATCGTACTTCTAATATAAAAGAAAATTTGATTTTTAGCGGCGGACATACTGTTCCGCTGCTATAGGAATTGAATATATGAGGTTGGGATTTGTTTTGGGTATCTATCGCGGCGGATACAATTATCCGCTGCAACATGTATATATATAGAGGTGGATAATCGGTTCCGCTGTTATAAAACGCCGCTGTAGGCCAAAAATGTTGTAGTGACCATTTTTAAATATAAGAATGGACACCTTTCTGGATTGTACTCTTAAGTCAAAATCACATAGAGCATATTGATATAAATCATGTGTAGCATAGAGCTAAGAAGTTTCCCAACTCCTACCTTCTATTTTGCCCAATTCAAAAACAATTTCTTTGTCTCAACAGACTCATGAATGTTTTTCCTCTTTTTGTGGACCAAACACTTCGATGATGAGCCTCCTTAATCACTTATAATAACTATTGAATTTGAATATATGCTTTTTAAGAGTTTGGATTATATGCACCCAAGGTGGAGGATTGAAGCCCTCCTCCCAAACCTCAAGACATGTCACTTATGCCATAATCCAAGAAAGATTATGACATTCATGACATCTACTCGAGTATGGTGCATACGTTGTGCACTCTTTTTTACAAACGTGGAATCCACATGAGTATTTTTATGAAATCAATGACAAAACGAAAATGCTAGTCTCAACCTGTGGGCTAAGGCTCTTTACCAACATGAGCATTGGGATGTTAGAATTCCCAATAAAAATGTACCGTACAAGATCTGAATTGATGTAAAGAAAATCTGTATATTTTTTCACAAATCCTAATAGTCACGTTAATGGACAAAAATTGCTTGAATCAGTAAGTTGATGGGTCAGTGGACGCAAAGTGTACGACGTTCTTGAAGTAGACTTGTAGCTATATAGCTACCCAACATAATGGTGCACAGGATCCCAAAATCCCAATCAAGTGATCAACTCAACACACTTGCCTAGTAATTAGTTTCCAGGATCCGAACGCGTGGTATCTGAGGAATACAGCTGAGATAATATCTTTCCATCTAAACCATTAATTGGACACTCAGATGACAAACGACATGAACGTGACGGTTGGGGTTAGAAGATGGAAACTGATCTCTAGGAAATCTCAAATCCTTGATGACGAGCCTCAGCCGTGGGTTGAGGCTAGAAAAGTCCATAGAAATTCCCTTGGAGAGCAAGAAAAGTTATTGTTTTGGTAGGCGAGGAAAACAAGTAGAAGTGAAGAGAACTGTGGTTACGCCGTACGTGGCAAGAAGTTGTTGTGAAGTTACCTCGTCGTCACTTGGTAAAGGCTAGACAAGACAAACCCTTTTTTTGACTTTTATAATTTTCCCCAACTATATAAAGGCAACAATACTTCATCTCTCTCAGACAATCTCTCATGGGGGAACTTAATTAAAGAAGAAGAACAAGAAGAATATATATAAATAACGGGTTCTTCTGGCTGAAGGGCTCTAGCTAGAGAGTGAGTTTTCTCTGAACTCTCTCCCTCAAAGCCTCTCACTCAAACTGAGATCACCCAGTTTGACCTTAAAATCTTTGAGGGCTAGTGTTCAGCAAAGACTCTCTCTCTCTCTCTCTCTCTCTCTCTCTCTCTCACACACACACACACACACACGCACACACACAAACACATGTGCAGACAGACATTGTTCGTTCTTGAACAGGTAATCATAGCTAGGAAGAGGTAAGCTCTGTAACTGCATGTCTAAGTGGGTGCACGTCATAATCTCTTGGGTTGACAGGCAAGTAGTCTGATGATTTTAAAAGTTAAGAGTTGTGATTTTGTAACTCCCCCATGTGGCATACTTAAAATATTCCTGTGATGTGGCATGTGCTAAAACCATTAGATCTTTTTTTTCTTTTTGTCTAATACACAACTGCACATATTTATGGGGATGTGCATATATGTATCCCCCAGGGATAAAATCTATGGTTCTAACACATGCCATATCATGAGAATATTTGAGTTGGCCGCGGTTGTGCACGGAACCATATATATTTTTCCTTGCGATACACAACTACACATCCCCATAAATATGTGCAGTTGTGTATCCTAAGAAAAAAAATTTCTATGATCTTATGCACAATCATGTGGGGGAGAGTCTGAGAGGAATTTGTTGGATGGGGAGTCAATTTATCATTATTCTAAAGTTAAATATCCATATATAATATCTTAGACTGCATAGTCTTGCTAGTTTTGAAAGTCAAATGATATATTATAATCTGTTTGTTTGATGGTCATATTCCCAATTCCACAATAGGGTGGAAATGTGGTATTAAGAATATGTATCCTCCATGGACCCCATTAGGCTTTTAATTTACTTGCCAATGGGTGGTCTCCTTGATTTTTAGTCATTGGATTCTTTTTCTCTTTAACTTTTCCCTCAACCCACGGTTAAGGCTCTCCTTTCCATCAACATAGCCATTAGTGTAACCCACCCATAGGTTGCCTAGGTGGTAAGGGCGAGCATGTGAAGTGTGGGTTAGGCACATGTCATGGGTTCGATTCCCCTCTTGGGTTTTTCTCATGATTTAACTGGGGGACCATGGCGGTGGGTTGCTGTGGTAATCCTCCCCGAGATTAGTCGTGGTGCACGCAAGCTGGCCCGGACACTCGGTTAGCAACAAAAAAAAAAAAACATAGCCATTAGTGTTTCCTAGAGATCATGAATTTCAATCTTTTAGGGATTAGTAAACATTAGTATTTTCCTTCTGAGGCTCTCCATCAACATGATCAACATGGAGTTCAGATCTTAGAGACTCCCCTAGAGAAATTTACCCCTATAATTTTTTTTCCCCTCTTCAAATCCTAACAAACATGTCGATGGAGAGCCTCAAACCTAAAAAAATCCTTTTCCAATGGGTCTGACTCTAAACTTATGAAAAAAAAAATGGAAAATGCTAGCCTCAAGCTCTCAACCCATAGGGTTGAGGCTCTCCATCAACATGATCATTGGGATAGATGTAAGGGATTCTCAAGAAAAATGTATCCCTAGGAAAAAGAGTATTAATCCCTAGATGATCGGAATTGATATCTAGTGTGGGTTGAAGTTGGAAAAGCATGAAAAAAAAAAAACAAAAACCAGGCTCGCACTCATTCATTGCCCCCTCTCCCATACCTTTTCTCAAAATGCACCCAAAATGGCAAGAGATAATTGAGAAAATATGAACCCACTCAGTAACCTGTTATCGATTGGGTCTAAATAGATTCAATGTGTAAAATTTTGAACGTATTCTCTTATTGGCTAATAGAAAATGACTTAAAAGTTATTGAAATTTTTTCAAAATTAGTCATCTTCATGATGATATGATGATGGTTATAATGATGATGAGATCATTTTATCATTAATCCATAAGAGAAAACCAAGGTTATCGACTTAAAAACATGAGGAGGCATCTCAAATATTCACAGAGAGTAAAAGACGATGTCATTAGTATCAAAAAGTTAATAGGTTACACATCATATGAGGGTTCTACCAAAATTTTGAACATGGTCACGCCCCATTATAGATTTAATATAGACTAGCACTTGATGCTGATAGCCAGACTTGTCCAATACCAGCTACAGTTAAGGCAGTTGTAATAGATCATGAGCTGTGTAACAAAGTCACGTGAGAGTCTGTTATTTTAGTTGTTAAAATTTGATACTAGATCTGTTATTTTAACTGATAAAGTTGTTCGATTACAGTTGTTATTGTAACTTGTTCAGATATATATATATATAATGGTAGTTCTCGCTTGTTTCTCATTATTGAGAACAGAGATTTCCAAATCACTTTCTGTCTTGGTATCAGAGCAAGGTTAGGATTTCTTTCTCTCATTTTTTCCTTCGATCCAACCATGACTTCCGCCAGGTCTCAATCTTCTTCTACTTCTGGTTCGATTGAATCTGGTTAAGCTTCATCAATGGCATATGTTCCTGCTTAACAGATGTTCAATCATTATTTACCTGTGAAGCTTAATCGATCCAACTACATCCTATGAAGATCTCAGATTGACAATGTTATCTTTGCCAATGGATTCGAAGATTTCATAAAAGGAACCTCTGTTTGTCCAGCACAGGAGTTAGATTCTAGGGAGATCAATCCTGTTTTCATCACATGGAGAAGACAAGATCGCACTATTTTGAGTTGGATTTACTCTTCTCTCACCCCAGGAATTATGGCTCAGATCATTGGCCATACCACCTCACACTCTGCCTGGGTTGCTTTGGAGAGAATTTTCTCTTCTTCTTCAAGAGCTCGAATCATGCAACTTCAATTAGAATTGCAGAATTCCAAGAAAGGATCTCAGAACATGATTGATTACATCATGAAAATCAAGGGAGCTTCAGATAATCTTGCTGCCATTGGAAAACTTGTATTTGAGCAAGATCAAATATTAAATCTTCTAGGCAGGCTTGGTGTTGATTATAATGCAGTAGTCACTGCAATAAATACAAGAGATATCGAATTTCTCTTGAAGCTGTCCACAACATGTTGTTATCCTTTGAGCATCGTCTTGAGCAATAAAACTCAATTGAGAATGGCTCAAACATATCTGTTAATTTTGCTTCCTCTTCCAACAATAGAGGTGGTGGAAGAAAAAGCTATGGTGGTCGTAGTCAAGAACTACACAAGGTCACAATGGATAGGGATATTACAATAGAAGTCGTGGTTATGGAGGTAGAACTGCACAAGATGGAAGAGGAACCTTCAGTTCTAATAATAAACCTCAATGCCAATTATGTGGCAAATTTGGACATACTGTCCATATTTGTTATCACCGGTTTTATATTTCTTTCCAAGGAGGTCAGAATGACAGCTCTTACTCTCTAGGAAATACAGGAACAATGCCTGTTATGATTGCTTTGTCAAATGCAACTGCAGATGAGAACTAGTTCCTTGATTCAGGTGCTAGTCATCACTTGACTCCAAATCCAGCCAATCTCAACAATGCTACAGCCTACACAAGAAGTGATCGTGTGACTATTGGGAATGGTAAGCAACTTTCCATCTCTAATCTCGGTTCATCGGATCTCGTCTCTAGTACACATTCTTTCCGGCTCAAGAAAGTTTTTCATGTGTCTTTCATCTCAGCACACTTGATTAGTGTGGCTAAGTTTTGTTCGGATAACAATGTTTTGATAAAATTTCACTCTAATTCTTTCTTTGGAAAGGATCAGTATACGAAGAAGGTTCTTTCTCAAGGCAAGCTTGAGAATGGACTATACAGGTTTCCTGTTGCAGGCATGAAGAGAGCCTTTGTCAATACTAAGAACAATCCTCACAGCAACGTTTCTGATTCTAGTTCTTTCACAAATAAAACTGAGCTATGGCATTGTAGATTAGGCCATGCTAGTTCTGATATTGTAACTAGGATTTTACATACTTGTAGCATTTCAACTTCCAATAATACACATTCAATTTTTTTTTTTCATGTCAATTAGCCAAGAGTCACAGATTGTCTTTATCTCTTTCTTCCTCTCGTGCATCAAAACCATTAAAACTGATCTATACGGACATTTTCTCCTATCATATCTACTCTTGGTGCAAAATATTTCATCTTGTTTGTTGACGATTATTCTAGATTCACGTGGTTTTTCCCACTACAATCTAAAGATCAAGCTCTACCTGCTTTTAAGCAATACAAATTGCAGGTTGAGAGACATTTCGAAACCAAGATCAAGTGTCTACAATCTGATAATGGAGGGGAGTTTAAGTCTTTTCTCTCTTTTTTGAAATCTGATGGCATTATTCACAAGTTTACTTGTCCCTATACATCATCACAGAATGGACGAGTCGAACGGAAGCATAGACATGTTGTTGAGACTGGATTAGCTTTGTTGACTTATGCTTCTATGCCAATGAAGTTTTGGCAGTATGCCTTCCAAACAGCCGTGTTTCTTATCAACAGAATGCCAAGCAAAATGCTAAAGTTTGATACTCCTTACTCTATACTTTTTAACAACCAACCTGATTATAAAGCTTTTTGTGTTTTTGGTTGTTTATGTTATCCTTTCATTAAACCATATAACAATCATAAGTTACAATATAGATCAGTAAAATGCATATTGCTTGGCTATAGTTCTACTAAAGATTATAATAGATTATAAGTTAATAAAACATTAATTGAAGATAGACTTGTTTTTTTTCATTTAAAAAAAAATTGAATTATAGATATTTTATTTGGTTAGGACTAGTTTTGGTAGAGCCCACCTCTTTAAAACTAGGTTAGGGCTCAATCATGCCCGACAGCGTGAACCAACCCATTGACAACCTTAAGGCTATGTTCAGATTGAGAGAAATGGAGAGAAGAGAACCTCATAAAAATAAGAGAAGAAAAACTCAATTTCTTTCCACCATGTTTGAATTGACAATAAAGAACTTGGGACAACTTTGAAATTTTAAAATATCTTAAAAGAGATTTATTTGACAGAGTTGGAATTATAAAATACTTTAAAAGGATTTCTCTCTTTTTTTTTCTCCTCTTCTCTATCTTTTTAGAGAAAAAGAAAATTCAACTTTTATCCTCTCCTCTTCCCTTCAATTTTTTTTCTTTCCCTTTCAACTTAATAATCCAAACAAAAAATTGAGAGAAATTCATTTATTTTTTCTTCTCATTTCTTCTCTTCTCTTAATTTTTCTCAATCCAAACACAACCCAACCTAAGTGGATGAGGAGGAGGGACGGGTGCATTTACGTGACCAATTAAAGAGTATTGGAGTGACCTCAAGATTGTACTTCATATCTCACATTCTTGACATGATAGTGTATAGTACCCATAGATATGAAGTACAATTAGTATTATTTTTAAGAAATTTTTAAAAGATTAGGTTAGATTTTTATTTTTTATTTTAAATAATATTTTCGGAATCTTGGGACGACAGTTTTTTATTTTATTTTTTAATAATCTTTTAGCAAGGTTGTAGCCTTGTTGTGATGCAAAAACGTGCGTCGCATCTTAGAATTTCTCCTTTGAAAAGAACAGAGCAGACGACACGACTAGAGATAAAAAACAGATCAGCCTCACTCTCTCTTCGCAGCTATCAAATAAATCGGAACTTCACAACGGTTCCTTTGGATTTTGATAGAGAGAGAGGGGAATGGAGACATCAAACAGTCATCCATATGTTCCCAGAGATCTAAATCTCCCTGGCTTCGTACCTGGTTTCCTCTCTATGTCCACCATTCTCTGTGTTTATGGACTCTCTTCCTTCGTAGTCGTCTCTCTCGTTTGGATCCTTTCAGGTAACATTTTCTCCTCTCTTTCCGTGTTTTTTTTTCTTCTTCATAGATTCAGTAGCCCATTACTTGATTCACTACTAGAATTAACAACCCATTTTAGGATTTCTCAAGATTTTAGATTTTCAGTTTTAATGTACCCTCTTTTTTGAAAAAAAAACGGGGTTTTGCTATTTTTCACGAAACTGTTTAAATTTTTATGTCTTGTGATCTTAGAACCAGTAAGAACATCGATGATGTAGAAAAGAAAAACCAGATTTCTATTACCCATTCCGAGAAGGACCCTCATCTTTTAATTTTTTCATTTTTAATTTTTTCACATAATAGCACTTTGGGTGTGTGTGCACGTGCGTGTGTGGGTAGGGGGATGGGGGGGATAAAACAATGTAACAGAGAAATTTGAAGTATTTCTGTTCTCATAGTAGTATTCTAGCTATTTCACATCACTGCACTTTAATTGGATCAAAGCTTTAATTTCACATAAATGCCTTCAAGAACCATTTTGATGAGACAAACATGTCAAAGTCCCAAAGACCACTTAATTACCACAAAATTCTGTATTGGTTTTCTTCTTATTGTCCACAAAGCCGAGAAATTGGTGCTCGATTTTGTTTCATGGTATTAGTAGAAAATTGGATAACCCAGTTTTCATCAAAATACTTCCCTAGAGAGTGAAATTTACATCCTTTGCAAGCTTTGGGACGAATCTAAAATTCCTTGACCACGGGTTCCTATTCATGCTCCCAAAGACTCCTTTGCTCTGGAAAGCCTGAGGTATTTTAAGGCAACATGGGCCTCTTTGATGAAGATCTTTGGATAATAGAGATATTTGGTCTCGCCCAAAGAGGCCTTGTATGTGATCATTAATATCTAATGAATGTATGGGATATGAGTGATATTGGATTTCTACAACATTCTAGCATAATGCAGCAACCAACGGGGACATTCCCTTGTAAGTGAAGCTGGTTGGTTCATGTACAATGGTGTATAGGAAACTAGAGGAGATCATTGTTGCTTATGCAATTATGCCTCAAAAATAGAAACCACTTGTCCACTAGTTGTCTCATAAGTGACAACTGCATAGTGGAAAATATTGACAAACCATTTACCCCAAAAGACCAATCTAATGGGGAAGGTGCAACTATGAATATAACAGGGTCACAGGCTAAACAAGGTTACATAATGTGAGCACATAACACCCGGGAGCGGAGATGCGATACACAACACTAAACACTCAACACCCCCCTCATCCATAAGAATCGAACCCGTGATCTATACAAACCTTCTGATACCATGTTGACAAACCATTTACCCCAAAAGATCGATTTGACAGGGAAGGCGCAACTATGAATATAAGAGGGGTCACAGGCTAAACTGGAGAACGTAATGTGAGCACATAACACTCGGGAGCAGAGACGCGATACGCAACACTCTACAAAAAATTATTGCGAGATTCACTTCTCCCAAATCCATTTTTTTAGTCTTCTTCAGAAAAATCATATGGCTATATATCCACTCTAACAATGGGATCAAATGGATAAATGAATAACCTCCAAGGACCTTTGGGCTCCTTCAAAACGGAAGAAACTGTGTTTGAGAAATTCCGTTCTACCGTTAGAGCTCTAGAGAATTACAAAGTATGAGAAGGCCTTGTGAAAGCAGTTATGTCTAAGCACCCCAAATGCTTGACATGATGAAAGAATGATGACAGAATGTTTAAATATACTTCTGTAGCAAGAGGCTCACTGTTCATTTATTATTATTATTATTATTATTAAATTTTCATTTTTTCTGCCAACTCTCCCTTGCCAATGCCCTCCAATTAATAGGGACAAGGCATATACAACATCTACGATGATGAATTTTCAATTTTTTTTTCTAGTTATTAATTATTGGCTTATATTTAAGTGTCAAACTACAACAGGTGATGTTAATGTGTATTCTAGCTGCTCTTCATTCATCATCTATAAATTTTGACTAGCTGACAGTTATAAATGGTACTGAATGGTTGCACCTTTTTACGTTTTTTTTTTTTTTTAACTTTTTTTCCCTAATGTTAGGACGTTCTCCTAAAATATCCAAGAATGATAGATTGCTCATGTGCTGGTGGGCATTTACGGGCCTGACCCACATTATCCTTGAGGGTTATTTCGCTTTCTCTCCGGAGTTCTTTAAGGATAAGACTGCCTGTTATCTGGCAGAAGTTTGTAAGTTCTTCGTTAACTCCCTGCTTTCATCTATTACTGCATGATATGACTTGGGAACTGGGGTGGCTTTTTTCTTCTTCATTAGATCAATTCTTGCTTGGATAATGCTTAGAACAAACTTTGCAGGGAAAGAATACAGCAAAGGAGACTCAAGATATGCAGCAAGGGATGCAGGGGTTGTTGTCGTTGAAGGGATCACTGCGGTTCTAGAGGGGCCAGCAAGCCTTCTGGCTGTGTAAGACTTGGGTTTAAGAGCATTTAGTGATAATTATGATTGCTAATTTCTCTATTAGTTACTTTTATACTTGAGGTTTTCAAAGATTTGTAACTGTTGGTAGAACTTCACAAATAAGGGTTAGTGTACAAAAATGAAATGTTTTAAACAATTAAAAGAAGACAATAAATTGGCCCCCCACAACAACAAAAAAAAAAAAAAAACTGAGAAAAATGATGTATTCGACCATACATCCCTATTCCCTACCATTGTTATCATCTATTCCTTCAAGTATTGTTTTTATTTTTGGAAGGTAAAATCATATAGTAAGCAATTCCTTCAAATATTGTTGTTGGCAATATAAAGTATATCTCTGTCAGTCATGTATCTTCAGTTATTTCCAATCTCAACCTACGTGATATCCACCTTTCCTCTCACCTTCAACACGCACAAAAGCACTCATTTTCATTGGTGTCATTACTTATCATTGGACCCTATTGTACATGCTTAAACTATCTCAGTCAACTTTCTTTTATTTTATACCTTATTGTTTCTTGTCCTACATTCCATTGAATGTACTCATTTCTGATTTTGTTCATCCTAGTCTTAGCTCTCATCCATCTCAGCATCTTCATTTATATTTTGCTTATAATATAAAGGTACTTGCAGATCTAATGGCTGTTTTGTATTTTTTTTTTGCCCTTTAATTTGATTGTTACATATTTTTCTTGAATTAAGGTCCTGGTGGGTTTTGTTATGTTTTGTGGAGCCTGATGGTACTAGTTAGGAAGGAGTACTGTTCATCATTTAACATAGTGGAGACAATGGTCGAGCTCTCTAGGGGGTTGGAGGGGGACCAGTGGTCCCCCTACCCAAAAAGTGGGGTTTCGGGGGCAGAGCCCTCAAACAAAAATTTTTGAAGGGTATTTTTGTAATTTCACTGGTAATATGTAAAACCCTAGTCAGATTTTTTCTATGGTATATATATGTAAAAACAATCATTTTTCAAAGTATGGGTTAGAAGCTTCGGATTAAGCTGATTTTTTGTTAGGACAATCTCTATGATGTAGAGATCACCCTTACAAAAAATCAGCCCAATCTGAAACTTCTAAATTGATCAAAAGTGGTTTACAAATTATTGGTAAAAAATTGACTGTCCACATTTTAAATCACTTTTGATGGGGTTAGAAGGTTCAGATTGGGCTGATTTTTTGTGAGGATAATTTTCTCATCATAGAGATCATCCTCACAAAAAATCAGCTCAATCCGAAACTTCTAACCCATCTTTTGAAAAATGATTGTTATTACATTGTTTTTACTTATGTCCCATGATCCGCTCACTATGAGTTTTCTCTTCATAGTGGAATCGGTGTGATCTGTCGACATACCTCAATTGAGAGAACCATGTAAATTCTGTGTGTTTTTGTGTGATTAGCATTTGTTTTTCTTCGATTCATTTTCTTGGTTGGATTGCCCCGGTTTTCTTAACAGGTATTGTTCATCAAATATCCAACCTGACCCTAATAGAAAATTTTGATGTAAGGGAAAATATGAACTTTTGGGTTTTGGGGGAGTTGTTTTCTGATTGGGAAACCTATGGTTTTATAAGTTAGAGCTAGCGAAACTCTCTCATCTCATCATATGTGTATGTAGGCCCAACATAATTAAGTAGATCTTATGTTTCTTGATTGTTTTCTTGTTTTGCTTCATCGTTAGATCTAGGGATCCGTGCACACAATACTCCAGAAATGCATATTCACTGTAGCTAACATCCTCTCCATCTTTTGATAATTTAGTTGTTACTTCTCTGCATTTCTTGTCCATTAGCCTTAACTACATCTTACCTGTGAATGCTCTTACTAGAGTTGCATTGTATCTTGTATTGGTCTTGTTTCAAAATCCTTAGATTCTAAGATTCCCCATTATGGTTCTATGATTGACAGGTATGCTATAGCCAATAAAACGTCATACAGCTACATACTTCAAATTGCAATTTCTCTGGGCCAGTTATATGGAACCACGGTATATTTCTTTACTTCCTACTTGGAAGGCGACAACTTTTCTGCAAGCCCATTTTACTATTATGCATACTACGTGTTTGCAAATTCCTTTTGGGTTGTGATACCAACACTCATCGTTATCAACTGCTGGAAGAAGATATGCACAGCAGTCCAACTCCAGAAAAAGATAAAAGCTAGCTGAGGTACAATGCAACTGCAAATTCAAGATTATGAGAAATTCTGATTTTACCTCTTCTCCATGATTTTTCGATTTTTTGTTCACTTATGCATTTGATGTGTTATCCAGCACTATTGACTTACACCTGTATGTTTATGTTTGCACTTGATTAGTCCAAAGAACTGACCTCACACCTTGTCGTCTATCTGAACTTCTTTAAGTAAAGCTTTCTGAGCAATGTTTGGTCATTTAGTTTGATTTAATCAAACATCTATTATTGGTCTATCAAATTTCGGGCACCGAGGGTCATGATGGAAATGAAACCTTGCATTACATCCAATTATGACAGCATAAATTGCATGATGCAAGGTGTATATGTACATTTCCCCGTCTCCTTTGTAACATATACAGGTACTCCAAATATTTTTTTTTTCCGTCTTAAATGCCAGAAATTTAGCTTCATATGGTGATTTGTAGTCATTAGAATTGAGTGCCCCATTAAAACATTAAGATTGAAAGGCTAAAAATAGTGCAAGTGCTACATCCAATGCCGATAAATCACCAATCAAGATAATTTTCCGTGTATTGGTCTTCTTAGAGATGGGCCAAACATCTTTGATGTTCTCATATTTCCACAAATCGGCCTATTGGATTTAGGGACTCAAAAGAAATGCTAGATCCATTGTTGAAAAATTACCCAAGAAAATACTAGGTTTAATGTCCTAGGTCAGCTTGATTAAGTGAATTGTTTGTGAATAATGTATTTAGTATAAATAAATAAAAAAGACTTTATCTAATTAATGTATTTTGCATAACCTCCATCTATTGGGAGCTTATGAAATGGGCCCTTTTCCCTTGTTTTTGTACATGAAAGTGGCGGAGATACAGGAGAAAATTTTCACCCAAACTAAAATTGGTGGAAGTCTTTCTGCATTCCAATTTATTTATGAGATTTATTAAGTTTGTGAACCATGACAAGAAGACAAAGGGAAATAATTGAGGAAGATGGAGATGGAAGGAGAAGAAGATCAGACAAGGAAGGTAAGAAGGATAAGAGAAAGTGGGGAATGGTTTGAAGGCACTAGGTTTATCCAAAATAAATCAGGAGTTTTTGGCAAGAAGCTGTGGCTGAGGTCATTTTGGTAATTTTGTTCGTCTCGAATTGAAAGATAGAAATCAAGGAAATAAAAACCTTCCACCCAATCTAGAGGGTTAACTAGAACTTAATTTTTTCAAGGGTAAATTACACTTTGACCCCCTAATGTTTTGATGATTGCACTTTCCTCCCTTATAGTTATCTAAGGGGTTCACTTACCCCCCATCAAATTGCCATCATCTAACAGTTAGGTTCCTCTTATAAAGATCATTTTGCCCTTTTTAATATGTTATTCCTTTTTATAAATAAAAATATGCCCTTGAGAAAATGGGTTCAACGAATGCGTAGATGGGAACATTTTAATTTTTGTTCTAAAACTTATTATTTTTAATAATAGAAAAACATGAAATAAGAGGGTAAAATAGTAAAATAATATCTGAATTTTAACTCCGTTAGTGAAAGAGGAGGTAAGCGTAATTATCAAAACATTAGGGTGTCAACATGAAATTATGCCAAACTACAGAGGGTCAAAGTGTACTTTACCCTTTCTTTTTAAAATATATGCTGTTAATGACTTATTTGAAAGGCAACATAGATAAATCTCAAATGTAAGATATTTGGGACCTGCCTTGGGGAGGATGTCTTCTTCGTCCTTATAATTTATTAGAATAATGATGATTGCACGAAGTAAATCATACATGGTCTGTATGCGGCTGATGTGGCAAGGGCACAGAACTGCAGATCTTTTTCCTTGTGTATCCCGAAGAAAAAGATCTATGATTCTGTGCCCTTGCCATGTCAATCGCATGTGATTTACCGTGTTCATTCATCACGACTCAATTTATTAAGGGGTAAATGTTTCCAGCTTGCTGTCTATTTGGAGAAGGGATAGAGATTTTATGTTACAGGAAGGTCCCACCATTATGAATCCATGGAGGGTTGAATAATGGACATTCGAATTGAATAGAGGTAATGAACAAGGAAGAGACGTTACTCTTTCGAGGATTCAAGGATACGTCATGTGGAGGATGTAATTGGAGTGGTTGCCAATCATATTCATGAACAGATACGTCTTTTGAGGAACTCGTGCGATTTAGATTAAAGAATTATAGAAATGTTGAAAAAACTTAAATTGAAAGTGAATGACTTTCTTCATGCAACTTTTGCATTTAGCTCTTGAAGTCTTGATGTTATGGTCTAAATCTTGTTTTTCTTAGGGTCTGTATAATTGCTGTGATTTTGTTTTCTAGGCTTGAAGACAAATTCCTTGAAAAATGGATTTCAAAATGTCGTAGAAGGGTTCGATGGAAAATCATTTTTTATGGGCAATCATACAGACATTTAGTGATTGGGTGTAACAAACAGAACATAATGGTGAAAAATACTTAACTGCTGGTGTATCAAAGCATAACTAATGCAGAATTTGTGGCATGGACCCTATAAGATGATGACAAAAGTTAGGTAGAGGGGAAGAGCTGGATTAATGTTTTGGGCAGAAGAACATGGCATTGTTTAGAAGATTTACTCAAAATTTGTGGATGATTGTTGACATGGTTATGGGTGGGGAGGTTGATAGAGGTTAGGTAAAGCTTTGACATGAGTTGTCTGCTTAAGAGAATGATTGGGCACAAAGTGGCTGACTAGAGAATTTTATATAATGAAATATCTTCTCTGCTTCCATTATGTAAGATTGCTTTTATATTTATCTAATCTTGTAATTGTTGTTTGTCTTTAATCCTTGTGGGTCTTTATTTCATTTCTAGAAGTTTAAATAAAATCCTTGACAAATAATACAAAGATTAGGATCCCTGAGCAATCAAAAGTATGACGAAATAGCTAACGATGAAATGTTTACTTGTAAGATTGGATTAAGATTAATAATTGACTCCATGATTGAACTTAAACCTGACCAAAACACTATGGATGACTGACATGAGTGGAAAAAACATGGATTTTTCTAGAGATTGATATTCCTCTTGGGAATCCCTAGGAGTATTCTCCTCTACTTGATACCCAAGAATCGATACAAGTGGACCCATCGACTTTGGTAGTATTAGATTATAGGGATGTGTTGAATAAATGTTCATGAGGTGCACCGACACCATTGGCGTATATTATTAAAATATAAAAATTGTATGTCATGATTTATAAAAAATAATTAAATATTAGAAATATCAATTAAGTAGTTAGTATCTTCCTAATTAAGTATGAAAATATATGTTTTTTGTTGATGTAATTATCTATAAAAATCCATAAATAAATAAAAAAGGGTATCTATAAAAATCCTATTAAGGCTCATTTAATCGTCAACGACCACAATCAATAGAAATTATTTCATCAACTGATAGTATGTAGTAACATAATATAAAAGGAAACCTGAAAAGAAAAAAAAGGTTTCCCTTCAATCTCTGGTACTACTCCATTTCATAATTAGGGTTTCAGAGGTTTCATGGTTGCATATAGTTACCAACAAGACAGAACCAAGAACAAGTCAGAGGGTTAGGTAAAATGGGTCTTTGGTGTGCCTAAAAAGCTTAAGCCACTGTTTTTTAGGGAAAAAAACAAGCAAAAGTAAAGGCAAATTTGACTTGAAAATGTATCCAAGCATGTGGTGACACCAAAAGAGAGAGGCCTGTTTGTTATTCAATGTTTGAAACCAAATAACTCCTGAGGTAGGGAAGGACAAACACAAACATCATAAACCCTAATATATCACATTAAATACCGCATATCATAACAAGTTTATTTAAAATATAAGAGAGATCTCAAACACAGATGAAGGGAAGGAAGATAGCAATAAATACCATAAAAATCTACATAGACATTAAACAAACATCATCTTCCTGTCTCAAAACATGGGAGATTTCATAGTTGGAGTCTAATGGACATGGTGATGGACACGAAGATGAAAACAACTCTAGTGACTCAAGTGCCTCGGGCAAGCATCTCTTGGTATTCCATCTCTTGATATTGTAACAATTGTGTACTACTTTGAACTCGTAGTTGATCATAAAACCTTCTAATAAAGTCCTCCGCATCGACATCCACTTGTCTAGTATTATTGCACGAATCATTATCATCTTCTTGAGAGTAATTTGACACCCTGATTGAAAATGGCGATTTTAGTGGGCTTAGCGTATCTCCTGGGGCAAAATTGGGTGTACCAAGCCGAAAATTGAAGGAGTACTCGGGGGAACAATCGATCTTTGGTGGTAACACAACAATTGCGTTAGGTTCCTCAGGTTCCTCGGGAAGACTAATGCATGGGAAGTAATTGTGTTTGCGCTTCGTCACGTGGAAGAGAACAGGATTCGGGCTATTGCTGCATGAGAACTCGTACTCATGTACACCAAAGCCACCGTGCGTCATCGTGGTGTCTTTCGAGTGGTGATGGAACATGAGATTCGCTAAGCTTTTCTTTATTAGTTTTCCTCTCTTCATCATTAAATTCATGTCCATTATCAACTTTCGCTTCGAAGTTAGACCCTTTCGCATCATAAAGAAAGCAATTCTCAATATATTCCATAGCCTCTTGGCTACAACCGAGTTTCGAGGAGAATGTACTTCCATTTCTACGACAAACACATAAACGAACACAAGAGTTAGGGAGAAAGATGGATCCAAATGGGTTTTTTTCTTGATTCTGCGAGGGGAAACTCGCAGAAGGAAGATTAAATAAGATTCTATGAAATGAAATTGGGGAGTGAATTGGTATGAATTTATAGGGGAAGAAGATAAAGATAAAGATAGGAGAATGAATCAAGGAAACTTAAAGTGACGGAGAAGAGAAATGGGGTGGAACCCAACACCACATTTTTCAAATGGTACAAACAAGTAACCACTGCTCCCTAACGTTTCTATATTTCAATTTTAAACTTAATAAAAGATTGATTTTTATTAGAAAATTTTGAGTTTATGAGTCCTGTACAGCTAATGGTGTTTGTAAATTAAGTGGTACAAAGGTACTGTCGGTGGGCAGGAAGATAAAAGTGGGTTTAAAATTTTTAAATGGTTTCACATTCAAATAGATGAGTCAAAGAACATTGAAAAACACTACAAAAATGTTTTCTTAATTAGGGGAGGAAAAAGAAGTAACACCACCAAAAACAAGGGTTTTATAATGAATTTTAAATTCATTATGGGCATTAATTAAAGGATTTTGTTGTTGGTTTGTTTGACTCTTGAGCTATCACACCAAAACTTTGTGCTCGTAGTATTTTGACCAAACTAAGTGCCATATAATGACTTCCATACCCTTTGTGTATTATTCTTAATTAATTAATATGATCCTAAATTCAGGGTATTTATGTAATTTCAAAGGGTGTTTCCATGATTGCTCTAAGTAATTTATTCTACATTAAAATACTATGGGTTTTGGAGAGAGTAATGGCTAAGGACTAATTTAGCTTTGTATAAAGTTCAATCATTGAGCAGCCACATCAAATGAGGTTTGAATCTATCTATCAAACGAACAGTTGAGATTGAAGAATATTCCTAGGGATTCCCAGGAGAATTCTATCTCTTGAAAAATTAACCATCTCTAGAAAACTAGGAAGATGCTTCAAAATACGAGTTTTTTTTTTTTTTTTTTTCCTTCTAACTTAAACTTACGTATGATGAAGAGCCTAAGGATTTCATATTTTAAAAAGGTTGAAAATAAATTCTTTCAAAATTGACTATCTGTCCCTCTATTCGATGTGGTCCAGAAATATGTGCGATCAAATAAATAGCTCTATGAACAAATGGATATGATCCAATTGAAAAATGAAAATATTTATATTAATTATACATGGATTTTGTTAAGATAGGACACACGTTAAAGTGCAATAAATACAATTTGAAAATTGGAATATAAGGATACTTTGATAATAAAAAATATAAAAAAAATTTAAGGGTTTTTTGATACAAAATTCAATTTCCAAAGTGTATTGATTGCACTTTAACATGTGCCCTAACAAGACCCATTATACATTTTGTCGCTACTTTGTGAAAATTTGTTAAGTATGAATATCTTAGACTTTTGTGACTAGAGTGGAAAAATAGTCCCTCTCAACAAAAAAAAAAAAAAAAAAAAAACTTAAAATATGTATATTCTTAAGAAATTCTAGGAAAATTGTATTTCCATCCAATACCCATCTTATATTTGATGAAATGCCTCAAACGTAGTATGAGATTAGAAAATTACTTGTATTCAAAACTAAGTAGCCCACCATTCAATCAAGGCTTACCTACTCTTCCATCAACGTTTCAAAATAATAATAAGAAAAAAAAAGCCATCATCATATGGGACCATCTTCCATTTGCAATATTAATTCGTTTGCTAGGTTTGTCATTTCATGTCTGGTAGTGGTGCATTTTTCATGAAATATATATATATATATTAAAAAAAACTAAATAATGTCTTGGAACACAAGGATTATTAATTTATAATATTTTATCTTATTTCACCACCCAATTGGCCTCCTTATGGATTTTGATAAATACTTTTGTCTATCACTCAATTGGTCAATTTAAGAAAACATCTAACATTTTATTTTATGAATCAAGATGCATAACGGTGTCTTGTTTGTATAGAATAGGAATAGTGTAACAAATTTTAGTTGGTGTTTAAAACACATTGAATTCTTAAATAAGTCGTGTACGTATCTTTATTTATTTTAAGAATGATGACAATATAACTCCTTCTAATGTGAGGTGTGTCAGAACCATAGACTTTATGCCTAGGGATACACAACCACACATCCCCATGAAAGGAAATCTATGTTTCTGACAAACCCCACGCCAAACTAATCAATTGAGTACGCTTCATGAGGGAGTCAGATTATTACAACTCTTATTTTAAATCCGATCAAAACATGTTACACTGACATTGTTCCTAACTGTAGGAACAAGACACCATTCTGGATTGTGACTTTTATTTTATTGGTCTCTCTTTTAATCAGGGTTAACATCATTGATTAAAGTTATAAGTGAATTTCCCTAAATCACTATCGGTGTTTGACATTAATGAATTTTGACCATAATTTTTTATTTTATTTTTATGCAACTCTTAGGCAATTGAAATGGATTTAGAAGAT
This sequence comes from Akebia trifoliata, assembly GCF_017979445.1. Classification (NCBI taxonomy): domain Eukaryota; kingdom Viridiplantae; phylum Streptophyta; class Magnoliopsida; order Ranunculales; family Lardizabalaceae; genus Akebia; species Akebia trifoliata. Next base: position 380,353 of record NC_141377.1, read on the forward strand.
TTCCACCATTTAAACTTGAATCATACGTAAGTCATTTTTTATTTTATTTTAATGATGAATGTATTTGGATAAATATACATTCATGATTAAGAAAAGGTAATCTTGATAACTATACTAACCTAAAAGGCAAAAAATGGAAAAGATTTGGATATCTAGAATTAATTAGAGAGAATTGTATGCTAAAAATGGGAATAATTTGTGATTGATTAAGAAGTAAAGTGAGTTCATTGTATTGTGAGTGAGACGATGGATTAAGATACCAGATATGTATAACACGTAAACACGAGAAACAGAAATTGTGGGGACTCCGTATTTTGTTTTGTTGCATATGACAACCAATCAGATTTTGACAGATAAACAATAATCATACAGTGCGAGAGTCAGCTTTACAGCCTTTCGTCGTTTACTAGGACTAGGGGTGGGTGGTGTGGTGTGTGGTTTGCTTTTTTTTTGCTTTCCGCTACTGATTTCAAGGCGAAAGAAAAGGCAAGGCAACTATAGAGACCAGCACGTGCTTTCTTCTTTGAATAAAAGCAAAGGAGTGATACCATGATTGGTTGGTAGTACTTTGACATCTTCATACAACACTGGCTTCCATACTGTTTACAGAGAACCATCTATTATTTTTCCTCTTGTAAAAACATTTATGTTTTTGTAGGAGAGAAGCACAAATCCTTTTCATCGGGATACATAGGAAAAAGATGTGTAGTTTTGTGCTCTTGCCACATCAGCCACGTATCAAAACTGTGTGCATTCATTATTATTCTTTTTCGAAAGAGTCGTGATAATCTGACTCCCCCACGTGGCATATTCAAAATACTATCCTGATTTAGAATCATAGATTTTATGCATCGGGAGAACATTTGCATAGAATTTATGTAAATGTGTATCCCAATGCATAAAATCTATGATTCTAACACATGCCAGGTAGGTCTAGTAGAATATTTTGGGTATGCTATGTGAGGGAGTCTGAAAATCATTGCTCTTTTCAAAATTGAGTGTTGATTTTCTAACTCAATCTAATGGAATTTCTCAAAAACTCATTGACATGTCATATGCAAGAATTGTAGATTTTTTCCCTTGGGATACACAACTGCACATGTTTATGGGGATATGTGCGGTTTTGTATCTCGAGAGAAAAATATACGATTCTTGCAGATGCCACATCAATAAGTTTTTTTGTTATTTGTGTCAGAGTTGAGTTAGAAAATCATTACACTTCAAAATTTATAGAATGAGACTAGACAACCTGATAATTTTGTTTGCTTGGTGAAGGTGTTCAATGGGTTTTGAACTCAAGTTGTAGTGATATCTACTACACCCCACAAGTCTTACCAACTTAACCAAGTTGGCATGTTTCAAGGCAATCCAATGTAAGTTTTGTTGTTGGTTATGACTTTCGACCTATTCAATAAGTAACCCAATAAAAAAAACCGCTAATGATTTTTTGACTCGAAAATTTTCACTCAGTCTGTACTTGGCTGATCTGGCAAAGGCACAGAACTATTAATTGTTTTCCTTGTGTATCATGAAGAAACAGATCTATGGTTTTGTGCCCTTACCATGCACAGTCGAGTCATAAAATCGCGACTAGAAAAAAATTGATGATTTTGGAATGAATGACTTAATGACACTTTTGATTTTAATTCATTTGATTCAATTCAGTAGTAGATTGGTTAATTGCACATAATATCTTGAATGAGAAGGATAAAAAAAGTTATTTGGTCACTCCAACTATATTTTGTTTGATGAACTACCTAGCTATTATAAAAGGAAAATGGGTGAGAAAAATAATTCTTTAAAAAAGAAAAGTGATATTCAAGTGTATGATTGTGCATTTTCCTTATAATTCATTTTTTTTTTCATAAAAAACTATTTTCCATCATGTGTAGAAAATTATTTTCCCTCCCCAACCCCTTAAGAAAAATTATTTTCCCACCTCCTCATGCTATCCTCTCACAATTGCCCTCTCTCGAAGAATTAGAAAAAAAAAAAAAATCCTCTTTGCCGTTTTCCGAGTTGCAATCCTCTTTGTTGTTCCCCAAATTCGATGGCTTAGAGCCGTCAAATTTCTCCCATCCTTTATTAATTTGATGATTTTGGCCCATCAAAAAAAAATTCAACTAAAATGCTGGACCGTCGAATATGGGCTTTTTCACGTTGTGTTACAGTCCTCATGGAGATGGCACCTTCTAATGAACTATCAACTAAAATGCTACAATAAATAAAATCTAATTTTTTTGAAATTAATACTACAACTAAATTTACATTCAAGTTAATCGAAAGTTATGTTTAAGTCCATACCTCTTTCTTACTCCCATTCTTTTTGTGAGATAACATAGAGATTATAATTATATTGGACAATGCAATTATGTTGGAAGTAATCAAAAAATAAAAGTACTCTATTATCCCATTAATAATATTAATGATTTGGAAATTTGACATTAATTAGGGCTGGCAATGGATCTGATAATATCCATTTACCCGACTCGAATAAATTGGATATGGGCAAGGTTTTTCTACCCAATTAAGAATTTGGATAATATTACTTGATACTCATTTACCCAAAAGTTTTGTAGGGTCGGGTATGAATATAAGTCATATCCTATCCGATTACCAATTTATCCGACAACAAAAGTATAATTTTCATATTCTATATATAAATATATATAACAAATTAATTTTTTATTATATAATTTTTATTATTAAAGTAAAATAAAATTAAAAAAAATCTGACGAGAGGGTAAAATTTTGGGTAACCCAAGAATCAGTTAGTAAATCAGGTTCGGTTATTCACCTAAAACTTGGGTAAAAATTTGGATTTGGGTATTATCCTAAAATTCGGGTATGAAATTGGGTATGGGTGTGTAACTTAGTATGTTTCAATTCGGGTACCGAGTATGTAGAAGTCTTACCCGACCCATTGCCCTAACGTTAATAAGAATCTATATGGATAGCCCACCAATCTTTAAATTTCATGTCATCTTTTCATAAGCGTAAGAATGTCATACTAGAAAATGGTGTTTTATATAGGGGTTTCAAAAATAAAAAATAAAAAAATAGGCCGAAGCCCAAGGTAAACCCAAAAGACCAAGCCTAAGCCTAGCTCGGCCCATGGTCAAATATGAGTGGATTGGGCATGGATCTAGGTTTCGAAGACCCAGATCGGTCCATAGCCCATTGGTTCAACCCCACCCTTTTAATTTCTTTTCAAAATGACTTTGTAATCTACAAGTTAAGGCCTTAAAGATCTAAGCCTTAACTAAAATTTATATTTAAAACTTTAAATCTATTAAATACATTTAATAAAAACAAATCTAATAACCAGGCCCAACAGAAGCCCATAGATCCCTTGTGAGATTTAATTTTATTGGAACGGTCTAGTAAATGCTTCAACATGTATTGATGATATATGTTTGTGATGTGTCTTCTTCGTTATGCTTCCAGACTATGCGTCGCGAACTTACAACATAATTGAATTTTAATCCTCCCATATCTTCCAACAATTGATTTACAATAAAAGAAAAATATTGCCACTCAAGTCCGTAGGTTGTGAGTTTGATACTCATTATGAGCACTATTTCGTCGGGGCCACCTGCGAGGATGCACCATCACTCACCCGGTGCGTGTGATGAAGATACTCAGCATCAATATTTCTTGAGTGACATATCTTGTGAACCAACCAACCCAAGTTTACAGTGTACTCCAAGCCTACCTAGACAATAAAGTCCAATAGAGAATCTCATTCAACAACATCCAATTCATAGAGGTCCAATTCCAAATTGGATCAAACCCATATTTTAAGCCCATAGAAATATGATTAGTGGACCAATGCCCAATTCAGTCCCCTCTTTGAGTAAGATAAAGATTAGAAGGAAAAAAAACAATTATTGACTTATAGGTCCACCAAACTCAAACCCTGTCTTGAGTTCATTTTTGGGCCAAATGAGGTCCAACCAACTTGATCAATCTCACTACTTTGAACCTCTAAAGCTTGCATGATCAAGGCTATCTTGACTCATAGAGGTCCAATCGAGGACACCGCCAAATGAGCATTGGAGACCATTCGATCGTCACATTGTTTTTTGATTAAAATTATGTTGATTTTGATCTAAGCCTAAATCTATCATGCCCAAATTGAAGTTCTTTTGTGTCATGTTACTTACTCTCGTTTTCTACACTTACGGACGTATAATCCCATAAACTCTCCATAAACAATTAGAATGCAACTCTCATTTTCATTAACAACACACATTTGGCAATCAGATTCTTCCACAAACGTTGTAAATTCCAACAAGCATGATCAGAAGTCTTTAGTCATTCGTCAACAATATAATCAACTTCAAGTAATGGAAAAACAACTAAAAGGAACTTGATCATTTAAACACTTCTCTAAAACAACAACATTGAAAAACATAGATTTTTCACAGTTCGTTATAAGTTTTCTAGATATTCATATCTTGGGAACAACTAGGAGCATCCTCCGTCTCAACCATGCATTAGACGTTGCAATTGAGACTTCAATTTTTCATTAGTTATAGTGATTTTAAAGTTGAAAATTTTGGATCCCACAAAATACATGTATTTATTTCATTAGTTATAGTATTTTTTTTTCCTCTTTCGATAGCCTTCGATCTCGAGTAATGGTATCCATGTAGAAAAACAATCTCACGTTCAAAAATTTTGATACCCATATCCTCATGATTTACATGACTCTCATTTAAATTACTAGTCCGATGGATGTGTGGTCCAATTCTTGGCGAACCTATATGCCAAAATCCTTGATTGTTGATTTCTTTGCTAGAATCATCGTGGGAGTTGTACTCATGGATTAGTTGGTTGTTATACTATAATAAGATTTTACGATCGTGGGTTTTAAGTATGGTTACCCACCAAAAAACAGGTCAGAATCACAAATCACATTTGAATATTCATGTAGTCAATGTGTAGGAATTGTTTAACATGTTGGGATGTCATTATCAAACTTTAACCACGAACTTCCATATTAAAGATGGGGCATGTCAATAGATTTGATTCAACTTGTAATTCTCGATTTCAGTATCTATTATATATGACCTAGTCTGTCAATTTGGTGATTCCAATTTTTATATATATATTAAAATAGATTTGTTGAATATTAAAGTCCATAAATATCTAGTTTTATATTAGATAGCATGTTTATTTGTTGTATAAGATATAAATAAAACAAGATTAAAAAAAATAAAGACATTCATATTCGAATTTAGAATACAGCTTCACATGCATCTTTGAATAAAATAATATTGTGAATGATGATTATAGGTCTCATTGATTCTAGTCCAATTTCAATATAAGATAAATAATTGGCAACTCCCGTCTATTTCTTTTAAGTTTATAAAATGAATAACAATTTTCTGCCTCTCCTCCCCCTCTCGGGACATACTCTCCTGATGTGACGTGTTAGAGTCAAAGATTTTTTTTTTCCTCAAGATACACAGCTGTACATATTTATGGGGATGTGCCGTTGTATATCTCGAGAAAAATCTATGATTCTAGCACGTTGTCATTTTAAGAGAGTACCCATAAAAAAAAATCACATGACTCTTGTAAAATAAAAGTATGGGTAGTGCAAATGAGAAAACCATCAACAATTCAATATTAAATATAAAGAATATTAGGGATGTGTTTTAATAATTGGAGTGAATGAAATGGTAATGACAAGCATGATTTGAAGAGTCATATCATTTTGAAATATTTCTTTGGAACATTTCTACTTTGGTCGAGGGAGGGACCCATATGCCTTGGTCGAGGCCCTAGCTCACCTGGTCTCACTAGTTGGACGTAAGTTCTGATATCTTGTTAACAAAAAAGAAGCATAGAATTATTTAAAATTTCTAGAAATATTTTGATCATGGCTGTGTTCAATTTTCTCTTAATAGAGTTGGAAGCAAAATTAAAATCTTGGTAACAAAAATCTACATCCATTGAATGAGTAAGACTATCTAATATAGTTAGGATTGCTTCTCTTGATTAATTTATATGAGTCTATAGAAAATAAAAAAAAATAAAATCTTAATTAGAAATAAACTCTATTAAATCTGTTTTAATCCTCATAAAAAATGAAAACTACTATTGGCACCCCAACTTTTACTTATTACCCTTTCAAATTTTTTGACATTCTCTTCTATCATCTTTTAAAAAAAAACTCATCTGATTTTATTATATTTTCTCTCCTACCCCTTTAACCTTAAAGAAGATGTTCGTGGGTGGTACTAACAAATTCTAATATATATTTATAAAAGAGCGAGGATAGTTTAGAACTCTCTCTATCTAACAAGCCCCAACACCCCCCTACCTCAGAGTTGGGCCTCTCAAGATGATTCTTGTAAAGCGATAGGTCGTGAGTTTACAATTTGTGTATAAGATATTATAAGGCCTTTGAGATACATCAAATGGGGCCTTACTATACATCTAGCTAATAGAGGCTCACCGAATCCGAAATTTTAAAATTATATCTCTGTCTTATCCTCTTTGGTGGTTTCTATACAAAGGTATCCAAAAATTTCAATTTTTAACTGTTAGATAGATATATAGATAGATAACATTCCTTGATCCAAAAATTTCAATTTTTAACTGTTAGATAGATATATAGATAGATAACATTCCTTGACAGCGAAGTGATTAATATGCCTTGACAGCGAAGTGGTGGTGGTCAAAGGGAATTGCAAAGAGACCTAAGAATCGCCCCCTCGTGTGGACTCACTGACCAACAATAGCTCGGACTCCAAAATTTTCATTAACTGGATTTTAGAAAAGCTCCCACACTGCCTCTCTGCTTCTGCTCGATCTGATCTTTCTCTGTAAGATCCTCTCTTATTGTCATCGATCAATTATGGAAAGAAAAAAGAATGTTTTTTTTGTTCTCTAACCGATCTTTCCGCTTTAATCTCTAGGGTTTCCTGTTTTTTGAATCAAAATCGAAGCTCTGCTTCCTTCAATCTCGTAAAGAAAAATACCAAAAATGATATAAAAAAATCTCAATTTGAAGGTTTAGCAAGGAAACAAACAAATGGGTATCTTTTGTCCTACTGAGATCTTTAATGGGTTCTTGAAGTTTCAATAATTGTGTTTCTGACCTTTTTCAGAAATTGGCAAATTTTTGTTCTTCCTTCAAGCTCTGTTTTTTTTTTTTCTCATTTTCGAGATTTCTCTGAACTTGATTATTCTACAAAATATAGTTAATTCTTCTGTGGGGTTTTACTATCTCTGTTTCGAAGATCAAATAATAAACTCTTGTCATCAAAGCTCTGATTTTTTCCCCCCATTTTAGGGAGAAATCTTACATATAATGCTGAGGCATAACCGCAGCATCGAGGGTCTGATCGATGGCCAATGCAAGATCCGCAAACGAGGATGCTCTCCCTCGTCTTCTACATCTTCAGTACTGCAGAATTACAGATTCAAAAGGGCAATTTTGGTTGGAAAGAGAGGAGGATCGAGCACACCAGTCCCGACATGGAAGATGAGCTCGAGATCTCCATATTCGGTTGTTGGAATCGCTGAATCTCCGAAGTATCCACCATCACAGAATGGTGGTTGCGGTTCTAAAGCAAAACAAGTTCCAGTTTCGGCTCGCAAACTTGCTGCAACTCTGTGGGAGATGAATGAGATCCCTTCACCTAGATTGAGAGAGGATTTTGAGGAGAGAAGAATTAAGAAAGAAATGAGGAACAGAGATAGGATCAAGAACAGGTCGGTTCATTCGGGTTCGGGCTCTCTACCTCCACATTTATCTGATCCGTCGCATAGCCCTGTTTCGGATGTGAGTTTCTCTTTAATTTCTGGAATTAGTCTTATTTGGGTTCCTCAAATTGATAAAGTTTGTACCCTTTTTTTTTTTTTTTCCAAATTATATTAATTGAGTATGAATATGTAGAGGATGGATCGATCTGGAACGGGTAGCATTCGGAGAAGAACTTCAGCCATTTCTCAGAGGGTCTGGCTTACCGACTACAATGGTGGAGGCTTTGATTCTCTCAGTAGTGCGAGTTTAATGGAGGTACCACAAATTTTACTCCTTTTACCTTATTTGGATCAGCAGTAAATCTTTATTGCTTGTAGTTTGGGATTTTGGTATTTATATTGGATAATTTAATTTCAGAGTAGTATCATTTTGAGCTCAAAAATATAATAATTTTTATAATGAAGTCAGATGGCTGAGAATTTAGTAAGATTTTAGTACCTCTGCAATCTACTCTTCCATGATAGTTTGGTTTTATTTGAAGAAATCAAATCTTTATTGCTTGTAGTTTGGGATTTTGGCATTTGTATTGGATAATTTAATTTCAGATTAGATGCCTGAGTATTTTAAAAGACCCCTCTAATTTGCTCATCTATGGTAGTTTGGTTTGATTTGAAGAAATAATGAGACATAAAATTGCTTTATTGATGGTGTCCCATATATTGTAGATTGAGATGCGTTCTCGAGGGCAGACTCCTAAGGGGTCTATTGTAGGAGTTAAGACTCGTTTGAAGGATCTTAGTAATGGTCTAACTACATCTAAAGAGCTTCTAAAAATACTTAATCGGTTTTGGGGTCTTGAAGAGCAGCATTCTTCAAGTTTGTCCCTCATGTCAGCTCTACATGCAGAGCTTGAGCGAGCCCATGTTTTGGTTGATCAGCTAATCCGAGAACAACGGTCTGACAAATACGAGATTGATTACCTTATGAAGCGATTTGCGGAAGAAAAGGCATCGTGGAAGAGTAAGGAGAAAGAAAGGATCCGGGCTGCTGTTGAAACAGTCGTGGGAGACCTTGAGGTGGAGAGGAAGTTGAGGAGACGAAGTGAGAGCTTGAACAAGAAGCTTGGCATTGAAATGGCCGAGACCAAGGCAGTTCTGTCAAAGACAATTAAGGAACTCCAGAGCGAGAAGAGAGAGAGATTGATGACGAAACAAGTTTGTGAGGAGTTGGTTAGGGGTGTTGGAGAAGAGAAGATGGAGGGTGGAAGGTGAGGATGGAATTTCGGTCTGAGGAGAAAAAGAAGAGGTGGAGAAAGAGAGGGAGAGACAGCAAACATGGAAGCTGAGGACAAACTTGAAGCCTTTCTGAGGGTTGAAAGGGCTAAAGAAACCCGAGGTGCCCATTTAAGTAAAACCCGTGTAATCTCTGATCATAATGAAGACAAGGAAGACGATGAAGGAGAAGTAGAAGATGGAGAAGAGGTAGACCCGGAAGAAGAGGACTCGGCCGAAAGTGATCTTCATTCCATTGAATTAAACATGGACAACAACAATAACAATAACCGGGACTACAATTGGCGGTACACTACTAGGGCTGCTCAAGTAGATCCAAAGAGAGTCTCCGTCGAGGAAGAAATCAAAGGGAGGAAGTCTACAACAGATAAAATACCAAGGAGAAGCGTCTCTATTGAAAAGCGTTTATCAGATGGAATCGATTGGGACTTTGTAACTGAAAATTATTCTAATTTGGGTGATGGTTATGATAGGGGGAGATTCTCTGAGCTTGAAAAGCAAAATCAAGAACAAGAGTACGAGGATGAAACACATAGATATAAATCTGTGAAGGGTCTTAGAGACCACATACTGTCTGGTTCAAGGATGACATCAGCTCAAGGCTTTGCTAGTCCAACAAGGCAATGGGGCCAACAGAGGCCTTCACGAGACCATGGAAGTTCAGCTTGTGAAGGACCAAGTAAGGCTCGAGAGAGCTGTTTGAAGAAGGAAAGGGAAGTTGAAGCGAGAGGAGGATGGAATTTGAAACATATGAGGCAGTAAGAAATTATCTTCTTTTGATCTACTAATGTTATTGCTTGTGTTTCCCTAGAAGAGTTGTTCGACTCATTCCGGTGACTGTTGAATCTACTTTTATTTATGTTCGAATTTCTAAAGACTGTTTCTGAGGATAGATTTTGCTACAAAGCTTTGTAAAAGAGCTATGACTTTTGTACAAAACCTTCAAGCGTTATGGGCAATGGATTTGCTACAAATACCATTTTTATTTTATTTTTTGCAGTTGTATGTGTTTGTTTCTCTTGCAAGTATTTCCACCACTCTCTTATGAAATAATCAAAGATTCAGCAGAGCAAATTGATTGAGACTTGGTTCAAAGAACATGGGCTCCTAGGACAATAAAAATAAGAGAGCTTCTATTGCTACACCAACTTTTGCTAACACCACCCCAAGAAGTTGCTAATTCTTTGGTGATTTACATATTAATTGGGGTGGCATTAGCAAAAGTTGGTGTGGCAATTGAACCTCTCTAATAATAAACACTCCCAAAATACTAAATTAGTATGTCTGCGAAAATACGATTAAATGCATGGTTCATTTGAGGCCAGTATAATATCCAAGTTCATGAACATAATGATCACAACATAGTTTTGTTTAAATCATTGAGAAAACCCAGTAGACTCTGAATATTAGTTGAAATGTTGGACTGTGTTTCAAATCAAATTGGATTCTGTCCCTTTGGAGCCTGACTTAATTGTGGGGGTGGTGATGAGATGGTAACAAGTAATGTTTGTAAAGATATGTGGCGTAGTGTAGTTGCTTGGGGTGCTCTCGACCTCTTCTTTTAATGAGTTATATATATAAGGTAAGCTAATATTAAGAAAAGTAAGAATCCCATTCAAAAGTGAGACACCATGATTGTGGTCAAGCTCATAATCACAAGCACATGTAGTTCTCACTACACATTCCTTGCATCTAAAGGAACATAAATACAAATGGGGTCCATGGACAAATATTGAATGGAAGTGTGGACCGTTAGCACTAATAAATCATCGTTTCCAGACCGTAATGGATGTGGGCTCGTAAGGTGGGGTGTCTCTGAGTGTGTGTGGTGGGCGTAAGGTGGGATGTCTCTGTGTTTGTGGAGGGAATAGTCACCAAATTTGGCAATTTATTACAAAAAAAACAAGATTGAATTGTGACTACTTTCTTTCATTGTTGATTAAATCATGATTAATCATGAATTATAAAAACTTCACAATCAAATCTAGAAAATCGAGAAAACGTGTGTCTATTGTTATTATTTTAGTATTATGGGGTATATGCCTGTCTCGATAAAATTTTACTCTTCCCATAATAACCAGGTATCCCTGTAGATAGCGGACCAGGCCCGTATCTAGGTTTTTCCTAGTCCATAGACAATGGTCTTGTCGAAGGATTAGTCTTGGACCACGTGCAACGCCCGCACATCAGTAAGTGAGGGTGTACCCTCACAGGTAGGAATTAATGCTCATACTAGGTATCAAATTCACGACCTACGAGCATTACCCACTTTTCGGTCCTTAATTGCCAGTGACCCACCCCTCAAAGTTTCCCCTAACTAGTCCTAGATGATGCACTAGTAAACGAAGATAACATTGATGAAGATTTTTCCATTAGAAGGAGCGCGTACATGTTTTGTAGACCTGGCTATGAATACTCGACTGGAATGAAAAGTTCTTAATGTTAGTTGAGTACCCGATTCTCCAATGGATTGACCTGTAATAATATCTACTGCTTCTCCCAATTCGTTAGCAAATGGGGATGACATAGAATTTGATCATTTTTAAGCGGTAGATGAATTTTAAATTTCAGTCATGATTGTGATCTTTTTACGACTTGCTGACTATAATCATGGGAGGAAACTATAGAGTGAGGACGATAACTTCTAATTCAAATTTTCAAATTGTAATCAATTATACTTGATGAAAGTGGTAAAGTCCACCTTTAATCTCGAAATTTGTTGTAACATGGGTAGGGGGAATACAACAGGAATTCCTGAAAAAAGTGTGCAACATTCATTATCACAATGAAGAATAACAAAAGAAAAGAGAAGATCAAGCAAACATTATTGCAGCTTTTCGCATTAGATTGTGCAAAATTCTACGCATATGTAGAGACAGTCAGCGTTAACAAAGCTGAAAGAAGAGGAGATATTGTAGATGTCCTTAGGTGTCATGTCAAACCAACACAACACACCGCACTATGTCTTTTACTTGGTATGCAGTGTCCATGGCTTGACATCACTTAATTTCCAGCATGTGGGACCAAATCATGGAAATCAGGACAAAATTTCAAGAAGATACAAAAAAAATTTAAAATTAAAATTCAAGTACGAAGTGTTTGATTGAGGACTGGGAGGCCCTGATCTAACACCGTGGGACTATTGTGTTGCACCTTAGCCTAACATTTACATGTCTAAATCATGGACTCAACAGCAAAAAGTTTGTGTCATTTGGATTTTGGATTATGTACCAATATTGGACCTCATACAACACCCCCACACAAGAATGATATGTGGTAGTCTCTTTGGAAGATGGTTGGGCATTAAATGTGTAGTCCCACATTGGCTAAGTGTCCAACAATACTACCTCGACATGTGTCCAATACCTAAGTGTCCGAAGTTTGGTACATCAACCTTTGAAATTTCAATACGGCAATGTGCTTGTACAAATACTAAGAAGTTGTTTGTTTGCACTATTTCTCAGTGTTTAATGTTGAAAAAAAAAATTCAGTACTTTTTGTCAAATTAGCGTGTTTGTTTACACCATATTTTCAACGCTTATAACTAAAAATAAGTGAAAAAAAATTCAGCACTATTTTGATGCTTAATTTTTGTATTGAAACGGTAAGCACTTTTCTTTTTCGGCATGGATAAGTATGCTCTTATACTTAAAAGGATATTACTTCTTATCCCATGGATAATTATATAAGCACCCCACAAATTAATAAACCCACACCATGGCCAAATTGAAGAGATCATCCTCACAAAAAATCATCCCATCCTGAAACTTCTAACACCATCAAAACAAGTTCAAGAACCGTAAATCGTCAATTTTTTTTTTTTTTGAAAATCAATTTTGATGTGGTTAGAAGTTTCGGAATGAACTGATTTTTGGTGAGGATGATCTCTAGACCATATAGATCACCTCACCAAAAATTGATTCATTCCAAAAACTTTAACCCATATAAGACAAAAAAACTTGACTATGGTGTGGGTTGTCCTTATTAATTCATGGGGTGCTTTTATAATTACACATCCTTCATTTCCATTGAAAATTATTCATCGAAAATTAAGTTTTTTCAATGTTGATTTCAAATTTTGGTGACTTGTATGACATTATTGTTTTTAATTTGAAATTTGTGGCGTTTTAGAAATAAAAATTATTATTTAGAAATTGAAAATTTGAGTATTACTTATTATTTAAAAATGAATTGTATTTTAATTTTATAAGAAATAAAATATTTTATTGTATTTGATAAGAAATAGGCATTTGAAACATGCAAGCAATGTATAATATGATTGTAAAGGTAAAAAAGATAATTTACCAGTTTCAACAATGTGTAACAAACATGATTCTACATTTAAACAAACAACTTTTTTAGCACTTAAATTTAGTCCTCTTGTCATTTAGATTTTGATTCTTATTTAATGCAATCATCGTATGTTGGTTCAATTCTGATTTAGCCACAAATCAAACTAAGTTGCACCTTAAACATACCCACAAAGAGGTGGACCAAGAAGGTCAAAGAAGGGAGGGGGTGTATACATACGTGGCATGAGTATAGTTAGCAATTCGATAGATGGAAAAAAATCGTTACAAGATTAATTCTAGTACAATTTGGAATTATTATTTAGTAGTTCATTTAAAAATTTTCCAAAAATTCGAAGAACGGCAAAAATGTGATACGAGAATGATTTACTTATAATTCGACTTCAATTCTTTAAAAAAACTTTCAAAAATTTGTGTGTATACATATTAAAATTTTCATATTACTCATATCCAAATATTATATTTTTAAGATTTATTATTTTTCAAAATCACCATCAGTACTCTTCATCTTTGAACTCGTCATTGGTAAACTAAGAACATATGACATATATAAACAAAAATATTAATCATAACACTTGGATACCTTTACACGTATTTCATTTTAATATTTATTTTAACATAACATATATAAAAAAAAAAATTAAATTAAATTAAGAACATATTTCTTTTCTTATAATTAATCATACTATTAACACAAATCTTCATAATGCAAAGACATACTACCTGAATTAATTGAGTTACCAAGACTCGTTTTCAAATAAACCTAGAGGATAGAGAAGATACGTAAAAGGAGCAAAAAAATTAATTGTTGATTTATAATCGTGAGATTCGATAACAAACAATGATTAGTGTGACAACAATTAATAATTATCTAATGATGAAATCTTTAAACGTAAAGAGAGAATAATGAAAATATTATCATACGATATTGAGATAGAATTTTTTTATTACAAAAATATAGGTTAATCTGTGTTTTTAACTCTCTTTGCATAAAGTATTTTTGATTTGTTTAATTCGAAATAATAAATCGTGAATGATTAAAAAATGTTCAAAAAGTCGAGAATTTTAATATAAATTGAATTGGACAAAAATTTTAATTGTTTTGTGTATCATTCTGGTATAATTCGCAAATTATTAATTATATATTTTTTTTGTTACATTAAACTTAAGAGTTAGGATCAAAATGAAGTCCAATGTGATTGAATTCTAATAAATAAATAAATAAAGAGTAATGATAATCTAATTATCTCACATGGCAAATTCAATCGACTATCTTGACATGACAAATTTTGGAATCATAGATCTGCGCTCCTTGGGATACATGACTACACTTTTTCATAAAAATGTGTATCTTGAGAAAATCAAGTATCTATGGAGCACAGATCTACGGTTTTCGAATTTGTCACGTCAAGCTGGCAATTGAGTATGCCAATTGAGGAAGGAAGGAAATTGCATTGGCTCCTTCACGTGCCTTATGAGGGCCAACCCAACGTATATATTTCGAAATTAAATACCAAAGCAGATCTCATCTCACAACTTCGCATCCTTCCTTCACCATCCGTCTATTTCGCCCTTATTTTGTTTTCAACCGTTAGATTCCCGTTATCTAAGATCTACTTTTGTGCTCCATCTCCATCTCCATCTCCATCAGATTCAGATCAGAGAGAGCAAATATACTGTGTTTTAGGGTTCGAGATTTAG
This sequence comes from Akebia trifoliata, assembly GCF_017979445.1. Classification (NCBI taxonomy): domain Eukaryota; kingdom Viridiplantae; phylum Streptophyta; class Magnoliopsida; order Ranunculales; family Lardizabalaceae; genus Akebia; species Akebia trifoliata. The sequence continues at coordinate 395,379 of NC_141377.1, forward strand.
AGATCTCATCTCATCTGAGGTTCTGAAATCTGAATCTATTTTTTTTTTTTTTTTTTAATCTTTAGTCCACTCTACTCTACTGCTGATTGTTACAGAGTTTTTTAAATCGTTCTCTGCATTTTTATGGAAGGGAAACGGATTCCTCAGCAATTTATTTTCTTCTTTATTGCTTGTGCTACTTTCACTCTTTGCGCTTCGAATAAGGTAGGAAAAGCTTTCTTTTGTATGATTTTGTGAGATTTGGAGAACGTTCGCTTCGATTTTTGAACTCTAACGTTGGAAATTTACTTAATTTTTTAGATATTTTATGATTCATTCGATGAATCATTTGAGGGGCGTTGGATCGTCTCTGAGAAAGATGATTATCAAGGTGAAATACTATACATTTAAAATTTTCAATTCTGGTTTTTTTTTTGTTTTTGAGAGTTCTTGTTCATAGTCTTTACTTAGCAGAACAATTGGAATTTGATTTAGTTTTTTGCTTGATTTATCTATGAAAAGAAAATTTAAGGTTCGTTGATGAATTTTTGGCATTTTAGATTAGATAGATTGGGCCAGTTTTCTTTTCTTTTTAATCTGAATGTTTCTCTGTTTCTAAAATGTAGTTTTCAATCTTAAATATTTATGTTGATCTAAAGCAGAATACCTAATGAAATCAGAATAAAGTTCAACATACATCCAAGGCCAAGCTCATGTTTTTTCACCTTCGATTTATTTTTTAGTTGATTTTGTTCAGTTTAGTCCCACATCGGACACTCATTGCCTTGTCTCTCTCCTTATAGCTCCTGGGCCTCTCCACTCATCGCCAATTGGTTTTGAATTGGACCCCCAAATTTATCAGATTTCATGTGTGCTTTCTATGTGGTTTTTAAAAAATGTGAGTTTTATTGTAGAGACTATGGCATATGGTATGGAGTTTTGTTCCTTCCTCATTGTGTAACTCTTTCCATTGTTGGTTAGCTCTTTTCAAACCCTGGTCCAATCCTAGTCCAAAATGGCAAATCACCACACCATTTGATTTTTTAGGACATCTAGAACTTTTTATCGCACCAATAGAAGTATTGGGATCTAGTTTCCCAATCCCACAATAATCTTCTATTCGTCTCTTCCTTGTTTTTTGTCGTACAATTGTTCAATTTCTATTTTTTGGTGATACTTCTACTCCCGACATTGGGTCACTTCTCAGGCACTTCCGGTTATGGTAACCAAGCACTACCTATTAGATACACCTACCTTGGTTTTGAAAGTCACATTGTATAAAACCACATCTAGATAGGCTTGGGGAAGCTAAATATAGTTAATATATTTAATAAAATATCTTACTACTTTTTTCGGGTTGCTCCTTTTCTATAAGGTTAGGTTTACTCGTGGGGTGAAATTATGCATTGACCAACTTTACTTGGGCTAGTCAAACTTAGTGAGAAAAATCTATAGTTTGTCTGTTTTCATCTACACGTGTTGAGCATGCATTTAGGAGCATGGATTGTACTCTAAAACCCTTAGGGTATGTTTGATTGCATGGAAAGTCACTTTGCATGGAATTTGAAATCCATGGAAAATTAGTTGTGGAAAATAGGTAGGATTGGAAAATCAAATTCCATTGTTTGATTTCACTTGGATAAAATCATGGAAAATTATGAGAAAAAAGAAGAAGAGGAGAAGGAGGAAGAAGATGAGAGGAGGGGGAGAGGAAGAAGAAGATGACGAGGAAGAGGGAGGGGGGAGGATGTGGTGACGGTGGCGACGAAGGTGGTGGTGGCGGCAACGACGGCGGCGACGGTGGCGGTAACGGTGTCGGTGGCGACGGAGGTAAGTGAGGAAGATGGGGGGAGAACGTGGTGGTGGTGGTGGCGGAAGAGGTGAGGGATGAAGAAGGAGAAGAAGAGAGAGAGATAATGTAGTCGGAGACGGAGCCGACGGCGACGGCGACGGCGATGACGACGACGGCGAGGTTAGTGTAATGGTGGTGGTGGTCGTGGTAGTGGTGGTGGTAGGGAAGAATTGAGGATGGAAAATATGGGTGGATTTCATTTTCCCACCCATATGGGTGGGAAAGTGAAATCTATGATTTAGTGGACTTTTTTAATGGGATGGAAAATGAATTTCCATTTCCATGTGCAATCAAACACTTGAAAAATGTCATTTTCCATGGAAATTGATTTTCCACCCTATTTTCCATGTGTAATCAAACATACCCTTAGTCTAGTTTCTCTTTAAAATTTTGGATATTGTAAAAGAAAATAATCTTGATTCAGGCTGTGTGCTTTTATTTGGGTTGCCAAGTTTTGTGTGTCCCGTTGTCTCATCATGGCTTTCCATAGGTATTTCATCACCTATCAAATTTTCAACCATTTCCTGTCCGATGAATTGTGTATATATCAGTTCACCTTGCTAAGCCATATGTCTTTCTTTCATTGGGAAAGCAACTAAAGATAATGAACAACACCTTTTTTTTTTTTTTTTTTATATTATTGGAACATCTCATTTTTACAATGCATTGACCGCCAATCAAAGAATAAAACAAGTCGCTTTGCAGTTTCTATCATCTTTGTAACTCATTTGGTCACCAATCAACCCTTATATCAATGGTACCTTTGTTGTGGGCATACCTTCCAGGTGAGTACAATTTGTTGTTTTAATTTTGTGTTGTTTAGTTATCAAACCAGTATTTTTTTTTGATGAGTTAAACCAGTCATTAATAGACATATGATGGCATCTTTTTCAGTTTTTAGCTACCAACTGTATTTGACCTTTTTTATTTTTAATCTTTCCATACCTTCACGATTGGTTAAACAGCTAAAGCTGTAAACATTTAGAACAGCAAAATTTGACTCCTAATGGGCATTACATCACAGCCTAGCTTCTTCCAAGTGTATCGCCCATGCAACACTCAAACTAAATCTCTTGTACCAAGGCCAGCCTTCCTAAGAATTCTCCCTAACCCCCCAAGCACTCACTCACTCAAGAGAACAATAAAGGAAGTAATGGAAAAAAGAACTTTTTTATTCCGTACTACTCTAAGTGGAATATGACAAATGTGGTCCTCTACCTGATATATGGACCAAGGTAGGTGAAATGGATTGCCTGGATCAAACTATATGACAACGATCCAAGAGCAATGGTCCTTTCTTGAAATCTCAAGCAAACTCTACAACTCTAGGATATTCCTAAGACCTATCTAGACTTCCTTTAGACCATTTCTAGAATTCTTGTGCTATATTCATATGTATATTGTATATTTGGTGCAAAAAAAGAACACCATAAGGTTTTCCTTACTGCTCTAGTACATTCTAAAGCTTTTTGAACCATTCGGGAGTCCTTGATCTTCTTCAAGACCTAGTGAAAAAAAAAATAACTTCGCATCACAAAATAGGACTATCACAATTATCTACAAAAGGATGTGTCAGACTCTAGCTTTCTCAATACCTAGTGAAGGAGAAAATTTCACTTCTCACAACAGGATCCTGACAAACTACAAATAGGTTTTGCTTGCAGTTGCATGTGTTAGAAGTAGTTTTTTTCCATTCCTTCCTCAAGTGAGGAAGCTATTAATTTCCATAGTCGAGCCTGTATTGCTACACGTCCCTTATAGAAATCATTCATGCATTTGACTAGGATATGTGAATTAACAAGGGCTTATATATGTGTATTCTTAGCTGCAAAGTGGGTGTCCGATCTATGGGATCCACCTATGCCCCAAAATCACAATACTGGGCTTGTAAGAGGTAAAGGAGAGTGAGAAAATTACTTACTTGATGTATGTATGATTATGCATAGATTCACAATGTGACCAAGTCAAAATCACATAGATAAAAGTTGATTAAAGTGTAATTGATGTGATTGATCTTCCTTTTATTTTAAGTGGATCGTGATTTTACATTGGCAACCTTTATATATTTATTTCATTCTCTATAGAACGTTGTGATAAAACTTCGATGCCCTGTAGCCAAATTGTCATACTTTTGAAACTTATGCTTCATATAGGTTTAATTTTTGCTAATATGTCACGGCCTTAGTATATTGGCCCTTACCAATTGCAAATTTAAGATAATGTCTCTGTTGGGTTTTAGGCAAATGGAAGCACTCAAAGAGTGAGGGGCATGATGATTATGGGCTTCTTGTGAGTGAGGTGGCAAGGAAATATGCCATAGTGAAAGAGCTTGATGAACCTGTGACTCTTAAGGATGGAACTGTCATCCTACAATTTGAGACTCGCTTTCAGAATGGGCTTGAATGTGGTGGTGCATACTTGAAATACCTTAGATCCCAAGAGGCCGGATGGAAACCCAAGGAATTCAACAATGAGTCCCCTTACTCTATCATGTTTGGACCTGACAAATGTGGGTCCACAAACAAGGTGCACTTCATCTTCAGGAACAAAAACCCCAAGAGTGGGGAGTACATTGAGCACCATCTCAAGTATCCTCCTTCTGTCCCCTCTGATAAACTCTCCCATGTATACACTGCAATACTGATACCCAATAATGAGTTGCGGATTCTAGTTGATGGGGAAGAGAAGAAGTCCACAAATTTCCTGTCAACGGAAGATTTTGAGCCGGCACTCATCCCTTCCAAGACAATTCCTGACCCAGAAGATAAGAAGCCCAAGGATTGGGATGAGAGGGCGAAAATCCCCGACCCAGACGCAGTCAGGCCAGATGACTGGGATGAGGATGCACCGATGGAAATCGAAGATGAGGAAGCTGTGAAGCCTGAAGGGTGGTTGGATGATGAGCCAGAAGCGGTTGACGATCCTTCTGCTTCGAAGCCAGAAGATTGGGATGATGAGGAAGACGGTGAATGGGAGGCACCAAAGATTGATAACCCAAAGTGTGAGATTGCTCCTGGTTGTGGTGAGTGGAAGAGGCCGACAAAGATGAATCCTACTTATAAAGGGAAATGGCATGCCCCACTGATTGACAATCCGAATTACAAGGGAATTTGGAAACCAGAGCATATCCCAAATCCTGACTACTTTGAGCTTGACAGACCTGATTTTGAACCCATTGCAGCGATTGGCATTGAGATTTGGACAATGCAGGATGGAATCCTGTTTGATAATATCTTGATTGCGAGTGATGAGAAGGTTTCAGAATCATATAGGGAGACGACATGGAAGCCTAAGTTTGAAGTTGAGAAGGAAAAGCAGAAGTCTGAGGAAGCAGCTGCGGGTTTCTCAGATGGGCTGTTAGGTTTCAAGGTGGCATTTCTGGGTCCCAAACTTTTATTGTACTCTTTATATTGCTTATTCTTGTGCTTGTTACACTCTATCCTAACCATAGTCACAAAATTCTCCAAAATTTTCAAAATATTCGTAAAATTCTTTGAATTAGGGTTTAGCCAATTAATTGATGATACCTCAATTCATCATGGAATATGGTAACATTTTTACCCTTCACCTCCAAAAAGTTTAGTTTTTAACCAGAGGCCTGGGTTCAAATCTCACCATCACCAAGTTACTGAACTCATTAAAAACAGGTTTACCAATCAAAAAAGAAAAAAAAAAAAAAAAAAAAAAAAAAAAAGAGAAAAAAGAAGAAAGACGATAGGATTTAGAGAGAGGTTGAAGAAGATAAGTTTAGGTAAGAAACCCAATAAAATATTTTGTAATCTCTGAAATTTTGTCAACTTTTTTTCGAATTTATTCTGAATTTTGAACCCACACCGAATAATTACAGAATCTGAACATTGTTACTGTGATCCTAACATTATTCTTGCAGAAGAAGATATTTGATCTCCTGTACAAGATTGCGGATGTTCCTTTCTTGGATGCTTACAAGCTCAAGATCTTTGTACGTCTCCGGACTATTTCCTATAAACATAATCTTGATCAACTGCAGCTTTGTGGAACCTCTGAACTCTAGAGTCTTGGAGGTTTAATTGTTGGGTTTACGTCTTTTTTTTTTTTTTTTTTTTTTGCAGGACCTCATTGGAAAGGGAGAGAAACAACCAAACCTCACAATAGGCATTCTCGTCTCCATTGTTGTTGTTATCTTGACAATCTTCTACAAAATTCTTTTTGGAAGGAAGAAATCAGCTGTGAGTTTTCCCCACCCTCATCATTATCTTTTAGTTATCACTTGTTACTGGAGTTAGTGGGAAAGTTCGGGTGATGATTTTATCGAAACTTTGAGAGGCATTTAATGCTTCTTATAATGCCTGACATTTCTTATGTTACAGGCAAAGGTCACCTTCAAGACAAAGGACACGGGGGCTACGAAGACTGCTGATAACCAAGGAAGCCATGAAGAGAAGGAAGAAGAGCATTTGAAAGAAGATGCTCCTCGTCGGAGGTCTAACAGACGTGAAACTTGAGGTTGTGTGACTTCTGGGAAATTTTGAGTTGAGAGTTGGTCAACACTATAGCTGAATTCTTGCTAAAATTACCTAGTTGTGATCAATTATGTTCTTCCCATAGTTTGGTTGACATATTGCAGCTCAACATTGAGGTCGTGGGTTCAAGTCCTGCTCCTTTGAATTTAATTGGTTGGAATTTCCAAATGTTGATATATCAAATGATGTTTGAGTATCCACACACCATCTGTTGTTCTGCCTTCTTCCATCTCTGTGATCTCCCCCACCTTTTCCAAAAAGAAATGTGAAACACAAAGAAAAAGGAAATAGATCTTATTTAAAAGAAGATAAGTCGTTCATAATCAAGTTTTTGCGTCTGTAAATATAAATATGGCAATGTGTGTGGAAATTGTTGTTAAAGAATAGAGAGAGGGTTTGTGGGAAGAAAGTTTTGTCCAGAAGTTGAGAGGCTGTGTTGGTGGGGGTAGTAGCAGGCAATGTTAGAGGGGGCAGTGATAGGTGAAGGAAATACAACACTACAACAAGGGTGTCTTGTCTGTTTGCTTTTTCACCCCCATATTAACTAATTAACCAAAAACCCAGAACTTGTCAACCTCTTCAACTCCTCTGAACAATAAAGGTTTGCTTTCATGCTAGAAAAAACTCCAAATTGGTGAAAATGTCCTTTTTAGGAAAGACAAGTTTATCCATTTCCAACCATAGCCCACTTACAACTAAAAACAACATGGCAAATCAACATGAACTATTAATTGCATGAGACAATCAAATCCCAAATTCATGAACTTCACAATCTTTTGAATAAAATTTAACCTCACTCATCTAACTAGAAAAAAAAAAATATATATATATATATATATATATATATGTCATTTTCTGCCTCGAATCATGCACTAGACATTAGTTTCATGCTAGATTTGCAAAATATTCCTCGTTGTTGTATGGTTTCCCCTCTAAAACAACTTAATTGTCTCCATGAAGTGGTTTTTCACATCGTTTTTTATAGGTTTAAGTGAAGGTGGGATTTTGATCACAACTCTCACCAAAAGTCCCCACATGAGCAGAAGCCATCTCTGAAATGGTGAAAACGATCGGGATCCTTCAATACGATCTCTCGCCCAAGTATCTTGGAAATGATCTTTGCAGAACTATGGCAATTGCGGCACACCCTAAGGTTTTTGGTGATGCGAATGGTAATATCTTTTTGTGTACTAATCAACCCAAAAGAAATAGCCAACATTTCACTGTGCCCAATAGGAATGCACTCCCTCTCCTCATCGACATCATGGAGACTAAAATCCATATCCGGGACATACCCTCCTTCCTCTTTCATCTTCTGCATCAAACCTTGTAATTCACTATAGATCATTTCCGACCTTGGATGGGAAACATCTCCTACTCCAAACACATGAATTTTGTTTCGAACTTCAATCCAACTATAACCTCTCTTTGGCCTAAGACCCATGTCTATAATCATTTCTCTCAATTCGTCAACCGCATCCCATTTTCCATACACAGCATATAGGTTTGAAAGCAACACATAATTATCAGCGTTCAAAGGTTCCATCTCAATAAGCCGTTCAACTAGTCGCTTACCCATCTTTTTATCCCGGTGGATCCTACACCCAGAAAGCAATACTCTTTGCACCTCTATGTTCCATTCAATCCGCCGCTCCTCAATAAAGGCCCTGGCTTCATCAAAGAGTCCAACACGAGCTAGAAGGCTGACCATTAAAGAATAGTGCTCGACTTTGGGCGCTCTAATGCATTTGAAGTAAGACTTTCCTTCCTCAACCATGCGTGCAGTGTTACAAGCATGGAGAACGGCAGTGTACGCCATGTCATCTAGTTTAGTGTTCATGTTCTTCTCCATTCTATGAAATAATTCAACTCCGAGCTCTCCCTGTCCATGTAAGCTATAACCTAATATCATAATAGTCAATGAAATGGTGTCCTTCTCCCTCATCCGCAAAAAAAGTTTTGAGGCCGACGGCGGGAATCCCGATTTCATGTACATATCCATTAGAGCATTTTGGACTGCTAGATTCGAGTCGACCCCATTTCTAATTGTATATGCATGAATTTCTTTTCCGTGCTTTAGAGCCGATATTCTTGCACAAGCGGGAAGAATGCCAGAGACCGAGAATGAATCTGGTTTTTCCCCATCTGAGTTCATTGATCGAAAAAGCTTAAGACCCTCGTTAAATTCCCCATTCTTTACATACCAACGGAGCATCGTCGTCCACGAAATGGCATCTTTACGTTGCATTTGATCAAAAACCATCCGAGCCTCTTTAAGGCTTCCACAATCAAGGTACATTTTCAATAGCGAATTACCTACCAAAACATCGAACTCCAACCCACATTTCTTCGCAACCTTGTGAACTTTTCTTCCTTCTTGAAGTGACTTTAAGCGCCCACACGCGCCAATTACAGTAGCCAATGCAACGGCATCGATTTCAACTCCTGATTGCACCATTTGATTAAACGTTTCAACAGCCAAATTGGGTTTATTTCCAATTATGTATAATCCAGCTAGCAAAGTCCACGATACAGAGTTCTTAGTAGAGGATTGGTCAAATAGACGTCTTGCGGCTTTAGTGCCATCACAACGACCATACATTTCCATTAGAGCTGTGATAACATACTGATCTGAGCCGAACCCAAACTTGAGGGCCTGCCCATGAATCTGTTTACCATAAAATAAGTTACCCGAAAGACGAGCGGCGGACACTATGCGAGGGAGAGTATGTTTATCAGGAAGTAGTCCTCGAATTAGCATTTCAGGATAAATCAGCATTACATGCTGGAAATTTCCATTGCTGAGATGTTTTTGGATGAGATTGTTCCAAGCAAAGGTGTTTGAGTGAGGAATTTCTTCAAACAATTGGAGGGTAGTGGAAAAGTCTTGAGATTTATTAGAAATTTGAAGGTGGGTTTGAAGATTACGGGGTTTTCGGTGATGGGTTATGTTTATTGGATTTTGGGTTTGGAAGAAACATGGGTTCTGTGCCGATTGAACAACGGCCATATGAGCTCGTCTCAAAGCTTAATTTCTATGTTTTTTTTTCTTTCTTTCTTCCCCTTGTTTTTGATCTTTTGACGAAACCAAGGTAGGTAGGGCAGTTAAGTATTAAGATACATTCCACCGTAGATGAAAACAACGTAGTTAACATCCAAAGTCTCTAATTCTTTATACACATCCATACATAATGCATACATATATGACTGTCTATGAAAAACACAAGAAAAAACGTGCCACACGTGTTGGATGCATTTGAATGAAAAAGAAAACGATAAGACCAAGACCAATGATAAAATGACAAGTCAAAACCTGCGTGGTTGATGTGCAAGTGCATAAAATCATAGATCTTTTTCATCGGATAATCTTTTTCTTCGTGTATCCCAAAAAAAAAAAGATCTATGATTTTGTGCACTGGCCACATCAACCACATCGTGTCTGTTTTAGTGCTCATTTTATTATCATTCTAAGACTAATGATAAAATGACATAGTAAAACACATGCAATGATAACACGGTAATGCGGCAAGTGCACAAAATTATAGACCTTTTGCCTTGTGTTTCTCAAAGATTTATGGTTATGTGCCTTTGCCATATCAATCACATACATTTCGCATGTCAAACAATAAATAAATAGAGATTCTATTGTCACATCAATTTTTTTATAATGTCAATCCAAATCATACATAAATCACCAAAGATTTAGCATACATCTTGGGATGGCATTAACAAAAGTTGATGTTAGGGAGATAAGGAATGGACTTTCCCTTTTTTTTTTTTTTTTTGGATAAGTATGAACTTTCCCTCTTTCGTTCTAAAATCTTTGTTGACGAAAAGATATTTTATTCTATTAAAATGAGTCACTCTAAATTGATTTCCTTCTACACTGGGCTGATATGACTGTAGAAACAAAATCATAGATTTGTTTCCTCAAGATATAATGTAAGAAATCTATGGTTATTTGTCCACTACAACATCAGCACAGTGTTGATTTCAATGTGGAACGAAGTCAATTCAGCATTTTACGATTCGGATCTATAAAGATAGAATGCAAGGCTTTTATAATTTTTTTTATTTTTATTTTTAAAGACAACACTATGGGAAAAGGTGGTGTTGAGGATTCTGTCTAAATTTCCAATTTTATTAAAATATATATAGTGGGATTAGATGTTAGAACAAGTCGATGATCGTGTATCACATTCTCAATGGTTGTGCTTAATTGCCTATGGTGGTTGATCTTTATTCGTCATAGATCATCATAATGATTTTCTAACTAGAAGGTCGTCACTCGGTCAATACTAGTCTGACGTGTTACGTGCATAGAATCATTGATCTATTTTCTCAGGATACACAAATGCAAATCTTCATAAAAGATGTACATTTGTGTATCTCAAGAAAATAGATCGATGGTTTCACATCCATAACACGTTAGTCGAGCATTGACCGAGTGAAGACTTTCTAGTTAGAATATCAGCACTCATAACAAATACCCATGCTTTAATTATAAATTTTGTATTTGTTATTCGTTCCTCAAGATTCAATTCATAATCATAATTTTCAAATGTGTAGCATGTCAACATATGCACAAAAGTCTAAAAAAAAATATGTATTAATCTATACAACAGATAACAAGTAAAATCGATGACTACATTCCTAAGCTCTAGAGAGAATCAATCAACTATTTAAATATATCAATAACAAAGCCTTATCCAAAATTTTAGGATCAATTAAACAAATCATGTTCATATCACTCATTTAAAACCTTCAACTTGAATATTCTTCTAACTATGACTACAATAGGTCTTCATCGAACAAGTTCAAACTATCTCGATTAATTTTCACTTTATTGTCTACTAGTATATAATTTTTTCACATGCATTTGTTTCTAATTTTATATAATTCTTAATCTTTCTACTAATCTATCTCAACATCTTCATCTAAGTTATACTTAATTTATTAATGTGATGCTTCTTGACCTTCAAACAAATCATTTCATTGGTCTTACTACCATCTAATAAAATTTTATTTTAATTTGATTGATATGCATCTCTCATATGATACTCAAAAAATACATTTCTATTATAACTATCCAATTATGATTATACTTGTAATGTCTTTATAAAATTTTCATCTTCACATATAATAGATTCGAGAAAAAGACACAACATGAAAAAAGCCTATATTTGATGGTCCAAGACCGACGAATTTTTCATTGTCAATTTTTTTTTGATGGACCAAAACCATCAAATTAATGGATGATGGGAGAAATCTGATGGCTCTAAGCCATCGAATTGGGGAACATAAAAATTTCAACAGCCATAGGCCATCGAAATTCGGTTTTTAAAATTTGTGAGCTTTGACCCATCGAATTTTCTTGTCAAAATCTTCAGTTTCACGTAATGGGAAGTCCACTCTGCAATATTTTTAGTAGGCATTCTTAATCTTGGGTGTCAATGCTAAATGTAAAGTCCACCTATATACTCAGCCTTAGCTATTATAAAGTCTGGAGACTTAGTCTCTCTCTCTCTCATTCTAATTTTGTGTACACAAGATTAGAATTATAAAGAGATTAGAATAAGTATACAACCAACACTAAGTTTGGGGAGCCATTGAACCTCCATTATGTTTGTTTGAACTTCCCTCTCCCTACTATTGATGCCATTCCTCCCACCTCAAAGGATGCCTTTTCATCAAAAAATCATCCAGCTTAATTAGCCCCTCCTGATTAGTAACAAATCCCATTCATTAAAGTGGGGATCCTCTTTTTAAATTCAAATTGTTTCTAATTCAGTTGGACTCCTTGCCCAACGGATCTTATGAGGTAACGACATAAAAATAAAAAATAAAAATAACTTTCCAATTAAGCATTTGGACTTTTGAAAATCCAGAAAGAAGGAAGTATATCTATAATGATTTTGCATATATTATGGTTTTCTTGGGATGTTTTTTCTTATTCATTTTTTTTTAATAATGTAAGGTACCACACATCCCTTTTTTTTTTTTTTTTTGATATGAGACTAGTCCCTATGGTTGCTTTCTCGTTTTAATCTCACAGAGCTTTTTCAACGTGCAATAGGGTGAATTAGGAGATCACCATCACGTGGTCTGAAAAAAAAAGGAATAAATTCAACATCAAGGCCCATTCAATTTGATTAAATTCAATTAAATTTGGTGGATTTTGTTAATGAATTTATCCCTTTTTTATGTAATGCACACAATTTCAAACACAAGATCAAAGGGTGCAAACCCCTCTCGCTTGTTTTACCAATGAGTTATTGATCGATCTAGCACTGAATAACTCCAGACACGCAATATTTGACACACATTACTTCCACACCTTAAATCATGCCAAATAGATCTCTTATGAGAAGAAAGGATTTTCTCCTTTTATTACATTAATTCAGTGATACTAATTCTTAGGCATTATAGATATATCCCCACCCTTCAAAAGGCCTCATCCCTATTGGTGACTAAATACCAATTTTTGACTCCCACAGTTCACTTCCAACAAAAGCACGTGTAAGAACATGGACACCACACAAAGCTCTAACAAAACATTTTGACTGAAAAGTGAATCTAGGCGTCCATGGGCCACGGCTTAGACCAGAAGCTAGTTGTTAGTGAGTGGGTTCCTCCCGCCTTGCACGGTGAATGAGTCACTCACGTGTGATTGTTTCTGTGTTTGACCCCTAATTTGTCTTTTTTCGACGTGAATCAGAGATGCCAGCTCTTACCAAATGCCAGGCCTAACTGACAACAAAGCCACCATCTTTGACCATCGTCAACCTCGACAAAAATCCACCTCAAGTTCAATCCCCATGTTTCAAAATATGGACAACTTCATGATATGTAAGTGGGTCCATGCAGATTGATTATTATCAGTCCGATTGCCTAGCCTGATCCAACCCAACCCCAACCCCAAAAGGTTTAGGGCTTTGATGTTTAACCTATGAAGGTAAGGTGAGGCTTCAAAAGTTTTCAATGATGCATTGGAATGGGTTGGGGTCTTAACATTTTTCATCCAATCTTATATTGATGTTAACATTCTTTCAACAATCTTTCGATCAAATTTTTTGTGTGAGGTTTTTGTAAAAATAATTTGACAATCAAATTAATTCAAAATTTTAATTAAACAACAATTAGAATGTTTAAAACTACATACCTTTGCCTTCGCCTAATATTCCATTTATAGATTTTTTTTTCCCTTCTTGATATCCTTTTAGGTTTGAATTTATCCCTTAATTGTTTGTTTCTCTTAAAACAACAATTTCTTATTATCTGAGATATAAAGTAATTATAATGCCACATGACCCAACAACTATTTTAACACCTTCTAATGTGTGCAAGATCACACCCTTGATTTTTAGATACAAGTACATGGTTTCTTCGAGTTTGGTCAAGGGCGAATGACGTTCTCTTGTCCAGATTATAGGTTTGAAGAAGTCAGGGGTTAAAGTGATTCTTAATCAGGATGTTTACCTTTATAATTTATTATATGTATAATATAAAATAATAACATTAAAAAAAAAACTTTGAAATATGTATGAATTCAATTTTTTTTAAAAATTTTGAGGTCAATGGAATCCATTAAAACTGGACTTGGGATTAGTTAACTTAGGCTTGAAGCTACCCATTGATAGCCCTACAATCCAGTCTTGATTTATATAAGAGAGCTAATATTAACACACCAACTTTTACTTGTAATAGATCAATCTAGATATATACAACTGCTTAATTTTCTTAGGATTGGTGGATTGTAAGTAAAAGTTGGTGTCAATAAAATCTCTCTTTATATATGTATGATAAAACACAATTCTAAGGCCCACTTTATTATAATTTTGTGAGGGGAGATAATCATCATACCTATTTTATTGTCTCTCCTCTCCTCTCCCTTCGTTTTTTTTTTTTTTTTTCTTTTCTCATTTATCCCATTTTTAATAATATTCTTATAATTTTATTATATTTTATATTTTACTAATTTCATTATCTCGTGTCTTGTCACTGTCTTTCTTAATAACACCTCTCCAATTTTATCATTTTTCCTTTTTTTATTTCATAAATTTAATATTTTTAATAATCTCTCTCAAATTTTATTATTTTTCTATTTTTACCTCAGTGAGGATGTCCAAACCAACGATCTCTGGTATAATTATAAAATAAAATACGAACAAAACACAATTTTGCTTCTTTGATCCGGTATCCGGAGATAGACATGCCCAGCACACCTCAATTGAAAATGCAGCACATGTCCCCTCCATTCTTTGTAACACTTTTAAAGCTAAAATATATATTTTTTTAACTTCATAAAAAAAATTAGAATAACAAATTTTGATGTTCTGCAAAAAATCATAACGGCTATGTGAAGAGTGTTTGAATGATCTTAATTCTATGTATCATCATTTGTATAACTTAACCAATTTTACAAACTACATCACATATCAGATTCATATAAGAACCAGAAAGAAAAGAAAACAAAACTATATATTTGAAAAACAACAACTCTTTAAATTTTAGAACCCTTTTTTTCCTTTGATCTTGATCTACTACTACTCTTTGATGATGGAGTTGATGTGGGTAGAAGCTTTTCGGATATATGACTCGTTTGCATAACTTTCGATTGAGATTTCTTTCTTCTCTTAATCCCAAACGAAGCAAGTTTTTTTCTCTTAGGCTCTCTTATTGTCTCCAACTTCGGTTTCCATTGACGAGATCCAGCAAGTTGGATGTAATCCTTCTGTAACTGAGGTGTAGTACATATTCTACCTCTAGATTCTTCCCATCTCTCTTCTTCTTCATCTTTAATGTTTCCTTCTTCTATCAACTTTGATATGAAATCATCTGAAACGCGTATTTGAAGAGACCCAGATGAAGTTTTCCTTATATCGAACGGTTGACAACTCGCTGCCTTCTTTAAAATAGCGTTTTTTGAATTTCTCAATGAAGAAGATGGAGAGGAAGCAAATGAGGCTATTGTGACAAAAGAAAGAACAGATTGGAAGAACTGTTTGGGGAGAAGAAAGTAGTTTTGGCCAAGTTGGAGTTGATCTTTTTCAGAGAGAGATGGTATCTTCTGTCCTATGTAGAACGAATCAGAGGAGCAAACAAGGTGTTTAGGGAACTCGATCATGAGATCAGAAGCGTTGATGGGTTTGTGATAGATCTTGACAAGGCCATCTGATTTGATGAGCTTGATGGTTTTAATGGGTTGATCTTGGTTGAGGTCATTTATACAGGAGGACACGTGGCACCCCATCAAGTGGAAGCACCATGGGAACATTTGGAGGGTTAAAGACTTGATGCCCATAATTACCTTCAAAGAAGCAAGAATGGGTTGAGAGATCTGATGATGAGAAAGAGATGATTTTATGTGTGTCGTATTTAAAAGAAAGAAATGAAGGAAGAAGAGAAAAGAAATGAAAAGGTGGAGAAACCCATATCATATATGGGAAATAACAGGTTAATGTTTCTGTTCTTAAGTATTGGAGAAGGAGAAACGAATTGTATTTGTTGTTTAAGAAGAAATTGACAATTTTTCTATGTTCGGCAAGAGTGCCATCTGAGTTATTAATGAAGAGAGAGATGGGGGAGGAGAAACATAGCTGATAGGAGAGGTTCAAACTCTATATTTCTAACCATGTATTTTTGTAAGCGATATATAAAGTTGGTGTGAAATGTACATGGATGAGAGAGAGAGAGAGAGAGAGGGTTTTGAAAGTTGAAAGTTTGACTCTATTTGACTACTCATCTCCGCCGCCAAATGAGGCCAATAATTTTGAAATACACACAGTTGTCATGAATTGGAGATTAAAAAAAATGTGGGGTGTATATGGGAATAAAGAGACAACCAATAAAGTATAAAATACTTTGTACTTAGAAAAAAATATACAGGATAAGAATATGAGTGTTTTGTTGAAGTATCTTGAGATGAACAGTACTTCTTAATAAGTTAATTTCCTAGAGTGTGATATTCAAAGGCAGCTGTCTATGTTCTATTTTTTTTTATCTTTTATTAATTAATTTGTGAGTAATCGTGTTACATCCAACTTCTGTACTTGAACACATAAAAGAATTAATATTTCTACTTTTTTTTTTTATCTTTCATGCATTGTTAGACTTGGTCAACTAAGGAGAATGTGACAACATCTACAGGTCCCCATGTTTGGAGTCACCCATGTGTGGTGGGACTGGGAGAACCCATTGTTAATTTGTTTGGGATATAGGGTTTCTTATATATTTAAATTGAAAGTTTGATTATAGGTCCCAAGGTTTCACACTACTCCATACCTTGATCCCTTCATTAACATGTTTAAAGTATATGTTAGATACCGTGAAAGCCAAGGTGCTTATCACCTGGTGCCATTGTTTATTTACTCCAAAGTTTTGCTACGGATATAAACAGGGGTTTAAATTATTTAACAATATATTCTATGATTCCTTCCTTCAGTCGCCTTATTTATTCCGTGATCAATGGCCATTTTTGTTTAAGAACAAAATTAATTCTAATGGAGACAATCTTTTACTTGGGAAAGCATATCCTAGCTTTGTAATCTCCATCAAAATGATGGATTCCCGGCCCATGTCACATGGATTCCATAACATGGCAACGGAAGTTATGTTGTACCAAAAGAACTAGCATCTTATTGTTTACGTTGCGTAAACAAGTGTAACACTCACATACGAGAGCGGACCCTCTACAGTACTTTTTCCCTGCAGTTCCGTGTAGTAGATTTTTTTAATTGAAAGAGTGCCACGTCATACAGCCATAAAAATGTGTTTGTTAAAAAACTCAAGTTTAGGGATTGTTTGTTTTCAAAGCTATTGATCAGATTCAAAATCTTATTTATTTTTTCAATTTTTTAAAAATCTGATGAACATGATCCTCAAATGTTTGAGGTGTTAAGTCTTTCTTTTCAACTTGTCTAACTCTCCCATTTAAAATCAATTACAGTGAACAACAAGACAAAGTACTAGAGAGGATCCTCTTCTCTCACATACATAGTCACAATGTGAAAGTAAGCCTATATTTGACGGTCCAATACCGTCGAATTTTATAAAATTTGATGGATCAAGGTGTCAAATTTTTTATTGTAAAAATATTTTTTTTAACAAATCGAAATCATCAAATTAATGAAGGATGATAGAAATTTGATGGTTCTAAGCCATCAAATTGGGAAACATCAAAATTTTCAATGACCATGGTCTGTTGAAATTTAGTTTCTAAAATTTGTGGGTTTTGTGGTCCGTCGAATTTTCTTGTCAAAATTTTCAGTTTTCACGTAGTGAGTGTCATGTAGTGGTATAAGTTAGGGAATTTACCCCTTCGTATCAAGAACTCCTGAGAGCAATCATGCACTCGTGCATATATGTGTGTCATTGTATGTGTATAGCATTGGGCTTCTTTTATCTGGTTTATCTCGTCTTTCAAGTCTAGTGTGTTTGGCCTCGAATTTTAATTAATTTTCCCTTCTAAAAAGGGTGAAAGACTTAGTATCCTCTTTAATGGAAAGGATAACGATACAAACCAAACTCTAGCATAAGCTTATGAGATTTTCTAGTTCTAAGCAAGTAAGAATGCCCTTTGTGTGAAGTGTTAAGGTATTGAGTTGCCTTGTAATGAGACATGTATAAATTGTACCATGTAAGTTACCATTATGTATCAATAGAAGATTTGATTTGTTTTTTTTTTAATATCGTGGGTATCTCCTCTATTTAGGTGGGAATAATCCCGAGATCACAAACTCATATGTACCTCCCCCTAAGAAAGAGTACATGCAACAGGATGAGTCAAGGGTCAACAGGACCCTAAAGGATGGCCTCAAGTAATTCATAGTTTTGTGGGATTTCAAACACTTGACCTACTCTTTGTTGAGGAGCTTATCAAAACTCGATATGTTTTAGAAAAATCATCTGTCGAGACCTTAACAAATTAAACATGCCCAAGGGTAGTCATTTACACATGTGTCCCTTAAACACTTGATCTTGTTTGTGAATAATATTCAATTATTTATATTGAGTAAGTACAAGTCTACGAAATAACCAGTCAACCAATTTTGTGATAAGCCTTCATTGACAAATGAAAAAAACTTGTACGAGTGAAGTAAACCTTCAAAAAAAGAAATAAAAAATCCACTCGTGCGTGCGCACGAGAAGAACACACACACACACAGACTAGAAAGAGAGACCCAAATCACTACTTGCCAAACAATCGGCACTCACATCTTTGTATCCATCTCATATTTTAAAAAAAAGGTCAGAACAGGCGTCTAGTGGTCTATATCATGGAATGTATGACAGAAGGCGTGACATGGTTTTTACAAGGTAGTTTTGGTCTTTTTAGTGCTATATTTCAAGTCCTTGTTTAAGCCCACTATGATTATAATAACATTCCGTCCAAAGTCCAAACGTGCGGGTTATCTAATATGGTATTTTTGATTTTGTCTTTTTCATTTTGTTGATAAGGTGACTAACTTGCACTGAAAAGATGTGAGGTTTCTACTTTCTATATGAATTATTTCTTGTTGTTCTGTCAATTGTGCATTTATTTCAAGCACACTTGATTACATATAGCATTTGAATTTTGAAAGAGAAGCTTCTACTTTGACCCAAATCTCTCTCTCTCTCCATACATCACGCGCTTCACATGTTGGCTTTTTCAGTCGTTTATCATCAAATAAAGTAGGAAAATGCTGAAATGACAAATAGAATTTATTGCAATTCTCACAAATATTTTCTCGTGATACAAATAAAAATTATTTATGATTATGTATGCATATCCACATCAGAATTGTGAGAATCACAGTAAATTCTGTATCACCCCAGCACGACTCAATAAAGTAAGTAAACTACTTTTTGGTTCGAAAACATTAATAAGGTTTTAAAAAAGTTGAGAGAGAAACGCCTACCAATAATACATAAAGTGAAGAATGTGAGACATATGAAACAAATCTACATGGAGAGAGGGAGAAAAAGAGGTAGGTATCTCAACATAATTGAGATTGGGTGGGAGTAGCTTTATATTAAATATTTACCTTTTCTAAGTTGGGAAATTGAGACACCAACGACGTACGTATACCATACATGTAGTACACTGCAGCTACCAAAGGCTTACGTTTTTTTTTTTTTGTTGAAAAGTATAATATATTGAAAAAGAAGGGGAAACAAATTACAAGGAGGCCGAGGAAGTCTCGCAAATAACAAAAACAAGAGAAATAAAATCAAAGATTATAAACAGAGTTCCATCTAAAAACAAAATCATCAAAAAATAACCCTGCAAATTCTATATGTTGTTTTGACCATAGGTATAAGGAACCCAAGATCTCCAAATAGCTTGTATGAGAACTTCTAACCTTACCGTTGAACACCTTATTATTTTTCTCATTTCACACCCTCCAAACAATCGCCGATGGAAGCATAGCCCACAGGAGTCTTTTTCTGGGGTAAAAATCATTACTGACCCATTCGATTAATAAAGAGGAGAACTTACTAGGAAGGACCCAACTAATACGAAAAAGACCAAAGAAGATAGACAAAATATTATGGGTAAAAGGGTAGTGAATTAAGATATGATCAATGGATTCCCCATCCCTTAAGCAAAGGGGACAACAATTGGGTGTGATCCAACCTCGAACAATTAAGTTATCCATCGTAAGAATCCTACCAAGGGAGGCCAATCAAACAAAAAACGAATTTTTTGAGGGAACTGATTTGGACCAAATGATAGATCCCGAAAAGGATCGCCCAACAAGAGGGATGAGCCACTCATGGAAGGACCTTATAGAGAATCTCGTGTCCTTAGCCCACTTCCATTCCCACCTATCCTGTTCGTTTTCATTGAGATGAACCGAATGTAGGAGATCAAGGAAAGATGTCACCTCAATTAGCTCCCAATTATTAAAATTTCTCCTGAACCCCAAATCCCAGTTAGGATTGGAATCGATGCGAATCAAACACTACTGGATAGAACGGTTCTTCTTAATAGAACAAGTGTACAATGTCGGAAATTGAGTTGCCAGAGGAGATGTGCCACACCAGCTATCTTCCCAAAATCTAATTCTGTCTCCCGTCCCTACTTTGAAATTAATCCCTTTGTTAAAATCCTCCCTCACTTTAAGAATCCCCTTCCAAACACCACACCCGTAAGACTCTTTAGCCTTTCCACTATACCAACCTAGCCTCCTCTCCCCATACTTTGCCTTAATGACCTTCCTCCATAGACTACTCCTCTCCTCTCCAAACCTCCAGATCCATTTTCCTAACAACGCTCTATTCGCTACTCTAAGTCCCCTAATCCCCTATCCCCTCGTTCTTCTTGGGCGTACAAATCACCTTCCATCTAACCAAAGGCTCACGTTAAGCTGCATTAAATACAACTTGAAAATAAGTGTTAAACTGCATTAAATACACCTTGAAAATAAGTATTTGAGAGTATTTTTAATAAAATAAAATCTTTTAAAGGTAATTTTGGTAGGAAATTCAATTTTCGAAGTGTATTAACTGCAATTTAACATGTGCCCTAAGGGAACCCGTTAACAGGACCCTTCCATATTTTCACAAATAAGAACAGTGAAAAACTATCTGGAACATATAATTGGATGACAATTCTGAAATTGTCCAGTGAGCCATCCATACAAATAAAGTTAAGGTGTGATAGGAGAGCATACCATCCCATATCATTGAAGGTCCATGGGTTTTCAATCTTGGTTTGACAATACCAAGATGACTCGGACAAGCCATCTCACTATTATTTTGGATGAAACGAGACATTTTTCCATTAGTGAACCAAAAAATAGAAGGAAATGGAAGAACAGACGAAGAAAAAGGAGAAGCGGAAATGGGATTCTCTATGTATTCCTGTCTCATCTAGGTCATGAATTCAACCAAGATATGATGATTTTCGAACCATGGAAACATAAAACAAGCTGTTAAACAATAACAAGGACACTTAAAAAGTAACCAATAAATAATCTACTCAGTTTCACTTCCACAAGAAAACCGTCTATGTTATCTCTGCAAGGATTTGGCAGAGAAGCGGAGTTCCACCTTATTAATAGATTATATCAGAAAACAAAATCCCTCATCTCAAAAGTCTAAAACAAAAAGAAAACAAAATATTTAACTCTCTCCCTACAAGTTTCAAACATGCATCCGTTCTATTTTCCTAACAGTATTTGTGATCGATGCCTATAGTTTAGCTCTTCTGAGGCTACTGGAGTTGTAGATTTAGCGGCGGCCACCAGCTTTTCTAACAGGTGGACCAGAGTCCTCATCATCCGACTGGATGTCTCCATATTGCCACATTTTCAGCCTCTCACGCTTCGCTTTGGCCTGGAATTCCTCCAATTGATCGATGGCCGACTGTCTTTCCTTGGTGTCCCACCTTTTCCTTCTTTCTAACCTCGCAAGTCCTTCCTGAAAGTAATATAATAAATAAAATGTGTTAAAAAAAAAAGGCAGACAAATTAATGAATATGAGTACCGACTTGTTCCCATCAAATGCATACTACCGTATTCCAAATCAATCAGTGAGTTCACAACTCTTCTTTTTTTTTTTTTTTTGGATGGGTAAGCTAGACTAGAACCCATGACCTCAAAGTTGCTTTGCAATGTGTCAAACCAACTGAGCTATGGGTCTAAGCCCAAAAGCCGGAATTCAAAGAGAGAAAAAGAAAAGCGACAAGAAACTTGATGAGGTGAGTGATGCTATTTGTAAAATATAAAGAAAGCTTCTCATGACAAATCGATGAAAGTACCCTTGTGTTCGAGGATATGGAGCAAGAGATTCAGCAGCCTTACTAATTTTGTGGTGATGGTATTTCGCAATGATAGTTTTCAGAAAGCAAGATTTTCTACCAGTAAAAAAAAATCATGAAGTAATGGGGACATCAAAGCTTGAAGAGTATATTTTAGTTTTTATTTAGATTTCTGTTTTAAGGCTTATTTTGATGTTTTATTGACCCACGATCTTAGTATAATATTTAAGAGCAGTTTAGTAATTTTAGTTTGAAACTTCTTATATAACAAAAAAAAAAACGAAGGATGAGTGCTCAAACCTCTAGCATGGAAGCATTGATACTGGAACCAGCTTTCACATCAACGAGAGTTACAATAAGGATGGTCCCAGTTCCCTGTCCTTTCACTTTGCCTCCCGAAGTATCCCTTTCTTCAATCATAACCCTCAGCTCTCTGGAACTATTTAGTGTGCACTCGCTTAGATACTCGGCTGCTTCTTGCCCGAAATCCTCCTCTAAGGTTGGAACCTTTATGTATGCAAGGCTGCATAGCTGAGCAAGGCCAGGTGCATAAGATACTGAAGGATCTAGTGGCCGCAACCGACTGTAAGGAACAACTTCTTGGTTCCCATAGTCAACGTAGAAGACTTCGAATTTGTCATCTCTGGATTCTACAGCTGCTCGTGGAGCATTTACAATCTTTATACAATAGATAAATAAGTTAGTCGTGATAAAGAATAATGGAAATGCTAATCAAAATGTAATTGAATAATATTTTATTTATTCTAAAAAACTGGAAAATTAACTTTTAAAAATTACTCACTTTTTTTTTTTTTAAATTTTGCAATGTGAAACTTCATCATTTTTCTCACTTGGATGTAATATTAGAAGAACAACAAATACACAGTAATCCTATTGGAAACCAGACAATAAACAAAAAATTTATGGTTGGTGATTCACAATGGATGGAGGGACCTATTTTCTATATGCATAAACAGATGGATGTGCTCGACAGACTGCCCAATTCAATCATTTATTATATAGACAATGCCAAGAATCTCACTGACAGGATAATCAACCTCAAATTCATAAGTTTATTAGTGGTCTCTCCACGTATTTTTATTTGACCATCCAGAGGCCATGGTCCAACCAAAATGTTATCCATCAATATGCTACAGTCCACATCAAAGGCCACATTCCTCGTCTCCACTAGAGAAGTAAGGCCCTAAGCCCCTAACTCATTGTGGGGAGCCCCCACAAGTGTATAACTATCCAAGAAAAATATATAATCAGGACTCAGGAGAGAGCTCAGAGAAGCCTATTGTTCAGCTATTTTCCTCAGTGGGTGAAGTGGAAATTGTTCATCAAATAGTGTACGTGATATTAAAATTAGCCAAAATTTTAACAAACTTAACCTAATTCATTTAGCATATCTACATGTAATATTTTGGACAATTGTATCATTGGCAATCAAAACTTACAAGTCTTCAAAAGCATATTTACCCCCCATGTGTTTTTTTTCCATTTACTGGCTCTCAGGAGGTTTGTAAGTGAGAAATCCCTCTATTCTATAAAGGGTTCTTGAATCAAAAGTATCACATAGATCAAGCACTCCTCAGCTGTGTATTTTGAAGTTGTTCGTAGGTGAAATTCAGTTTATCTGTAATTTCATGTTTCTTTCATACATCTAAGCTACAATAGTGTTAAAAATATGAAAATACAATAGATCTATGAATATATGCTACATCAACAAAAAATTTATTTGTTATCTTTGGACTCTAAGGGATAAGAGAAAAAAAATGTGTAGAAAACCCCAATATCCTCTAATCAATTATCTAATTAAACATCATTTACTTAAATGACATCATTTAAAAACAATTAAATACAAATTTTGGCTCTCAAATCCCAGACTTTCAAATAAAGCTTTTAGGTGTGGGAATCCCTTTAGTCGTCATGTATTATTCCAATGTCGTATTTGTGTTATATAATAATGAGTTTTGAATGTTGTCATGATGTCTGCTGTTGTATCATTTCCTACAATATCAGTGGGTTTCTCTACACTTTGCAATAATTTGCTAAACTTCTCTAAATTGGAGAATTTTTACAAAACTCCATCTAAAATTAAACTTCCTCGAACATTTGATTTGTTAGCTTCAGTGAAACATAGGGTGAAGACAAAGTTTAGTATATTGACATTCCTCTCTAAGAGCTACTCCAAGGGGAATATCTAAAATGACTAGCCGATAATGTCTTGCCATTCCATTATGGATAGTCATCTTGGATATTCAAGGGATATGCGCTCCAACTGTGATATCCAAATGACTATCCATAAATATTTTTTTAATGGAGATGGAGATGACTAGTGCATTGGAGACCCCTAAAATCTAAAATAACTCTCTAAAATAACAGTTGGGGGATTGGAGAGCCCAAACTTGCTAGCCAAAATGGATAGTGAAAATCTCACTCTTCATTTTGAGGAGAGAGATGGATAGTGCGTTGGAGACATGTTTTGGATTTGGCTCTCCAAAACGACAGTTGGAGAGTGCATTGGAGTTGCTCTTAATGCTTAGAGACTAGTTTTAAAAGTATAACAATGAACAATTGAAGTGAGGATCTTAAATGAGTCATTTTTACCATGGCACGATTCCAGGAATTGTCCGCACTGAACTGAGCAAGTACCATATCACCTTTCTTGGGATTAAAAGCACCAATTACAGGAGCATCTTGTAAGTTCAATGACGCAAGCTGCTGCTGTATGGTAGACACTTTCTGATCTCCAACCGTTTGGATATAGAACTTACCACCACCCAGAACTTCTGTAACCACAACCTGAATAAGAAAAATTCACAAAGAAAAAAAGTTACTCACTCAGCAATAACAGATTTAAAATACAGTCCTAGAGTCCTACATCATGCACTAGTTTCATTAAGTACCGTGAGCACTTCCTTCTGTTTGTTTTCAGCAGTTGAACCATTGGAAAGTTCTTCCCCTTCAACGTAATTCTCCCATATCTGCAATAATAAATATCTAATATGAAGATCTGTAAAAAGAACTATTAGTCCTACCCACGGTTATCTAATTCGTTAGTATGGAACCGAACCAGTACATGGTACAGTTTGCTCTGGGTTCATCAAATGCAGCGAATCAAAACGAATTCTATTTTACTTTTAACTTTTTTACATCCCCCTCCACATGTTCATAATATTTGAGATATCCTCCTAAAATTTCAAATTGATAGTATGCCCCTTTGACCTTGGTCTTTATTAATAGACTAATTAAAAATGACCAAATACCCTCATCTTTAACATATAAATAAAAAAATATTGGTTTTTTTAGTCCAAAATCTGATATCTTCAAACTTTTTTTACCCTACTCATCACTTCAAACTTCAATGCCGTCATCTCTGTCTAACCCTACGAACCGGGTTCATTCTCGAGTGAAGAACCCTAATTCGAACCAAGCAAACCCACAAATCAGGTAACATAGGTCCAACCCCAACGTAGATAGATTTACATACTTTCAAACCCTGCCGTTTTGCTGATTGCTCAGCCTGCGCAAGAAGGTGAGCATCTGCAATTCTGTCACCACCAAAGGAAGTTTGAAGCTTTGCCAGTCCAGCTTCCAGAAGCTTCACAGCCATGTTGGTCTTTGACTCCCACAATGATCCCAAGAAAGTTCCAGTTCTATCCACGGTTTCTACTTCAATCTGCGTAAAAATGTAAACTATTACAAGAAGTGAAAAAAAAAAAAAAAAAATGGAAAATCTCAGGTTAATAGAGGAATGTGATACCTCAACGTCTCTCTGCAGTATCTTCCTTCTCATGAAAGCAATTGCTTCATCTGAATAAGGCTCATCACGACCAGGGCATCTAACTCCTGAGAATGAGAAGGCAATGCTGCAGGTTTCCTTGGGAATTAGCAATTTAAATCGATGACCACTGAGGACATAATCCACAGTAGCAGGCAGCCTCCTACTTCGTTGCAAAAATGGCAAAAAATCTTTCGTTTTCTTCGCTGATGCCTGAGAGTGACAGTTTATCACAAAATAATGATCTCAATAAGTCTTATTTTTATGGTAAAAGAGAAGGAACTCCACATAAGGAACACATGTCTAACCGTTAGCAGATCCATTATGTGCATCACAGGAGGGTCCCTTGCAGAATGGATCCCTTTCTTCCCAACTATGGCACGTGATTCAGCGGCTAATAGGGCATCATAATAGTTTGATCGTTCTTCAAAATCTCGGTGTCTGATGACGGTACCAAAGCCACGGGCAATCACCAACTCAGCAACATTCACCCCAGTTGTTTGGCTATCTACAGAAGGTGGACCATCAGTAGTGTCATCACCCTCAACTTTGGTTGGTGAGACCAAGAAAACTGATCCAAAATCCATAACCCTAGAATCCGTTGAGCCAGCTACGGGTACAGGTCCATCAGCCATGCTGACCTTTCTAGAATATTCCATTGAAACATTTACCTGAAAATACATTAAATGCAACAAAAAATTAGGTCTACTCCAAATTGATGCAATTAATTAGCTGTATAGAGAATGGCGTGAAAAATAGTGACACATACTTGACGACCGATAAGACGTGTCCTTAGGAACTCCCTTGCCTCACGGGCATAAGGAGCAGGTTTTTCATCTCTGCGAGGATTTCCCATCTTGGGAGACCTTATACTTGAAAGATTGACTCTCCGTTCTGCTAAGGGACTACCATAAGGGATAGCATCATCAGCAATGATGATGCAGTCTCCACTTACAACCTCCACCACCTGAAAAAAAAAAAAAAACAAACATGGAGAAACACAAAGTACAAGCATATTTAATGGAGACATAAATATGCTTGTCAAAAGTAGGGTATAAAATGGGTTGGATTTTATCCAAAATTCAAGTGATCCGAATTTAGCGGGTTTGACCATTGGAGTAGA
This sequence comes from Akebia trifoliata, assembly GCF_017979445.1. NCBI lineage: Eukaryota > Viridiplantae > Streptophyta > Magnoliopsida > Ranunculales > Lardizabalaceae > Akebia > Akebia trifoliata. The sequence goes on from NC_141377.1 coordinate 422,371, forward strand.
TCCAAATAAATAAAATGGGTCAGCTACGGATTCATCCCTATATCCCCCTAGATCCAAATGATATATTGCTTTGAAAAGTATATTTTTATGTTTTTCAAAACATCTTTTATCTACTACTTTAATATAACATGAATTCTTATAAAATAAATGAATTATTATAGTAGAATAGAATAATATATCAATTAGAAAAGAAATATAGCAAAAAAAAATGTTGACCAGTCCAAAATTATCCGACACGAATCAAGTAATTCGGTCGGATCAATACGGATTTAGTGAAAGCAATATGGTTCAGATATGGTTTTAGCTAATAAGATCCGAGTCAGATACGGATCAGGATGTGGATATATTCATATCTGGCCCGAACCCGACCATTTTAAGCCCTTGTCAAAAGCATCGCTTGACATAGACACTTACCTTCCCTGTGAAATTCTGATCTTGAATTGCCTTTGAATTTGTTGCAGGTGGTACATAGTTTGTCCAAAGCCTTAGTCGGTCCTTCTTTGCTTGAAGTTCAGCATCCTTAAGCTGCCGCTTGGCATCCTTCTCCATCATATTTGCACTCCACTCCACATATTTAGCTAGCCCCTATATGGTGAGGGAATAATATTATGGTATCTTGGAAATTATGGGGAATACTCAGTTGATGATAAATATAATGACTGAGTGACAAGAATAAACATCAGATTTAACATTTGTCAAAGCATGGAAAAGATGTAATGGCATTAGAAAGAAATTGCATAGAATTTATAGCATTAAGTTGTGAGGAAGATTCCATGCAGAAGTAAATATAGTTACAAAAGAAGTAACAGGGGGGGTGAAAATACAATATTCCAAAAAGGCAAGAACAATCAAGAATTAACAGTCTCAGAAAAAATATAAGGAGTAATTAATAAATAAATAATATAAGGAGTTTACGAGAAAACAAGAACTGGAACACACGATAGAGATGATTATCATCAAACTCAAAAACAGAAAAGAAAAAATTGCATTATTTTCCAGAACTAATCAGGAGAAATGATAAGAGAGCAATATCACCCACGCCGACAGAAAATGTGCAGAAGAGTCTACTTACGGTGTTTTTTTTCTCCCAATAAGGCTCTGTTTAGTTTGCTGCATTTAGTATTCAAGAAAATACTTTTGGCCTTAAAGAAACGTCAATTAACACCAATTTTTTTATTTTTTTAAATGTTGTGAATCCAACAAGAACGAAAACTCTTTGTTTTGTATAAGTTTTTTTTATTAGTGGTCCATAGGCCTTCCTGCAAAAGATACCTGAAAATAGTTATAGTTTATAAAAATAAATTCAAGGAATAGAAACCTATACTCAATGAGAACGTAAAATTAAAATAAGGAAACCAACATTTTTCCAGGAAAATTATCTTCAAACTAATCTGTAACATAGGCTTTCTTTGATCTTAATCATGCTTTCACAAGGAAGAAACCAAGAACATACATTTTGTACAAGCTCTAATGCCAAATCCTTTGCTGAATCACCATCCGGATAATATACTGAACCAATTATATTGTTGAATTTGTCAACACCCTCCAGTACAATACGGACCTGCACGTTTCACCACAAAGCTTAGACCATACGCAGAACATGTGAATCAAAAGGCATAATCTGAAAAGAGTAAGCCACTCACATCTCGATTTAAAACACGAATCTCTGTGAAATGCTTAGCTTCCCTCCCAAATGGTTCCGGGGTCACTTCAGTAGAAGATGTCGTAGAGGCTGCCAGTCTCTGTGCTGAAGTTAGTGGGGGTCGAGGTTCAGCAGAAGCTTCTCCATTTGGTTCTTCAGAGGTAACTTCAGGTTCAACAACAGCTTCTACCACAGCCCTTCTTCCCATGGATGGGGACTAATTAAAAAACATGAGTTATGAACATATGAAGTTATACTCCAAGGTATGGCATGGATGAAATTATTTCAAGAAGTCATGAACTAACACATTCTGGTATAAATTGTACATGAACTAAAAGAATAGTGATCAAATACTGAGGTCTTTTACCTGGATTCCAGCCACAGATACTTGAACAAATTGAAACTCTGGGAGCAAGTAAACTCGAACAGTACTTCCATCACGAACCTGTTCAACAATTCCTTGCATAGGCCTGCCCTTGTTTGCATCTAACAGACCCATTGCATCGAAGTTACTAGCATCTCCAATGGCAGAAGGAGGTAAGTCCCTGATGGATGCCTCGGAAGCACCGGGTACCTGCTTTGGGATTAAAACAAATGCAGATAAGCTTGCAATGCTAGATTTGTGATTAGGCTAAAATCCTTTCAATAAGGTTCTGTTAAATATTCTGAAGAGTGAAGAACTTAGCCCGCTTTAGAAAGAGCCTAATGAATCCCATTCAGAGTACAAAGATGTATAACATGCAAACACGCAAATGCTGTCAATTTGCTTGATAGATACGAGACAAGAAAACCCCAAGAGTCAGAAAGGATGTCTGCCACTAAGAGCACATTTAAGCAAGCCCCTCAATGAAACACATCCTTTTTCTCAAAAGAAAATGGAGTTCATGGTCACTAGGGGTGTCAATGGGTCGGTTCCGGTTCGATTCCTAAGGAACTTATAACCATAACCATTAATATTAGTCCAGTTCCGGGTCTTGTCAGTTCCAGGTCTGGTTCCAAAATAAATGGAACTGGAACCGGAACCGTCAAAAATCACGGGTATCCATCGGTTCCGGTTCTCAAGAATCGAATGAGAAAAAAAGTATTTCAAATCATTATAACAAAAAATTTAATTAAAAAATTAACATATTATCATCAAAATTATTAACTTGTTAATAATTTGTTATTCTAAAGATACAAATTAATGATTTTTTTCAAAAGTAAAAAAATTTATCTTTGTTAAAAGTAATAAATTTTTAGAAGAATAACTCATTTAAGCTTCAATTGATAATTTATACGAAAAATTGAAGAATTGTATATACATTGCATTTATTTTGAAATAAAAAATACTTTAAATCTTCTATAATATGGAAATAAATGACAAAATTAATCGATTCCGGGTACCCGCGGTTCGGTTCCGGTTCTATTTATTTTGGAACCTAACGGTTCCGATTCCTATCAGTTCGGTTCCATTTTAGAGCCAGCTCTAATCGGTTCTAATAAAAAGGGATCCGGAACCGGGGTTTTCAATTCCGGTTAAATGGGTACCCATTGACACCCATAATGATCACCATATAGACGAAGGTGGGGTTTTAAAACTATTTCTAATTTACTTCCATTGAATGAGACCACAAACAGGAAATGTAGACTAGCCTTGCTCCAACGGCCTAAACCTTGCTCCTTAGCTTGCTCTTCAAGGTGCTGCAGCTCAGCTAAGAAAGGGCTCACTTCTCCTTTCCGTATGCCCTGCTCCCTAATCTGCATGAATGAGATTCGTTCAGCTCAAAAAAACCAAGTTATATTGTATTTGAAGGAAAGAAATCAAAAGATGAAGTTCATAAGATGTACAGAAAGAAAACAGGCAGGACCTTTGCCCAGCCTTCAGAAACAACCAGCACCGCAACATTCTTATCACCAAGGAAAACAGAACCAAATTCCCGGCCTATGGATGGTACAGTATAATCTACTCTGAAGGTGACCTCCTGTAGTAATCAAGAGAACATCATTACCGGAATTAAATGAGAGTGATCGCCTTGTTCTGGAATGAAGAATAGCAATAGTGCAACATGAAGATGGAAGTTTCAACACAAAGCACCTTCCCTATGCAGAGCTTCCTCAAATACTCTCTGCTATCCCATGCAAAAGGCTCATCAACACCACCTCTTCGGGCCTACGATGTGAGCAAACATTCAACTCAATTGAACAGTCAGCATTAGCAACAAGTATAAGGCAACTGTGCTGGGTAGAAAATCTCAAACGAACACTTGACGTAATGTTAAAATTGCGAATGAAAACAAAAATTTACAATGAGAAAATCCATGTAACTCTATACAACCAAGGTTTCTGTCTTAGTCAATCATATCAAATTGACTTACAAACATATTAAGAAAAAAGAGTTCAACTTTAAAATCTTAGTGGATGGTGGCACTAGCAATGCTACAAGCTAGCTTTGAGGGGGAACTTGGGTATTTCAGGAACTCTCAGGCATCAGGAATCTTGCTTTATCCATGAACATCTTATTGTTGCCCATCTTGAGGTCAGCTAATGATCAAGTGAATGGTTTAGCTAAAGGAGTACATAAAGGAGTTTTGGCTGTGGCATACAGTTTCCACTGTAATCCATGTTTCCTTAACCCTTTTATAATTTATTTTGCTCTCTTGAAATTTTTTTTTACTTGTTATATATATGAAACAAAAAAATAAATTAAGGGGGGGGGGGGGGACTGAGCATGAAGCCATGAATAGAGTACCATCAAAATGGAGTGAGCTACAAATACAAATGAAAGTTGAATGCACAATAAGAAATCAGATGATGGGTATTACAAAAAAGGACAAAAAATGCCACAGCACATAGCGCCAAAGAGGGGAAAAAAACAAAATATTGAAAGTAAACCATGTCCAGAAATAATTGAATTCGTATATGATGAATATATCTATGACAACTTAAGAAGTCTGAAATGAAAATTTTCAAATGATCATTCCTCAGCAAGTAACACATCAGTTTTTTTTTTTTTTTTTGTCTGTCATTTTTCTTTTTTCAACTTGTTGCAAGGTATAATAAACTTTTCATTAGAAATAATACAAAAGACGAAAAGATTTCATGAACAGTCTGGTGGAGAAACGAAGTATAACGAAAATACAATAAATTAAAGCATAGTCAGGTCAGTTGAAATTTGAGATAAAAGTTTTCTGGAATTAAACATACCAGTCTGGGAGCAATAAGAGAAGACAGTGTAATAGTCTTCTCCGGTGGGATCTCTGCTTTAGTCATTGCCATAATCACCAAGCAATCCCCAGAAGGCACAGCCTTCACTCTTCCTCTCAACCATCCTGAGGCCACAGTGGTTGATGCCATGCAAACAGCTACAATCCATGCAAAAAAGAACATCCAAATAAAATATTATCAAAATGTTAAAAAAGAAAAGGAGCAGAGAGGTCAACATGGTTAAAAGATGACTCAGACGAGAGTATCCTAGTTTTGAGCCAACGGAGCAAGATAGTCAATCTGAATAGTCCATTACACTAACTCCCCTGAGATCCAAGATGACTCATCCGATCTTCTAAAAATATCAGCTGAGACAAACAGGTTACGTATTTTTCGTTATAAAGTACTTAATTTTTAATTATTTAAACATTGTTATCTATACAAAAAATAAGATTTTGTGCCTAGCATCTGCCAATCCACCTTATAATAATAAAAGGCATAATTATTTAAATATGGACATCAATATAAATATGTATATATATTAATAGATAATTTTGAACACATTTAAATGATTTGATTTGTCCAAGATGAGATGACTTGGATGAATCAACTCTCATGAAAACCATGGTGCTCAGTAATCTTTTTGTGACCCTTTCTTCTTCCATTTTCCTTTTATTTACTTTTGCCTGATCCTTGAAAGAAAATAGTACAGCACAAAGGGAAATGCAGGAAATAAAAACTTCAAAATAGAGAATTAGATCTCAAACAGTTGGTACTAGAAGATTGACACATCGAGGCCACATCCAATAAAATATAAATTCTCAATATCTCTTTATTACCGTCATATATTCTCAAACTAACTTGATTAACATATCCGTCGCAAAGATGGTATCTTTCAGTAATCCGATCACAGGAAACAACAGTTTGAGAACAAAATAAAAATAACTCCATTTCACTAATAACTCCATTTCAATAAAGCATCAAGAACATAAAACAGAGAAAAGACATTAAAATCAATCAGAAGAGGAACATCAAACTGTTGAATTATCAGATCCATCGAACATGACTCTACCAAAAGAAAATTTCAAAACTTTACATAAATCTTAACGAAATCCTACAAACTGAGCCATTTTTAGGAATTTTTTCGATCAATCCCAGCTAAAGTAAGAAATCAAAATGATCTAGATCAATCTACTCTTCAACGCATATCAGAAAAGATCTAATTTTTAATAAAACAGAGACGGTGAGATCGAGCGGATCGATATACAGTGGCATGAAAACAAAAAAAATCAAAAACTAGAGAAGATCCAAACAAATGAGAAAAAACGCCTATTTTCTACACATGAGTTGCAGATCTGAAATTGTTTTGGTAGAAAAACAGATCTAAAAACGAATTACCTCGATTAGGTCGAGATGACACCCGAAGAAGCACGAGGAGTCTCTTTGATCGATCAGAGAAAACGAAAATGGATCAAAGCTCGGTCTGTTTTAGATCACCAAAATTAATATGAGAAGAAGAGATACTGGGAATTTAGTTGATTACTCATTACAATAAAAGACTAAAGATACCCTCTTCTTTCCGTAATATAACTTAAACTACCATCATAGTCAATCTAGTTATTTTACCTCAAATAAGGAAACAAACACAAAGGAAAATTACTTAATGCACACCTAGATGGACTTCTTTCAAAATAACACCAATTTTTTGAGTCATAACTTGATGGGTCTATTTAGTAAATTTTTGGCGTCTAACCCGTACCAAGGTGAAATTACAACCGTCAAGATCAAAGATTGTAGATCATCAATCTCGATGTTTTAATATGAATCGTCGAGATGCCGATGTAGATGTTTCAACATAAATCATAGAGATCAACAATTTAAAATTGAATGTTTCAATTTTCGAAAAGATGAATACTTGTTAAATACGCACTGATCCCTAGGAAATCTGTGTTTTTTATCACATAAAAGTGCGAAAAGACGTGGACTTTTTTATTTGACACTTGTTCAAAGTATGGATCTTGTATTACATAAAGTTGGATAACTATCCAACTTCAATTTTCTTTCATAGGACACGTTGCATATTATGTCAAAACATACCTTCCATTAGTTGAATTTTAAAAAGGGTGGAGGAAAGAAAGATTCATTAGGTGATCTCTAGATCTAGTAAGTGGGTCCTATGGCCATGATCCAAATACGAGACCTGGCGTTTGGAGCCGGGTCTAATGTGGATCCAAATCAATAGGAATGGAACCAATAAGTTCTATATGCTTCTCATAGGTATCCAGAATTGATTTATTTTTGCATTATACATGATTTAAGGTTTTCTATATTTTAAAATTAATTTACGTGGAGGTCATTTTACTCACACCATATGATAGGAACAATGTCAAGAAAATAGAAATTAAGGGCCCATTTAGAAAGACTTAAATCATGTAGTAGATTATCTCTTATCCTAGAAGCATAGAACACAATATCAACTGAAATACCTAGAGGACAAAGTAGGAAATAATTTTAGGTAGAGTAGAACAAAAAAATGACTCATCAACAGACTTAAAAATTATTCTACATAAATCGAGCTTAGATCACAATCCTTAAACACACTAATAATAAGGCATACAACACATAAATGAAACCAAGGTATCACCTAAGGATCAAGCACATTGAAGATAAACTCAAACAAAGATTTGATTCTAATTGATAGGATATTATAGGTCAAAGATATTTTGCTTTGCATTTAATAAACCTACAACATTTACACATCTAGTTCAATCCCATTAATAAGCAATGGGCTCATAGCCCAAAACACTCAAGTTTAAAACACTCGGGTTAGTTATGTAGTGACATATGTCCCTGAGTAATTGTCTATATAAACCAAATCATGAACAATAGAAAGGATTGATTGAGGAAGGGAGAAAAGAGACAAGAAAGATATTAATAATTTGCTCTATAATTATACTATTTGTCATCTTCTTTGTTTATCTATTGTCTTTCGTACATGACTGTATTGACAAGATCGTTGGAGGAACCTTGATATACCCCTCATTGAGGCCCCATCCTTCTATCTTCTCACCTTTTGTCACTATGGAAACCTAAAGGTAGCAAAAAGATTCTGATTCACAACCCAAAAAGAGGAAAAGTTGAAGGAATTAGGTTGAGCCCAATGGAAAATTGGTTCTGTCAAACCACCTTCAAACATGAGAGAAGCTCAACACAAAAGGCAAAAGGGAAGTGTCAAGTTAGGAAGGGATGAAGGGAGATCAACCAACCAAAGAAGGAAACAAAAGAATGCAATTTAAAGTCAAATCTTTCGATTATAGGGAGACATTTGACCCAAAACTAGCAAAGAAGGAGGACCGAGCTCGCCAGGAGAAGGGGGACTCTAGTCATTTTAGCAACAAGTTGAAAGTGAATCAAGACGTGACTAAGGATGAAAGTTGAAGATCAAAGACGAAAGTCGAAGACATCAACTAGAGAGGTCAATTATAACATCAAAGTATGAAAGAAAAAACACTTTGGGTCAGCAACCAAAGTGAACGACGACTTGTAGCCCGAGGTGTAGAAGGCCAGAAGATAGGAACAAAGTTACGTAAACAGAATATGAAACCATCTAACTTTTACATATGAGCCATTCTAGAGTGAATTCCTATGTGCTCAACATTGTATTGACATGGTAATTTATGGTTACGTGCACACTACCACATCAGCACAGTGTTGAGCGCAGTGTCATATGAAGTGACTCGAGGATTTTCTTTTACTTATTTTTTTCTTCTTTTCTACTAAAGTTACTAAGGAAAATGTTTCTCTTCTATAAATAGTCCAAGAAATTGAAGACAAGGGTAATTAGGAAGACAAGGGTAATTAGGTCATTTCAATTAGCAACCATATCATCAATCATAAAAGAGAGAATAAATGTGAACCCACCACTTGTCCTCATGACTCTTCTTTCTTGCTACTATTGAGAATTTGAGATAAAATCCAAATTCAATGGCTTCTCCTCCAACCCAACCAATCTCCATTTCAATTCTCCTCATCTCAATCTTCTCTCTCCTCATCCCATCAAATTCAACTCCGACTCCAACTCCAACTCCAACTTCATGGCCCCATCAATTCCACTCCATACTCGTCATGGAATACAACGGATCATACCAAATCATCGATCTTTGGTACGATTGGCCCAACGGTCGAAACTTCAACATCATCCAGAACCAACTCGGTAAGCTTCAATACGACCTTGAATGGAACAATGGAACCACTTTCCTCTACACTTTGGACTCCAATAAAGAGTGCAGTTCGAATCACATTGAAGTCGGGATCCTTCGGCCCAATTGGTTAGATGGCGCAAACTATCTCGGGCAACAGTACATCGATGGGTTCCTCTGCAATGTGTGGGAGAAGGTTGAATTCATTTGGTATTATGAGGACGTTCTCACCAACAGACCTGTCCATTGGGTTTTCTACACAGGTAAAATAAATAAATAAATAAATAATCAATTTGGTTTTGCTCAACCCACTGAGTTGACTCAGTTCTTGTTTCATGGTGTCTTTGTTGTGCTTAATATGTCTACTAGTTTTGTGAATTTGGAGATTCCTATTCAATACGATTACAAAGAAAATTAAGAAGCAAACCAAAGAACACTAAGATTTACATGGTTGGACAATAATGCCTATGTCCACGAACAGACACAATCTTCTTCGCTAAGAAATCAAAGGAGAACAATATAAGAAATAACCACTCAAGATTTTAATCACAAATTCAAACCCTAAAACCCTTGTACATAATCTTGAGTTGGGCTTTAAGAGACTAGATCAAGAAAGGAAGCCTCGGGAACTTATATGTATTTTCAGGTTAGGGTTTTGTTTATAGTAATGAAGTTTGGAGTACCTAATCATTCAGTGGAGCTTCAATTTTGTTAACTGAAAGTTTGGTGAGAAAGTAGGGAACTTTTTGAAAAATATAGAAATTGTCTTTTATGAAAATGCATCGTCATCAACCTCTCTAAAATCCCTATTTTGTATAATTATAGTTAGAATAATGTTGAAGTGACCTCAAGATTAGGCGGAAAAGCATCTATGGTTCCTATCCACTTTCATGTCAAGATGTGCGATATGAGATCCAATCTTGAGGTCACTCTAGCACAACGGTTGTAGTTAACATTTCAATGTAAAAGATCTTAAAATTTTGAAGGTGAAGGTAAAAATTATATATATTTTGGGATTAGTTAATGAATCACCAATTAATTCATTGATTCGTTGATTTCATTGGCTGGGCTCTTATTCGGAGAATTTTATGAATTTGTGCACAAAAAAAAAAAAAAAATTGTGAGAGAATTATTCCTTGATTGCTCTACGAGGTTTCTTATAGTTCAGAGAATTAAGAGGTTTGAGAGCTTGTAACTGATCTTTATCATTGATAGTGGATTGATCTCCCTCTCCTGTGTAGACATAGGCAATTGTTGAACCATGTAAATCCTTTGTTCTCTGTTTATGTTATTTTGATTCTCGCTCTTACACTTTCTGCAACACTTTCAACTAATTCTTCGTTGTTGTTTTTGTGATATTTGTAGGAAGGACCGCTCATGTGATGACATTTGAGGTGGGAGCAGTGCTTGACGATCCAAAATGGCAAGCCCCAGTATACTGTTTTGAGAAGAAGGAAGAAAAAAATAAGCAAAATCTCGAATCTGTAGTTAGTGGGGGTCATGAACATGAAGAGAGGGGTTTAATGGAGAAAGGTTTTAGAGCTTTAATGGGGTTTGGAGCAATTTAATGTGAACTCTTACTTTTCTCCTTTAATTTCCTATACGAGAAATAAAGAATTGGTTTTGCTTCTTTGTTATTTGAATAGGTCTTAAATCCCACTTCACCACTAAAGTTAGTGTTCCCATGATGATTCGATTCTAATTTTTTATTATTAATTTTGTTATTTTATTAGTGAATCTAAACCAAGTATTTACGACTCAATATGAAAGGAACTAAAGGAACAACAGTGTTCGATCACTATGAACATGAAAAAAGATACAAACATTTAAATAAGTCTTAATCCCACAATTTTAAAAAAAATTAATTTTAAATGTTAAATCAAATTTTTAATGTTATTTTATTAGTGGATCTAAACAAAGTATTTACCTTTTGAAGGACTAAAAACATCAAGGTGTACTTCACATGAGGGTATTATGATTTTTTTATCTAACAAGGGAAATTTATTTTTACCAAACAAAAATCCAAGCTTGTGTAAGCAGTTTAAGGGTGTCAATGGGTACCCATTTAATAAAAATCGAACCGAAACCTGTAGGGCAGTTCTGGACCCCATTTTATTGGAATTGAACCAATTGAGAACCAAAACCGATTGGAACTGATAAAAACCGAGAACCAAAGCCATTTTAAGAGAATTTTTTTTATAACAGAAGCCGAAATCAATATAAACCAGAGCTGAGAACAATCTTCAGTTCCAATCCATTGAAACCCATGGTACATACACACGATACTATTTCTCACTAAAATAAATAAAAATAGGGTTACAAAGAACTAACCAATACTGCCCTCATGGCGTTTTCCAGGTAAAAACACAAATAATCAGCATCTCACAATGTTACAGACATGCTCCCATGAAATATATTAGGAATTTAAGATAAACAACCTGAACTGCTGATGCAATTCTTGAGATGGCAAATCTTGAGGAGCCACAAAGTGCAATTAGTGCCTGTTTGACATTTTTAAGGATTATTCACTGTTTGAAAATGCTTAAAATACATATAGAAGAGGCATGAAGCTTACATTTGAACATGCCATCAAGAAGTTATAGTACCCTGCTCTGCCTTCATCACCATTTCCTCAGTGGTGAGGCCGATGATCTCATTAGCACGCTTTAAACTCACGCAGTAAAATCGTCCAATAGAATCCTGGATTCACAAATTAATCTTTTCTTGTCAAAAGAGAGATGAAGTCGGGAATGCCTTTGCTTTGAATGGGTTAGCTACATAGGATTCACTATTAATTTAATTTAGTTTTTTTCTTGGATCTCATTGGATTCAAAATCTGATCCTACTTCAAGACTGAATGTGTAATAGGCTCAAAAAATTGGTGGCCTAGAAATATCCCGAAGTGGGTCTATTATTATACATGAGGATGGAGAGATTAAGGAAGATGTTAAGCATAAAATCAGAGTTGAATGGTTAAAGTGGATATACACTTCTAAAATACTATGTGAGGTACCAATCATCAAATTAAAAGGAAAATTTTATTAGACGGAGGTTGAGACCATCTATGCTTAATTGAGCTGAATGTTGGGCTCTCAAGAAGATAGTTATAAATTGAGTGTAGGAAAGATGGGGATGTTAAGATGGATGAGTGGAAAGACTACAAAAGATAAATCAAAACTAAATGTATTTGAGAAAATGTAAGAATAGCTCTAACAGAGGAAAAATAATTGAAAGTCAACCGAGATGGTATTGTGTTCGATGAAAGTCAATTATCCTCCCAATTAGAAGAAATATTCAAGCTGAAGGTATTAAAAAAGTGAAAGTATACCCAAAAGAACGTGGATGGGGATGGTGAAAGCATGTATGTCCTTAGAATAATCAAAGACCTAGCCAAACTTGGTCTTTGAAGGATTTTTTTGTTATTGTAGGGAGTGCAGGGTGGGTGGTGAAAGGGGTGACACATGGGATTTGACCAGATCTTTCCAGCTACATTAAGATTAAAAAAAATAAAAATAAAAATTCTTCATAAACACTCCCTCGCACCTTCCTCTACATTGACTTGAAGATCACATAAAACACCAAACTCAGTTAAAACTGAGAAAGATAGTATTGACAAACACAATGTTGAGCTTCTGGAGGACGTAACTTTTTTGGGGGTGAGTAAGCCGGGGTTAGGTAAACCCCGCCAGATTTATCAATCACAAAAAGAAGAGAGTACCAAGTTTTTACAAGCTCACTTTAGCTCCAATAATATGAAACAGATCATTAGAGAAAAAAGAAAATGTTACCATTATTAATTTTTTCTTTTGTGAAAAAATATACATTTAAGAATTACAGTTGAGAGGTTTATGAATGTCTCCGCGGTGGATTGGATTTTACCAAGGATGATGAAAATGTGAACTCCCAATCATTTATGCATTGGAGAGACCGTTTCCTATTTTGTGCACAAAGCACAATTTGGTTTTATGCTGAGAAGTCAATTATTGACTTAGAGAAAGCAAATGACAAAGCACCTACGAAGTTAATTTTGAGGGTATTGGGAGAGAAGATAGACGTTGCAATTGGTTCACATAATTTTAGTCGAAGAGACCATAGGAATCAACACAAATCTATAAGTATGCAAAGCTAGCAAACTTAATAATCACACACATAAAGAGGCACAATTATGTCCAGGAAATAACCCAAAGCAATCATTTTCTTTACCTTGGTTCTATTATCCATGAAGATGGGAGGTCAAGGAAGGCTTTGCTATATAAATAGAGGTGAATGGCTAAAGTGGCAGCGTGCTTCTCGAATACAATGTGACCGAGGCATTACAATCAAATTAAACAGAACTTTTTATAAAGATGACAATAAGATTGATTACATTTTGTGGAGTTGAATATTGGGAAATCAAGAAACATACTCAGATTGAGCGTAGTTGAGATGGATGAGTAGAAATACTAAGAAAGGTAAAATTAGAAATGAATGAATTATGAAAATGAAGGAGTAGCCCCAATTAATGATAAACTACGGGAGTCAAATGAAATGGTTTGGTCATGTGCAACAACTGATGATAACACCAGTTAGAAAGAACGTGCAAGTTGAATGTTCTAAAAGAGCGAGAGAGGGGGGGGACGTGGATTGGGGTATTGATAGCTAATATGAACACACTTGATTAAACAAAATATGTGGGCTTTAGAAGAAAAAAAATAAAACTGAATGGAGAAGTAGGGCTCACAGTTGAGCCCAAGATTTGGGTTTTTTGCCCTAGCTTATTTTACCAACTTGGCTGGTAAAGTCTGCATGGTAACACCACATATCTAGGTTCAAAACTCACTGTCACCCACTTGCCTTCCAAATAAAACAACAATAGAAATTCTAGAATAGTATACATTAAAAGAAAAGAAGGGGGAGGGGGGGTGGTCAAGGTTAAGAATGGCCATTATATTATGAATATTATTTACACAAAGTGTAATGGAGTATGATAGAAGGCCGTCATTAATACTTTTAATACTTACGCAGCAGCCATTGTAGAACCCCTTTCAATGGGTAAAGCCCATGGGAGTAGCAATGCCAACAATTTATATGTATGTGATGATGATGTGTGTGAGTGTGACAAAGATGTCTGAAATTTTCAGGTCATTAACCAAATACATGAGATTTCATTTTAAATAAAAGAGGAAAAGAAATATATATGTGAAACTCACCCGAGCAACAATGCCTAGCTTCTCTAACTTTTGGACGGCATCGTCCACATCAAAATTACAGTTCTCACCAAACTCTTCTTTAATTAATTCTTCACACCGAAGGTCGAGATCCTATGTATCACACAATCATTAAAAGAAGAAAGTAAAGCTCCATACAATTCATATGTGAATTCTCTATAGAGACTAGCCAATTGAAAGAAGGAAACGGGAAAGATTGAGATATCCATACATGTGTCGTAGCTTTACCCTGTTCCATCAATATAAAGAAACAAATAATCACTTCTTTGACCTGCACATTCAATTATGAGAAATAGTAAGCATATGCCAGAAAGTTGAAGATTATACTGAGGTTGAAGTGCTTCACTTTATTCAAGAATATTATTTAATAAATTCTTTTTGGTGCTATGTCGGGATTGAACCCATAAACTCGTTAGTCATAGTGCAGCACATCATGCAATTGAAATAAGGGCTCAGGCCTTCAATTAAAATCAAACTAATTATAATATATTGTAAAGGAGCTTTTACATTTATTACCAAGCGAGTTTGCTGTAAAAATCATGTACAGTCCTACTTTGAGTTCAAATTGGTATGGAATTTGGCAAGTCATGTACAAGTTAAAAACAATAAAATGTTTCCTATAGATTGATATAGCAGTTAGCACAGTCCAATGTATCCTATAGAAGCTTTGTTCCAGCTTGGTACCTACTTCCTGTTGAATCACGTCGTCACACAGATGAAGAAGCGTGCCCTTCCCACTATCTAATTGTTTGTCATACATGGACTGTGTGATTAAATTCTGATATGCGGCCATGTTTGCCTGAAACCTACAACAGTGGATGGAACTTTATCCATGTTAGTAATTAGTAATTCAAGAACTTTGAATTAAAATAACAAACCAAAAGAAATTCTATGACATCGGGGCTACACCATTAGGACAGTCTACCAATTGCATCACAACACAGTACAAATGCAGAGGGAGGAGGTGGACCCACCAAACATTGTGTCTAACAAGGAGATGTCCCGCATAAAAAAATTCTGATCTAATGATTGCAACCCGTCCTATATATACCATTAAAGGACAGAAAAAGTATTAAGGTGCCAACTTAGCTAAGTTGGTAGGGTTTGTGAGTGTTGATATCATGACCCAGGTTCAAAATCCACCTTCGTCCATTAATTGCTGACCACTAACCTGCATGCCTAGAAAGAAAAAAAAGATAAAGAGTATGGCAAATTCCCTTAAAGGACTCCAAAATGGATATTACAATCATTAGATATGGGGAGTTTGTGGCAACTCCTCCAACATGTGTGTAATGAGTATTGGTCGGTAAACTAGCTGTAGAAGTATACCAAATCCATCCTAAAAAAATAAACAATACTTAACGTGAAGTAGATTTTAGCACAATAGCCAATCAGTCCAGTGAAGATGGCCATAATGACCCAAATATCAGCTTTAGGCATCTCAAGTGAACCAACAAGAGCAACCTGGAAAGACAAGCCATGGCAGGTGCACCATCATAAGTTGCCAAAAAAAAAAAAAAAAAAAAAACTTAGGATTTCAAGGATATTAGACACTGACCATGCCAAGTACAGCAGAAACAAGGAGCTTGACCCAGTCCATCGGGGTTAAGCTCGGATTTTTCTTCTCTGGCTATCAGAATGTTCCAACATCAGGTGCTCAGTTAACATAAAATGTACGACAGAATCTGCAGAAAAGTTTGCATGCATAACAGACAAAAAGGAAGTAGCCAATAACTCACTAGAACTATTTCCATATCAGCCATGGGTATGTTTCTAAAATGTTTCACAGATATTCCTCGCTCTGTCTTGGATTTGGTACTTGCTTGCCTGTATAATTACCATTCTAGTCAGACATCATTGAAATTACTTTCATAATCTTCTGTATATGCGAAGCGCAAACTGAGGATCAGGACCCATCATTCAATAAATACTAGCAAGGAAATATCCGAGGTCAAAAATCAGCCAAGATGATCATAACCATCTAATCTACAGGTAACTTTGAATATCTTGAAATGTTTCTGCATCAAAAAATAACACTTGGATGATTATAACTATTTGATAGCTGGTTTTGGCTTAAAAGATCCTAGGTAGACCCATCGAATGGTGAACATGACCCAGCCTACACATGTGCAGCACTTATATAGAGTAGCTAGGGAAAACCGTGCTGAAAACCATTTACCCCAAAAGATTGATCTGACGAGGAAGGTGCAATTATGAATATAAGAGGGTCACAGGTCAAATTGCGGCACAATACGTGAGTACGTGACACCCGAGAGCAGAGGCGGATAACACAAAATTCAACACTCCCTCTCACCCACATAAGGGTGGAAAATTCCTTCGAGGAGACTTGAACTCGTGACCTATACGAACCTAGCACTCTGATACCATGTTGACAACCATTTACCCCAAAAGATCAATCTGATGAAGAAGGCAGAACTATGAATATAAAAGGGTCACGGGTCGAATTTGGGCACGATATGTGAGTACATGACTCCTGAGAGCGGAGGCAGATAACACAAAATTCAACAAACCGAACTCCTTTCTTCTCAAAAAGTCCTAGTTTCCTCAGGCAGAAAATGCTCTTTTATTTACATCAAGTTAAAAAAAAAACAAAAAATTGTGCATCGTTTAAAGTTCTTTTTTCACCAAACAACATCACATATTGTCAATCTCCATGGTAAAATACTACGGTATGTGTTATAAATTATTATTTTTCAGTGAAACCATTCATTGAATGTCAAAAATGATAATTAAAGAAAAGAGCCTGTACCTGTATACCACAATAATCCTGTCAAAGGTTGGTTCTTGTATTGTGATGTTGCTAAGCAGATTAGAAACACTGGAGGAACATAAAATATGGATGTCATAAGAATTCATTCCACTCAGTATCCAATTGTTTTCATAAGCAAATATTTCCAAATACAATAAGCACTGGACAATATGTACCACATTTTTGGACTGGAACATGAAACCACAAAGCAGCATATGGGTGTCACCTTCCATGATGCATGCTTATATAGAAGAATGCCTACTTCACTCAAGCTTTCTACCATACATACAAGAGGTGCATTTGATGAATGATCCAGACCACCCAAATTATGGCCTCACTTAGTGGATAGCATATCCAAAAACAGAATAATTGGATGTTTCTACCATCCAAAATTAACTTTTTTTTATATGATCTGTAGGAAGAAAACAAAATCATGTTTTGCTCCATGTGATCATGAGATGGAAGACATAATTTGGTCCATTAGATTGGCAAGCACGTGCCCCATGATATGGTACAGGTTTGAAGAAATTATTTGCACACATTCATGTCACTTGTTTAGAATGGTGAAACAAGAGACATGTAGCCTACCCCCAATAGATGGGACAAGATTTTCTGTTAGATTGAATGATCAATGTATCTATACAATTTCACTAGCGCGCTAGCGCACACACTAATGATTCAATTCTATGGAAAAACATTTCTCCACAAATATGATCCCATGCCTTTCATTTGACGTTGATGACTGATAAATGCCCCAACATTCAATCCTTGAGTATCATGAAGAATATGAGTTAATATAGTAATTTATTAAGAACTCAATCATTGAGATGCAAATGAGAACCTGAGTTCCATATTTTCTATTCTAATTCTTTCGACGTATAGATCTTCTGCATCTGCATCTGCATCGGTGCATATTTCGTCATTTTTCTTTGGATCGTTCCGGCGTCGTGTACTCTGTTTTCTAGACAGAACTCGTTGCAGTCTGAAAGCACCATAACCACACAAAAGAGGGGGTAAGTTGAACTTGCTTAAGAAGTTTTCATCAATAAAAATATAGTTCTAACAGGATTCAGTATAAAATCAAGTAACAGTTATGAGAAATATTATCCAGTTCATGACATCTTAATCTCTATTTTGGGACTGTTATTTCTTTGGAGCAAACTTTTCATTGAGTTTAAAAGGATATTTTTTGAAAAGTTTCTATTTAGGTGGGATTCTATATGTTCCTCTTGAGCTGTACTTGTTATTACTTTACTTCCAGGTAGTTCTTCTCAACTACCTTTGTAAATATCATTTTAATCAATAAATTTATACTTATAAAAAAATCCATTTACCTTCTAAAGTAAGACCTAATTTATAAATATATAGTTTGGTTATGACTTATGAGAGAACATTTATATATCCCAATATAGAACCTAGGGATTGAACCTTTGGCTCAATTATTGGACGGTGGTGTCACAACCATAAATTACAGGTTCAATACAAGATAAATAATTACCATATTGTAAGTGTAACATTTCAAATTTTAACTAATTTTAGAATGAATATCTTATGCTCTCTCTTTTTTTTGGGTAACAAGCAAGGTTATGAACACTTCAAATATGTAAAACTACTCTAATATAATCCCAAGAAAAATAACCTTTCATTAATATCCCGAGAAGAATTAATATTCTATTGTACAAACTAAGTAGTAACGTACCTAGTCACTCTAAGAAGCCATGCCCATAAACGTGCAATGATCATATCCACTTTCTCCATGAAAAAGTAATCGGTTGTGCGATCAATTCCAATGCCTCGACGGAAGATTATGTACTTTTCATGTACCATGCATCCATATTAGTATATGGTTTCAAAGATATAATATGAAATAATACCTTTAAAGTTACACAAAAAGTAGAAAGAAAGATCACAGAAGTATTTTAATATAAAAATAATATCAGATGAATCGAATGGGCTTAGACCCATAGCTCAGTTGGTTTGACACATTGCAAAGCAACTCTGAGGTCGTGGATTCAAGTCCATTTTATCCATCCAAAAAATTAAAATAGAAGAAGAAGATCAGATGGCACAATCATCAACATTGAGAAATTTGTTGCATTGCACTGTTTGTAACTGATGTTATAACATGATTCAAGTGTTTTACTATTTTATTCATAAAGATGAGCAAGCCTTTTTCTATTTTTCTTCTTTCCCTCCCCACATATGTTACATGAAGTCGAAAGGACAATTCAGCACTACTTTAAATTAGTAAAAAAGGAACCTGTAAGTTGCAAGGAACCTGTAGGATAGATCATAATAAAGGCCTAATATCTGCTTAATCAATATGTGTGACACACAGAGAACACGGACCCACAATTTTATGGGCCCCACCATGGAGATATCTCATGTTAGAAACATTCCAATTGGTTGATCAAAAGTTGAGAGATGTAGCAAAGAGCTCAAGTACTACTTACAGGTGTTGTAGGTTAGATGCCATCAACCAAATACCTGGACTGCTATACTCAGGTGCATAAAACTATTTTTCTGGCAATGATCGGTGGGGCCATAGAATGGGGTGGAGAGAAGAATGTTTGATGGTGATGAGGAATTTCTAATGTTGTGAACCCCTCTGTGAGTGAATGTGCACTCTAGAGGAAGGAAGGTGTTGCAGCCAACCCTATGTTGTAAGCAAGGATTTGCATGGATGTTTTTTGGTTTTGATTATTTATATTCTTAGAAATATGTAGCAGAGAATTCAGTACAAATGGTAATTATGGTCACCTGCTCAGTTAAATTTTTTGGCTTAGGATAACTCTTAGCTGATGGAATCAAATGTGCCAGCACTTCTTTTTTTTTTTTTTTGGAGGGGAGGTAAGTAAAGATATTTCATTAAAATAGTGATCGAGATGACCGGCTAAGCATACAAAGCAACACCCACAAACTTTACTACAAGGATGAGATACAGCAGACCCTATCCCATGTTACCAAGAAATCCTCAATAAGTACCCCTCTAAAATCCTTGAATACCTTACACCAGATAAACAAGAGACTCAAAAAATGTTATATTAGCCTCCTAAAGAGACTCGATGTAGGGCAGGTGTAATCTTAAGTGAGATAGATATCCTTATGGCAGGCCCAACAAGCACCTCATAACCCGTTTATGCCAAAAGCAATCAAACATCATGATGCTACAAGCTTCTAAAATCAGTTTTAAAGGAATACCTTATCGGCAAAATCAGGGAGATCTTCCCGAGGATGCTCCGCAAAATACCTCTTCAAAAGCTTGTTGTCAAGCTACACAAAATAGTAGGGTTACTTTGAGGAACATAATAAAACATCTCATGTCAAAATGGAAATTCTCATATATGCATTTAACAACAACGATATGTGTGTTTGTTCCCTGTAATTGGGATAAGATGTAGAGGATGATGATAATGCACCCATACATGTGCACAATGGAGTACTACAGATATATTGTATATTGTATACACCTTGGATTCATCTACTGTGATAGGAAGATTTAGGAGATATTGTGCGGCGTGTGCAACTTCAATCTCATCACGAGTAGTTATTTTGAAATTGCTCTTATCCATCACCTGCATTTAAAAAGAAACAAAAAAACAACATTTAACATTTAAAAAGAAAGACCAATAAGAAATCCATCCCGATAATTTTCCAAAAAACAAATGAGAAAACATAACTGATTCTATGGTGATGGATGGGGCAACAAAAGAAAATGAGGTGAACTGCAATACATAATTTATTGTGCGTCATTCATATTGACCTACTATATGGTTTTTTTTATTTTTTATTATCAGTAAGCTAAGGCTATAAAGGACCTACTATAGGTTATGTGAATCTAAATGTGTAGATAAGTCAATTTACATTCATTCGCAATAATTTTGATGGAGTAATGACACATCTTAGGTAGAAAGTGGTAGGATATTTGATTGAGAAACATTTTCCTTACTAACTTAGTAAGATTTTAAGCCTTACTAAGGGTCATTATGCTCCAATAGATTACCAAATCAGCAATCCAACACCACAGCCCTCTAAGTTTCTTCAAAAAACTCAGATAAAAAAAAAAATATTTCAATAAGCAATTTCTTTTGATCTTGATCCAAGGTTTTGAAAATAGACGGCTACCGAACTTCCACATAACTCCCAAACTTAAAATTGAAATTCAACAGTGAAAATAAACTTTTTTGGAAGAAGAAAAAATTCAAAGTTCATAGAATTTTGCCCTTTACAACCATGAAGAATCAAATCATGTTTTTGGATGCCAAAAGGTAAGCCCAAGGACCCTTAGTGAGGATAAAATCCGTACTAACTTAGTAAGGCTAGAAGGATAGAATCCCAATTGTAAAAGTTGGCGAGGGATTTTTTATGGAATGACAGATGTGGTAACCGAAAGTTTCATTTGATGAACTAGAAGTTGGTGTGTCAACCTAGGAAATTGAGTGGTCCGGGAATTAGAAGGTTTAGGTCTATTAATAAAGCTTTGTTGGGTAAGTGATTGCGGTATTTTTGCATTGAAAATGAGGAACTTTGGAGGAAGATTGTTAATGCAAAGTTTGGTGAGGATCCGCTTGGTTGGGGGTGTCGGCCAAGTAGATTACCATTTAGTTGTAGTGTTTAGAGAGGTATTTCAACCATGGGAGATGTTTTGGGGGAGCATGTTAGGTTTAAAGTGGGAAGAGGTGATCACATTCGTTTCTGGGAGGATAGATGGTGCAATGATACTCCTCGTTATTTTTTATTTCCCAGGTTGTATGCGTTTTCCTTGAGGAAAAGAATGCTTGTCTCTACCTTTTTGGTTCTTTATGAGAGGGGTGAGTCGTCGGATCTTGGTCTTAGAAAAAGATTGAATGATTGGGAGATTGCGGACGCTATCTCTATCTCGGATCTGCTAATTTCCATGGGAACTTTGCTGGATCGTCGAATTTTAAAAGACAATAAATAAGGTCATTTTTCTGTCAAATCTTTATATTCGATTTTGGAAGATAACAATGAGGTTTTTTTCCATCTTTCTTGATTTGGAACTCCAAGGTGCCTACAAAAGTGTCATTTTTCATGTGATTGGCGGCTTTTAATAAGCTTCCAACGATTAACTCTCATCTTGATTGATTTTTATTGCTTGTGCAAATCGAGTGGTGAATCTGTGGATCGTGTTTTTATTCATTGTGAGGTTGCCTTTGGTGTTTGGTCCAATTTTCTTTAATTGTTTGAGGTTCCATGGTGCCTTACGAGTTCGGTTCTCTCCATCCTATTTAGTTGGAAGGCCCCTTCTTCTTTTGGCAGGTGGAAGATTTTGTGGAAGCTAACTTCCTTTGCAATTTGTTGGGGTTTGTGAAAGGAAAGGAAACATGCGCACTTTTGAAGGGAATGAGAGTAACATGCAAGAACTTATTTTTAGTATTCTCGTTTTGTTATTCTTTTGGTGTAAGTAATTTAAGGAGTTTAAGGGTTTGTTTTTCGAAGATTTTCTGTTAAGATGGGAGAGTGTAATTAGGGAGTATTCTTTTTGTTTGTTTTCTTTGCTTGTCTGTTGTGCTCTCATTTGTGGACATCTTGTCTTCTTCTCAACAAAATTTAACTTATCAAAAATATATATATATATATATATAGTAAGGCTAGTCGGACTCTATTTGATTGGACAAAGTCTCCAACACCTGTAAATTGAAGACTCTCATAGTCTATGACAAAAAATTAGGTTCCCCTATATGTGATTGAGTGCTATATACACAACTAAAATAGAAGTTGCAATAATGTAGTGTCCCTTCTGCAAAAAAAACCTGAAAATGGAATGCAAAGAACCACATAAATTTTTTAAGTCTTGGTCAAATTGGCATCCTAGAATCAAAACTTGGACAACTTAAGTTAGATTTTCCTAGTACACACCAATTAACTCGAGAGCTAATTTGAAGTGTCAAACATATTGATCCTACAAACTCCAAAAGATAACATGCCCACTTCATACAGCTGATCCCATGTAGTAGGAGATAATTTTTAGTTCATAGATGTACATAACATAGAAAACATGTAAGTAGATAAGATGTACGTACCAAGATTATAAAAACAGCACAATAAATATAGCTGAAAGCATGCCGTTTGATAACTTAATATCAACTCTAAAAATGATTAAAATAGCATAAATGCAAGCAGACTGATAACTTAATATCAATTCAAAGGCAAGTGTCTTTGTGTCCAACATGCATAATGACACAGATGGATGAAGTGGAAATATTTTCAAAAAGAAGTCTACTTGTCACATCAGTAAACAAGTTGTCTTTTTTTCTTTTCTTTTTTGAGTGTGGGTGGGGGCCCGCCGGGGGCGGGGGGGTGGGGGGGGGGGGTGGGTTTGTTGTAGGGGTAAGAAAGTGGGTTAGTAGCTAGTAATTAGTAGGTGAAGGTGGGCTTTGAACCCAAGTTGTAGTATCTACACTCAAACTTTAACCAACTTAGCAAGCAGTCACCTTAGGAAAGTCCATTTTCTATGATATTGCTGTGTCACACACCATGTTGCACCCATGTATGATGAACCACACACATGCCTATATTTTACCAAAGAAATATTTAATTTATTCAAATATTTTTTTCAGCTATTATCTATATACTTTTATATGATTAGTGTGTATAAGCACATCTTAATACAAACTTTCTAATCGTATGCTAACATGAATCAAATTATTCAAAAGAATATGTCTCTTCAACATATGATATGAACTACAAGGATGTGTCAACATATAGAGCTTGTGGGCGTTAGTGTGTCCCACACTTTGTACCCACCCATGTCAGATACCGATACATGTCCCTCTCTTTGTTCCATAAACTCTTATAGATATGGTACACAGTTTGCTAACGTAGACAACTGACCTCAAATAAGTGCATCATGAAATTTTGTTCAAGAACGTCAATCTCTTGGGGAGATAGGTTCTGTTGCTCCAATTTTTTAGCTCCATGGATTGGATCGAAGAGGGAGTACAATTGCTACAAACACAATATGCACACAGTTCATAATTAAACACCAAACAGGAAGGAATCAATCACGAAACGTTTTTAACCATAGTTAAATATATGGATTAAAGAAAATGTAGGATTCAACCCATACCATCAGATCCTCAAATTGTAGAAGATACCAAGATCGAATTATGTACTCAACTCTCTTGCAGAGTTTCAGAAATTCGGCCCGGTCAGAACCATGTTCTGTAAGATAACCGAGAACTTTTAAACATCAACATCCAATTACCCAATTATGAGTAAAATGAGAAACATAAATCACAAACTGAACAAGTAAATCTTCACTTCAACATAGAAATTCTCAAGAAACTATTTCGAGTTTTAAATAAATAGTATCAATGGCCCTCATGATCACAAAGAAAAATGCATAAATTCCAACCCTATAGGGTGAAAATTTCTAAATTGAGGATTGCTTCAAGGGCGTGAAGGCTAAAACAATTGAAAAGCAGAATACCAAAATCAAACAGAAGCCACAATTCAAAAAAAAGGGTTATAATCTCAACAACTCATTTCGAAACTAAATAAATCTTCACTTCAACATAGAAATTCTCAAGAAACTATTTCCAGTTTTAAATAATATAGTATCGATGGCCCTCATGATCACAAAGAAAAATGCATAAATTCCAACCCTTTAGGGTGAAAAATTCTAAATTGAGGATTGCTTTAAGGGCGTGAAGGCTAAAACAATTGAAAAGCAGAATACCAAAATCAAACAGAAGCCACAATTCGAAAAAAAGGGTTATAATCTCAACAACCCATTTCGAAACTAAGAAAATCAAACAGAAATTGGCTCAAGAAGCCGATTTTGAATTTAAGAAAACTGAAAAAAAGTCTGCAAATAGAAACAATTCAAGATGAGAGTGGAGAAATCAGAATAGAATAAAACATAAGACACACATCTCAGAATCAACTAAATGATTGAAAATTCCAGACAATAAATTTAAATTTCAAAAGAAAGAAATAAATAGAGAGATCTGTACCAACAAGGTTAGCCAAGGTCATAACAAGCTTTGGCTTCATAATTGGAATAACGGATTCCCGCTCCAAACGAATCACATCTTTGTTCTTTTTATTCATCTCTGCAACAACTCTCTCTCTCTCTCTCTTAGACTACAGTAGAGTAACAAAGAGACAGATCAAACGAAGGGTTTTATTTTGAAATTTAAGGATTTCACGCTTAAAAATAACGCCCACAGACGGTGAAACGCACACTTGATTTAAACGAGAGACGTTTGTTTAGTTTCAGATTTTACATTCTGCCGACACGTTTTCCTGATAGATTAACACACCAAACAACCCCTCTGCATTTTGCATTTTAGATGAATAATGCTGAAGTGACTTCAAGCTAGGACCTCACATCACACACACATTGATGTGAAAATAGGAACCATAGATTCTTTTCCTCGAGAAATAAGTGAAAAATATCTATGATTCGTATCCACTTTCACATCAAGGTGTGTGATATGAAGTCCAATCTTAAGGTTACTCCAATACGACTCATTTTAGATTTATGCCTGAAAATGCCGGCTCTAAAGTTGATCTTTTGTTGGAATTATTGAATTATAATTTTTAATCAGCCATATCAACCATGGTTTTTAAAAACGTAATTAGGGGCACCAACCATATTAATAAGGCTACTCCAAACAATTGAAAACTAAACTCTTTTACTTAAATTTTACAATGATTAGAGCACCCCACCATGTTGACACACCTCCAAAAGTTTTTTTGGCCCATATCGACATGTCAACCAAAAAAAAATAAAAAATAGGGTATTTTGATTATTTGGGATGCCTGATCGTCAAAACAATTTATTGGGGTGCCTCGGGTTAAGGAGGTGCCCTAATTGATAATTGGCGTGCTTTCCATCAATGTTGAGTTGACTCATTTAAGATTTTAAAAATATCATCTCAATCATTTTGATCTTAAACAATATTTGTAATTATAATGCCATTCATAATTTTAAAATTTGTTCGAGGGACCAGTGTAAAATTGTAATTCATACATCATATTGATTCATTTGATTCGAGATGACTCATCCCAATTAATACGGATTGAATCAATTGGATTTGTTATTGTTTAATATAAAATAATTAATATTTTTATAAATCAAATGTTTAAAATCTATATAAAAAAATTTAAAAAAAAATATTGAGACTGAGTCCATATTAATTTATTGTAATTTTATTTAATAAATAAATATATAAATAGTTTTGAATTAATTTAATTGTGTAGTTTCAACCATAGAATGATCAGCTAATTAAGAAGTCAAAGCCATTATTGAGTGTCCCTGAAGCCACAAGTGTCGAGACTCTCATAGTTATCTAGTACTTTAAGCATAGGATTGGGTGCACACATCTATCCCATCTGTAGCGACACGTGGATTGTAAATTGTACATTGTGGACGTACCCTACAAGACCTATATGGGCTCTGTAAAGTGGGAACAAGAACCTAAAAGTAACTGTAAACTATAGTTTGAAAAATGGGAGAATTACTTACCAAACATGGATCAAGGGATGTTCAAATTGTGAAGATCGACAAATCGAATCATTGGGCACCAATCATCAGGGTCTAGCCGGGGTCTATATTTTACAATCATTGATCTCGACGTTTAAACTTTGAACATGAATTATAGAGATCAATGATACAATTTGCCGAGATGAGGAAATTTGAATCTTGATCTTGACTATTCGAGTTAACCATTTGTAGGCGTGAGGAGGCATTAAGAAATAAAGATTTTTACAAAGCGTGTCATTAAGATAATAAAAAAATAAAAAAGAATTATCAACGTATTTAGAAGCCTTTTGAAAATTGTTCAATACTGAGATGGTGCATTCTAGTATTCAAAAGCAAAGCCAGGATTTTCCTATTGAGGGGGGCAAATTATTGTTGTTCGATAGGGTTGAAGAGCATGAATTTGAGAAGAAAATTCAATGATTTTTATTAAAGGTTGAAGAAAAAGGTATTTAGGTCACTTATCATTAGTCTATGATAGAAGACCTGAGTAAAGGAGCAACAATCATCTTTCCGGATTAAGAGGGACTCTCTCTTATTTATTCTCGACACACAATTATCTATGAGTTAAAAGTACTTCTAAATGCCGAGGGCGTTGTCATGTAAGTTGTATATGCATGTACGTGAGACATTTGGGAGTATCACACATATCTTGCATGTTTATGTTTAAAAAA
Organism: Akebia trifoliata; assembly: GCF_017979445.1. Taxonomy (NCBI): domain Eukaryota; kingdom Viridiplantae; phylum Streptophyta; class Magnoliopsida; order Ranunculales; family Lardizabalaceae; genus Akebia; species Akebia trifoliata. The sequence continues at coordinate 449,557 of NC_141377.1, forward strand.
AATGAGATAATATATTTATTAGGTACTTGTTTACACATTATTAAAGAGTTTGATAATTCTTATGAAGTTAACTTGTTCTAAAGTGACAAGTTTAGCAAGGACAACTAGGAGCACCATAGTGGAGTACTTCCTCATATTCCGGGAGGCATTTAGGAATAACAACACCACGGAAATCTAAGATGGCGTTTGGATAGGATTCCTTTGTTACTTTTGACTCTTGCGGGGAGTTAGAAGTCGTTTGGATAATTTAGATAAACAACTCTTTCGAAAAATTACTCCGCGCAAGAACAAAAAATTGCTCTTTATGAAAAAGTCGTTAAAACCTACTTCTCAATTTCGCATCTTGCGGGGAGTAATATTCTAACAGCTTATTTTATCGAAATACCCCTAACTTTATTAAATTTTCTACGAAAATACCCCCATTTTATTTTCGCCCTAAATCAGACGAAGAAGGGTAACTCGCCCCCTTCTTCTTCTTTTTTCTTTGTTCTTCTTCTTCGTTCTTGCTTGCAGTCATTCGGCCAAGATAACAGGTGCTTCGCCCTCCCTCTCTCTCTCTCCCCAAATCAACTATCTGATTATGCTCTCCTCCTCTCATTCTTCCGATTTTTCTATTTTTTTTTTCACATATTTTTCTTTATTTCATCGTAGATTTTTTTAAATAAATAAATTATTTAAATTGTCTGAAAATTTACAGAGGGAGCTAAAGATCGATTCGTCTCCTCACCAATCTTGTTTCTCTTCAATCCCTGTAAGTTCATCTTTTTTTTTCTCTCTACCTTTTTATTCTTTAATTTGTTTTTTTTTTTTTTATAAAAAAAATTGTGATCTTTTATTTATTTAAACGATTTATTTGTTTCAATCATCTTTTGTGTGTGTGTGTGTGTGAATGAACTTTAGTTCTCTTGGGTGAAAATGAAGAAAAGATGATGTTGAAGAAAAAAAATTCTAGTCCTGTGAAGTGAGATTCAATTTTAATTGATTAACTGTAAGATCTAGAAAACTGGATTCAGGCTATATGCAGCAGTTGCATTAATCTTGTGGCTATGATTGAATGCCATTACTTTTGTTTGTTTACCCATAGCTCAGTTGGTTTGACACATTGCAAAGCAACTTTGAGGTTGTGAGTTCAAGTCCAGCTTTACTCATAAAAAAATGCCTTTACTGAAGTGAGAAGTAGTTTGTTTTTGTCTGTTCAAGAAAAAATATGCTATTTTTTAATTTTCAATTTGTATGTTTCAGATCAAGTCACCTAAGAAGAGCTTGAGGATGGCTTGGTGATAAACTTGCTTGACAGGCCAAGTGTTCTATTTCAGGTATATCTGCCACATATAATTAGTTGCTAGCTTCATCATTCACTACTTGCACTCGTGAGTTCTTTCCGAGAGGCAGATTATGAGAGAAATATTTTTGTTGTTGGTGATAGTTCTACTATTCCTCATGAGCTTGTGAAAATTATTTTCAATGAAGTAACATGTAACTATATACCCGAGTAATTGGTTTTCAGTAAAGATAATGATTAAGAGAATTATATCGATATAAATTACCTGAATATCAACATTAGATTCATAAACTTTTCGTAATTAGTATCACGGTGGCATTTTACATTTCCCCACATTCAACAATGACACATGCGAGTTTAGGACGGTTGGTAGGGAAAAGTGAGAGTATGTTGTTATATGACATGTTTTCCCTCAGTCTTCTCTTAGATTGAATCTAACAGTATTCTTGTGAGTTGTGAAGGATTGTACTTTGGGGAGGGCAAAAGAATTGGACCGGCTCTCCTAACCAGGACCCTAACACTTAGGTGTTAAAAGCACTGGCCTAGGCGTTGCACACAATATAGTGTTTTTCAATACACAAGTGAAACTCATAGATCCTTAAATAACTCCAATAAATTATTTTCAACTGATTCCCTTCTTTCATTCAGGTTAATCTTCAATATAAATAGCCTCAATAAATTATCTTCAACCAATTTCTCTCATTTATTCATGCTTGAAGCCATAACTATCCCATTTATCTATTTTCAGGAAGGATTGTCAGTAAAACATATCTCACTCCTTTCCAAGAGTGGGAACTATGTCCTTGAAACACAAAATATATCCTGTCTTTTTCTTGTTAGCATTCTATGGCAATGCTTATTATTACATTTTTTTTTTTTAAATTCTCGTCTACATATTATTTTTATTATTTAATTCGTCTGCAATATATAAACAAATAAATAAATCGATCAATTGCTCCTTAAACATTGTCTAGGCATCATCTAACGCTTTTGACTACACTGGCTTACTTATAATGTCATGTCCAAGTGAAGTGGGGATAATTCATTTCTGTCGCCATAGCTTTGTTAGAGAAGTGTGGAGCATCCTTTTTCCGTCCCGTTGGGAATATTTTGGACTATTCCTTATGTGATAAGGAAGCTTCACTCATGGAAAGAGAAAAAAAACATATTTTTCAAGGAATAGAAAAGGACACTGAGCCAATTGGGTAGAAAACAAAGCCCCTTCAATTTTTCTGGTCTTCTGTTTCATAAGAATGTAGAGTTCTTCATTTTAAGAACTTCCTTTTGATGATGGTTGTTGTAAGGCGACAAGGTTTGCACGTATTGTACTAAACACCAATGATGTCAGAACAATGTTAACCAAGAATATTGAGTTAAGCATTGACCTTGTACTTGACCACAATATGAACACTACAATTTTAAACTTTAACTGAATGTAATATTGTGACACTAATTTGTGGTTCCATCATAAAGGGAACTCCTAGTGTTACAAAGAAGACAAAGGGGGTACATAATTAATGCAATATAACCTGAAAATAGTAGAGAACTTACAAATAACTCACCTTCTTTATTGCTAGCCAACCTTGTTTCCATCTCTCATCACCATCATCTTCAGGCCAATGTATTCTTGAACTTTTCATTTTGCTCCTAAGTTCATTTATCTATCACAAAATAAAATAAATAATACCAAAATCAGAACCCAAGACTTCGTATCGCCGTATTTAATGTACCCAGGACTTTGCATTACCCTAATTAATGTGCCCTACTACTTGATGGACTTTGTAGTTAGTTGCTTTTTTATATAAGCTTAGGACTCATTGTATGTAATCAAATCTATTAACACTTGTGTTCATTTTTATCTTCCATAGTTATGTGTTCTAATTTATATTTCTTGATGAAAAGTTAGTTCTTCAAGTGTTGTGTAATATGAAGTTTTACTTGTTGGGATGAACAAGGACTTCTGATTTTTCAAGAAATCCTTATTATAACATGGGCTTGTGATTTACCAACAATGGATGAAGAAGGCACTCTAACCATATCCGTAGTTAGAAATCTCAGTATTATTTAGCAGTAAGATGATAGAAAATTATAGTGTGATACACTTGGAAAGGTAGAAAATGCTTCAGTATGCTTCAATTCAAAGATACATCATACTAACCCATGTTCAATATTGAAATGTTAAAAATAACATGTCGGTGACATAATAAAATAATAAAAGTTGAGGATATGATAAACCATCAAATACGAGACCTTAGAATATATATATATATATATATATATATATATATATATATATATATATATATATATATATTACCAATGGGGAAGGAGCTTTCATTTGTAAGATAGTTCCTTGTATTGCTTGGAGTTTTGAAAGGTCGCCGCCATTTACAAGCCTATTGAAAGAAGAAACCTTGTTTGCTAGATCCTATGAAAGACCAAATTAATATTCATAAAAGTCAACAGAAAGCCCATAATTAGAAAGTTGATCACATGACAATGCCAAATCAAGATGAGACAATCACATATAAAACGATTGATTTTTTTTATGTGCGTATAAAGGGTTCATATAAATGAGTGGAGCTAGCCCCTAATGATGTTGAAGGCACTCATAATTCTTGTTCTTGGAACCTTTGATATGGACTAAAAGAGTTTTATTTCATTATTTTTCATTTATGTGATTTCCCAGGCAAGGACAAACCCAATAAAATATTCAAAGGGAGCTAAAGATCGATTCGTCTCCTCACTAATCTTGTGTTCTCTTCAATCCCTGTAAGTTCATCTTTTTCTTTTTTTTCTCTCTATAGCTTTTTATTCTTTAATTTGTTTTTTTTTTTTTTTAAATTGTGATCTTTTATTTATTTAAACGATTTATTTGTTTCAATTCGTAATCTTTCTGTTATTTGTTTGAATTTAGTTTGGTAGAATAATTTGTGTATATATATATATATATATATATATATATTTTAAATTAAATCTTTTTTGTTGAAAAAGAGATCGAATTAAATTAAGTCCTGCTACACTTTCTATTAAGTTGTCCTTGCATTTATTTGAACATTGCATTTGTTTGTGGTCATATGATGAGTTCATCTGGACACTGACTCATTCCATCTCAGTTGAGGCAAGGGGTCGAAATGAGAAATTTTGATTTTTGTCTCGAGCTCATCTTATCATTGTCTCAATTTCTTCACTATTAGTCTATTATGAAACTACCTCCACCAAGAACATGTTGATCCACAGTTACCATTATGGAGGTGAGACTTGCATAGCCAGCAACTCAACCAAGATAAACAACTCTTATTGTACCTATGTTTCACTCCAACACCAACACCACCTTAGCAACCTCATCATTGTATTTAATTACTATGCAGACTGCAACGCATCACGAGGCACAATGACATGCGATTCCACACCCTTTTCAAACATCCAAGAGTACTCCAATTCATGTGATAAACCCGACATATCTATCATTTCTCTTCTTTTTTTCTTCAAATCTTTATGTTTTAAATTTATTTTGATTAGTTTTCCTGGTTGTTTTTCTGCCATATCTCTTCATAGATTTTTGATTTGCCCTTAAAAATCTCATTGTTGTAATAGGAAAAAAAAGTGTCCCTGAATTTATTATCGTCCAAGTTTTGTCAATTTACTTTAATTGTTAACAGAAAATATCTGAAAACCAACGTAAGAGAAAAGAGTTGACTACTGAATCAGACAAAGCAAAATTTGTTTGGACTCGAGAAATTCACAAGACATTTATCGATATATGTCTTGAATTTGTCCAACAAGGTCGTAGAAATGGCCCTACTTTGGAGAAACAAAGTCGGAAAGACCTTTGACAGGAGCTTAAGAATAGAGCAAATGTACACGTTGAATTGAAACTACTTAAAAACCATTGGAATAAAACCAAGCTTGATTGGAAGAGTTGGAATGGTTTGATGAATATGAGTGGTATTGGATATGACAGAGTAAGGAATGTCATTGTTATGGACGATGCTTGGTGGGCTGATAAGTTGAAGGTAATACTCTAACCTAGTTTATCAAATTGTAATTATTCTATCAAATATTTATATTAATATTTATTCTTTTTTATAGACCCATTCAACTGAGAGTAAATTTCGTTCCAAGGGACTCGAATTTGTTCATGAGCTGGACCTTATATTCGGTGGGACTACATCTACTAGTTCTCATGCCCGATCTCCTGTAATGAATTATGAGTTTATTGAAGAGAATTTGGATGATGATAGTCCTAATTTGGTTTCTGAGACTCAATCAGAAGTGCAATCCGAGACCCAACTTCCACCAAATATATCTCAAAATACAGATAATCTTCAAAGTGAGAACATAACTCGTGCACCTTTAAGAAGAACATCATCTGGTAGGGAATCCCAGTTACGAAAGAAGAAGGCAACCAAAAATAATTATATATTTGAAGAACAGTTTGGTCAACTTGTTTAGGCTATTAAGGATAAGGGAAAGACTAATATCGCAGATTGCGTTGCGTTATTAGATGAATTATCAAATGATATTTCATCCATGAGTGAATTATATGGTTGGGCATGCGATAACTTTGAAAAAAAGAAAGGATTCAGAGATATGTTCTGTTGTTTTAAGATGAAAGAGGCGCGCCTACAGTGGTTAATGGGTAGAAGGCAAAGGGCAATTGGTGGTAGTTCTGGTGGTCATAGCGATATGAAGGATTTATCTATGTCGGATGTTTTTCATCTTTATCTATGTCAGATGTAATGGAGATATTTATGTTTTTTTTATTGGATGTTTTTTATCTTTATCTATGTCGGATGTAATGGATATAGTTATGTTTTTTGTTTGATGTTTTTTGTCTTTACTTATGTCGGATATTTTTTATTTTTATCTATATCAGATGTAATAGAGATATTTATGTTACGTTTAAATCCGTATTGATTATTGGTAGATCATGGTATTTTGGTTATTTATAAGTTTGATTTTTGATATTTTATAATATATTTGAAAACAAACAGACTTGATGGATTCATCGTCGGATGCATTTTTTATGTATTCATCATCAGATGAAGAGGTGATGGATTTATCGCTAGCTGAGAAAGATTCATTTTCGGATGATGATTTTGAACTATTAGCAATTGGTATGGTAGTAAGCCAGATTTTACCTCAACGAGAACATATTTTAAATAAACAACCAAAGGCAAATTGTGATTTTACTGGGGAAGATTATATAAAATATGTTTTATCAGGAAATAATTCTATATGTCATAAACAATTTAGAATGGAGAAACACGTTTTTCACAAATTATTATCATTTTTCGCGACGAGGCAAACCTAAAAAGCACGAGACGCGTTTCTTTACAAGTCTCTTTGACAATGTTCCAATGATATTAGGACAAAATGCAAGTATGAGATTGACTGCTAATCGATTTCAACATTCAGAAGAGATTGTAAGCAGACATTTTCATAGAATTTTGGAGGCGGTTCTACGTTTATGTAGGACTCTTATCGTACCCCGATATTTGAATGAGATCCCTCCTGAAATTCAGACTAGTCGAAGATACTAGCCTTTATTTAAGGTAATTTATTACATTTTTTATTATTAACATCAATATATATTTTTTTAATTGATGCATTGTCTTATACATTATTATTTCAACATGAAGGATTGCGTGGGAGTGATAGATGGTACTCATATAGGAGCACGTGTTCTTGCAGTAGATCAACTTCGTTTCTTAGGTCGAAAGGGCATAATATAGAATGTGTTGGTTATATGCTCTTTCGACATGTTTTTTTCGTATGTCATGACTGGTTGGGAAGGACAAGCAAATGACTCAAATATATTGTTGAAAACTATCACTAATCTCAATTCAGGATTTCCACACCCACTAGAAGGTCGGTATTTAAAGTATTAATCTAAATAGTACTTTATTTACTTAAATAAGTTTATAATGATTATAGTTGTTCATTTTGATTGTTAGGTAAGTATTATCTAGTTGACTCTGGATATCCATTGATGGACGGGTATTTTGCACCATATAAAGGTATTTGTTATCATCTACAAGATTTTCGGAGAGGGGCATGGGAGAAAGGGAAGAAAGAATTGTTCAATCATCTACATTCTTTCCTACGCAATGTCATTGAAAGATGTTTTGGTGTTTTGAAGGCGCGATGGACAATTTTACGTGACATACATTCATATTCATTTGATACGCAACGAGATATTGTGATTGCCTGTATGAGATTACACAATTTTATTCGAAAAGAAGGTTTATCAGATGTAAAATTTGCCCAATATGATCAAGATGATTTTATAGAAGAAGGATTCACATCTTTAGATCATAGAAATCCAATTGTGCATTCACATCGTCAAACAAATAGGGTTATGGAACAAAAAAGAGAAGTCATAATAGAAGCTATAAAAGAGGCCTATAATCGGCATGATATTAATGTATAAGAATGACTTGTCTTAAATTTAGTACTTTAATTTAAACGCTGTTAAACATTTGACTTGTTATTCTTGTAAGTTGTTTTAAATTTATCTATTTTGATTTTTTTATGCATTTGAAATCTTTGATTGTAGTTTTAATGACACTTTGTTGTTCGTGTGGTTGAGAGTTGGTTATTATTACTGCTAGAAATAAAGAAAATAAAGGTAGAAAATTTTATCGGTATCCATCTTGGAAGGTAATAATTGTCAATAAGACATATGAATTTATCATATTTCTTTTACAATATATATATTTTTATTATAACCTAATGAAATTTATTTATTCTTTAATTCTATAATCATACTGGAGGATTTTTATGGACTGATGAAGTTGAATCTATTGACGAAGTTGATGTAACTGATATACTTGTGAAGAAAAATAGACAACAAAAGACCATGAATGATTTATTTTTTATGCATCAATAAGATGTAATATATTGCAGTTTATAACAATTTTAATTTTAATAGCTGTGTTAGTTATAATGTTATTTCTTAAATAGATATATGTAGATTGTATGTATGAGATTTGTTTAAGTATGAATATATATATATATATATATATATATATATATAAGGATTTGGTATGTTTGAGACATCTTTTATATATATGGTAATTCAACAGGTGATAGGTTAAACCATCCAATTTTTAAGGGAGGTGTTGTCAATTATTTTTTTAAAATTTGAGTATAATGGATTTAAACACATTATATTAATATTTAATATTTAAAATATTATATTATATTATATTAATATTTATAGTTAAAATGTCAAAAACAATATAGTTTGAAGGCATATTATGATACTAAAAAACAAAAAAACAGTAACTGGTATAATATAAGGGTATTCTGATTTTTTTTTTCTAGAAGTCATGAGAAGTCAGTATGGTTCCCAAACAGACTTCCAGCACAAAAGTACTTCTGCCAGTACTTCATAGAGTTGATTGCCAAACGCCCTTTCTGCACAGAATTACTTTTCCAGCTCCTCCACAGAGTACCCCAGCTCTTACTTTTTGGAACAGTAGTTCTACTCCTGGTATCCAAACACACCCCTAGGGTAATTCCTTCAATCTCTAATGATGGAATAACCATTCCCAAGATGGTAACTTCTGCTTCAACGATGCAAATTTCCCTCGGATTTACAATATTAATATGCGGCAAGAACTTCTCCCAACCTTTACTATCGTCCCATGTTGTGAACCAATTAGTAGCTGCAATATAAAAACAATAAACTTCTAAGCATACATCCATCCCAACAAAAAAACATAAATTGAATATATATATATATATATATATATATATATATATATATATATATATAGGGTCACGTTCAATGGCTAACTTTTTGGCAAAACATTTTTCAAAACATGAGTTAAAAGTTTTGGAATGGGCTGGTTTTTGGTGAGCATGATCTCTACAGTGAGGAGATCATCCTCACCAAAAATCAGCCCATTCCAAAACTTCTAACCCATGTTTACAAGTTGAAAAATCGTGGATCGTCCATTTTTTGTGAACTGTTTTTGATGGGATTAGAAGTTGTGGAATGGGCTGATTTTTGGTGATGATGATCTCCTCACTGTAGAGATCATCCTCACCAAAAACCAGCCCATTCCAAAACTTTTAACCCATGTTTTGAAAAATGTTTTGCCAAAAAGTTTGCCATTGAACGCTACCCATATATATATAGGGTCCCGTTCAGCAACAAACATTTTGGCAAAACATTTTTCAACACATGGGTTAGAGGTTGTGGAATGGGCTGATTTTTGGTGATGATGATCTCCTCACCGTAGAGATCATCCTCACCAAAAATCAGCCCATTCCACAACCTCTAACCCATGTTTTGAAAAATGTTTTGCCAAAATGTTTGTTGCTGAACATTTCCCTATATATATATATATATAAACCGGGGCAAGAAGTTTTGGAATGGGCTGATTTTTTGTGAGGATGATCTCCTCACCGTAGAGAACATCCTCATAAAAAATCAGCACATTCCAAAGCCTCTAACCCATGTTTTGAAAAATGTTTTGCCAAAATGTTTGTTGCTGAACGGGACCCATGCCATATATATATGAAAAAACAATTTAACATTAATAAATTTTCAAAATATGGGTTAGAAATTTTGGATTGAACTGATTTTTTGTGAGGATGCTCTCTATGATGGGAAGATCACCCGAAAAAAAAAAATCAGTTGAATCTGAAACTTCTAACCCCATTAAAAGTGATTTAGAATGTGGACCGTCGATTTTTTACCAATTTTTGTCAATAATTTGTAAATCACTTTTGATGGATTTAGAGACTTTGGATTGAGCTGATTTTTTGTGAGGATGATCTTCTCATCATAGTGACCATCCTCGCAAAAAATCAGCTCAATCCAAAACCTCTAACTCATATTTTGAAAGACCATTGTTTTTACATATGTTTTTACATATGTCCCTTGAACCACCCTCATATATATACCTCATGTGCCATAAGCTTATTAACAAGCTCGGGTATGAGATTCTAATCTACATTTTAAAGTTTATAAAGTCACTAAATAAAACTCAAGCCAAGTTGATTCAGTGCTCAAATTCATTTGAACCAACTCACTACGTAGATTAAAAACTTCATGTTATATGTTATATTCTTTGATTTAAAAAGAGGAATTAAAATAGAATAATTATTAATTTTAAAAAGATTAATTTTACAAACTTAATTTATTTGACTCATAAAAATCAACTTGTGACTTGACTCAACTCAGATCGATGAATTTTAAAACATGGGATCTATGCATATTGTTACCACTAGCTTGTTGTTTCTTGAGGTTTCGGTCCATTAGGCTCAAGGTGAAATCCACAAGCAGTTTTGTACCAACAGAATGTCTTGATGAATCAGCCAAAGCTAAAAACATAGAAACACTATTTCCATTTCCCTCCCCACGTCCATTTGGATAGAGCTCAATCTTCCTACAAAATATATACCAATTAATTGCCAACAAATTAAATTAACTAGTACTAATATGTATGTATGTATGTATGTATACCATTCGTGATTTCCAGCCATGAATACTTCAGACTCCGAACGACATTGCTTAAATCTTCTTTCATATAAAAGGTTATCAATCTTCCAAGTGTGCTTACTAGTGCTTGCTCCCTTTATCATTGAAAGACACTCGCCTACGCCTCTACTTCTTTCCTTGCAGACAAACACCTCCGCTCCAAACACACACACATCATCTACAAGGTATCCATTAGAAGGATCATTGAAAGTTCTAAGTGGGATGAATTTGTCGAAACCCCATTCAGTCTTCGTCGCATGGAAGCATCTTCCTGTCTCCTTGGTATCTAGGTAAGGTAATACCGATTAAAGAATATTTCCAAAAGAACCAAAGCACATCACCATGTCATCAGGTTTTTAAAACTTTGTCCGAGTCAATCGGTTAGGATTAGTTTCAATAATAAAAAAAATCATTTATATAAATAATTATTAAGAGCTTAATGTGTGATTTTCTTGGTGTCATATAATTTTATTTGATTTGCTTTCACTCAAAAGTTCAATCTTTTATAATATTCCTTTAGTATCCTGGCTCTTAAAGATCTTTCACCAAGTTAACATGGTTTTTGATTTTCCTAAAACTTAAAAATCATTATGATTGGTACAAAATGATATTTGGTGGAAGAGGATAGATACCTTGGACGGTTAAATACCATTCTCGAACTTGATTGATCAAAAATAACCTGAAAACCACGTTGACATCCCAATCAGGGGGTAGGGATTTTGTCTCTGATATTACCAAGTAAAGTGAGATATAGTCCCTAGCATTTTTCTTCTCATTTCCTTTTGGGTAGAGACACAAACTCCTGTAATTAAACACTAAATATATTTACCAAATATAATCTAATAGAAATTAAGATCCAAAAATATAATGAAACTTACTTCAATGATTCTGTCAGGTGCAAAAATAATTTAGTGCAGGATTGCTCTATTTGCACCTACCATTCAACGTAAGTACACCAACTTTATAACTGCACCTTAAATAATTATAACACTTTAACATACACATCTACACTATTAAGTGCACCTACTCAATTTATCTACCTGATTTCTTCTTCCTACCATCTTCATCTCCCTCTCATCCCATTGTTCTTTCTTCTCTCCTAACAAATGAACCAATCCCTTTCTTTGCTACAAATTCTTCTAGTTTTCTACTTTTTACCATGTATTGTAATGGTAAAGGGGTAGAAATTTATTTGAGATAAGATTTTACGGTTTTCCTTATTCTTCTCCTCTACTTTCAATTTTATCAGTTTTAAAATATAATTGAAAGTTTTAGTTATTTCATGTCAATAGTTCAGTGCATAGTTCGCAATTTGGTGGACGGAAAAAAATGATAAGGAAATAAATCGGGTACCATTTAGAATAGTGATGCACCGGCCGGTTCGTTGGAAAATTTGGCGAAAAAATGTAGCACGGTGAAAATACAATACGGAAAAAAGTTCGAGAATGATTCGGATACAACAACTTTTAAAACTTTCAAAAATTCGGATATATATATCATATCATATGAACTAATAATTTTAATCTACTAATAAAATTATCAATATTTAAATTAAAAATACCTTAAGTAAACAAATAAATAATCCACAATCACGTGCATCCAATAAAATTTATATTCACAATTAAAGATTTAGTTGTAATCCATCTAATAATTAATGTAAATGAAAAGTATAAAACATGATAGACTAATAAATGCCAAAATCATCATATCCCATGACCGAATTAAATTTAAAAAAAAAAAAAAAAAAAAAATTCTTGTCGTTTTTAAAAAGTTTTTACTGCGAAGTAGACAGAAATTTCACCATACGACGGACGGTCAACGAGTAAATTCCACGATGGGTCGATGGGGGCGATTTTCAACTTAAGATTTTTTTTCCCTTCTCTTGAGTCTTGAGTTTTGAAGTGAGAATAGGGAAATACAACGTGTTTTAATAAAACACTTATGGAATATATGTACAAATCACGATTTAGTCGTTGGAATTCAAAGGTCCGCGAATTAATCTGAATCTTTGAATCCAATGGCAGTTTTGATCGAGAAGAGTAATATACGTCTAATTTGTGTTTAATTCATGAATCAACCGCAAATTTACTAACTATGGTCCAATGTCGACATGGACTAAGCCATGAATCATGTATCTCAGGTAGTTTGACCCAAATAAATGAAAAAATTAAAATGATTGTGAGTCACATTATACAAATTATATAGTTTTAATGAGGAGTGAACCAACTTGATCAACCTGACTGACCCGTCGGGTTGAGGATTTCATACCCGAGGTCAGGTTAGGCGTGGGCACAGGTTGATACTCAACTCGGCCCAACCACCTGAGTTGCAACCCTACTATCTAATCAGTCAGCAAGGAAAATTGTACCACATGGCACAATAAAGAGATCTGGAATTGGGTATCCACACCCAACTTCCTCGAGTATAGGATATCATTATTGTAAACGCTAGTCAACAGCCATCATCAAACAAGAAAGAACATAAGAAACTGTACCATTTGTAACCACCAGCATCAAAAGTAGTTGTGTTGTATCTCTCTATAGAAGCCTTTGAGAGTAACAAAAATGACTCAATTTTGAATTTGTAGTGAGTTGGTAAAGCATCTCTAAACGATTTTGCTACTCCTGCCAAATAATAAATTAGATGTGTAAGTTGCATCTTGATTTTTTATGCGATGGACTTGAGTTCAAATCCCCACTTAGGGTCACCCTTAGGGATTTATCTCGAAAATTATCTGGCGCAGCTGGGTGGGGGACTGCATATGCCCGAAGTATTAGTCAGTTTCAAAAGAAAAAAAATTGAGAGGAATTCACTCGATCAGGCGAGTCAATCCAAGTACCGGTTCCTGCAACCTCCTACGAAATAAAATAAAATAAATATACCTTCTCCGTCGTCGGAAATAAATTCGGTGTTCATCATAGTGTTCCAGCACATGACCTCAATCAGAATGTTTATGTTGTTCTTATAAAGAAAATGGAAAGCCTTTTATTCTGCCTTGTGCTAATAAAAGCTTTCATTCTTTCTATATTCTTCCCTTCCTTAGCAAAGTTTTTCATTCTATCCTTGAGATTTAAGAAAAACTTTTATTCTATGTTAGGCTGAGTTGGACTGTACCTACCTTCTGATCATAAATAAAGAACTGAATTAATTTTGAATGGCTCAGGTCCCTTCACAACTCAATTTCTTTTCTAAAATAACGTCACCTTTGGATTCATGCATATATTATAATAGAAAAATCAATTAATTTTAGAAATCTGATAATATTTTAAATGGAAAGTAGAATTAATTTAATCAGGTGCATCCATATAGAACCATGATTTCCAAGTCAATTTGTGAGTTTTAGATTGACTCTATATAGGGGTGTCAATGGGTAGTCCAAAATTCGGATATTGGATTCGAATTTGGAGAGTTTTATATATTCAAATCCTTACCGGGTACGGATTCTAATATTAACATATCAAATCCGATTCGAAATAATATATAATATATATTATTTGATTTATTTATTTTTTATATATATATATATATATATATATAAAATAGGATTTTTTGAAATAATGAAAAATCAGTTGGATAAGGAAAAATTGTGTTTTTTATTTTATTTTATTTTAATGTTCAAATTATTCGAATTCTAATCGGATATTATCCAATATCCGATATCCGATAGGATAATCGGATTTGAATTCGGATGGAGTTTTAGACAATTCGTCGGTGTCAAATTCAAATTCGGATATTAGATAAAAATTTCGGATTCAGTTTTGGATATTACTATATGCGAACCGATAAACATCCGTTGACAACCCTAACTCTATAGGCATTTGAGTCAAAAAAATAAATAGGGTTGGTGTGCTGACTCCTTCCTTGTACCAACTAAGTTTGAATCCCCAACCAATCCTAACAAGTCTACTCATCATTTTTTTTTTTTCTTGTAGCTCCTTATAGTACTTTTGGTACAGTTGAGAGAATGCCACATTGAACATAAAATACCACCACAACCATCTTGGGTTCGTGCTTTGGATGAGATTTAGAAGTAAAAGAATCAACGGCCACTAAACTTTCAAATTTAAATGATTAGATTTAGTTTGTCTGTCGATGTGGTGCTCTTTCAACCATTCAAAACACTACGTCATATTGTGTGTTTTGTGACCGCACGATTGCGCTAAAAACGACTGCTAAAGGCTGTCGTTAATTGCGACAGTTTATAGCAGTCGTTTAACCGTCATTTCTACTCACATATAAATTATTAGCTATATATCAAGTATACTATATCAAATCTCTCTCTCTCACAGCTCGATCGTTATCTGTCTCTCGCTCTCGGACTCCTCTCTCTCTCTCTCTCTCTCAAATCGCTCGATCATATTCTCTCTCTCTCTCTCGCTCTCACTTTCCCACACTCATCTCTGTCTCTCACTCATCTCTGCCTCTCTCGATCACACTCGATCTCTCGTTCTCGCTTTCGATCTCTCACTCTCTCGCACTCTCTCGATCTCTGTCTTTGTATTTGTCTCTCGCATGCACTCTCTCTCTGCAACATCCAAGATCTAGGGTTTGTGAACTCGCTCCTAGATGTATCTCAAATCTACGAATCTTAAGTTGAAATTAGATCTAGGGCTTACGCACTCGGGTTGGTTTTAAGGTCTGATTTGCTTATTTTTCTATTGGTGGAGCTTTATATATGGTTTGATTGTTTTCAATTAGTGAAAAGAGATAGAATCGTACTTTAGTATTTGGGGCTTTGTTCTAGTTTTCACGTTTTTTTCCTTTCCTTTATTAGATTACTGTTTAGATAGCTAAAGTATTGATATAATGACCTGATGCTTGTTGTTCTTTTATTTTTCTGTCTAAATTTATCTTTTCCTTTTTTGTTTATCTATTTTATTCAAAGGTTGCATATTTTGTATGGTTCTTTTTGAATTGAGAAACATCTGTAACTTGCATCCATTGCAGAATGGGGGTTTCTCCAATCACCAGAGACTTAGTTTATTACTATTCAAAATTTAAATATGTTGAGGATGTTTTAATATTTTATATAGAGGTGACATGTGGGTGCACAAACCATATTTTGAGTTGGTTAAAAGGCCACTTTTTTATGAGTATTGTGGGATCAAACCCAGTGCATTATTGTCCATAGTTATGGCCATAAGATAACATCCTTGGTTTTTAGTTTTTTTTATTCAAGAGGTTCTGATATTTCTGTTTCCAGTATAGAAGAAAATTTAGAATAATGCAGGATAATTAATGATTTAAATTGTACTTTTGAACCCAAAAAAAAGACATGGAGTCCAACATTAGGTATCTGATAAGCGCCTTTGAGAACTCTACAATGCCAACACATCTATAATTCAAATTTATTAAACTATGAAGGTGATTTTTTTTTTCCTTTTAATTTGATCAATAATAAAAAGCAATATAAGAAAAGTAAAGCTTGATCGTGATTAACGACATAATAAATTAGCGTATTAATATCGATCAAAAAAATAAATAAATTAGCGTATTAAGGATGTTTTATGATAATTGTATGTATGAAGTCATTTTTCCCCAGAAAATCATCAAAATAAAATGTTGACACTACCTTTCTGGTTAGGATGTGTTTGTTGTTGATATGTAACCAACAACAAGAATCTTAAAAAGTGCCATTTACTTGTTATGAAGGTTGTGTCTTGTTTCTTGTTTTGGGTTTCTCTAGAATGAGCTGCTATGAGTGCTTGAGGGTTCATGTGCTCTAGGCAAAAGCCTTAGCAATGTAATGCGCTGCGTAATTATTCAACTTGACTTTCTTTCCTATTAGTTTCATTGTGCCTCAGGTTCTCGTCACAATTCATTGACGAGGTTGTTAACATATGTTTTTATTTAGAGGTGATTCCCTCTTTGGTGCTAATGTTATTGGTTATTTTTTTCCTCTCTTTTTTTTATTTTATCAGATACCATTTTGTTAGGTAACTTGAAGGTTAATGTAACTGTTACAAGTTTACCCTTGACTATACTGTACATTGCCTGGCTATAATTTGATGAATAGGAAGGCTTTGTGCCATTTGTTTTTTATTTATGATGCATGTTTTCTTCCTTTTTTCATAATGAAGGTCTCAAGGATTCAGGTAGACGTTTTGAAGAATTAAAGAGTACTTTACCAATATAGATATGCCTACTGATATTTTAATATTTAAGCAGAAATAGTGTATTTCAAATTTTATTGTTTCCATCAATAACTCTTCACTTATATGAAAACTTAGTTGTAGCAATCCTAACAGAACATTTGGAACATAGAAATACAGCACACATCTAATAAATTAGAAGCAACGTGTTTGTACGAAACCATAAATTGAAATGGTAAAAAATGGTTGAGGTGGAAAATTACCAACTTGAACATTTGACACATATTCAGTCCTCTAAATTGGAAAATTCCAATTTTATTATAAAACCTTATTTACTTCTAGTAGTATTGGCAGTTCAGAGTGAAAATGCTAAGAAAGTGTTAATTGTTGATTGGGTATCACCAATAACTCATCTTAACTATCATTGTTCTGTTCTGCTTTATGTATAATGTACTTGTTGTTTGTCACTAATGTTTATTTACATGTATGATTGAATTAGCTGAAATATGATGGGCAACCTTGATTCTATAAGTAATACTGAAAACTAGATGTATAGCTTGAGTTGCTTTAGTAATTTCTATTTCGTTTATAGGTAGCATTGAGTGTGGGCACAATGTATTTTCCTCCCTACAAAACAACATAAATTGTTGATCAGGCTTGGATAAATTTAGTTTTTCTCTTTGTTTACATTTTTCTGGAGGAAATTATATATATTTGTTTAAAAGAACTTCAGATTGTGCACTATTCTCATAGTTCTCCTTGTTTTTGCATTGCCTCCTAGCACATGAAATCTAAATGTTTTTGAATGTCTTATGCCACATCGAAATCTAATGGAGCTGTCCATAACAAGGTACAAGGGAAACAATGGTAATGATTTCCAAACAAGGAAAGGTATCTTATAACTTACGAAAACTATGATTTGAAATGCTGCCAAATTGAATAAAAAAGAGGACCCACTTGGTATCTATAACCATTAAATGGTCTCTTAGTGCTCCTCTTTATCCTGCACTTTGTCCATGTTTTGTTCCTTTTTTTAGGTTGGCCAAACTGGAAAGATTGTTGCTCCGGAATTGTACATGCCATTTGGTGTTTCTGGGGCTATCCAACACTTGGCAAGAATGAGAGATTCTCGTTCGTAAATTTTATGAATTGTAATCTTTGTACAAGTGTAGTGTCTTTAACTTAACTTTTACCATGCTCATATCAATTATAATTATTTTCCCCATTGTTCTCTTTATCAATTCATTGTCATTGAATCTGATTACATTTCTTCTTGTTTTTTAACTAGATTTTCTGTCAAACATATAACCATTATGGTTGAGTCAGAACTACAAGATTAAATTGGGCATCCCTGGATATCTACTTCATTTCATGATTTCAGTTTCAGTTTTATTGCTTTTTGAACTACCGAATCTTTCAATTAATACTATAAATAGAGAAATTAAGATTCCTATTATATTTGATTGTAGCACTATGGATCAATTTAGTGGAGAAAGCACACATGGTACTTTCTTTGGATGATAATCATGTCAGTTCTGTCATGAACACCATTACAATCTCATGTTTTTATCCATTCGGATTCATGTTTCTCACATTTAATTTTGTTTGATTTTGTGTAGGGGTCACATCTAATACAGATGCAGCTCAGCTTGCCAAGACATTTGCAGATGCAAAATGCAAAACAAAGGTACTTAATATATTTCAGATTAAGATTTCTCTTCCAACTTATGTTGGCTTATGGACAATGGAAACCTTGTATTGTATTGATTTGAACAAAATGATGTTCTCATTTGTTTCATAGGTGGTTGGTGTTCATGTTACCTTATGTGGGGATCTGAAAAACCAGTTTGTTGAAGCTAATGTTGGATTCGATACAATATGCAAGGTATATGATGATTATTGTCACTCACTTTGTTGTTATCTTATTAATTAGACTATATTAGAGATGTTGACTATGGAATGATTTTTGTCTTTCTTTTTAAATTGTAATAAAGGTCTAAGAACAATAACAAAAACAAAAGCCTTAACCGAAGATTTGGGGTTGGCTAAACAAATCATGTTCCTCCATTTTGTTCTGTCTAAATTCAAGTCTTCTATTATCGTTAGACATCTGTATATAAATTAATTACTTAAGATAAATTTTCTGAGGTTCATTGAAAATGTCACCAAAACAGTAGCATTAGGTTGAACATCAGCATCGATTGTCTTCGAGTTTACAATTAATCTCCAGTGTAAAGTTGTAATTCATACATCATATTGATTCATTTGATTCGAGATGACTCATCCCAATTAATACGGATTGAATCAATTGGATTTGTTATTGTTTAATATAAAATAATTAATATTTTTATAAATCAAATGTTTAAAATCTATATAAAAAAAATTTTAAAAAAAAATATTGAGACTGAGTCCATATTAATTTATTGTAATTTTATTTAATAAATAAATATATAAATAGTTTTGAATTAATTTAATTGTGTAGTTTCAACCATAGAATGATCAGCTAATTAAGAAGTCAAAGCCATTATTGAGTGTCCCTGAAGCCACAAGTGTCGAGACTCTGATAGTTATCTAGTACTTTAAGCATAGGATTGGGTGCACACATCTATCCCATCTGTAGCGACACGTGGATTGTAAATTGTACATTGTGGACGTGCCCTACAAGACCTATATGGGCTCTTTAAAGTGGGAACAAGAACCTAAAAGTAACTGTAAACTATAGTTTTGAAAAATGGGAAAATTACTTACCAAACATGGATCAAGGGATGTTCAAATTGTGAAGATCGACAAATCGAATCATTGGGCACCAATCGTCAAGGTCTAGCCGGGGTCTATATTTTACAATCATTGATCACGACGTTTAAACTTTGAACATGAATTATAGAGATCAATGATACAATTTGCCGAGATGAGGAAATTTGAATCTTGATCTTGACCATTCGAGTTAACCATTTGTAAGGGTGAGGAGGCATTAAGAAATAAAGATTTTTACTAAGCGTGTCATTAAGATAATAAAAAAATAAAAAAGAATTCTAAACGTATTTAGAAGCCTTTTGAAAATTGTTCAATACTGAGATGGTGCATTCTAGTATTCAAAAGCAAAGCCAGGATTTTCCTATTGAGGGGGGCAAATTATTGTTGTTCGATAGGGTTGAAGAGCATGAATTTGAGAAGAAAATTCAATGATTTTTATTAAAGGTTGAAGAAAGAGGTATTTAGGTCACTTATTATTAGTCTATGATAGAAGACTTGAGTAAAGGAGCAACAATCATCTTTCCTGATTAAGAGGGACTCTCTCTTATTTATTCTCGACACACAATTATCTGTGAGTTAAAAGTACTTCTAAATGCCGAGGCTGCGCTGTCACGTAAGTTGTATATGTATGTACGTGAGACATTTGGGAATATCACACATATCTTGCATGTTTATGTTTAAAAAAAAATGAGATAATATATTTATTAGATACTTGTTTACACATTATTCAAGAGTTTGATAATTCTTATAAAGTTAACTTGTTCTAAAGTGACAGGTTTAGCAAGAACAACTAGGAGCACCATAGTGGAGTACTTCCTCGCATTCTGGGAGGCATTTAGGAATAGCAACACCACGGAAATCTAGGGTAATTCCTTCAATCTCTAATGATGGAATAACCACTCCCAAGATGGTAACTTCTGCTTCAGCGATGCAAATTTCCCTCGGATTTACAATATTAATATGCGGCAAGAACTTCTCCCAACCTTTACTATCGTCCCGTGTTGTGAACCAATTAGTAGCTGCAATATAAAAAACATAAACTTCTAAGCATACATCCATCCCAACAAAAAAACATAAATTGAATATATATATATATATATATATATATGGGAAATGTTCAGCAATAAACATTTTGGCAAAACATTTTTCAAAACATGGGTTAGAGGTTTTGGAATGGGCTGATTTTTGGTGATGATGATTTCTACAGTGAGGAGATCATCCTCACCAAAAATCAGCCCATTCCAAAACTTCTAACCCCATCAAAAATGGTTTACAAAAAAATGGATGGTCCATGATTTTTCAACTTGTAAACTGGGGCTAGAAGTTTTGGAATGAGCTGATTTTTGGTGAGGATGATCTCCTCACCGTAGAGATCATCCTCACCAAAAATCAGCCCATTCCAAAACCTCTAACCCATGTTTTGAAAAATGTTTTGCCAAAATGTTTGTTGCTGAACATTTCCCATATATATATATATATACCTCATGTGCCATAAGCTTATTAACAAGCTCAGGTATGAGATTCTAATCTACATTTTAAAGTTTATAAAGTCACTAAATAAAACTCAAGCCAAGTTGATTCAGTGCTCAAATTCATTTGAACCAACTCACTAAGTAGATAAAAAACTTCATGTTATATGTTATATTCTTTGATTTAAAAAGAGGAATTAAAATAGAATAATTATTAATTTTAAAAAGATTAATTTTACAAACTTAATTTATTTGACTCATAAAAATCAACTTGTGACTTGACTCAACTCAGATTGATGAATTTTAAAACATGGGATCTATGCATATTGTTACCACTAGCTTGTCGTTTCTTGAGGTTTCGGTCCATTAGGCTCAAGGTGAAATCCACAAGCAGTTTTGTACCAACAGAATGTCTTGATGAATCAGCCAAAGCTAAAAACATAGAAACACTATTTCCATTTCCCTCCCCACGTCCATTTGAATAGAGCTCAATCTTCCTACAAAATATATACCAATTAATTGCCAACAAATTAAATTAAATAGTACTAATATGTATGTATGTATACCATTCGTGATTTCCAGCCATGAATACTTCAGACTCCGAACGACATTGCTTAAATCTTCTTTCATATAAAAGGTTATCAATCTTCCAAGTGTGCTTACTAGTTCTAGCTCCCTTTATCATCGAGAGACACTCTCCTATGCCTCTACTTCTTTCCTTGCAGACAAAAACCTCCGCTCCAAACACACACACATCATCTACAAGGTATCCATTAGAAGGATCATTGAAAGTTCTAAGTGGGATGAATTTGTCGAAACCCCATTCAGTCTTCGTCGCATGGAAGCGTCTTCCTGTCTCCTTGGTATCTAGGTAAGGTAATACGGATTAAAGAATATTTCCAAAAGAATCAAAGCACATCATCATGTCATCAGGTTTTTAAAACTTGGTCCGAGTCAATCGGTTACGATTAGTTTCAGTAATAAAAAAAATCATTTAAATAAATAATTATTAAGAGCATAATGTGTGATTTTCTTGGTGTCATATAATTTTAGGCAGATTTACCAAAACATGCACAACATTTCGAATATTTACCAAATCGGTACACTATAGCAATTAATTTTGAAAACGGTAAATTTACCATTTTCGGAATTAATTTTTTTACCAAAACAGTAAAATGTATTTTTTTTAATACCGAAAAATGCCCTTTTTTATTTTTTGACTGAAATTACGAAAATAAAATTGATTCGGTAAAAAAAAAATTGTAAATACATATGATTGTTGGATTACGGAAAGTGAATCTTTTTAGTTGGAATTTAATTTTTTTAAGGTTAAAATTGTAAATATATTTGTAAAACAAAAAAAGGGTATTTTCGGTATAAAAAAATTATATTTTACTCTTTTTACCATTTTGGTAAAAAATATTAATTCTGAAAACGGTAAATTTACCGTTTTCGGAATTAATTGCTACAGTGTACCGTTTTGGTAAATTATTCTATTTGATTTGCTTTTACTCAAAAGTTCAATCTTTTATAATATTCCTTTAGTATCCTGGCTCTTAAAGATCTTTCACCAAGTTGCCCTGGTTTTTGATTTTCCTAACACTTAAAAATCATTATAATTGTACAAAATGATATTTTGGTGGAAGAGGATAGATACCTTGGACGGTTAAATACCTGCCTCGAACTTGATCGAACAAAAATAACCTGAAAACCACGTTGACATCCCAATCAGGGGGTAGGGATTTTGTCTCTGATATTACCAAGTAAAGTGAGATATAGTCCCTAGCATTTTTCTTCTCATTTCCTTTTGGGTAGAGACACAAACTCCTGTAATTAAACACTAAATATATTTACCAAATATAATCTAATAGAAATTAAGATCCAAAAATATAATGAAACATACTTTAATGATTCTGTCAGGTGCAAAAATAATTTAGTGCAGGATTGCTCTATTTGCACCTACCATTCAACGTAAGTACACCAACTTTATAAGTGCACCTAAAATAATTATAACACTTTAATATACACATCTACACTATTAAGTGCACCTACTCAATTTATCTATCTGATTTCTTCTTCCCACCATCTTCATCTCCCTCTCATCCCATTGTTCTGTCTTCTCTCCTAACAAATGAACCAATCCCTTTCTTTGCTACAAATTCTTCTAGTTTTCTACTTTTTATCATGTACCGTAATGGTAAAGGGGTAGAAATTTATTTGAGATAAGATTTTACGGTTTTCCTTATTCTTCTCCTCTACTTTCAATTTTATCAGTTTTAAAATATAATTGAAAGTTTTAGTTATTTCATGTCAATAGTTCAGTGCATAGTTAGCAATTTGGTGGATGGAAAAAAATGGTACGGAAATAAATCGGGTACCATTTAGAATAGTGATGCACCGGCCGGTTCGTTGGAAAATTCGACAAAAAAATGTAGCATGGTAAAAATACAATACGGAAAAAAGTTAGAGAATGATTCGGATACAATAACTTTTAAAACTTTCAAAAATTCGGATATATATAACATATCATATGAACTAATAATTTTAATCTACTAATAAAATTATCAATATTTAAATTAAAAATACCTTAAGTAAACAAATAAATAATCCACAATCACGTGCATCCAATAAAATATATATTCCTAATTGAAGATTTAGTTGTAATCCATCTAATAATTAATGTAAATGAAAAGTATAAAACATGATAGACTAATAAATGCCAAAATCATCATATCCCATGACCTAATTAAATTAAAAAAAAAAAAAAAAAATCTTGTCGTTTTTAAAAAGTTTTTACTGCGAAGTAGACAGAAATTTCACCATATGACGGACGGTCAACGAGTAAATTCCACGATGGGTCGGTGGGGGCGATTTTCAACTTAAGATTTTTTTTCCCTTCTCTTGAGTCTTAAGTTTTGAAGTGAGAACAGGGAAATACAATGTGTTTTAATAAAATACTTATGGAATATATGTACAAATCACGATTTAGTCGTTGGGATTCAAAGATCCGCAAATTAATCAGAATCTTTGAATCCAATGGCAGTTTTTAACGAGAAGAGTAATATACGTCTAATTCGTGTTTAATTCGCGAATCAACCACAAATTTACTAACTATGGTCCAATGTCGACATGGACTAAGCCATGAATCATGTATCTCTGGTAGTTTGGCCCAAATAAATGAAAAAATTAAAATGATTAGGATTCACATTATACAAATTATATAGTTTTAATGAGGAGTGAACCAACTTGATCAACCTGACTGACCCGTCGGGTTGAGGATTTCATACCCGAGGTCAGGTTAGGCGTGGGCACAGGTTGATACTCAACTCGGCCCAACCCACCTGAGTTGCAACCCTACTATCTAATCAGTCAGCAAGGAAAATTGTACCACATGGCACAATAAAGAGATCTGGAATTGGGTATCCACACCCAACTTCCTCGAGTATAGGATATCATTATTGTAAACGCTAGTCAACAGCCATCATCAAACAAGAAAGAACATAAGAAACTGTACCATTTGTAACCACCAGCATCAAAAGTAGTTGTGTTGTATCTCTCTATAGAAGCCTTTGAGAGTAACGAAAATGACTCAATTTTGAATTTGTAGTGAGTTGGTAAAGCATCTCTAAACGATTTTGCTACTCCTGCCAAATAATAAATTAGATGTGTAAGTTGCATCTTGATTTTTTATGCGACGGACTTGAGTTCAAATCCCCACTTAGGGTCACCCTTAGGGATTTATCTCGAAAATTATCTGGCGCAGCTGTGTGGGGGACTGCATATGCCCCAAGAATTAGTCAGGTGGTCCAAGAGCATATATCTCAGTTTCAAAAGAAAAAAAATTGAGAGGAATTCACTCGATCAGGCGAGTCAATCCAAGTACCGGTTCCTGCAACCTCCTACGAAATAAAATAAAATAAATATACCTTCTCCGTCGTCGGAAATAAATTCGGTGTTCATCATAGTGTTCCAGCACATGACCTCAATCAGAATGTTTATGTTGTTCTTATAAAGAAAATGGAAAGCCTTTTATTCTGCCTTGTGCTAATAAAAGCTTTCATTCTTTCTATATTCTTCCCTTCCTTAGCAAAGTTTTTCATTCTATCCTTGAGATTTAAGAAAAGCTTTTATTCTATGGTTAGGCTGAGTCGGACTGTACCTACCTTCTGATCATAAATAAAGAACTGAATTAATTTTGAATTGCTCAAGTCCCTTCACAACTCAATTTCTTTTCTAAAATAACGTCACCTTTGGATTCATGCATATACTATAATAGAAAAATCAATTAATTTTAGAAATCTGATAATATTTTAAATGGAAAGTAGAATTACTTTAATCACGTGCATCCATATAGAACCATGATATCCAAGTCAATTTGTGAGTTTTAGATTGACTCTATATAGGGGTGTCAATGGATAGTCCAAAATTCGGATATTGAATTCGAATTCGGAGGGTTTTATATATTGAAATCCTTACCAGGTACGGATTCCAATATTAACATATCAAATCCGATTCGAAATAATATATTATATATATTATTTGATTTATTATATATATATATATATATATATATATATATATATATATATATATATATATATATATATATATATATATAATATGATTTTTTTAAATAATGAAAAATCAGTTGGATAAGGAAAAATTGTGTTTTTTATTTTATTTTATTTCAATGTTCAAATTATTCGAATTCTAATTGGATATTATCCAATATCCGATATCTGATAGGATAATCGGATTTGAATTCGGATGGGAGTTTCAGACCATTCGTCGGATTCAAATTCAAATTCGGATATTTGATAAAAATTTCGGATTCCGTTTCGGATATTACTATATGCGAACCGATAAACATTCGTTGACAACCCTAACTCTATAGACATTTGAGTCAAAAAAATAAATAGGGTTGGTGTGCTGACTCCTTCCTTGTACCAACTAAGTTTGAATCCCCAACCAATCCTAACAAGTCTACTCATCATTTTTTTTTTCTTGTAGCTCCTTATAGTACTTTTGGTACAGTTGAGAGAATGCCACATTGAACATAAAATACCACCACAACCATCTTGGGTTCGTGCTTTGGATGAGATTTAGAAGTAAAAGAATCAACGGCCACTAAACTTTTGAATTTAAACGATTAGATTTAGTTTGTCTGTCGATGTGGTGCTCTGTCAACCATTCAAAACACTACGTCATATTGTGTGTTTTGCGACCGCACGATTGCGCTAAAAACGACTGCTAAAGGCTGTCGTTAATTGCGACAGTTTATAGCAGTCGTTTAACCGTCATTTCTACTCACATATAAATTATTAGTTATATATCAAGTTTACTATATCAAATCTCTCTCTCTCTCTCTCTCTCTCTCACACAGCTCGGTCGGTATCTGTCTCTCGCACTCTCGGACTCCTCTCTCTCAAATTGCTCGATCATATTCTCTCTCTCTCTCTCTCTCTCTCTCGCTCTCGCTTTCCCACACTCATCTCTGTCTCTCTGTCTCTCACTCATCTCTGCCTCTCTCGATCACACTCGATCTCTCGTTCTCGCTTTCGATCTCTCACTCTCTCGCACTCTCTCGATCTCTGTCTTTGTATTTGTCTCTCGCATGCACTCTCTCTCTGCAACATCCAAGATCTAGGGTTTGTGAACTCGCTCCTAGATGTATCTCAAATCTACGAATCTTAAGCTGAAATTAGATCTAGGGCTTACGCATTCGGGTTGGTTTTAAGGTCTGATTTGCTTATTTTTCTATTGGTGGAGCTTTATATATGGTTTGATTGTTTTCAATTAGTGAAAAGAGATAGAATCGTACTTTAGTATTTGGGGCTTTGTTCTGGTTTTCACGTTTTTTTCCTTTCCTTTATTAGATTACTGTTTAGATAGCTAAAGTATTGATATAATGACCTGATGCTTGTTGTTCTTTTATTTTTCTGTCTAAATTTATCTTTTCCTTTTTTGTTTATCTATTTTATTCAGAGGTTGCATATTTTGTATGGTTCTTTTTGAATTGAGAAACATCTGTAACTTGCATCCATTGCAGAATGGGGGTTTCTCCAATCACCAGAGACTTAGTTTATTACTATTCAAAATTTAAATATGTTGAGGATGTTTTAATATTTTATATAGAGGTGACATGTGGGTGCACAAACCATATTCTGAGTTGGTTAAAAGGCCACTTTTTTATGGGTATTGTGGGATCAAACCCAATGCATTATTGTTTATAGTTATGGCCATAAGATAACATCCTTGGTTTTTAGTTTTTTCTATTCAAGAGGTTCTGATATTTCTGTTTCCAGTATAGAAGAAAATTTAGAATAATGCAGGATAATTAATGATTTAAATTGTCCTTTTGAACCCAAAAAAAAGACATGGAGTCCAACATTAGGTATCTAATAAGCGCCTTTGAGAACTCTACATTGCCAACACATCTATAATTCAAATTTATTAAACTATGAAGGTGATTTTTTTTTCCTTTTAATTTGATCAATAATAAAAAGCAATATAAGAAAAGTAAAGCTTGATCGTGATTAACGACATAATAAATTAGCGTATTAATATCGATCAAAAAAATAAATAAATTAGCGTATTAAGGATGTTTTATGATAATTGTATGTATGAAGTCGTTTTTCCCCAGAAAATCATCAAAATAAAATGTTGACACTACCTTTCTGGTTAGGATGTGTTTGTTGTTGATATGTAACCAACAACAAGAATCTTAAAAAGTGCCATTTACTTGTTATGAAGGTTGTGTCTTGTTTCTTGTTTTGGGTTTCTCTAGAATGAGCTGCTATGAGTGCTTGAGGGTTCATGTGCTCTAGGCAAAAGTCTTAGCAATGCAATGCGCTGCGTAATTATTCAACTTGACTTTCTTTCCTATTAGTTTCATTGTGCCTCAGGTTCTCGCCACAATTCATTGACGAGGTTGTTAACATATGTTCTTATTTAGAGGTGATTCCCTCTTTGGTGCTAATGTTATTGGTTATTTTTTCCCCTCTTTTTTTATTTTATCAGATACCATTTGGTTAGGTAACTTGAAGGTTAATGTAACTGTTACAAGTTTATCCTTGACTATACTGTACATTGCCTGGCTATAATTTGATGAATAGGAAGGCTTTGTGCCATTTGTTTTTTTATTTATGATGCATGTTTTCTTCCTTTTTTCATAATGAAGGTCTCAAGGATTCAGGCAGACGTTTTGGAGAATTAAAGAGTACTTTACCAATATAGATATGCCTACTGATATTTTAATATTTAAGCAGAAATAGTGTATTTCAAATTTTATTGTTTCCATCAATAACTCTTCACTTATATGAAAACTTAGTTGTAGCAATCCTAACAGAACATTTGGAACATAGAAATACAGCACACATCTAATAAGTTAGAAGCAACGTGTTTGTACGAAACCATAAATTGAAATGGTAAAAAATGGTTGAGGTGGAAAATTACCAACTTGAACATTTGACACATATTCAGTCCTCTAAATTGGAAAATTCCAATTTTATTATAAAACCTTATTTACTTCTAGTAGTATTGGCAGTTCAGAGTGAAAATGCTAAGAAAGTGTTAATTGTTGATTGGGTATCACCAATAACTCATCTTAACTATCATTGTTCTGTTCTGCTTTATGTATAATGTACTTGTTGTTTGTCACTAATGTTTATTTACATGTATGATTGAATTAGCTGAAATATGATGGGCAACCTTGATTCTATAAGTAATACTGAAAACTAGATGTATAGCTTGAGTTGCTTTAGTAATTTCTATTTCGTTTATAGGTAGCATTGAGTGTGGGCACAATGTATTTTCCTCCCTACAGAACAACATAAATTGTTGATCAGGCTTGGATAAATTTAGTTTTTCTCTTTGTTTACATTTTTCTAGAGGAAATTATATATATTTGTTTAAAAGAACTTCAGATTGTGCACTATTCTCATAGTTCTCTTTGTTTTTGCATTGCCTCCTAGCACATGAAATCTAAATGTTTTTGAATGTCTTATGTCACATCAAAATCTAATGGAGCTGTCCATAACAGGGTACAAGGGAAACAATGGTAATGATTTCCAAACAAGGAAAGGTATCTTATAACTTACGAAAACTATGATTTGAAATGCTGCCAAATTGAATAAAAAAGAGGACCCACTTGGTATCTATAACCATTAAATGGTCTCTTAGTGCTCCTCTTTATCCTGCACTTTGTCCATGTTTTGTTCCTTTTTTTAGGTTGGCCAAACTGGAAAGATTGTTGCTCCGGAATTGTACATGGCATTTGGTGTTTCAGGGGCTATCCAACACTTGGCAAGAATGAGAGATTCTCGTTCGTAAATTTTATGAATTGTAATCTTTGTACAAGTGTAGTGTTTTTAACTTAACTTTTACCATGCTCATGTCAATTATAATTATTTTCCCCATTGTTCTCTTTATCAATTCATTGTCATTGAATCTGATTACATTTCTTCTTGTTTTTTAACTAGATTTTCTGTCAAACATATAACCATTATGGTTGAGTCAGAACTACAAGATTAAATTGGGCATCCCTGGATATCTACTTCATTTCATGATTTCAGTTTCAGTTTTATTGCTTTTTGAACTACCGAATCTTTCAATTTATACTATAAATAGAGAAATTAAGATTCCTATTATATTTCATTGTAGTACTATGGATCAATTTAGTGGAGAAAGCACACGTGGTACTTTCTTTGGATGATAATCATGTCAGTTCTGTCATGAACACCATTACAATCTCATGTTTTTATCCATTCGGATTCATGTTTCTCACATTTAATTTTGTTTGATTTTGTGTAGGGGTCACATCTAATACAGATGCAGCTCAGCTTGCCAAGACATCTGCAGATGCAAAATGCAAAACAAAGGTACTTAATATATTTCAAATTAAGATTTCTCTTCCAACTTCTGTTGGCTTATGGACAATGGAAACCTTGTATTGTATTGATTTGAACAAAATGATGTTCTCATTTGTTTCATAGGTGGTTGGTGTTCATGTTACCTTATGTGGGGATTTGAAAAATCAGTTTGTTGAAGCTAATGTTGGATTCGATACAATATGCAAGGTATATGATGATTTTTGTCACTCACTTTGTAGTTATCTTATTAATTAGACTATATTTGAGATGTTGACTATGGAATGATTTTTGTCTTTCTTTTTAAATTGTAATAAAGGTCTAAGAACAATAACAAAAACAAAAGCCTTAACCGAAGATTTGGGGTTGGCTAAACAAATCATGTTCCTCCATTCTGTTCTGTCTAAATTCAAGTCTTCTGTTATCGTTAGACATCTGTATATAAATTAATTACTTGAGATAAATTTTCTGAGGTTCATTGAAAATGTCACCAAAACAGTAGCATTAGGTTGAACATCAGCATCGATTGTCTTCGAGTTTACAATGAATCTCTAGAGGAGTATAACTGTTTAATTAACAAATAATTGGCTTGTGATATGATCCCAGACGAGTAATACCCCTAGGATAAGGATATGTGCAACAAGAATAAGCATCCTTACTGCTAAGCATGATTTAAAGTTTCGTACCATTTCAAAATGGTTTCTGCCAAGGAAGTAATATGGCAGCCACAAATGAAGTAGCTTCTGAATATTGTAAAAAGGGTCAGTCATTTTTGGTAGTTGCTTTCTGTATACAACCAAAACTTAGACGACAAAGGAATTGTGTATCTTCTATTAGAAGCTTTGGTTTTAATTCTTTGTACTTGTAATTATATCCTATTGAGAAATTGGAAATTATGTTTTTAGCAATTAGGTGTTGAGATCTTTCTTCTCTCTTTTTTAGCGATTTATGTTTGTAGCTTACAATTTATTTATTTCTTTTTTTGTTTTACCACTTAAATGGGTTGTTAAAGTTGTTACTTTTATGAATGCCTGGGCTATCTAATTAATTCATGATTCTCTTATTGCAATTGCCTGCTTGAAATTTATATACACTTTTATGCCCTTCAATAATTGGAGAAAATATGGTTCATATTTTCTTACGCTTTTCTTTAGGTGAACTCTCAACTTGTCAGCAATTTATGTACTGATGCGCTCTCTGCGGAAAAGGTATAACTTCACATTTCATTCATGTGCTTATAGTTAGATTTTGTTTCTACAGATTTTACTCTCTCTATCTCTCTCTTTCGTGGTCTTCTGCTCTTTTTTTTTTCCCCGTGTGCCATGATTTTGAAAATCTACATACAAGGGGAAGACCCCAGTAAGGACTCTAAAATGTAACCATATATTACTTCACCCACTTGCACCCAAATTGTATAAATGATGTGTTATAACATTAACTATGTTATTCCCTGAAACATCAAGAAGTTTAGCATACCACTCCTCCTCAAAGGACCCTCCCGGTGCTAAAAGAAACGGTTTTTTGTGAAAGTTTTTGTTGTACCATCTTATGCTCCTTAGGTGGACTAATCCTTGGATAAAATTAATTTATCCAACACTGCTATAGAAAGTACTCTTCCTATCACTCTTGATATTGGTAGTTCACAAATCACAACTCAAAGTGATCACTTTTTGCCTACAGATGAAGTAGCTACTGTATATAACGTTGTTCCTATCACTCCTGCTTGTGGTAGTTCATCAATTATGACTCAAAATGATCATTTTTTGCATACAGATGAAGTAGTACCACACGTGCACACACACTGATTTTATAATTGAAGGTATGGATTAAATGAAATCATTTTTAGAATAAGAATGTTATTATCCTTGTTAATTGTTATTGTAAGTTTGGTTATTTTAAGTGAAAGCTCTTGCTTTGTTAGGAGATTAAGATGTGATCCTCTTGATCGGAAAAAAAATCCAATTGATCACTTTTTGTTTCTTGAATTTTTTTTCTTTTTCTCTATTTGAGTTTAGGAGACTTATGGTCCTTTATTGCAGTGCAAACTTGAATTGCTTTGTATTTTACTTCAACACATAAAGCAAGCAAATGGGTGGTGGTTGATATGAGATTGATTCCCAAATAAGTAAATGCCATTGTTCACCCAATATTTGTATGGAGTATAGATGATGTTGATGCAGTTTTCAAAATTCAATTCACTATGTTTTATGTAGGTAATTGCCTTCTACTAGGAAGAACTATATATATTCTTCCTGAAACTAAGGTAACTTGCCCCTCTCTCTCTCTTGTCCTTTTTGTGTCTCCCATTTGATACAAGTTGTCCCAATGGACTTTGTGATGTGGGATTCTGCAGTCCCTGATCTCTTATATATTTCCTTTTAGAAGTGGATTAGTCATATGAAGCCAGCATCTATTTAATAAATCTTCTTTGTTTCAGTACTTTTAATTGTATTTTTTCCTATCAAAGATAGTGTTCAAGTACCTAAACCAATATGCCAAATGGTCTAGACCTGTTGAAATGATGTCAAATGTAAGCTCTTAATGGACGTTCGTATGTCATACAAGGAGTTCCCTCTGTAATTTGTGGTTGGTTTGTGTTAGGTTGGTGCGAGCGGTTACAAGAGAGGAGTAGTGGAAGCAAAGCTGAAAGTGGCAACGGGTTTGGGAGGAATTTCTTGAGCATGCCAAGCAAAATGCTCTCTCATTCCAAGAGGTGCATGCATACAAATAAAGACATGTTAGTAGAGTCGAGCTAACAACATTCAACTTTCACTAGAACTGACTAGTATTTGGTCTTTTCTTCCTCTATAAGCATCCTCTTTATGATTGGCATGAGTAATCCAGATTCTTACAGCCGGATGTTGAACTAATGTTTAATTATTTTGTGCAAGAAAATCTTAGTACTTTAATTACATATTTAATTGATTCTTTCTAGAAACAATTAGCCGAATTTGAGTGCCTATCGACTATCCATGGACTAAAAGTTAAATATGAGCAGGTCTCTCCTCTCTCTCTCTCTCTCTCACACACACACACACACACACACACACGAGAGGCATAAAAAAGAGACAATATCAAGTTTTTAAGACTAGAACCACTGACAATTGTTGGGTTTTCAATTATTTTCAAGTGTGATTTATAAATTATTAATTCCCCATTTACCGTATAATCATGACTTAACTTTTGTGATATTAGTGGTTCTATCTTTAATGGCATTATTCGGGTGCTAAGGGAAAATGTTGTATTGACTAGAAATATTCAAATTGTACTTTTTGATTGTCTACTTTTTGTATAATTAGATCTGCATCTCTTTTGATTTGGCAGGAATCCAAGCTAAAAGCATCAATAATGCACATCTATATTGGAAGAGGTGGTCCAAACTATCATACTGGTTTATCTAAAATGCGTGCATTGGGAGAGGAACTTGGTGTACCCCTTGAGGTATGAGATGACATTCTTCTTTTTGACAGGAAAGCATTTTAATTGGGCTCAACTTGTAAGAATTATTTTTATATTTGACACCATAATTGCAAGATTCGTAACTATTTTTATCCCACCTCTGTTTAATTGTGATTTGAGCTTACTATTTGTTGATAGTATTTCATAAAGATTAATTCATTGGCTAGGTATAGTTCACCATTTTGTATCAGTGTGACATTCATGGGCCCATTGGCTTATGGATACTTGGTTCACTTTTGGTACACTATAGAACAAAAAGTTGAATAATTGCTAGCCATTGTTGGAACCATTAAAAAGACAATAAATTAAGAGAAAACTGATAGAAATGGTTTGGACACATTTTATTAAGGCTGATTGCAACTTCAGTTAGAAGCATTATACAAGAAGGTTATAAAGTAGTGAGAAGAAGATCCACAATAACAAAGACGTGGCTTTGAACATATTTGAAGGGAGGAAAATGATCGGTTTAGCTGACCCTAAACAATTTACATAGCTTTATTATTGGGTGATAAAAAAATTGTTTTTTATTTTTATTTTATTAAGTTCCATTTTAATGCATTTGGTTCAATGAGATGGGTGAGCAAATGGACATTAATTATCTTTTAATAATGAAAAGCCTAAAAATATGGGATTAGAAATTTTTATTGTAAAATGCAATGATGCTTTTCTTTAGTGGATTTGTAACTTTTCTTTGTAGTATTTTGATTCTTTCGTCTCCTTTTTTGGAGATCATACTATTTTGGATTTGTTTCTTGAGTTGCGATTTAGTAGTAATATTGTGAATTTGGACTTTTTATAGTTCTGATGTTGATTTAGATCTCATAAACTTTGTGATTAAGACATTTGTCATGTAGGAAAAATCTATAGACAAAGCACCAACTTTGTAGCTATGATTTTCTGTTTCTTTTACCTTCTTATCTTGTTTTTTTTGTTGAAATTTTACTATTTCTTTGTGTTTGAAATCGATCTGTCATATCTTGTTAATGTGGTTTGTTGTGTTGTAGATGATCAATCTGGCTGCTATTTGTACTCCAATGGATTACAATACGCGTCCTCTTGATACGATTTACAGCTATTTCAATGATGCACTCCCTTTGGTAAGCTTTTAGATCATCTGCTTTACTGGATTCATGTGTGTGTGTGGAAATTGATGAATATGGATGTGTGTGTGGAAATTACTTCCATTTGTTTTGTGGCGTTGAACACCTCATACGTGAGAACCGCTAACTTCAGTTCCTTTATTCAAATTCCATTTGTTTTGTGGTGGTAGTGATGCTTTTGGCAGAGTAACTCATACCTCAATGGGCAGAGTCTCTCCTTCCAAGTCATCACTAGCGATGGCAGGACCGTCACCAGCTACTATGTGGTACCTTTTGGTTGGCAGTTTGGACAGACTTTCAAGGGGGCCAATTCTAGAGTTCCAACTACAAGAGATATAGTACTAGGTTGATATGGAAGCTAGTGGCTGTATGCTGTGGTAGCACCCGCTAGGACTTTATATACAAAAGGTTGTGGTTGTTAATTGTTTGACAAAGTTAAATTTGCATAATTGTTTGACTTTACTTTCTAAAAATAGATAATTTACAGTATGTGGTTCCGAAAATAGTTAGATTTATGAAAGTTGAAGATGAGGGGCATTTGGGTCTTTTCATGTTGTTAGTTGGGGTCTAGGTCATCAATGTCAAAACATAGGGGTACCTCCAACATTCAGCAACATGTGAGGGGGTCAGGTGTAAAATAAATTTTTTTTAAAAACAAAATACCCTATAGCGACGGTCGGCGACCGTCGCTATATCCCTATTTTACTGTCGTTTTTTCTGACTATCTTGGACAGTCGTTTTTAAAAAACCACTCCTTTTAAAACGACTCGTTTTGCGACTGTAGGGGTAGTCATTTTTTTAAAAAACGACTGTCCAAGACAGTCGTTTTGAAATTGCTCTTATCCATCACCTGCATTTAAAAAGAAACAAAAAAACAACATTTAACATTTAAAAAGAAAGACCAATAATAAATCCATCCCGATAATTTTCCAAAAAACAAATGAGAAAACATAACTAATTCTATGGTGATGGATGGGGCAACAAAAGAAAATGAGGTGAACTGCAATAAATAATTTATTGTGCGTCATTCATATTGACCTACTATATGGTTTTTTTATTTTATTTATTTATCAGTAAGCTGAGGCTATAAAGGACCTACTATAGGTTATGTGAATCTAAATGCGTAGATAAGTCTATTTACATTCATCCACAATAATTTTGATGGAGTAATGACACATCTCAGGTAGAAAGTGGTAGGATATTTGATTGAGAAACATTTTCCTTACTAACTTAGTAAGATTTTAAGTCTTACTAAGGTCATTATGCTCCAATGGATTACCACATCAGCAATCCAACACCACAGCCCTCTAAGTTTCTTCAAAAAACTCAGATCCAAAAAAAATATTTCAATAAGCAATTTCTTTTGAGCTTGATCCAAGGTTTTGAAAATGGACGGCTATCGAACTTCCACATAACTCCCAAACTTAAAATTGAAATTCAACAGTAAGAATAAACTTTTTTGGAAGAAGAAAAAATTCAAAGTTCATAGAATTTTGCCCTTTACAACCATGAAGAATCAAATCATGTTTTTCGATACCAAAAGGTAAGCCCAAGGACCCTTAGTGAGGATAAAATCCATAGTAACTTAGTAAGGCTAGAAGGATAGAATCCCAATTGTAAAAGTTGGCAAGGGATTTTTTATGGAATGACAGATGTGGTAACCGAAAGTTTCATTTGATGAACTGGAAGTTGGTGTGTCAACCTAGGAAATTGAGTGGTCCGGGAATTAGAAGGTTTAGGTCTGTTAATAAAGCTTTGTTGGGTAAGTGATTGCGGTATTTTTGCATTGAAAATGAGGAACTTTGGAGGAAGATTGTTACCGCAAAGTTTGGTGAGGATCCACTTGGTTGGGGGTGTCGGCCAAGTAGATTACCATTTAGTTGTAGTGTTTGGAAAGGTATTTCCACCATAGGAGATGTTTGGGGGAGCATATTAGGTTTAAAGTGGGAAGAGGTGATCACATTCGTTTCTGGGAGGATAGATGGTGCAATGATACTCCTCTTTATTTTTTATTTCCCAGGTTGTGTGCGTTTTCCTCGAGGAAAAGAATGCTTGTCTCTACCTTTTTGGATCCTTACGAGAGAGGTGAGTCTTGGGATCTTGGTCTTAGAAAAAGATTGAATGATTGGGAGATTGTGGACGCTATCTCTATCTCGGATCTGCTAATTTCCACGGGTACTTTGCTGGATCGTCGAATTTGAAAGACAATAAATAAGGTCATTTTTCTGTCAAATCTTTATATTCGATTTTGGAAGATAACAACGAGGTTTTTTTTCCATCTTTCTCGATTTGGAACTCCAAGGTGCCTACAAAAGTGTCATTTTTCTTGTGATTAGCGGCTTTGAATAAGCTTCCAACGATTTACTCTCATAGGCAAAGGGTCTCATCTTGATTGATTTTTATTGCTTGTGCAAATTGAGTGGTGAATCTGTGGATTACGTTTTTATTCATTGTGAGGTTGCCTTTGGTGTTTGGCCCAATTTCCTTTAATTGTTTGAGGTTCCATGGTGCCTTACGAGTTCGGTTCTCTCCATCCTATTTAGTTGGAAGGCCCCTTCTTCTTCTTTTGGCAGGTGGAAGATATTGTGGAAGCTAACTCCCTTTGCAATTTGTCGGGGTATGTGGAAGGAAAGAAAACATGTGCACTTTTGAAGGGAATGAGAGTAACATGCAAAAATTTATTTTCAGTATTCTCAGTTTGTTATTCTTTTGGTGTAAGTAATTTAAGGAGTTTAAGGGTTTGTTTTTCGAATATTTTCTGTTTAGATGGGAGAATGTAGTTAGGGAGTATTCTTTTTGTTTGTTCTCTTTGCTTGTCTATTGTGCTCTCATTTGTGGACATCTTGCTCTCTTCTCAACCAAATTTAACTTATAAAAAATAAAAATAAAAAATACACACACACACACACACATATATATATATATATATATAGTAAGGCTAGTCGGACTCTATTTGATTGGACAAAGTCTCCAACACCTGTAAATTGAAGACTCTCATAGTCTATGACAAGAAATTAGGTTCCCCTATATGTGATTGAAAAGTGCTATATACACAACTAAAATAGAAGTTGCAATAATGTAGTGTCCCTTCTTCAAAGAAAACCTTAAAATGGAATGCAAAGAACCACATAAATTTTTTTAAGTGTTGGTCAAATTGGCATCCTAGAATCAAAACTTGGACAGCTTAAGTTAGATTTTCCTAGTACACACCAATTAACTCGAGAGCTAATTTGAAGTGTCAAACATATTGATCCTATAAACTCCAAAAGATAACATGCCCACTTCATACAGCTGATCCAATATAGTAGGACATAGTTTTTAGTTCATAGATGTACATAACATAGAAAACATGTAAGTAGATAAGATGTACATACCAAGATTATAAAAACAGCACAATAAATATAGCTGAAAGCATGCCGTTTGATAACTTAATATCAACTCTAAAAATGATTAAAATAGCATAAATGCAAGCAGACTGATAACTTAATATCAATTCAAAGGCAAGTGTCTTTGTGTCCAACATGCATAATGACACAGATGGATGAAGTGGAAATATTTTCAAAAAGAAGTCTACTTGTCACATCAGTAAACAAGTTGTCTTTTTTTTTTTTTTGAGTGTGGGTGTTGGGGGGGGGGGGGGGGGGGGGGGGTTGTAGGGGTAAGAAAGTGGGTTAGTAGCTAGTAATTAGTAGGTGAAGGTGGGTTTTGAACCCAAGTTGTAGTATCAACACTCAAACTTTAACCAACTTAGCAAGCAGTCACCTTAGGAAAGTCCATTTTCTATGATATTGCTGTGTCACACACCATGTTGCACCCATGTATGATGAACCACACACATGCCTATATTTTACCAAAGAAATATTTAATTTATTCAAATATTTTTTTCAGCTATTATCTATATACTTTTATATGATTAGTGTGTATAAGCACATCTTAATACAAACTTCCTAATCGTATGCTAACATGAATCAAATTATTCAAAAGAATATGTCTCTTCAACATATGAAATGAACTACAAGGATGTGTCAACATATAGAGCTTGTGGGCGTTAGTGCGTCCCACACTTTGCACCCACCCATGTCAGATACCGATACATGTCCCTCTCTTTGTTCCATAGGCTCTTATAGATATGGCACACAGTTTGCTAATGTAGACAACTGACCTCAAATAAGTGCATCATGAAATTTTGTTCAAGAACGTCAATCTCTTGGGGAGATAGGTTCTGTTGCTCCAATTTTTTAGCACCATGGATTGGATCGAAGAGGGAGTACAATTGCTACAAACACAATATCCACACAGTTCATAATTAAACACCAAACAGGAAGGAATCAATCACGAAACGTTATTAACCATAGTTAAATATATGGATTAAAGAAAATGTAGGATTCAACCCATACCATCAGATCCTCAAATTGTAGAAGATACCAAGATCGAATAATGTACTCAACTCTCTTGCAGAGTTTCAGAAATTCGGCCCAGTCAGAACCATGTTCTGTAAGATAACCGAGAACTTTTAAACATCGACTTCCAATTACCCGATTATGAGTAAAATGGGAAACATAAATCACAAACTGGACAAGTAAATCTTCACTTCAGCATAGAAATTCTCAAGAAACTATTTCGAGTTTTAAATAAAATAGTATCGATGGCCCTCATGATCACAAAGAAAAATGCATAAATTCCAACCCTATAGGGTGAAAAATTCTAAATTGAGGATTGCTTTAAGGGCGTGAAGGCTAAAACAATTGAAAAGCAGAATACCAAAATCAAACAGAAGCCACAATTCGAAAAAAGGGTTATAATCTCAACAACCCATTTCGAAACTAAGAAAATCAGACAGAAATTGGCTCAAGAAGCCGATTTTGAATTTAAGAAAACTGAAAAAAAGTCTACAAATAGAAACAAGTCAAGATGAGAGTGGAAAAATCAGAATAGAATAAAACATAAGACACACATCTCAGAATCAACTAAATGATTGAAAATTCCAGACAATAAATTTAAATTTCAAAAGAAAGAAATAAATAGAGAGATCTGTACCAACAAGGTTAGCCAAGGTCATAACAAGCTTTGGCTTCAAAATTGGAATAACGGATTCCCGCTCCAAACGAATCACATCTTTGTTCTTTTTATTCATCTCTGCTACAACTCTCTCTCAATATCAAACGAAGGGTTTTATTTTGAAATTTAAGGATTTCACGCTTAAAAATAACGCCCATAAACAGTGAAACGCACGCTTGATTTAAACGAGAGACTTTTGTTTAGTTTCAGATTTTACATTCTGCCGACATGTTTTCCTACACTTCTTCGCCTTGTAAATCTCCGCTCTGTACTAGGTCCACGTGTGCCCCAACTTTGTACTTTGGTTGCACTTATAACAACCCCTCTGCATTTTACATGAATAATGCTGACGTGACTTCAGGCTAGGACCTCACATCACACATACATTGATGTGAAAATAGGAACCATAGATTCTTTTCCTCGAGAAATAAGTGAAAAATATCTATAATTCGTAT
Organism: Akebia trifoliata; assembly: GCF_017979445.1. Classification (NCBI taxonomy): domain Eukaryota; kingdom Viridiplantae; phylum Streptophyta; class Magnoliopsida; order Ranunculales; family Lardizabalaceae; genus Akebia; species Akebia trifoliata. Next base: position 489,592 of record NC_141377.1, read on the forward strand.
CTACTTTCACGTCAAGGTATGTGATATGAGGTCCAATCTTGAGGTCACTCCAATACGACTCATTTTAGATTTATGCCTGAAAATGCTGGCACTAAAGTTGATCTTTTGTTGGAATTATTGAATTATAATTTTTAATCAGCCATATCAACCATGGTCTTTAAAAGTGTGCTTAGGGGCGCCCACCATATTAATAAGGCTACTCCAAACAATTGAAAACTAAACTCTTTTACTTGAATTTTACAATTATTAGAGCACCCCACCATGTTGACACACCTCCAAAAGATTTTTTGGCCCATATCGACATGTCAACCAAAAAAAATAAAAATAGGGTGTTTTGATCATTTGGGATGCCCCTGTTCGTCAAAACAATTTATTGGGGTGCCTCGGGTTAATGAGGTGCCCTAATTGATAATTGGCGTGCTTTCCATCAATGTTGAGTTGACTCATTTAAGATTTTAAAAATATCATCTCAATCATTTTGGTTTCAAACAATATTTGAAATTATAATGCCATTCATAATTTTAAAATTTGTTCGAGAGACCAGTGTAAAGTTGTAATTCATACATCATATTGATTCATTTGATTCGAGATGACTCATCCCAATTAATACGGATTGAATCAATTGGATTTGTTATTGTTTAATATAAAATAATTAATATTTTTATAAATCAAATGTTTAAAATCTATATAAAAAAGATTTTAAAAAAAATATTGAGACTGAGTCCATATTAATTTATTGTAATTTAATTTAATAAATAAATATATAAATAGTTTTGAATTAATTTAATTGTGTAGTTTCAACCATAGAATGATCAGCTAATTAAGAAGTCAAAGCCATTATTGAGTGTCCCTGAAGCCACAAGGGTCGAGACTCTGATAGTTATCTAGTACTTTAAGCATAGGATTGGGTGCACACATCTATCCCATCTGTAGCGACACGCGGATTGTAAATGGGAAAATTACTTACCAAACATGGATCAAGGGATGTTCAAATTGTGAAGATCGACAAATCGAATCATTGGGCACCAATCGTTGATCTCGATGTTTAAACTTTGAACATGAATTATAGAGATCAATGATACAATTTGCCGAGATGAGGAAATTTGAATCTTGATCTTGACTATTCGAGTTAACCATTTGTAAGGGTGAGGAGGCATTAAGAAATAAAGATTTTTACAAAGCGTGTCATTAAGATAATAAAAAAATAAAAAAGAATTCTAAACGTATTTAGAAGCCTTTTGAAAATTGTTCAATACTGAGATGGTGCATTCTAGTATTCAAAAGCAAAGCCAGGATTTTCCTATTGAGGGGGGCAAATTATTGTTGTTCCATAGGGTTGAAGAGCATGAATTTGAAAAGAAAATTCAATGATTTTTATTAAAGGTTGAAGAAAAAGGTATTTAGGTCACCTATTATTAGTCTATGATAGAAGACCTGAGTAAAGGAGCAACAATCATCTTTCCTGATTAAGAGGGACTTTCTCTTATTTATTCTCGACACACAATTATCTGTGAGTTAAAAGTACTTCTAAATGCTGAGGGCGCTGTCACGTAAGTTGTATATGCATGTACGTGAGATGTTTGGGAGTATCACACATGAGATAATATATTTATTAGATACTTGTTTACACATTATTAAAGAGTTTGATAATTCTTATAAAGTTAACTTGTTCTAAAGTGACAAGTTTAGCAAGAACAACTAGTAGCACCATAGTGGAGTAGTTCCTCGCATTCCGGGAGGCATTTAGGAATAGCAACACCACGGAAATCTAGGGTAATTCCTTCAATCTCTAATGATGGAATAACCACTCCCAAGATGGTAACTTCTGCTTCAGCGATGCAAATTTCCCTCGGATTTACAATATTAATATGCGGCAAGAACTTCTCCCAACCTTTACTATCGTCCCATGTTGTGAACCAATTAGTAGCTGCAATATAAAAAACATAAACTTCTAAGCATACATCCATCCCAACAAAAAAACATAAATTGAATATATATATATGGGAAATGTTCAGCAACAAACATTTTGGCAAAACATTTTTGAAAATATGGGTTACAGGTTTTGGAATGGGCTGATTTTTGGTGAGGATAATCTCTACAAGGAATAGATCATCATCACCAAAAATCAGCCCATTCCAAAACTTCTAACCCATCAAAAATGGTTTACAAAAAATGGACGGTTCACAATTTTTCAACCTGTTAACATGGGGCTAGAAGTTTTGGAATGGGCTGATTTTTGATGAGGATGATCTCCTCACCGTAGAGATCATCCTCACCAAAAATCAGCCCATTTCAAAACCTCTAACCCATGTTTTGAAAAATGTTTTGCCAAAATGTTTGTCAAAATGTTTGTTGTAGAAAGGGACCCTATATATATATATATATATATGAAAAAACATACGTAAAAACAATGTAACATTAATAAATTTTCAAAATATGGGTTAGAAATTTTGGATTGAACTGATTTTTTGTGACGATGATCTCTATGATGGGAAGATCATCCGAAAAAAAAATCAGTCCAATCTGAAACTTTTAACCCCATTAAAAGTGATTTAGAATGTGGACCGTCGATTTTTTACCAATTTTCATCAATAATTTGTAAATCACTTTTGATGGGTTTAGAGACTTTGGATTGAGCTGATTTTTTGTGAGGATGATCTTCTCATCATGGTGACCATCCTAGCAAAAAATCAGCTCAATCCAAAACCTCTAACTCATATTTTGAAAGACCATTGTTTTTACATGTCCCTCGAACCACCCCAATATATATATACCTCATGTGCCATAAGCTTATTAACAAGCTCAGGTATGAGATTCTAATCTACATTTTAAAGTTTATAAAGTCACTAAATAAAACTCAAGCCAAGTTGATTCAGTGCTCAAATTCATTTGAACCAACTCACTAAGTAGATTAAAAACTTCATGTTATATGTTATATTCGTTGATTTAAAAAGGGGAAGTAAAATAGAATAATTATAAATTTTAAAAAGATTAATTTTACAAACTTAATTTATTTGACTCATAAAAATCAACTTGTGACTTGACTCAACTCAGATCGATGAATTTTAAAACATGGGATCTATGCATATTGTTACCACTAGCTTGTCGTTTCTTGAGGTTTCGGTCCTTTAGGCTCAAGGTGAAATCCACAAGCAGTTTTGTACCAACAGTATGTCTTGATGAATCAGCCAAAGCTAAAAACATAGAAACACTATTTCCATTTCCCTCCCCACGTCCATTTGGATAGACCTCAATCTTCCTACAAAATATATACCAATTAATTGCCAACAAATTAAAGTAACTAGTACTAATATGTATGTATGTATGTATGTATACCATTCGTGATTTCCAGCCATGAATACTTCAGACTCCGAACGACATTGCTTAAATCTTCTTTCATATAAAAGGTTATCAATTTTCCAAGTGTGCTTACTAGTGCTTGCTCCCTTTATCATTGAAAGACACTCGCCTACGCCTCTACTTCTTTCCTTGCAGACAAACACCTCCGCTCCAAACACACACACATCATCTACAAGGTATCCATTAGAAGGATCATTGAAAGTTCTAAGTGGGATGAATTTGTCGAAACCCCATTCAGTCTTCGTCGCATGGAAGCGTCTTCCTGTCTCCTTGGTATCTAGGTAAGGTAATACGGATTAAAGAATATTTCCAAAAGGATTAGTTTCAATAATAAAAAAAATCATTTATATAAATTATTCTTAAGAGCTTAATGTGTGATTTTCTTGGTGTCATATAATTTTATTTGATTTGCTTTTACTCAAAAGTTCAATCTTTTATAATATTCCTTTAGTATCCTGGCTCTTAAAGATCTTTCACCAAGTCGTCCTGGTTTTTGATTTTCCTAACACTTAAAAATCATTATAATTGGTACAAAATGATATTTGGTGGAAGAGGATAGATACCTTGGACGGTTAAATACCTGTCTCGAACTTGATCGAACAAAAATAACCTGAAAACCACGTTGACATCCCAATCAGGGGGTAGGGATTTTGTCTCTGATATTACCAAGTAAAGTGAGATGTAGTCCCTAGCATTTTTCTTCTCATTTCCTTTTGGGTAGAGACACAAACTCCTGTAATTAAACACTAAATATATTTACCACATATAATCTAATAGAAATTAAGATCCAAAAATATAATGAAACATACTTTAATGATTCTGTCAGGTGCAAAAATAATTTAGCACATTATTCAGAAGGATTGCTCTATTTGCACCTACCTTTCGACGTAAGTACACCAACTTTATAAGTGCACCTTAAATAATTATAACACTTCAATATACACATCTACACTATTAAGTGCACCTACTCAATTTATCTACCTGATTTCTTCTTCCTACCATCTTCATCTCCCTCTCATCCCATTATTCTTTCTTCTCTCCTAACAAATGAACCAATCCCTTTCTTTGCTACAAATTCTTCTTGTTTTCTACTTTTTATCATGTATTGTAATGGTAAAGGGGTAGAAATTTATTTGAGATAAGATTTTACGGTTTTCCTTATTCTTCTCCTCTACTTTCAATTTTATCAGTTTTAAAATATAATTGAAAGTTTTAGTTATTTCATGTCAATAGTTCAGTGCATAGTTAGCAATTTGGTGGATGGAAAAAAAACAGTACGGAAATAAATCGGGTACCATTTAGAATAGTGATGCACCGGCCGGTTCGTTGGAAAATTTGGTGAAAAAATGTAGTATGGTAAAAATACAATACGGAAAAAAGTTCGAGAATGATTCGGATACAACAACTTTTAAAACTTTTAAAAATTCGGATATATATAACATATCATATGAACTAATAATTTTAATCTACTAATAAAATTATCAATATTTAAATTAAAAATACCTTAATAAACAAATAAATAATCCATAATCACGTGCATCCAATAAAATATATATTCACAATTAAAGATTTAGTTGTAATCCATCTAATAATTAATGTAAATGAAAAGTATAAAACATGATAGACTAATAAATGTCAAAATCATCATATCCCATGACCTAATTAATTAAAAAAAAAAAAAAAAAAAAAATTCTTGTCGTTTTTAAAAAGTTTTTAATGTGAAGTAGACAGAAATTTCACCATACGACGGACGGTCAACGAGTAAATTCCACGATGGGTCGGGTTGAGGATTTCATACCCGAGGTCAGGTTAGGCGTGGGCACAGGTTGATACTCAACTCGGCCCAACCCACCTGAGTTGGAACCCTACTATCTAATCAGTCAGCAAGGAAAATTGTACCACATGGCACAATAAAGAGATCTGGAATTGGGTATCCACACCCAACTTCCTCGAGTATAGGATATCATTATTGTAAAAGCTAGTCAACAGCCATCATCCAACAAGAAAGAACATAAGAAACTGTACCATTTGTAACCACCAGCATCAAAAGTAGTTGTGTTGTATCTCTCTATGGAAGCCTTTGAGAGTAACGAAAATGACTCAATTTTGAATTTGTAGTGAGTTGGTAAAGCATCTCTAAACGATTTTGCTACTCCTGCCAAATAATAAATTAGATGTGTAAGTTGCATCTTGATTTTTTATGCGACGGTCTTGAGTTCAAATCCCCACTTAGGGTCACCCTTAGGGATTTGTCTCGAAAATTATCTGGCGCAGCTGGGTGGGGGACTGCATATGCCCCAAGTATTAGTCAGGTGGTCCAAGAGCATATATCTCAGTTTCAAAAGAAAAAAAATTGAGAGGAATTCACTCGATCAGGCGAGTCAATCCAAGTACCGGTTCCTGCAACCTCCTACGAAATAAAATAAAATAAATATACCTTCTCCGTCGTCGGAAATAAATTCGGTGTTCATCATAGTGTTCCAGCACATGACCTCAATCAGAATGTTTATGTTGTTCTTATAAAGAAAATGGAAAGCCTTTTATTCTGCCTTGTGCTAATAAAAGCTTTCATTCTTTCTATATTCTTCCCTTCCTTAGCAAAGTTTTTCATTCTATCCTTGAGATTTAAGAAAAGCTTTTATTCTATGGTTAGGCTGAGTCGGACTGTACCTACCTTCTGATCATAAATAAAGAACTGAATTAATTTTGAATGGCTCAAGTCCCTTCACAACTCAATTTCTTTTCTAAAATAACGTCACCTTTGGATTCATGCATATACTATAATAGAAAAATCAATTAATTTTAGAAATCTGATAATATTTTAAATGGAAAGTAGAATTACTTTAATAACGTGCATCCATATAGAACCATGATATCCAAGTCAATTTGTGAGTTTTAGATTGACTCTATATAGGGGTGTCAATGGATAGTCCAAAATTCGGATATTGAATTTGAATTCGGAGGGTTTTATATATTCAAATCCTTACCAGGTACGGATTCCAATATTAACATATCCAATCTGATTCGAAATAATATATAATATATATTATTTGATTTATTATATATATATATATAATAGGATTTTTTTAAATAATGAAAAATCAGTTGGATAAGGAAAAAATGTGTTTTTTATTTTATTTTATTTTAATGTTCAAATTATTCGAATTCTAATCGGATATTATCCAATATCCGATATCCAATAGGATAATCGGATTTGAATTCGGATGGAGTTTTAGACCATTCATCTGATTCAAATTCAAATTCGTATATTAGATAAAAATTTTGGATTCAATTTCGGATATTACTATATGCGAACCGATAAACATCCGTTGACAGCCCCAACTCTATAGACATTTGAGTCAAAAAAATAAATAGGGTTGGCATGCTGACTCTTGTACCAACTAAGTTTGAATCCCCAACCAATCCTAACAAGTCTACTCATCATTTTTTTTTTCTTGTAGCTCCTTATAGTACTTTTGGTACAGTTGAGAGAATGCCACATTGAACATAAAATACCACCACAACCATCTTGGGTTCGTGCTTTGGATGAGATTTAGAAGTAAAAGAATCAACGGCCACTAAACTTTCGAATTTAAACGATTAGATTTAGTTTGTCTGTCGATGTGGTGCTCTTTCAACCATTCAAAAGTGATACATCTCCCTATAGGAAAAAAAACGCTACCATCTAATAGTTGAACCTAATGTAATGCTCTTTCAACCATTCAAAAGGGATACATGGAGCTATAGGAAGAAAAACGCTACCATCTAATAGTTGAACCTAATGTAATCTATCTCATGAATGCAACTTATTAAAATCCCATCCCTACCACATAAGACCTTTGAGATCGGTTAATACATATTAATCATAGTTAAAGACATAACATTAGTTAGCATACCGGCATCCATACAGGCGACATTGATAACCTATAGAAATGACATCAGTTTATAATTGATGTAAAAAATGACGTCCATATTAAATATAAGAATCGGTCATGTCTTATACAATAGTCATATAATGATGATTATTATTATCATCATGATGAATATACAATGATGCTAATAATGACTATCTTTACATGAATATTATCATCCTTATGGTAATTATCATCGTCATGATTGTAACGCCTCAAGTCCACAATAGTACAATATTGCCTGTTTTGGGCCAAAGCCCACATAATTTTAAAGTATGTTGTACTATGTAGGGTTTAGTTTGTCCTTATAAACTAAGATTTGAAGGTTTTTGGGACCGATGTGGGACTAATCGCACTCCTCCCTACCATTCCACCTTGTCACGTGACGACTCCACTTTGACCCCCCAATCTTCACAGTCCTTTCCACATCTAATTAGTAGTACACCGACGAGGCCTTGACAATGGTATAAGAGCTGAGGATGACTTTTCTTGTGTTGGTGAGGATATTGTCATGGCCTCGCCTGTATGCCATTGGTTGGACGTGGAAAGGGCTACAGAGACCAAAGGGTCAAAGTAGAGCCGCCACGTGACAAAAACGGAATGACAGAAAGGAGTATGATTTGTCCGGCATCGAACAAGAGAATGTTTAGATCTTGGTCTATAAGGACAAACAAAATCTACATTATACAACACGTTCTACCTGAGGGTAAGACCTGCCAGTGAAAAACAAAACCTTGAGGAAATGGTTGCCTTTGAGATATGTGGAGTCGCGATAGAGGGCAATAATATGAGTAGGGCCCAGGCTGTTATGTAACTCTAATACAACGTGTTCTACCTAGGGGCAAGACCTGGCAGTGGGAAATAAAACCTTGAGGAGAAGGTTGTTTGTGAAATAGGTAGAGCAACCAAAGAGGACAATATTGTGAGTGGGGCCCAATCCATTGTGTAACTTTGACATGACACGTTTTAAATTCGTTCGGACTTCAGCCCAAAGCAAATAATATTATACTATTGTGAGCCTATAGTGTTACAATGATCATTATAAACAACCTCATCACAAGTATTATCATGAACATGGTCATCAATGCGATCATCATTATCATGCTTATTATGATGATGATCATCATGACTTGAACCCATGACCTCAAAGTTGAGGTTGTAACATATCGTTATCATGATGAACATACATGATCTAATAATGATGGTCATATGGTGATAATGATGAGTCACCCAATATACTATTGATTAAAGAACCGAAGTCAAAGTCACAGAAAAAATCCTATAGATAACTTATAGTTATATTGCTCAAGATGGATTTGAATGGAAAGAACAATACTCACATTGCAGATCCCAAAATGGTTGGACTGGGTTCAAGCCTTCCCCCATAGAAAAATACAATCTCTGATCTTGGTTGAATATTCGATTCTAAATCGTTTATGAACCTGTTTGAATCTTCCATTCTTCCAACTGTTAATATATCAATAAATGGTAATAATGGTAACAATGGTAACAAGTCTACTCATCATTTTTTTTTCTCGTGTAGCTTTTTATAGCACTTTTGGTACGGTTGAGAGAATGCCACATTGAGAATAAAATACCACCACAACCATCTAGGGTTCGTGCCTTGGATGAGATTTAGAAGTAAAAAATCAACTGCCACTAAAAACTCAAACCATACACACACTGCACCCATAGACCAACTCCAGATCATAATCCTCGGTTACTGAAATGGAAGGAATTAGCTTAGGGGCAAAGGTCAATTTTATTTTGATTATATATGATTGAAATCTGCCTAAAAAATTCGAGATCCTAGTTGGATTTTTTTAATATGAAATTTAAAGCCCTTAACTTAAAAATTAATAAAGGTATTATAAAATAATTTAGGGGGGAGTATAGTTGAAGTTGAAAGTGATATAGCTCTTATTATAAAAAATAAAAAATAAAAATTATGGGAACATTCATTAACACAGGACTAAACTTAGAATAAATGCTTTTCTTAATCCCAAGGATAGAATGAAAAACTTGGTTAAGGAATGGAAGAATATACACAAGACTAAGCATAGAATCAATGCTTTTCTTAATCCCAAGGACAGGATGAAATACTTGATCAAGGAATGGAAGAATATAGAAAGAATGAAAGCTTTTGGGTGACTAAAAGCTTTCCATTTTCCTTATAAAAACGGCAAAAAAATCTGATTGTGGCCATGTGCAGTAACATTATGAGTTCCCAATTTATTTCCGACCGAGAAGAAGGTATAATTCTACTTTATTTTATTTTGTAGGTGTTTTCAAGAACTAGTTCTTGGATCGACACTAGTTGCGAGAATTCATCGATCTCAAATTGATTTTGATTTCAAGAAATAATTGTTTCTTTTTTTTTCCTGGTAAAATCACTCTCCCACTTTACATACTAGATAATAAATTGTTAAATTCTTTACAATCATTACTCGACCGAGTTTCACAAAAATGGCTGAGTGAAACCATGATTTTAGAACTCATCCCAAGTCGACTCGTGTGAAAAGGAATGAAATTTATCATTGGGATACGTATCCTAAAGATATGTGTTTTTATCGAAAATGGAAGAATACATATAGAAAGAACGAAAGCTTTTGACACTTTAAGACAGAATCAAAGATTTCCATATTCGTTTGTAATAAAAGTAGCAAAACCAATATCACACACATCATGAATGACGGGAAAGACGCTAATAAGTTCTTTTGAGTCTGAAACTTGCAGACAACAACACAACCAAATTATGGCAATAAAGATGAAACTTAACAACATTTGATTTATTATTTTAATAATAATTTTGCAGAAGTTATAAAGTCGTTTAGAGATGCTCAACCAACTCACTACACATTCAAAATTGAGTCATTTTCGTTACTCTCCAAGTCTTCTATAGAGAGACACGAAACAGCTACTTTTGAAGTTTCGGGCTACAATTGGTATGATTGTTTAATTCTTCTGAATTATTTTTTATGTTTTTTTGTTTAAGTTTTTCCATGAAATAGAGGGTTATGGTGTTGGATTGCCAATTCAATAATCCGTTTGATATGGATTTAAAATCATACTAGCGTAGTAAGGAAAGTGTATCTCTTAATTAATTTTAACTGTTGAGTTGATCATCCAACCCAATTACACACGGAAGCCTATCCTCTGTAGCACACTTTAGAATGTGACATGTTACTTATTTTATTGTTAATTATATATTTGATCTTAATATCGTTGAGCATTTAAATGTTTAATTACAGGAAATTGTGTTTCCACCCAAAAGGAAACAAGAGGAAAAATGTGAGGGAGCATATCTCATTCTACTTGGTAATATCAGAGACAAATTCCCGACCACGAAGTTGGGATGTTAATGTGATTTTCAGATTATTTTTATTTGATCAGGTTCGAGACAGGTATTTAACCGTCCAAGGTATAACCCTCCCTCTTCCACAAGATATCTTTTAATATTACTTAGTAGATTTACGTGGCAAACCTAACTGTTGTATTTTTATTAAAAAGCTGCCTTATTAATTAGTAATTATAATTAGAGAGGTTTAACTGACAGACCTAAACGTTGCATTTTTATTACAAAAACTCCCTTGGAGTTCTAACAATTCCAAGGGAACCTTACATTATGAAGTTTGTTACCCAACAAACCTTGAAGTCACTACGTGAAAATTGGAAAATTCAACATAAAAACTTGACGGGCCAAGGCTCACAAATTTTAGAAACTAAATTTTGACGGTCTAGGACCGTCGAAATTCTTGATGTTCCCAAATTTGATGGCTTAGAACTGTTGAATTTCTCTCATCCCTCATTAATTTGACATTTTCAACCTGTCAAAAAAAAAATTAAATAAATAAAATTTGACAATGAAAAATTCGACCTCTTGATCCATCAAATTTTATGAAATTTGACAGCCCAAGACCGTCAAATTTAGGATTTTTTCACATTGTGAGTGGGGATCTACATCATAAAATTCAAATTGATGTGGTTAATTTGTTACTTGACATGTCTGGGAGTGGATCCTAAGCACATCAATTTGTGGCATTCAAAAACATGATTTAATGCCAGTGTTATAGGGACAAAGGTATGAGAACTTCGAAAACAATATTGAAAAAAAAAAAAAAAAAAATTAGTTCCAATGTTGAATTTTAGTTTAAAATTTGGGAGTTCTATAGCTATCATTTTCAACACATTTGACCAAGCTCAAAAAGGATTTATTTTTTTATTTTTTAAATCTTTTTCATCTAAGTTTTTTTAAATCTTTTTTGTAATAAAATTGCAACAAATAGGTTTGCCTGGTAAATCTCTCTTATAGTTATTTATATAAATAGAAAATTTTTCTTTTATTGAAACTCATCATTACCGATTGTCTCAGACCTAGTTTTTTTTTTCTTTATATATATATAACACCAAGAAAAATTCAGTTATTTCTTGATCGTGTCCAGCTAAAGTTACATTTCCATTAAAGAGCCATAATAAGTACTGATTTGAGTTTAGTAGTTCCTCATAAAATATTATTGACTATTTAGTTGAGTGAAAAATGGGGTCCCATTTATTCGTATTATCCTTTGTAAGTTAAAGGTTGGAGTCGTCTCTTAAAGTTGTACGATTTTTATTTTTATTTTTTCTAATTTTAGTGACCTCCCTATAATCAAGTGAAGAAATGTTTCATGGTTGATCATTTCTTGTTACCGAACCTTAAATGTATTTTTAAGGTTTAGTTTCTCATGTAAATTTTTATAATACATACTTTGCTTATTTTACCCAAAAAAAAAAAAAAATGTTGTATGTTAGTAATGAGTATTACTTTGCTTAGATACCAATGAGACAGGAAGACGCTTCCATTGGATGAAGACTGAATGGGGTTTTGACCAATTCATCGATCTTAAAACTTTCAATGATCCTTCTAATGGATACCTTGTTGATGATGTATGCGTATTTGGAGCGGAGGTGTTTGTCTGCAAAGAAAGAAGCAGATGCATAGGCGAGTGTCTTTCGATGATAAAGGGAGTTAGTACTTGTAAGCACACTTGGAAGATCGATAACACTTTAGATGATGATAGTTTGAAGGAATGTCTTTTGGAGTCTGAAGCATTCATGGCTGGAAATTACAAATGGTAGTTTGTATCTTTTCATCCAGTTCTTTGATTTCTTGGCTTGGCTTCACTTACTAAGTATTATTTAGAGAAATTTATCAAAGAGGTACAGTTTTCATAATACTACCAAAACGGTAAGTTGTAGTAATTAATCCTAAAAACAGTAATTTACCATTTTCGGAATTAATATTTTTTACCAAAAGAATAAAATGTAATTTTTTTTTATCGAAAATACCCTTTTTTGTTTTACATATGCATTTACTATTTTAACCTTAGAAATAAATCAAAATTCAACTAAATCTTTCTCTTCTTTTTAATATTCCCAACACTAACAAAAACTTGTACTTCGTCTTCTCCATCTTCTCAAATCTAACCCAATATAAACGGCACCAAACAGAAATATGAAAGTGGAGAGGATTTTTTCGTAATTTCAGTCAAAAAATAAAAAAAAAGTATTTTCGGTATAAAAAAAAATTATATTTTACTGTTTTTACCGTTTTGGAAAAAAATATTAATTCTAAAAATAGTAAATTACCATTTTCGAAATTAATTGATACAATTTACGATTTTGATAAATAGTCAAAATGTGGTGCATGTTTTGGTAAATTTGCCATTTATTTATTGCCTACATTTGCAATTGTTATTTTGTATAGGAAGATTCAGCTCTATCCAAATGGAATTAGTAAGGGAAAGGGAAATAGTGTTTCTCTCTTTTTGGCTTTGGTTGATTTTGCAACACTTACTCCTGCTCAGAAACTGCATGTCGATTTCACCTTGAGACTAGTGGACCAAAACCAAAAGCACCTCCGAGAATTTACATGTGAGTTACATTTGAAAATACTTAATAATTTCTAGACTTTTCCTCTTCTGGAAACTTTGCAATATTGGATCAATGTGGTTCACTACATCAAAATAATTTTTAGCATTGAGTCAACTTAGCTGAGTTTTTTAACGATTCTATCTTTCTATCTATCGTCAAAATAAAATCAATGAGTCGACATTGATAAATTGAAGGTGGCCTCTAAGTCAATCCAAACATTCGATTTTTAAAAATCATGGTTATATGAAGGATTCTAATGAGTTGATAAAAAATAATGGAGAATTCTTAATTATGACGTTCTAGATTTGTGACTCTTAGAAGTCATTGCTATTAATTAGTTCTATTTATTCAATTTGTTGGATTTGTTTTTTCGTTTGTTAGATGGATATATGTATTATCTTGCAGGCAATCAATGCTTCGGTGCTTCAAGCTTCTCTTGGGGGTTGCAGAAGTTCTTGCAATTTATTCATATTGGAAATAAGAAGAATATATGCATGGCTGAAGCAGAGGTTACTATCTTAGGAGAGGTTGACAAATTACCATAAAAAAATAGTTGTTGATTAATCTTACCTATTTTAATTTGAGAGTGAACACTTCTTTTGTTTTATTAAAGCTTTTGAAAATATTACAAGGAAGGGACTGAATTTTGTTTATTTAGTTTTTTCTAATTATATTTTACTCGAATGAGACTCAATATAGATGGGTTCATTGTTAGTGATAGAGAGAAGGTGCATGCAATATAATATAGAATAAATTATCAAAACGGTAGATTTTTAAAAATTATTTATCAAAACGGTACATTGTTCAAAATATTTCCGAAAAAGGTAAAGTTACCGCTTTTGAAAATAATTTTTTTACCAAAATGGTAAAAATAGTAAAAACAATGAATTATGTACCGAAAATACCCTTTTTTGTTTTAAGTGTGCATTTACACTTATAACCCTCACAACAACATAAAATCCAAAAAAGTTTTGAGAAAAAGTTGAACTTCATCTTCTTCACCTCTCAAATCCAAAAAAATGCAAAAAAATGTAGGAATAACTCTCTTGGTCGATGGTTAAAGTAGGGAAAACTCTCAATTTCGTTTTTTCCATCTCTCAAATCCATAAATGTACTTGGATCTACTCGTCTTCTCCAACTCTTGGTGGACTGCACTTCGTCTTCTCCAACTCTTGGTGTGAAACAGAGAGAGAGAAAGGGAAAGTTGCAACCTTTTCAAGATCTCCCCAACGCCCCAACAGAGAGAACAAAGATAGAGAGAGAGAGAGAGAGAGGGAGCGAACTTGCAAACCTCTTGACGTCTTTGACCTCTTTTGCAACAAAAGTCCATTAGAGATGAAACATACCTCTATTAATGAAAAGAAAATGACAGATTCGTAATTTGAGTCTAAATTAATAAAATGGTATTTTCGAAATAATTTTTATAAATTTATTGTTTTTACTGATTTCGTAAAAAATATTAATTTTGAAAACGGTAAAATTACCGTTTTCAAAAATATTTTGAACAGTGTACCGTTTTGGTAAATAAACGAAAAGTTGTGCATGTTTTGGTAAATCTGCCTATAATATAACTAGTTGATGCAAATCTAAACTCTTTAATGTATGTGATGAGAGACACCATATATGAACAAAAGCAAACTTCATTGAAATTAATTTCAGATGTCATGAAGAAAATCAAAACGTTAAATTCGTAATAAGGTATTCATTTAACCCAATACATTTTTATTCAATTTTCTTTTAAATTTAAAATCTTATACATATTTCTAAAAATGGGACGGTTTTCAATGCAAAGAAAATGTCACATTAAACATTATGATATCGTTAAACATGTACATTGGACATTTACTATATATTAAAAAAAAATTTGCTGGCAAAGTTACAAATGTCAGGTATTAAAAGGGTATTACGGGAAATAAATAATGAAATGAGAAAAATCTAAAATACATGTAAATTACGGTTGGACATACTGTAAAATTTAGTAATTATTTGAGAATTTACCCTTGTTAATATTATAAATCAGAAAGGAGATACTGTAAAATTTAGTAATTATTTGAGAATTTACCCTTGTTAATATTATAAATCAGAAAGGAAATTTGCATCGCTTAAGGAGAAGTTACCATCTTAGGAGTGATTGATAATTTATCAACACCATTTGATCCTTATACTATTCCTACATAAAATAGTTACCATATGACAACTTTATTTGCTTAATTTGCATCTATTTCAAATAAATCACTACAGTAAAATAGGGATAGAGCGACGGTTGCCGACCTAATGTTTTGTCCCGAGTCCACCCCAATTTTAATCTTTTATTTTTCCCCAAACCCAAGTCGAAACCCTAGCTAATTGTGTGCCCAAACCTGACACAAGATTGGGTTGAACCCTCCCAAGTTGCAGGCGTAGATGTTCAACCCATGTTTTGGTTGACTTGTGCACCAATCGCTTATAAACTGTCAACTTTGGATTGTGCACATGGATCACAAGGAAAAAAAAGAGAGGAGAAAAGTTGAATCCAACAACTAGAAATCACCAATCAAGTTAGATTTAAGTGTATAGCTCGATCAAATATTGGGATAGAGACTTATGAGAACCTTCCTAGTTATGTGAAGTGAAGATACAATTACCCAGCCAATAGAAAAAAACCCAAGCAAATATATGTATCAATTTATCAAACACATAGTTAATAAACCACAATGTCAAGATACTTGAAAAAAACACTACGAATAAAAGAAGGAAAAACTACGGTACAACTCCGAGAATAATCCATTATTTCAACATTTTCTGAATGAAAGATACAAATTATGATCATGCTTGGTACACAATTTTTAAATAATTTGCGCTTTGAATGTTTTTAAGTGAAAAATTTACTATTATGTGGAGTGCACCAATGGTTTTTTGTTCAAATTACATGTGAAAAAAATCTCACTTATTCGACCTCATCTTTGTTCTAATGTAAGGAAAAAAAAAAGGTTATATGCCAATTTTTATAATAAAAAAATAAAAAAATTGAATTGATTCTGAGTTAATGAATTGACTCACCTGTGCCATCGAACCATTGGGACCTAAAGACTAGCCTTTTCCATAGGACTAGTCCCCAAACCACACACCATCCCACCTTGTTACGTAGCCACCTTAATGGTTCAATTATAGAGATTCAAAGTCACGATCTGGGGTGCACACCCAGTCGCTTCCTTACCATGTTGGCTAGACCCCGGTGGTTTAATTTCCCAAGTTTAGTTGGATTGGTTCTATACCTAATCATATGGCTGAGTTTCGAGTGAATTTGAGAAGTTTTAAATTTATGATAAAATAGGGGTTTTGTTAATATGTGCCCTAAGAGCAAATGTTAAACTCCATTAAATACACTTTTGGAATTGAAATTTTTTTTTTTTTTCAAAATGTGCCATCAATTTGTTTTTTTATTATAAAAATAAAAATACATTCTTTCCAACGTGATAAGGGCTTTTATTGAGAAATTCTATTGTCACACCAAATTTTATCACGTCCTTCGAAATTAAACTGATATGTCATAAGTAAAAGTTGGTGTGCTAATAGCAGGTCATTTTTCACCCCTAAATTACATGTTAATCGACCATTCTAAAAAAATCAAAAATAGAAATTCCCGACAGCTGGCATTATTAACTTACCGTTGGAACTTGGGTTCAAAATTAGAAAGTCCCGCACATTCCTCCTGTCTCCCTATATAAACAACGCAGAGACTCTGTAGATCGGTGTTCCTAATCTAGAGAGAGAGAGAGAGAGAGAGAGATGGAAGGTTTAATGAGTAGAAGCTTAAGGACGCAGAGAGGTGGGCGAGAGTGCAGTGTAGATTGCAAGAGACGGAGGGTTTGTTTCACTGGAAAGAGAAGGTGATCGATGAAGGTGAGGGATGAGATTTGAGGAAAGAAGATGATGATCTCCAACTCTACAACTACAACTAGGTTCGTAAATCTGTCTAAGGCCATTCGATTTGAGTTTCTCTGGTAAATCTGTCAATCGAAATCCATGATGCAGATCCAAAACTCCCTAATTAACTAGTTAAATATTGAATCAGAGAGAGAGAGAGAGAGAGGCTTGTTTCACTGGATCTTCAACTGTAGATTAATGGAAGGAGAAGATGACCAAGGAAGCCGAAGAGAAGGTGAGGAATGGGATTGGAGGATAGAGAAGATGATGATTTCCAACTCTACAACTACAACTAGGCTCGTTTGCTATAATATGAATCTGTCTTAGGCCATTTGATTTGAGTGTCTCATGTATTATACTGTGTTTGATGAATTTTTTTAATCGGATTGAAATTTTTTATTTTACTTGTATTTTAGCCCTAAATGTTATGTAAACTCATTCAAAATCAGGTTTTCTTCAGACTTATTAGAAATTAGGATTTTTCAAAAAACCCACATTTGAATTTCCCACTGTGACTGTGTTCTTCTCTATTGTTTCAACATCCAGTTTAGGCCTCTCTTCTCTCTTTCCTTCATGTTCACAGAGAGAATTCTCTCATAAGATTTTTGTTTCCTGAAATAGAACAAAGTTTTATCCCACACATCTGTCTGTCAATGTTTTTTTTTTTCCTTTTAGGTGATAGGTTAGGTTTCTTTTTTTCTCTTTTTATTTATTTATTTAATTTTTTCTGGTTTTGTTGGTGGATTTAATTATAAATATATGATTTTTTTTTAATGGGTTAGTCTTGTATTTTGTGTTCATAGAAGGTATGTATAAGAACCAGTTGCAACTTGCAAGAACTAGTACAGGGAAGCTATTTCAACCAAATTACCGCACCACACTGAGACAGGCAGCGCAATAGTTTTGTAAGTTCTTTAATAAAAAACAAAGAAAACCCACTTTTGAATTACTATTTTGATCTCATTTACCTTAAATTGAACTAATTGTATTGAAAATTCCCACACACAGGCTTATTTACAGCACATCTACTAGAATTTCCAATTCACATTGCGGTCCAAACATATGAATAATATGAATGCTAGATCCAGGAAAATTTTGGACAAGTAGTACCAAATGGATCTGAATTGTATACCGTCTTAGATCAAGGTAGCACGTTTTTATACTTACATCTGTTGTGCCATATCTTGTTTCATCGGGTTATAGGGTTCTATGTAACATGTATAAGTGGTAATTGTTGAAAGAAACTTAAGGGCGTGTCAGTCATCACCGGGCCAAAATGTTCAATTTATGCCAAAACGTGTTGGTTCTTAAAAAATTCAGTCCATCTCATACCTTGGAATATTACTTCGTATTTTCATAACTCATGTTTTTGAATTAGTCCCCATCCATGGGAAAGAAGGGTTGTGGTAGAAATTGTTGTTGAACCTGAAGTAACCTCTGATCAACCAAATGGAGAAGCTTCTGCAGAACCTCGACCACCACTAACTTCAGCACAGAGATTTGCAGCCTTCACATCTTATATTAAAGTGAGGGAAGCTAAGACTTGCAGGTCCATGTTTTCCTGGACGGTGTTGACAACTTCAGCAATCTAATTGGTTCAGTATATTATCTGGATGGTGATTCAGCGAAGGATTTGGCGCTAGAGCTTATACAAAATGTATGTTCTTGGTTTCTTCCTTATGGATGCATGAATAAAGGCTATATTATAGATTATTTCAAAGGTAATTTTCATGGAAAAATGTTGATTTCCTTAGTTTGTTTTATGTTCTAATTGAGTTTAGGTTTCTATTCATTGAATTTAGTTAATAAGCTATTATTTTCAGGTGTCTTGCAGGGAGGCCTATGGATCACTAATTAAAAAGCCTGTACAAAACAAAGAGTTTTCTTTTCACAGGGAGGCCACGGGTGGATATTGTTCCGGCCTTCGCTCCTTACTATTCTCCTCAAGCTGAGGTATATTATTCGCAGCTAGATACTGAACACCATAGTAATAAATGAATTTCTCGATGTTCTTTTTCGTTAATAAATTGTTACGTGTTGTAATTCTCTTCGTTGTGTCGCACATTATAATCTCTTCTTTGTAGGCAAACAATGCAGAGAAGTGGACGAGAGTGCTGCGTAGATTGCAAGGGACGGAGGGATTGTTTCAATGGATCTTTAAATGTAGATTAAATGGAAAGAGAAGATGATCAAGGAAGCTGAAGAAGGTGAGGGATGAGATTTTATGAAAGAGAAGATGATGATCTCTAACGCTACAACTACAACTATGTTCGTAAATTTGTCTCAGGCCATTCGATTTGAGTTTCGCATGTATTATATTGTGTTTTATGATTTTTTTCAATTGGATTGAAATTCTCAATTTTACATGTATTTTAACTCTAACTGTTATGTAAACTCATTCAAAGAACCCTTATTATAAATTAGGATTTTTCAAAAAACCCATATTTGAATTTCCCGCAATTTTACTCGATACACTGGCTAGGTTTGATCTTTTATAGGGTTGCATTTAGTTTCCATAGTGATACAACTGCATATTGGCCTAATATTTATATCTAATCTAGAAAAGTTTAGCTCACCATTTCACCCAGTGATAACTAATGTTTAATATTCTTCTAATCAATTATTCATTGACTCTAAAACATCCATTGTTGGCTTTATGGTCTCTTTTGCCTTTGTTTACTATTTATTAGGGTGAAGGTATGATCTATACTTATAAGGGGGTTTTAAGTATTGCATATAATTTGTGTGGGTTTCATTGATAAGGGGAGATGTTATGTGAAATTTATTGATTGAAAGAAGCTCTGTTTGTTTTTCGACAACTAGCTTTAATTAATGGGAAGTATTTTTGTGTAGGTAAACAGAATTGTTCTCTTATTTCACACTTTTCTAAAATAAGTCACAAACCTTTGCAATCAAGCCGGAGCTATTTATTGTAAAATATTTGATTAATAGCTATTTACAAGTTAAAATATAAATTTTACCCCTGAAAAGAAATATAATTGGAACATAAAGATTAATTGGTTTTTAACTTGCATATAATAAATTGTGTGTATGCGTTTGTAGACAGATCGACATATCTAACGACAATAAATGCAAACTTCTATATAATCGTTTTATGCATAAATTTGCTCATGTTAGTTTCCGTAGAAAGTGTTTTACATGTATTGAAGAATGCATTAACTTAAAATTTTGATAAACTAGCCAATTTTTTTTTTATAATTTACTTTTGAGTTGTGAAAAGACTTTTTTATATAATTACATACAAATACAAATTCAAAATTTAAATATTAGAAAATGTTAATTTATCACTAGACTTGGTATTGTGTGTTTGCTATGTACTTTTATCGATTGCCATATACCTCTATAATCATCATCATCATTATCATCGTTACTTGCATTGCCATCATTCAACGAATCATCCACAGCTTCAACATATTTTTGCTCTTCTTCGATTTTACTTGGATTTTAACTGTTATGCAAACTCAGTGTAGCAGCAGAACCCACATTCAAAATCAGGTTTTCTTCAGACACCCCTATTAGAAATTAGTTTAAAAAAAAAAAAAACATTTGAATTTCTCACTGTGATTGGGATCTTCTCTATTGTTTCAAAATCCTGTTTAGGCCTCTCTTCTTCTCCGTTTCCTTCACGTTCAAGGAGAGAATTCTCTCCTCATAAGATATTTGTTTCCTGAAATAGAACAAGGTATTAATGCAAAAGTGAATAACTAGGTAGTTTCACACATCTGTCAATGTTTTTTTTTTCTTTCCTTTTAGGTGACAAGTTAGGTTTCTTTTCTTTTATTTTTTTATTCAATTTTTCTTGTTTTTGTGGTGGATTTAATTATAAATATATGATTTTTTTAATGGGTTAATCTTGTATTCTGTGTTCATAGAACTTATGTATTATAACCAGTTGCAAGAGCTAGTACAGAGAAGCTATTTCAACGATCATGCACCTAGGTTCAAAGATTCTGTGAACTTCAATGGTGAGATCTTGGAAGGACCCAATTACTGCACCTCACTGAGACGGGCGGGCAGCACAATAGTTCTTGTAAGTTCTTTAATAAACAATATCACAATATAAGTTTACTATTTTGATCTCATTTACCTTAAATTGAACTAATCGTATTGCAAATTACCACACACAGGCTTATTTACAACACATCTGCTAGAATTTCCAGATCACATTGCGGTCCCACTAGATGAATAATATGAATGCTAGATACAGGAAGATTTTCGGCAAGTAGTACCTCTCAAGGATCTCCTCATGGATCTCAATTGTAGTCTTGGATCAAGGTAGTGTGTTTTTATACTTACATCTGTTATGGCATATCTTGTTTCATCGGGTTATAGTGTTCTATGTAACATACATAAGTGGTAATTGCTGAAAGAAACTTAGGGTGCATGTAAGTCATCACCGGGCCTTTGCTGTGTGCGCTTGCATTGCAAGTCAAAAATTCCTAAAGAAATACTGTCTTTTTTTGTTTACAGGAATGATCACATGGGGGGTCTCCCTTTGGTTTGCTGTTTCCTGGTCTTTTTTTTGTTCTATGCATTCTCAAATCTCACATTGAAAAGAAACTCATGGATTGCTGCTGTTAAGGAGTAGTTATCTGTTTGTAAACAATAAATCTTAAGCCATATCACAACTTGAGAGGTACATTGCATACCCTCAATTAATGACTTCTTTTAATGAATTATGTACATTGAATTAATAAATGCATAGATTCAAGTAATCAGCTAAGTACTCTGCAGCTATTTATTCATCCTTCGTGAAAGTTTTGTATGTGGGAAAATTGAGATCCACTGCACTGCCTTCCCTTCTATGATTCTATACAATACTCAGCACCACTGCTATTTATTCTTTTAGAGCCCATGTACAATTTATGCCGAAAAGTGTTGATTCTTTAATAATTCAGTCCATCTCACATACCTTGGAATATTACTTCATATTTTCATAACTCATGATTTTGAATTAGTCCCCATCCTTGAGAAAGAAGGGTTATGGTAGAAACTGTTGGTGAACCTCTGATCAACCAAATCGAGAAGCTTCTGCTGAACCTCGACCACCACTCACTTCTACACAGACACTTGCAGCCTCTAGGGCATCCATTTGGGAGGGAAGCTAATACTTGCAGGTCCATATATTCCTGGAGGGTGTTGACAAATTCAGCAATCTAATTGGTTCAGTGTATTATCTGGATGGTGATTTTGCAAAGGATTTGGCATCACGCTTATACAAAATGTATGTTCTTGGTTTCTTCCTTATGGATGCATGATTAAGATCGAATAAAGTCTACATTATAGGTTACTTCAAAGATAATTTTCATTGAAAAATGCTGGTTTCCTTAGTTTGTTTTATGTTTTAATTGTGTTTAGGTTTCTATTCCCCATTCAAAATCAGATTTTCAAGTAGGTTTGTGTCCTATGAATCATCTTTTTTAAACCATATTTTTTGGTGGATTTAATTATAAATATATGATTTTTTTAATGGGTTAGTCTTGTATTCTGTGTTCATAGAACTTAGGTATTAGAACCAGTTGCAAGAGCTAGTACAGAGAAGCTATTTCAACCTGATCATGCACCTAGGTTCAAAGATTCTGTGAACTTTAATGGTGAGATCTTTGAATGACCCAATTACTGCACCACACTGAGACAGGCAGCACAATAGTTCTTGTAAGTTGTTTAATAAACTATATCACAATATAAGTTTACTATTTTGATCTCATTTACGTTAAATTGAACTAATTGTATTGAAATTCCCACACACAGACTTATGAACAACACATCTACTAGAATTTCCAAATTACATTGCGGTCCAACTAGATGAATAATATGAATGCGAGATACAAGAAGATTTTGGGCAGGTAATACCTCTCAAGGATCTCCTCATGGATCTCAATTGTAGTCTTGGATCAAGGTAGTGTGTTTTTATACTTACATCTGTTATGGCATATCTTGTTTCATCGGGTTATAGTGTTCTATGTAACATACATAATTGGTAATTGCTGAAAGAAACTTAGGGTGCATGTAAGTCATCACCGGGCCTTTGCTGTGTGCGCTTGCATTGCAGGTCAAAAATTCCTATAGAAATACTGTCTTTTTTTGTTTACAGGAATCATTGCATGGGGGGTCTCCCTTTGGTTTGCTGTTTCCTGGTCTTTTTTTTTGTTCTATGCATTCTCAAATCTCACATTGAAAAGAAACTCATGGATTGCTGCTGTTAAGGAGTAGTTATCTGTTTGTAAACAATAAATCTTAAGCCATATCACAACTTGAGAGGTACATTGCATACCCTCAATTAATGACTTCTTTTAATGAATTATGTACATTGAATTAATAAATGCATAGATTCAAGTAATCAGCTAAGTACTCTGCAGCTATTTATTCATCCTTCGTGAAAGTTTTGTATGTGGGAAAATTGAGATCCACTGCACTGCCTTCCCTTCTATGATTCTATACAATACTCAGCACCACTGCTATTTATTCTTTTAGAGCCCATGTACAATTTATGCCGAAAAGTGTTGATTCTTTAATAATTCAGTCCATCTCACATACCTTGGAATATTACTTCATATTTTCATAACTCATGATTTTGAATTAGTCCCCATCCTTGAGAAAGAAGGGTTATGGTAGAAACTGTTGGTGAACCTCTGATCAACCAAATGGAGAAGCTTCTGCTAAACCTCGACCGCCACTAACTTCTACACAGACACTTGCAGCCTCTAGGGCATCCATTTGGGAGGGAAGCTAATACTTGCAGGTCCATATTTTCCTGGATGGTGTTGACAAATTCAGCAATCTAATTGGTTCAGTGTACTATCTGGATGCTGATTCTGCAAAGGATTTGGCATCATGCTTATACAAAATTTATGTTCTTGGTTTCTTCCTTATGGATGCATGATTAAGATCGAATAAAGTCTATATTATAGGTTACTTCAAAGATAATTTTCATTGAAAAATGCTGGTTTCCTTAGTTTGTTTTATGTTTTAATTGTGTTTAGGTTTCTATTCCCCATTCAAAATCAGATTTTCAAGTAGGTTTGTTTCCTATGAATCATTCTTAGGCCATTCAATTTGAGTGTCTCATGTATCATACTGTGTTTGATTTTTGAATCGAATTGAAATTTTCAATTTAATATATTAAATCATCTTTTCTAAACCATTTAGGTTTTTCCTAGAGTCCTAAAGTGCTAAAATCCTAACAAGTTATTCTGAATTTCTTAATCTATTGGATGTTTTTTTTTGTTCCTTTTTTTTTCTGGTGCAAACTGAAAAAGAATTTTCAATACAAAAAATATTTACCCATTGCAACAGGTATTAATAGATACATTATTGTCATTGTTATTTGTACTAGTTCACTGTTAGTGGAAAATTGCACTTACAGCTAGTTCTTCTTAGAGTTGAGATTAAAGCTATTAATTCTGGAGGTTTTTTTTCATTTAAATCAATTAAAATGACAATTTTTAGTTAAAATTTTTATTTTTTATTTTTTATTATAAAATTTATTTAGATTAAGAAATCCAAGAAGTCGAGATGGCCCCCATACAAGAAGAAAGAAAACAAAAAAGGAAGATACAATTACTAACAGTCGACCCTAACCAAACTAAGAACTACACAAAAACTCCCACTTAAATACAAAATCCCCGAAGAAGACTCCTTCAAAATCTTTGCACAAATTGGATAGATTCTTGGTTTTAAATAACCAGTAGATTCCTATTCTAAACTAACTGGATAGAATCTTGGTTTCGACTAGCTGGGAGGAGCATTTTTCAGAGGTTAGCCAAGAGCCTTTAAGCAAATAAAAAAAAAAAAACAAAGTCCAACACAACCCCAAACTAGTGTTTTTGAAACCTAATTATTGCTAATCCACAAACCTCTCTAAAGATTAATATGTTCAAATTCGATCTGGATGATTTTTGTTGCTTAAGAACAACACTGGGGACAGAAGAAACATCACCTGGGACACAAGAAACATCACCAACACAGTCTATCTACTGGGTCTGCTCATTCTTCCTCTGCCTTCGTCCATTCGAAGTAGTCTTCAATCCCCTCAAGGTACCTCTCTAACTTGATTCGATAACGATTAAATTAGCTAACATTGAATCAAGGTTCTTGAATTATATAGTGTTTTTTGCTATCTTGTGTTTGTTTGTATAGAATTATGTGAGTCCTGCCACAACTGTTTCTCTATGGCCTTAGCAAACAAAGAAAAGTTTAGTTGGGAAGATAATGGCAATGGGAATGGAGATGACTGCAACTTCCTTAATAGGTAAGAATGGAAAGGTTGACTCCCTTCTTTCACTCTTAAATGGTAGAAAATAGGGAGTTTTACCAGATATATCAAATACCTGATGTTGCCTTAAATTTCCCATTTTAGTTTGTTTGTGCTCCTCTGCTTGATGATTTATTCCATCTAATTTTATCTATTAGCAATATGGAGCACAATCTTCTTAATAGTTCGTTTGCATCACCAACCAAATCTAGTGAAGACCCTTCTTCAGTCTTTACCACTATAGTAGACACCTAGAGGAGTGTCGCGCGGCTTCCACCACCTCTTCTTCATCATCATCATCATGTTGCCAACCACTTCGACTCGGGACATGGCTTCTTTTTCCAGGTATGATAATTCAATTTGTGTGTTTCTTGGTCTCATGTTTGTTCTATATAAACAAGAGCCTCTTTCTTCCTTCTATGTAGATTGCAAGAGACGGAGGGTTTGTTTCACTGGAAAGAGAAGATGAAGAAGGTGAGGGATGCGATTCAAGGATAGAGAAGATGATCTCCAACTCTACAACTACAACTAGGTTCGTTTGCTTTAATATAAATTAGTCTCAGGCCGTTTGATTTGAGTTTCTCATGTATTATACTGTGTTTGATGATTTTTTTTTAATAGGATTGAAATTTTTGATGTTAATTGTATTTTAACCCTAAATGTTATGTAAACTCATTCAAATTAGGTTTTCTTCATAACCCCTATTAGACATTAGGATTTTTCAAAAAACCCACACTTGAATTTCCCATTGTGATTGTGTTCTTCTCTATTGTTTCAACATCCAGTTTAGGCCTCTTTTCTTCTCTCGTTCCTTCATGTTCACAGAGAGAATTCTCTTCTCAAAAGATTTTTATTTCTTGAAATAGAGAATTCTCTTTTGTTTCAACATCTATCATTGTTTTTTTTATGGCCTTTTAGGTGACAGGTTAGTATTTTTTTCTTTTGTTTAATTATAAATATGTGATTTTTTCAATGAGTTAGTCTTGTATTCTGTGTTAATAAAAGGTATGTATGAGACCAGGTTCAAAAATATATAGGATGATATTGTGAACCAACAAAAACAAAGAAAAACCCATTTTTGAAATTTAATTCACATTGCGGTCGAACTAGATCTAGGATGATTTTGGACAAGTAGTTCCAAATGGATATGAATTGTATACAGTCTTAGATCAAGGTAGCATGTTTTGATAGTTACATCTGTTGTGCCATATCTTATTTCATCAAGTGACAGGGTTCTATGTAAGATATATAAGTGTTACTTTCCCATTTTAGTTTGTTTATACTTCTCTCCTTAATGATTTATTCCATCTAATTTTATGTATTAGCAATGTGGAGCACAGTCTTCCTAATGAAAGTCCCTTCCCATCACCAACCAAATCTAGTGAAGACCCTTCTTCATTCTTCACCCCTACAATAGTCACCAAGAGGAGCGCTGCCGCGGCTTCCACCACCTCTTCTTCTCTTCATCATCATCTTCTTGCCAACCACTTCGACATGGCTCCTTTTTCCAGGTATGATAATTCAATTTGTGTCTTTCTTGGTCTTATGTATGTTCTCTAAAAACAAGAGCCTCCTTCTTCCTTCTGGTACCTTTCACTATCTCTCTCTTTAATGGGAAGTTTAAGAGTTTTGAATAGAAATAACAAACCAAAATTAATTTTGAAAGCTTAACTTAGCTCATCCCACTGTTATACCTAGGCAAGTATTTGGTATGGTAGATTCTACATCGACATAAACAACCAATTCGTGTTTTATGGGCATCAATCAATGTTACTGCAATAGCAGTTCCAAATGCTGCCCAAGTTATAATTGTTGTGACACTCATATCTACATCTCTAGCACTTTATTTCTTTGTAATTGGTGTGGTTGATTTATAGCACTAGAAATCTTGTTTTAATATTTGGTTCTTGTGACAGAAGCCCAAGATACATTCTGTTGCAGCTGAAACTTTTGAAGGAATCTCTGCAAATGTAGGAGAGATGGGAGATGATTATAGTGGATACACTTTTGGGAACATGAAACACATACACGCATTGGATGATGATTGCGCGGTATTTTATTTATTTCCCCGAGAAGTACAAAGGGTGTAAGATTTCTATCTTGATGATATTTCTTAATTGATTCACTTGCATACTCAATTTAATTAGAGATCTTAGGTTCAATTTGGTTCTTAATTGTTTGTCTTTCGATGAATCTAGGAAATTGTATAGGTTTTTTTTCTTGATGTATCATTTATTAATTATAGGTTTTTAGTGTTGTCCTCATTTAATAATTTTTTTCATATTTTACTTATTTCTTCATTTCATATGAAGATTTTGTATTCGCCTTTAATACATCTAGCAAGTTCTAAGTCTCTTCTTCCTCTAATTCATGTCAACTTGTCCCTAGTACACAATTTGTTGCATAATGTAATATGCCTTACGCTTAGTTTCACTAAATATTTTTCATGTGGCAATATGAAACCTTGACTGGACTAACATCTTTTATCGTGATCTTCTAGTTCGATTCTATTATTCTTGCCTATTTCTATAATTCTTATTTTGTTGTTGTTGTTGGTCACCAATCATTTGAAGATAATAGTTTATCCATAATTTAGTTATTTATTTATTTTTTTCTGATTTCTCTAATTTATTGTAGGGTTTATTGGATTGCTCATCATTGATTTGATGGAGATAGACAATATTGTCCTGTTAGAGTTGGTTATGAAATTATGAATTTGTTGTTAGGTTCACAAGTTACCATGCTACAATCATTCCTAGTAGGTTGATCTTCTACCGTGCTACATGATATTGGATAAAAAGAAGAGAAGAATAAATTAGACCCGTATGCTTAATTTATTAAAAAAACACCAAGAGGAGGGGGAGATGAAGATAGGCACCCTACGACTTAACCAAAAAATAAAAAAATTAGAAAAGGATTGGCTTCAGAAGAATGATGAGTTGTGTTGGGATTTGTTTTTAAATAAACTTTGGAATACTTGTCAAAAATTAGCTAGTTCATACGAGCATTCTCATATCTGCAATAGACTTTTCTCATATTCCCACTCATGTTATTCTTAATGCATTCTTGGACCTCAAATTATTTTACTTGCATCATCTTTGGGAACTGTGCACAAGGTTTGGGTTTTCCTGTCTAAAAAAAGAGCTTAGAGAGAATGGGCGTGGAGTCAGCAGCGGAGGTGAACATAGTTCAATGGGTTATCTGTTTTGATAATGGCAAGGCAAGGCTTCAAAATGTATCAATGAGTGAATTTGGAAGCTTATTCGCTAAACTATTGGAAGTTGTCAATTTTGAATCTGGAGCTGACTTGACCAGTAGTTTGGTTGTAAGGTGGGGCTATCGTAGTGTAATTTTGGTGGTATATGGCAACGCTGCAAGCGATCTGGGACAATTTAAATAGATATTTGATCTGGAGGGATCTTTGGCTAAACTTCTTTATTCACCATCTGATGGAAAAGAACTTCATATTGTTTTGATTGAATCTAGAAATGGGGTTCTTGAACTTCATAAAATGCTTCAAAATGAATCAATGAGTGAATCTGGAAGTTTATTCGCTAAACTATTGGAAGGTGTCAATTGTGAATCTGAAGCTGACTTGGCTACTATTACTGTTATTGAACAATTACTAGATGTTCTCAGTCAATTAGTAACTAGTTGTTTGGCTGTAATGAGTAGCTATCATAGCGTTACATTGGTAGTATATGGAAAAATTGTGAGGGATCTGGAACAATTTAAAAAGGAATTTGATTTGGATTGTTCTTTGGCTAACCTGCTCTATTCACCATCTGAGGGAAAAAAACTTCATATATTTTATGACTGAATCTAGAAATGGGCTTCTTGAACATCATAAAATTTTTCAAAATGAATCAATGAGTGAATCTAGAAACTTATTAGCTAAATATTGGAAGGTGTAAAATTTGAATTGAAACTAACTTGGTTATTACTTCTGCTATTGAATTGTTATGAGATGTTCTCAATCAATTAGTGACTAGTAGTTTGGTTGTAAGGAGTAGCTATTGTAGCGTTACTTTGGTGGTATATGGCAACACTGTGGGGGATCTGGGACAATTTAAAAAGGAATTTGATTTGGATGGTTCTTTGGCTAACCTGCTCAGTTCACCATCTAAGGGAAAAGAACTTCATATTGTCCGACTGAATCTAGAAATGGGCTTCTTGAACTTCATAAAATGCTTGAAAATGAATCAATGAGTGAATTTGCAAGTTTTTTTCGCTAAACCATTGGAAGGTGTCAATTTTGAATCTAATCTTACTTGGCAAGTACTACTGCTGCTAAACTGTTACGAGATGTTCTTAATAATTTAGATACTAGTAGTTTGGTTGTAAGGAGTAGTTATCGTAGCATTACATTGGTGGTATATGACAACACTATGGGGGATCTGGAAGAATTTAAAAAGGAATTTGATTTGAACGGCTCTTTGGTTAACCTGCTCTGTTCACCATTTAAGGGAAAAGAATTTCATATTGTTCTAATTGAATCTAGAAATGGGCTTCTTGAACTTCATAAACTTCTTCACAATGAATCAATGTGTGAATCTGCAAGCTTATTTGCTAAACTATTGGAACGTTTCAATTTTGAATCTGAAACTGACTTGGCTACTACTGTTGCTATTGAATTGTTAGGAGATTTTTTTAATCAATTAGTGATTAGTAGTTTGGTGGTAAGGAGTACCTATTGTAACGTTTCTTTGCTGGTATATGGTAATACTAAGGGAGATCTGGGAATTTAAAATGGAATTTGATTTGGAGGATTCTTAGGCTAACCTGCATTGTTCCCCATTTGAGGGAAAAGAATTTCATATTGTTTTGATTGAATCTTGAAATAGACTTCTTGGACTTCACAAAATGCTTCAAAATGAATCAATGATTGAATTTGTAAGCTTATTCTCTAAACTATTGAAAGGAGTCAATTTTGAATCTGAAGCTGACTTGGCTACTACTACTTTTGTTGAACTATTCTGAGATGTTCTCAATCAATTAGTGACTAGTAGTTTGGTTGTAAGGACTAGCTATCATAGCATTACTTTGGTTGTATATGGCAACATTGCGGGGGATTTGGGACAATTTAAAAAAGAATTTGATTTGGATGGTTCTTTAGCGAACATGCTCAGTTCACCATCTAAGGGAAAAGAACTTCATAT
The DNA here is from genome assembly GCF_017979445.1 of Akebia trifoliata. Lineage (NCBI taxonomy): Eukaryota > Viridiplantae > Streptophyta > Magnoliopsida > Ranunculales > Lardizabalaceae > Akebia > Akebia trifoliata. Next base: position 520,116 of record NC_141377.1, read on the forward strand.
TGTTTTGACTGAATCTAGAAATGGACTTCTTGAACTTCATAAAATGCTTCAAAATGAATCAATGACTGAATCTGCAAGCTTATTCACTAAACTATTGGAAGGTATTAATTTTGAATCAGAAACTGACTTGGCAAGTACTACTTTTGCTGAACTGTTACGAGATGTTCTCAATCAGTTAGAGAATAGTAGTTTGGTTGTAAGGAGTAACTATCGGAGCATTACATTGGTGTTATATGGCAACACTGCAGGGGATCTGGAACAATTTAAAAAGGAATTTGATTTGGCTAACCTACTCCGTTCACCATCCAAGGGAAAATAACTTCATATTGTTCTGATTTAATCTAGAAATGGGTTTCTTGAACTTAATAAAATGTTTCACAACGAATCAATGAATGAAAATTTAAACTTCTTCGCTAAACTATTGGATAGTGTCAATTTTTTATCTGAAGCAGACTTGGCTACTACTACTACTGTTGAACTGTTACGAGATGTCCTCAATCAATTAGTGACTGGTAGTTTGGTTGTAAGGAGTAGCTATCATAGCGCTTCTTTGGTGGTATATGGTAATACTGTGAGGGATCTGGGACAATTTAAAAAAGAATTTGATTTGGATGGTTCTTTGACAAACCTGCTCTGTTCACCATCTGAGGAAAATAACTTAATGTTGTTCTGACTGAATCTAGAAATGGGCTTCTTGAACTTCATAAAATTCTTCAAAATTAATCATTGAGTGAATCCGCAAGCTTATTCGCTAAACTATTGGAAGGTGTCAATATTGAATTTGCAGCTGACTTGCCCAATACTATTATTGTTGAGCTGTTACGAGATGTTCTCAATCAATTAGTGACTAGTAATTTGGTTGTAAGGAGTAGCTATTGTAGCGTTACTTTGGTGGTATATGGCAACACTGTCGGAGATCTGGGATAATTTAAAAAGGAATTTGATTTGGAGGATTTTTTTTAGCTAACCTGCTCTATTCACCATCTGAGGGAAAAAAACTTCATATTGTTCTGGTTGAATCTAGAAGTAGGCTTTTTGAACTTCATAAAATGCTTCAAAATGAATCAATGAGTGAATCTGCAATCTTATTTGCTAAACTATTGGACGGTGTCAATCTTATTAGCTACTACTATTTCTACATAATTATTACAAGATGTTATCAGTCAATTAGTGACTGGTAGTTTGGTTGCATGCAGTAGCTATCGTAGTATTACTTTGTTGGTGTATGGCTATACTGCGGGGGATTTGAGACAATTTAAAAAGGAATTTGATTTAGATGGTTCTTTGGCGAACCTGCTCTGTTCACCATCAAGAGGAAAGGAACTTCATATTGTTCTGACAGAATCTTGAAATGGGCTTCTTGAATTGCATAAAATGCTTCAAAATGAGTCAATGAGTGAATTTGGAAGCTTATTAGCTAAACTATTTGAAGGTGTCAATTATGAATCTGATGCTGACTTGGCAACTACTACTGTTGTTGAACTGTTACGACATGTTCTCAATCAATTAGTGACTACTAGTTTAGTTATAAGGAGTAGTTATTGTAGCGTTACTTTGGTGGTATATGGCAACACTGCTGGGGATCTAAGACAATTTAAAAAGGAATTTGATTTGGATGGTTCTATGGCTAACCTGTTCTGTTCACCATCCTAGGAAAAATAACTTCATATTGTTTTGACTGAATCTAGAAATGGACTTCTTGAACTTCATAAAATGCTTCAAAATGAATCAATGAGTGAATCTGGAAGCTTATTTGCTAAACTATTGGAAGGTTTAAATTTTGAATCTTAAGCTGACTTGGTTACTACTACTACTACTATTGAACTGTTACGAGATGTTCTCAATCTATTAGAGACTAGTAGTTTGGTTGTAAGGAGTAGCTATCGTAGCATTACATTGGTGGTATATGGCAACACTGCAAGGGATTTGGAACAATTTAAAAAGGAATTTAATTTGGATGGTTCTTTGGCTAACCTGCTCTGTTCACCATCTGAGGGGAAAAAAACTTCATATTGTTCTGGTTAACCTAGAAATGGGTTTCTTGAACTTAATAAAATGCTTCACAATGAATCAATGAGTGAATCTACAAGCTTATTTGTTAAACTATTGGAAAGTGTCAATTTTGAATTTGAATATGTCTTGGCTACTAGTACTACATTTGAACTGTTAGGAGATGTTCTCAATCAATTTGTGACTATTAGTTTGATTGTAAGGAGTAGCTATCGTAGCATTGCTTTTGTGTTATATGGTCACACTGCGGGGAATTTGGTCAATTTAAAAAGGAATTTGATTTAGACGGTTTTTTGTCTAACCTGTTCTATTCACCATCAGAGGAAAAAAACTTCATATTGTTCTGACTGAATCTAGAAATGGGCCTCTTGAACTTCATAAAATGCTTCAAAAAATTATCAATGAGTGAATCTACAAGCTTATTCGCTAAACTATTGGAAGGTTTCAATTTTGAATCTGAAGCTGACTTGGTTACTACTACTGTTGTTGAGTTGTTACGACATGTTCTCAATCAATTAGTGACTAGTAGTTTGGTTGTAAGGAGTAGTTATTGTAGCATTACTTTGGTGGTATATGACAACACTGCGGGGGATCTGGGACAATTTAAAAAGGAATTTGATTTGGGGGGTTCTTTGGCTAACATGCTCTGTTCACCATCTTAGGGAAAAAAATTCCATACTGTTCTGATTGAATATAGAAATAGGCTTCTTGAACTTCATAAAATGCTTCAAAATGAATCAATGAGTAAATCTGGAAGCTTATTCGCTAAACTATTGGAAGGAGTCAATTTTGAATTTGAACCTGACTTGGCTACTACTAGTAGTGCTGAACTGTTACGACATGTTCTTAATCATTTAGTGACTTGTAGTTTGGTTGTAAGGAGTAGCTATTGTATTGTTACTTTTGTGGTATATGGTAACATTGCGGGGGATCTGAGAGAATTTTGAAAGGAATTTGATTTGGATGGTTCTTTGGTTAACTTGCTTTGTTCAACATCTGAGGGAAAAGAATTTCATATTGTTCTGATTGAACCTAGAAATAGGCTTCTTGAACTTCATAAAATGCTTCAAAATGAATCAATGAGTGAAATTGGAAGCTTATTTGCTAAACTATTGGAAGGTTGTAATTTTGAATCTGAAGCTGACTTGGCTACTACTACTGCTGCTGAATTGTTACAAGATGCTCTCAATCAATTAGTGACTAGTAGTTTGGTTGTAAGGAGTAGCTATCATAGTGTTACTTTGGTTGTATATGGCAACACTGTGGGGGATCTGAGACAATTTAAAAAGGAATTTGATTTGGTGATGGTTTTTTGGCTAACTTGCTCAGTTCACCATCTGAGGGAAAAGAACTTCATATTGTTCTTACTGAATCTAGAAATGGGCTTCTTGAACTTCATAAAATGCTTCAAAATGAATTAATGACTGAATCTACAAGCTTATTCGCTAAACTATTGGAAGGTGTCAATTTTTTATTTGAAGTTGACTTGGCTACTACTACTGGTGCTGAATTTTACGACATGTTCTCAATCAATTAGTGACTTATAGTTTGGTTGTAATGAGTAGCTATTGTAGCGTTATTTTGGTGGTATATTGCAACACTGCGGGAGATCTAGGACAATTTAAAAAGGAATTTGATTTGGATGGTTCTTATGTTAACCCGCTCTGTTCACCATCTGAGGGAAAAAAAACTTCATATTGTTCTTATTGAATCTAGAAATAGACTTCTTGAAGTTCATAAAATGCTTCAAAATGAATCAATGAGTGAATCTGGATGCTTATTCGGTAAACTAATAGAAGTTGTCAATTTTGAATCTGATGCTGGCTCGGCTACTACTACTGATCCTGAATTGTTATGAGATGTTCTCAATCAATTAGTTACTAGTAGTTTGGTTGTAAGGAGTAGTTATCGTATCGTTACTTTGGTGGTATATGGCAACACTGTGGTGGATCTGGGATAATTTATAAAGGAATTTGATTTGGATGGTTCTTTGGCTAACCTGCTTTGTTCACCATCTGAGGGAAAATAACTTCATATTGTTCTGACTGAATCTTGAAATGGGCTTCTTGAACTTCATAAAATGCTTCGAAATGAAGCAATGATTTAATCTGCAAACTTATTCGCTAAACTATTGGAAGGTGTCAATTGCTGACTTGGCTACTACTACTGTTGCTGAACTGTTACGAGATGTTCTCAATCAATTAGTGACTAGTAGTTTGGTTGTAATGAGTAGCTATCATAGCGTTACATTGATGGTATATGGAAAACTACGGGGGATGTGGAACAATTTAAAAAGGAATTTGATTTGGATTGTTATTTGGTTAACCTACTCTGTTCACCATCTGAGGATGAAGAACTTCATATATTTTCTGATTGAATATTGAAATGGGCTTCTTGAACTTCATAAAATGCTTCAAAATGAATCAATGAGTGAATCTACAAGCTTATACGCTAAACTATTGGAAGGTGTCAATTTTGAATCTGAAGCTGACTTGGCTACTACTATTGATGCTGAATTGTTACGAGATATTCTTAATCAATTAGTGACTAGTAGTTTGATTGTAAGGAATAGCTATCGTAGCATTACTTTGGTGGTATATGGTAACACTGCGGGGGATATGGTACAATTTAAAATGGAATTTGATTTGAATGGTTCTTTTGCTAACCATCTCTGTTAACAATCTGAGGGAAAAGAACTTCATATTGTTTTGACTAAATCTAGAAATGGGCTTCTTGAACTTTATAAAATGCTTCAAAATGAAACCATGAGTGAATCTGGAAGCTTATTCGTTAAACTATTGGAAGGTGTCAATTTTGAATCTGATGCTGACTACGGTACTACTTTTGGTGCTGAAACGACATGTTCTCAATTAGTTAGTGACTAGTAGTTTGGTTTTAAGGAGTAGCTATTATTGCGTTACTTTGGTGGTACATGGCAACACTGCGGGAGATCTGGGACAAATTAAAAAGGAATTTGATTTGGATGATTCTTTGGCTAACCTGTTCTGTTCACCATCTGTGGGAAAAGAACTTCATATTGTTCTGACTGAATTTAGAAATGGGGTTCTTGAACTTCATAAAATGCTTCAAAATGAATCAATGAGTGAATCTGGAAGCTGATTTGCTAAACTATTTGAAGGTGTCAATTTTTAATCAGAAGCTGACTTGGCTACTATTACTGTTGTTGAACTGTTATGAGATGTTCTCAATCATGGTTGAGTGTGGTTCTTTTATTGTTCTCTGGGAACGAGAGTTGGATTTGTGCATTTTTTTAATCTTAAGGCACTGAAATCTACTACTGTTATGTTGATGCTACTTGGTGTTATTGAACGGGCTACTCAATTTAGGATGGTGGCCTCTTAAAGATGAGAAGAATGTGTTTGTGTTTTGTAGTAATGATTATAGTTGAATAATGAAGTTATTACAAAAAAAACAGTGACATATGTCCTACATCACACCTGCGTTCTTATGAAGTGTTGCATCCATATATGAGGAATGCTGTTAGACTCTTTTGTAAGAGTCATAGCTTCTTTGTTGGTATATCATTTTACTTTGTTGGCAGTCTCTTGTACTATCTTTACAAGTATTAGTATCATGCTTGTGAATGTTAAGTTGCAGCTCAAAAGCACTTGGTCAGTTGAAAACCCTCTATAATCTCTCTCAATTACTATTTCTTTTCTGAATATAGTAGCTCTTCTATTTGATCAATCTTATATTGAAAATTGCTCTTCTTATTTCATGTTTGGTGACATGGATTGATGCTGAAATTGTTAAACTCAACTAAGTCTATTCAAGATCCTTCACCAGTGGCTCCATGCCAGCAGATCATTGATTTTGAGTTAAACTGATGGAATGTTTATCTTAAAAGCAACAATTAACTTGATTGCATTATCTGATTGTTGTTTTTTGAATTTTGATATTGATCCCCATTTACTATTTCTCCAGATGTACATTATATTAACTGTTTCTCATCTTCTAAGTTGCATTGCTGGTCTATGGAAACCACATAGAATTTTTTTGTTTTTTATATAGAAATTGGCATCGTTCGCTAATAACTTATTTTATTTTGAGAGATGTATCCCTTGATAGATGAGGTTGGAGAGGGATAGACGGAACAAGAAGGGATAGAGATAGAAAAGGAAACAAGAGAAACACTACTCTTTGAGGGATAAGAGAACTCAAATTAAAGATAAAATGGATGAGGAACGAGACAAGCAAGGAATCTTATCTTCCAAAGGACCTAGAGCTGAAGAGAAAATAGGCAAACGGAAATTAGGGATAAAATCAATGAAAGTTTTGTATTAAAAAGCTGAAATTCGAGAAAATATCCAAACTGCAACTCTTAGAACAAGTTCATATCATTTTCCATTATTATTCGATTGAGTAGAATTAGTTTCCATGCCAAGTCCTCCATTATGTTTCCATTTGTTCCTTCAATATGTCATGCTCTTTCGGACTCATCCTATAATAGGACATACATGGGAGACTTGCAGAGGGCACTCAATCGATGTGGTGTTGTATATTTCTCATGGGAAGCAATGTCCGACAATTCCGAAGGAAAGAACACAATAAAATTCCTTAAGGAGAGGTTGCACTTGATGAGGAACTTGAGTAGGAGGGTCCCGGTTGGAAGGTTGCACTACCACTGTGAACACTTGGCTTGTTTCCTGTAAGTCCTCATGAATGTTGGTAGAAATAAGAATGTTATCTTCTCCTTGGCTGGTTGGGTTGTGATGGCCCCAAACGACACTCATCTAGATAGGCCGGGTCACTTTCAGATTCTTGATTTTAGTCATCAAGAATTTTCTTGAAACACATGTCAAGACCCGTGACTATACAAGTGAACAAGCGAACAAAGAACTTGTAGTTTAATTGTTTCATGTTACTTCATTGGTTATGCAACTATTAATCTCAAAAGGAATTATTATACAATCATAACTACGTCTTTCAGTAATTCCTCGAGATACATGCTAGGATTAGATAAAAATTAAAGGTTAACCAGGGAATTAACCAAGCAAACAAACATCACCCATGATTACTCGTCAAAAATATTTAAAAAAAATTACTTAGGATGGATTATAAGATCACCTAGGTTGAAGTTGAGACGAATCTTAAGGAATTACCTCGAGATACGTGCAAAATGATCTGATTGGGTATGACCAATAGAAAGATATAAATAAATCAAACAAGATAAACAATTAGATCGCATAAATCGGATCATGAGACATTGCCTCAAAATTAGCATAACTAATTGTAAGACAATCCTTGATCGGAGCATCATCGATGAGATCGAACTACACCATTGTGTAGATCTCGTCGAATAGATGAAAATCGACTATTGGATCATCAAAATTGGACTTAAAATGAGGCTAGAAGAGCGATCCACAATCTCGTCCATCGGGAGTAATTTTGTATGTTACTATATCTGGCATACAATAAAAAAATATGCCCCTTGTTACCTCAAACAGATGGCTTATATCAGCAACATCATTGTTGCAAATTATTACATATGGTCTTGCATATAGGACTTGGTTGCCAAATCACACTTGTCACTTAATAATTGAATCCTTTCATTTCTATCCACCTCACCATAGCTGCCACATCAGATTTCCACTCAAAGACACTATATCTTTAGCTGAGAGACAAGTGTCTAGTTAACCCCCATGTAATACCCGTAGTTAGAACTTAACTTGATCATGGTTGTTTGAAACTTTAACCAACCCGAAACACCCCTTAATTAGGGTGAAATTGTAACTAATCTTAGTTAACTAATTTGACCCTAGTTAGTTTATCTCCACCCATGATTAAATCTTAGCCTAATCTATATGATCCTATACACGCACTTTTTTACGACTTGACCCTCTACTTAGTCCATATGGCTCTATATTACCACCTCAATTCATAGTTCTCTCCATTATATAAAAATTAGGTAAATCTCTGTCTCTACTCTTTCATGCATTCTCCATTGCCTAAGCATCTCTAGAGACCTCTCATCCCCCACAATTACCTCCACAAATCTTCATAACTCAAGTCTAATGTATATGACTCTATTAAAGCACTTCTCTCAACACCATTAAGAAGTTCTAAGGTATTCTAGAAGAGAAAAATCAACAACCTTCTTATGTTGGCTTGGTATTTGAGAAGAAGCCTTCATTTAATACTTAATAAGGTAAGTGGTTTCCCACTACATATTCTTCTATCTTTTTAATTTTTTTATCCAATTCTTATTTCTACACCATTCTTGCTTATTAGGTTCTCCCTTTACTTAGAAACTATAACCTCAACTCTTCTAAGAGAATCCACCTTCAAACATTCTTGAAAAGAAACACATACAACCTTAGGTAAGATATATTAATAAAGGAAACTTTAGTTAGAATATGAACCATAGACATTCATACTTAATGAAGTATTTTTGTATTTCAGCCCAAAAAGAACTCAATGTAGTAGAATCGGAGCACGGAACCGAGACTGAGGAATGGTTTTTGTGAGTTGTGCTTGCGGTTTGAGAATGTACCTTCTTACCCTAGGTAGGCCACCCAACATGTTTTCTAAAATATTTGTATTGTTGATTTTAAAACTAATAGTTTTTCAAAATCTACTTCATTCAACTTATTTGACATAGAGAAAAAAGTTTCATCCTTAAATGTTTATATACTTCTAAATTATGGACTGTTTTCACTATCTTGTTAGACACTAGGAACATAACTATTCGAAGAAAGAACATCACTAGAAATCTTACAACCTAACTCTCATAATTGTTATGTAATATTTCTATTTTATAACATAGAAAACTCTTATGTCATTCATGTAATATTTTTGTTTTATAATATGGAAGTACATCATTGTTACCATGAAATGTTAATATGAAGTGTGTATGTTTTATTATATCTACAAAGTTCTCAATATTTCTATTTTGCTATATAAATATACATCATTTTACCATGAAATACTTATGTTTTATTACCTAGAAAGCTCTCAAACATTTCTGTTTTACATCATACAAATACCTCATTTTTATCAAGAAAATTTATATTTTGTAACATGATTTGTAATCTAGAACCATTCATCTCACCCGTGAAAGGTTTTGTTTTGAAAATCGTAGTAATGTTTCCTATTTACCATAAGAACTTTATAATTTAAAACTTAAAAACCTCTTATGTTTATTATGAGATATCACGTTTAGTAACTTAAAAATATCTAATTTTCTTATCAAATGTTTCTGTTTGGGAAACACAGAAACCTCTTCTATTTTCATAGATTCTATACTATAAGTATGTGCATTTACTAAGTATATATAGATGACTGTTGTTATATGTACTCGTCACATGGATACCCGGTGGCTTAGTTTAGGAGTGATAGAGTGGACAATCAATTTTGGACATGGATAATACATTGTTTATGGTTATGGATGGGTTATTCAAGGAGTACATCGAGATGAAACACGACATTGGGATTGACGGGCAATTTCTGGGTATCCATGGAACGAGTTGTAACGTTTTATTTTGTATTTTGATTTTCTTTTTAACAAACCGGAATTAAAATAATTATTATACCGATGATTTAACATCTCACCGAGTTCTTCAGGATTTCTTCCAAATAAAACGCATATTTATATTATTTTAGTACAATTGGTGAGCCGGAAAAGGACCGTGAAACTACCTTGCAGGTAATCTCTTGGCTCTTCTAGAAACGAGGAATTACCTAAGATGTTGATGGATTTGACTTGCTCCCTGATGGTATGGGACGCCTTGGAGACAGTCGCAACTATCAAAGTTTGGGAAGTACTGGTTATGTCTTTTTTCGATAACCTTTGATTTTGGTTGTAAAGAGGTTGAGGTCAATAGCTAGAGGGATTTGAGATTGCACGTACGTCTGATAGGCATTAGATGTGAGGTTCACACTTGGTTTAGACATGGATCCATCCTAGACTGTAGTCGTTGAATAGTTGATTGCCATTAGGTTTAGTTGGGTCATTGACCATATTGTCAAAATGTAACCTAGGCTGAAAAAATGGCATATTGAGAACAACTCCATGCTTTCCATGGGAGCCAACAGTTACCGTGCCAGACTGGAAAATAAGGGTAGGTGAAAACGCCCGGCCCGTGTTAAAAGGCCAACGATGTTAGGATCCCTCATCGGTAAATTAATGGGAAATCGGTTCCATTCTATGCCGGTACATAGTAGAGCTCTACATAACTGGGCAGGCCGGTTTTGATCGGAATATCAATCGCAAGCTTTGACGTACTAGAGATACTCCTCACCTCATGTATTGTAATGCGATGTTGTGTGCATATTTATTATGTAATTACATGACTGTAACTGAACTAAAATCAATTGATTATCATTGTAATGCTCTAACTATGTGACTATCATGAGATTTGTTTGCTTTCTTCTATTAATAGATAACATATGGTCAATGCATTTAAACATAGTTAGATATAATTCTCGATTTATGTATCATAGTTTTCATAAATAAAAATTAATTTCACACACCGTATTTTAAAGATACAAAACTTAGAAATTAGATTGTTTTCTCACCCTTAGGTGATTAGCTTAGGGTTAGTCGATACGTGTTGGGCGACTTTGTAGCTCATACAATTTTTTTTCCACCTTTCAGGTTTCCCTTTAGAGGACACCTTCTTGGTGGAGGAGTATGTTGAGGAATAGCCATACTGGGAGTCGGAGCCAGAGGCACTACGAGCCAGACTTTGATTCAAAGGTCGTGCCCTATGGAGCTATCTGTTTGCCGCTGCTACAATCTGTTTTCTCCAATTGTAAGTCTTTTGTTGGATGTTGGGATATTTTTATTTATTTATGTATATTGTCCTTCGAGACTTACTTGGTTTTTTACTTTTGTTATATCATGTGTATTACTCTTTTGTTATCGCCATGAGATAGTATGTCACTAAACATCTATATATGATAATATCACCTATGCTTTAGACAAAATTCTCGTGTTACAAATTATTAGCTTGTAGAATAATTAATTATATTGCTAAGTAATTTGAAATTTCTTTGGGTAAAAAGGTCTTTGAGTTACCTTGACTCTCAACCCATACCTTGGGAATCACAGGAGTCAAAAAGCGTGGTTTCTAGACCAATAAGATTTAGGTCTTAGCAGAGTTCTCCCTCACATTGTATTGAGGTTTATGTTCAAGTTTCGGGTTTGGGCTGGGGGTCGAGTATCCCTCAGTCATGTTGTCGAGTCGACGATAGTTGGATTTGGGCGTAACATGGGAAGCATTGGGTCTAGCATCAGAAGGGTGTAGGATCACTTTGACACCATTATGCATGAAAGAGCTAGTGGTGGCTTTACCCCGGTAGGCGACATCATTATTATGAAGCCAAGGCCTTCCCAAGAAGATGTGGCATGCTTTCATTGGGGCGATGTCACAAATAACCTCACCTTTATATTGCCCAATGTGAAAAGAAAGGGAGCATTAGTTGGTCACACTCTTCTTGCATTCATCGTCAACCCAACCTATAGAATAAGTCCCCCAAGGTGTTGTGTAGTGAGTATCTTGAGTGCACATCAACCATGTGACTTGAAATTGTATTTTCCGAACTTTTTTGTTTTTTATCCTTTGTTTATTTTGTCCCATCTCACATCCTTTCTTTTTCAGGGAAATTCCATTCGTTGAACTAAAAAATTAGTTTAAAAAGATCATGTTGCCAAAAAAGGCTTGTAAAGGTTGGGAAGATGGAATATGAAGTTTCTTCCAAATAGATAAAGCGATTATTAATGAACTTAAAGCCAGTTACTACTACATATAAGAGATTGCATTCGAATTACTACTACTTATCTCTACAGTAGGCATTCATATAAGGAAGTTTGGCCTAAGAACCATTTTATTTGCCTCGACAGATAAGTAGTTTGATAATTATTGATTGGGTTGAAGTGATCTGCTAAATTTTCACCATAACTTCATTTACTTTAAAGTTATTTTTGTTCATGTTTCCATATGACCTACCTCCATAACTAAAAAACAACTTTCCTTTTTGATATTTTCATAGTTGCAATCGAATGATGAAATTACCCCCCAACCCTTATGTTTTGCCCTCCTAGTGTTGAAATCTTTTTGCAATCATCACAACTTTCTTTTGTCATTTTCTTATGTGCAATGAAATTCATTTTCCCATTTGAAGAACAATGATGATTAGTTTAGCTTTCCTACAAAGAAGGAGAAGTTTTAATTTTTCCAGTACTTTAATTTTCATATTTATTCCATGTTATTGTTGGGGTTTTACTGTTTATGAATTTTTCCAGCTATAGGCTGGAGAAGTTTTTCAACAAAGACCTGTATGAGGATTTTAAATTGATAGTGTACAATAAAGCAATTTGTATGCCTTCAAGAAATACTAGTAAGTGATAAAACAATATTTATACCGTTTATGTTTACAAAGTGGTAATACCCTTTATGTTTACAAAGTGGTGATGTGCCCTTCCTAACCTAGGTTTACTATAATTGACTAATGACAAATGACGAAATTACATTTGGATTCTTTTTTGTTTTAAAACTTAGGTTGAAATTGCAAAGTGTTGACTAATAATTGACTAATGATGATGTAGATGATGATGATACTAAAATATAAGTTTTGAAAGCCTCATAATTCTTATTTTCAACCTCTTGTAAAAACTCTTTGCAAAAAAGTAACGGGCATATAATTAAGGTATGGGATACATCTCATGTGAAGTGGATGGTTCCTCCAAAATTTGAGAGAAAAACTTGGTATTTTCAGGCAAGTTTGAGGTTTTTTTGTTTTCCTTAATTTTAATCACTCCACTTAATATATCTGTAAGGTCGATATTTTGTGTACCTAAGAGTAGGCTGAACATTCCAAGTTGAACGAATTGTTTATAATTTAGGTTCAGAGGTTGACTCATTTAATATGAGATATTTCCTCGTTTCCATGTGGGGATTGATAACCAGTAACATTAGTTTCACACATTGCAAAACAACTTTGATGTTGTAGGTTCAAGTCCATTTTATCTATACAAAAAGAAGATAATATAGTAACCTGAGACTAGGAAAAAGTTTTCTGAAGAGTTGCTCCAAACCCCTTCATTGCACTAGCGGGTTTCCCTTTTGCTTGTTGAGGTGGACACTTGCAATCTTGATCTCCCTGTCCATGTTGACATCACGTGCATGGATCTTCCCTTTGAATGGTGACCAATAGTCTCTAATAAAAAAATTACAAAAGAAACATAACTTCTTTTTTTCATGTGGTAGAAGTTTGGAATGGAACCTCAGAATACCCATTTTCATCTGAAAGATAGTCACATTTTAGGCATATATATCTTTTTCCTTTATTTGTTATATTTTTTTATTTTTATTTTTTTTAATGGTAAAATCTGGCCTTAAAAACAATGTGACATTTCCTTATATGGGAATTTATGAATCTATTTCTTTACCATTGAAATTATATTTCATTATTTCAGTTATTAATGATGTTTCTTATTTATGTTATATTGATCTTCTTAGTTGAGAAGCGAATTGTGGATGAAGTGAGAAAAAATGACACACAGATAATAGTGGGTGAAACTGGAAGTGGAAATGTAATCCATAAGTTCTATAGTCCACCATTTATTATTATATATAGCTTTCCAATTTTCAAGGTAGGACTTGCTAGTAATGGCTATGAAATTAGATTGGCAAGCTCATTCAGGTGGAGTCTTAGTTTGCTCAAGGTTATCTTGCATTTTAAGTATCGATGTTTTTTAGTACCATGCTAGCATGCACTGATTAAAAACAAGTACTATGCCAAAATGACATCAAGTACAAGGCGTCGTCATCGTCATCAAGATTTTAAATCTTATTTCAAGGCAATGTTTCGGTTGAGAGAAAAATCGAAATCGAAATATTTTGAGACATACCAAAGTCAAGTTAAAAAGAGATAGGGTTAAAAAGAGATAGGGGTGTAGTGTCCTACATTATTTCAGAATTACCATAATTTTTATTCAATGGGGGATTTTGTCGCGATGGTAAAGCTATCAGAATCACTCAACGTCGACATGTTGGTTTTGTCACTATTGTGAAATGTGTGGCAAAGGATTGAGGTGTTGAGTTAGGCCAGAAGGTTGGCTATTCCATTAGATTTGATGATATGACCTTCCAGCTCAACAAAGATCAAATACATGATAGATGGATTGCCCCAGCTATGTGAGTTTAGCTAAACAAAATACGTGTAATTGATTATCTTATTATATCCACGATCGGGAATGAAGAGTTCGTCAGGGCTCTAAAGATGGTTCTATATTATATTTTTCCAATGTTTTTTTATGAGTAAGGACTTGATAGAAAAGATGGATCTAGAGGAGAACAAGTCATTTATAGGCTATAAATATGAAAAAACAAGGTGACAGAACAATGAAGAAGCTAGGTCTATAATTTTAGGGTAAAGAAGGATTCATGTTGTGGAGGTGATGGATGGCATGTTTGAAATTTGTAAATTATTGGAAAATTGGGAAAATCAATAATTGCTAATCCACAAACCTCCCTAAAGACTAATATGTTCAAATCCGATCAGGATGATTTTGTTGCTTAAGAACACCACCAACACAATCTCCCCACTGGGTCTTCTCATTCTTCCATTGTCTTCGTCCGATCGAAGTAGTCCTGAATTCCCTCAAGGTACCTTACTAACTTAATTCAATAATAATTAAGCTGCCTAACATTGAATGAATCAAGGGTCTTGAATTATTTAGTGTATTTTTTTCTGCCTGGTGTTTGTTTGTAAAGAATTATGTGAGTCCTGCCACAACTGTTTCTCTATAACCTTAGCAGACGTAGAAAAGTTTAGTGGGGAAGATAATGGCAATGGGAATGGAGATGACTGCAACTTCCTTAATAGGTTAGAATGGAAGAGATGACCCCTTCTCTCACCCTTAAATGTTGGAAAAGAGGGAGTTTTACTAGATATGGCAAACACCTGATGTTGCTTTAAATTTCCCATATAGACTAACATCTTTTATCACGATCTTCTAGTTCAATGCAATAACTTGCCTACTTCACACTGTCACTGCAATTATGCGTCATAACTTAGGGCTTTTTTACTGTTATGTGTTTACTAATTGCATTCTTTATGATTGTGATCCACCCTTCAATTCTTCCCAGTATTAAGAAAAGTAGATTGATACCCAACTGAGGTGCCAAGTGCTGGCTTTTGGCCTGTCGGGTTGATGACATTCTCCAGAATCTCTGAGCAGATTAAAAAAAAAAAAAAACAGTCCAACACTACCCCAAACCAGTCTGAATTTTGTTTTCGAAACCCAATTATTGCTAATTCACAAACCTCCCTGAAGATTAGTATGTTCAAATCCAATCCGGATGATTTTTCTGGCTCAAGAATAGCATTGGGGACACAAGAAACACCACCAACACAGTCTCTCCACTGGGTCTGCTCATTCTTCCTCCATCTTTGTCCGATCGAAGTAGTCCTGAATCCCCTCAAGGTACCTCACTAACTTAATTCGATAACGATTAAGTTAGCTAACATTGAATCAAGGGTCTTGAATTATATAGTGTTTTTTGTTATCATGTGTTTGTTTGTAGAAAATTATGTGTGTCCTGCCACAACTATTTCTCTGTGGCCTCAACAGACATAAAAAAGTTTAGTGAGGAAGATAATGGCAGTGGGAATGGACATGATTGCAACTTCCTTAATGGGTAAGAACGGAAGGGATGACCGCCTTCTCTCACTCTTAAATGCTGGAAAAGGGAGAGTTTTACCAGATATGGCAAATCCCTGATGCTGCTTTAAATTTCCCATTTTAGTTTGTTTGTGTTCCTCTTTTTGATGATTTATTCCCTCTAATTTTATCTATTAGCTATGTTGAACACAATCTTTGTGATAGTCCGTTTGCATGACCAACCAAATCTAGTGGAGACCTTTCTTCAGTCTTCACCACTATAGCAGATGCCAAGAGGAACGCCGCCGCGGCTTCCACCACCACCCCTTCTTCTTCTTTATCATCAACATCTTGTTGCTAGCCACTTTGACTCTTGACATGGCTTCTTTTTCTAGGTATGATAATTCAATTTTTGTCTTTCTTGGTCTCATGTATGTTCTATAAGAAAAAGAGCTTCTTTCTGCTTTTTGGTACCTTTCATTATCTCTCTCTCTAATGGAAAGTTTAAGTGCTTAGAACAGCAATAACAAATCAAAATTAATTGTGAAATCTTAACTTAGCTCATCCCACTATTATAACTCGGCAAGTATTTGGTATGGTGGAATCTACATCGACCAATTATTGTGAAATCTAAACCAATTATTGCTAAACTAGAAACCCCCTTAAAGATTAATATGTTCAAATCCGATCCGGATGATTTTTCTTGCTTAAGAACAGCACTGGGGACACAAGAAACACCACCAACACAGTCTCTCCACTGGGTCTGCTCATTCTTCCTCCGTCTTCGTCCGATCGAAGTAGTCCTGAATCCTGTCAAGGTACTTCACTAACTTAATTCGATAACAATTAAGTTAGCTAACATTGAATCAAGGACCTTGAATTATATAGTGTTTTTTGCTGTCAGGTGTATGTTCGTAGAAAATTATGTGAGTCCTTACACAACTGTTCTCTATGGCCTCAACAAACATAAAAAAGTTTAGTGAGGAAGATAATAGCAATGGGAATGGACATGACTGCAACTTCCTTAATGGGTAAGAATGGAAGGGATGACCCCCTTCTCTCACACTTAAATGCTGGATAAAAAAGGGAGTTTTACCACTACAGCAGATGCCAAGAGGAACGTCACCGTGGCTTCCACCACCACCTCTTCTTCTTCTTCTTCTTCTTCTTCTTCATCATTATCATCATCATCTTGTTGCTAGCCACTTCGACTCTGGACATGGCTTCTTTTTCCAGGTATGAGAATTCAATTTGTGTCTTTCTTGGCCTCATGTCTGTTCTATATAAACAAGAGCTTCTTTATGCTTTTTGGTACCTTTCATTCTCTCTCTCTCTCTAATGGAAAGTTTAAGTGTTTAGAACAGCAATTACAAATCAAAATTAATTGTGAAATCTTAACTTTGCTTATCCCACTATTATAACTTGGCAAGTATTTGGTATTGTGGAATCTACATCGACATAAACAACCAATTCCTGTTTTATGGTCATCAAGTTTAATGTTACTGGAATAGCAATTCCAAATGTTGCCCAAGTTATAACTATTGTGGCACTCATAGGTACATCTCTAGCTCAATTATTTCCTCATAATTGGTATAGGTGATTTATAGCACTAGAAATCTTGTTTTAATATTTGGGTCTCGTGACAGAAGCCCAAGATACATTCTTTTGCAGTTGAAGCTTTTGAAGGAATCACTACAAATGCAGGAGAGATGGGAGATGATTATACTAAATTCACTTTAAGGAACATGGAATGCATACACGCATTGGATGATGATTGTGCGGTATTTGATTTATTTCATCGAGAAGTACAAAGGGTGTAAGATTTTTACCTTGATGATATTTCTTAATTGATTCACTTGCATTCTCAGTTTAATTAGAGATCTTAGGTACAATTTGGTTGTTAATTGTCCGTCTTTCAATGAATCTAGGAAATTGTATAGGTTCTCTTTCTTGATGTATGATTTATTAATTCTAGGCTTTTAGTGTTATCCTCATTTAATAATTTCTAATTTTGTTTTTCACCTTTACCTTATTTCTTCATTTCATATGAAGATTTTGTATTTGCCTTTAATACATCTAGTAGCATGATCTAAGTCTCTTCTTCCTCTAATTCATGTCAGCTTGTCCCTAGTGCACAATTTGTTACATAATATTATATGCCGTATGCTTAGTTTCACTAATTATTTTTCATGTGGCGATATTAAACCCATATTCACTGGATTAAACATCTATTATCACGATCTTCTTATTTGATGCAATAATTCTTGACATAGACTTGAATAACAAGCTTGCTAAGTCGGTTAAGGTCCGAGTATCGTTATTTGATATCCCAACCTGGGTTCTAAACCTGTCTTCTCCTATTAATTTCTTACCACTATAAGTAGTCTACTTTAGGGAAAAAAATGGATTTTGGGAACCAATAGTTCTCCTCTAAATTGGATTTTACTTAGGCAAAAGGACATTGGGATGAATCAATTTTTTTCAAATTGGTTGAAACAGATTTTGACATCAATATAAGAATATCTATGTATTCCTAAGATAAAGTATATATATAGCGTCAGGATCAAGGGACATATG
The DNA here is from genome assembly GCF_017979445.1 of Akebia trifoliata. NCBI lineage: Eukaryota > Viridiplantae > Streptophyta > Magnoliopsida > Ranunculales > Lardizabalaceae > Akebia > Akebia trifoliata. Next base: position 538,333 of record NC_141377.1, read on the forward strand.
AAAAAACATATGTAAAGACAATGTAACATTAGAAGTTTCGGATTGAGCTGATTTTTTGCAAGGATGATCTCTATGATGGGAAGATCATCCAAAAAAAAAAAATCAGTCTAATCTAAAACTTCTAACCCCATTAAAAGTGATTTAGAATGTGGACCGTTGATTTTTTTTCAATTTTTGTCAATAATTTGTAAATCACTTTTGATGGATTTAGAAGTTTCAGATTGAGCTGATTTTTTGTGAGGATGATCTTCTCATCATAGTGACCATCCTCTCAAAAAATCAGCTCAATCCAAAACCTCTAACCCATATTGAAAAATCATTGTTTTTTACATCTGTCCCTTGAACCGTCTCATATATATATATATATAGGGTCGGGTTCTTACAACCCCTATTACGACTCACATTGCGACACACCGTTTTGTCTTATATGGGCAAAAATGTTTGGAATGGGCTGATTTTTTGTGAGGATGATCTCTATGATGAGGGGATCATCCTTGCCAAAAATCAGCTCATTATGAAACTTCTAGACCGTCCAATTTTTGTAAATCAATTTTGATGGGGTTAGAAGTTTTGGAATTGGATGATTTTTTGCCAGGATGATCTCCTCACCATAGAGATCATCCTCACAAAAAAATCAGCCCATTCCAAACATTTTTGCCCATATAAGACAAAACGGTGTGTCGTAATGTGAGTCGTAATAGGGGTCGTAATAACGCTGTTCACATTGCGACACACTGTTTTGTCTTATATGGGCAAAAATGTTTGGAATGGGCTGATTTTTTTGTGAGGATGATCTCTATGATGAGGGGATCATCCTTGCCAAAAATCAGCTCATTATGAAACTTCTAGACCGTCCAATTTTTGTTGAAAAATTATAGACCGTCCAATTTTTGTAAATCAATTTTGATGGGGTTAGAAGTTTTGGAATGGGATGATTTTTTGCCAGGATGATCCCCTCATCACAAAGATCATCCTCACAAAAAATCAGCCCATTCCAAACACTTTTGCCCATATAAGACAAAACGGTGTGTCGCAATGTGAGTCGTAATAACACTGTTCTATATATATATATATATATATATAGGGTAGCGTTCAATGGCAAACTTTTTAGCAAACTTTTTGGTAAAATATGAGTTAGAGGTTTTGGCATGGGCTGATTTTTGGTGAGGATGATCTCTATGGTGAGGAGATCATCATCACCAAAAATCAGCCCATTCCAAAACTTCTAACCCCATCAAAAACAGTTTACAAAAAATGGACGGTCCACGATTTTTCAGCTTGTAAACATGGGTTAGAAGTTTTGGAATGGGCTGATTTTTGGGGAGGATGATCTCCTTACCATAGAGATCATCCTCACCAAAAATCAGCCCATTCCAAAACCTCTAACTCATGTTTTGAAAAATGTTTTGCCAAAAAGTTTGCCATTGAACGCTACCCATATATATATATATATATATATATATATATATATATATATATATATAGGGAAATGTTCAGCACCCTAAGTTTTACCACACACTTTAACAAACGTTTTTTATCCTACATGGGTTAGAAGTTTTGGAATGGGCTGATTTTTGGTGAGGATGATCTCTATGATTAGAAGATCATCCTCCCCAAAAATCAGCCCATTCCGAAATGTTTAGCCCATGTTTACAAGTTGAAAAATCGTGGACCGTCCATTTTTTGTAAATCATTTTTGATGGGGTTAGAAGTTTTGGAATGAGCTGATTTTTGGTGAGGATGATCTCCTCACCATAGAGATCATCCTCACCAAAAATCAGCTCATTCCGAAACTTCTAACCCATGTAGGACAAAACGCGTTTGTTAAAGTGTGTGGTAAAACTTAGGGTGCCGAACGGGACCCATATATATATATATAGGGAAATGTTCAGCACCCTAAGTTTTACCACACACTTTAACAAACGTTTTTTGTCTTACATGGGTTAGAAGTTTTGGAATGGGCTGATTTTTGGGGAGGATGATCTCTATGATCATCCTCCCCAAAAATCAGCCCATTCCGAAATGTTTAGCCCCATGTTTACAAGTTGAAAAATCGTGGACCGTCCATTTTTTGTAAATCATTTTTGATGGGGTTAGAAGTTTTGGAATGAGCTGATTTTTGGTGAGGATGATCTCCTCACCATAGAGATCATCCTCACCAAAAATCAGCTCATTCCAAAACTTCTAACCCATGTAAGACAAAACACGTTTGTTAAAGTGTGTGGTAAAACTTAGGGTGCTGAACGGGACCCATATATATATATATATATATGGGAAATGTTCAGCACCCTAAGTTTTACCACACACTTTAACAAACGTTTTTTGTCCTTCATGGGTTAGAAGTTTTGGAATGGGCTGATTTTTGGTAAGGATGATCTCTATGATTAGAAGATCATCCTCCCCAAAAATCAGCCCATTCCGAAATGTTTACCCCCATGTTTACAAGTTGAAAAATCGTGGACCGTCCATTTTTTGTAAATCATTTTTTATGGGGTTATAAGTTTTGGAATGAGCTGATTTTTGGTGAGGATGATCTCCTCACCATAGTGATCATCCTCACCAAAAATCAACCCATTCCAAAACTTTTAACCCATGTAGGACAAAACGCATTTGTTAAAGTGTGTGGTAAAACTTAGGGTGCCGAACGGGACCCTATATATATATATATATATATATATATATATGGGTCGGGTTCTGCAACACACATATAGATAACGTGTTTGTCTTATATGGGCAAAAATGTTTGGAATGGGCTGATTTTTTGTGAGGATGATCTCTGTGATGAGGGGATCATCCTGGCAAAAAATCATCCCATTCCAAAACTTGTAACCCCATCAAAATTGATTTACAAAAATTGGATGGTCTATAATTTTTCAACAAAAATTGGACGGTCTAGAAGTTTCATAATGAGCTGATTTTTGGCAAGGATGATCTCCTCACCACAGAGATCATCCTCACAAAAAATCAGCCCATTCCAAACATTTTTGCCCATATAAGACAAAACACGTTGTCTATATGTGTGTTGAAATGGTTGTCGTTTGAACCTAACCCTATATATATATATATAACTTTATTTATGTTTATCATGGGGCGGTTGCATGGTAGGAAATCGAATATCTATTCTACAAACTTGTAATTTAATTTTCTATATTATTTTGAAGGATCTATTAAAGAGTCTGTGAATGCCTGAAGAGATAGTATGTCATGTCATTTTCAGAGTGACATATCATATCTAAAACGATATCCATTTCATATCTCTTTTCTGTGACATGTGGTATAGTTTTCCTTGCAGACTGATAGATGGAAAGGTTGCAACTCAGGCAGACTGGGGGGATCAACTTGTGCCGATGACTAACTTGACCTCAGCATGAAAGGTTAAACCTAACGAATTGGTCGGGTTGATAAAGTTGACTCACTCCTCATTAATACTAAATAATTTAGTAATGATATCACCGTATATTTAAATGTAGATGGTGATTAAAAATATATAAAGTTCACATACATGAAAACATAAGTAAATATAAAGTAAAAAAGTTGATGGTGATTAACTAAAGTTTGAAATGTGAATGAGAAAGAAACAAAGATATTTAATTCACGCAAATCGGACAGCCCAATGTTTAGTCTTGAGTCCAACCCGATTTTAATCTTTTATTTTTCCCCAAACCCGAGTCGATACCCTAGCTAACTGTGCCAAAACCTGGCCCAAGACCCATTTTTTGGTTGACTTGTGCACCAATCATTTATAAATCGTCGACATTGGATTGTGCACATGGATCACAAGGCAAAAAAAAAAAAAAAAGGAGAAAAGTTGAATCCAACAACTAGAAATCAGCAATCAAGTTAGATTTAATTGTGTAGCTCGATCAAATATTGTGATTGAGACTTATGAGAACATTCCCATTTATGTGAAATGATGGTAACATTACCAAGCCAATATAAACAACCAAAGCAAATATATATATATATCAATTTATCAAACACATAGTTGATAAACCACAATATCAAGATTTACATGAAAAAACACATCAACTAAAATAAGGAAATACTACAAGACAACTCCGAGAATAATCCCTTATTTCAGCATTTTATGGATGAAAGATATGAATTATGATTATGCTTGGTACACAAATTTTAAATAATTTTCACTTTGAATGTTTTTAAGTGAAAATTTTACTATTATTTGGAGTGCATCAATGATTTTTGTTTAAATTAAATGTGGAAAAAACCTCACTTATTTGACCTCATCTATGTTCTAATGTAAGAAAAAAAAAAGGCTATATGCCAATTTTTATAATAAAAAATTTGAATTGATTCATCTGAGTTAATGAATTGACTCACTCGTGCCATCAGACCATTGGAGCTCAAAGACTAACCTTTTCCATAGGACTTGTCCCCAGACCGCACACACCATCCCACCTTGTCACGTAGCCACCTTATTGGATCGACTATAGAGATTCAAAGTCACGATCTGGGAAGCACACCCAGTCGCTTCCTTACCATTTTGGCTAGACCCCGGTGGGTTAATTTCCCAAGTTTAGTTGGCTTGGTTCTATATCTAATCATATGGCTGAGTTTCGAGTGAATTTGAGAAGTTTTAAATTTATGATAAAATAGGGATTTTGTTAATGGCACTTAAGAGCAAATGTTAAACTCCATTAAATACACTTTTGGAATTGAAATTTTTTTTTTTTCAAAATATGCCATCAATTTGTTTTTTTATTATAAAAATACCCTCTTTCCAAGGTGATAAGGGTTTTTATTGAGAAATTCTATTGTCACACCAAATTTTATCACGTCCAGTGAAATTAAACCGATGATCAACTATGGAGTGATATGTCGTAAGTAAAAGTTGGTGTGCTAATAGCAGGTCCTTTTCACCCCCTAAATTACATATTTATCGACCGTTGTCAAAAACCAAAAATAGAAAGTCACGACAGCTAGCATTAACTTACCGTTAGAACTTGGGTTCAAAATTAGAAAGTCCCGCACATTCCTCCTGCCTCCCTATATAAACAACGCAGAGGCTCTGTAGATCGGTGTTCCTAATCTAGCGAGAGAGAGAGAGAGAGAGAGAGATGGAAGGTTTAATGAGTAGAAGCTAAAGGACGCAGAGAGGTGGGCGAGAGTGCAGTGTAGATTGCAAGAGACGGAGGGTTTGTTTCACTGGAAAGAGAAGGTGATCGATGAAGGTGAGGGATGAGATTTAAGGAAAGAGAAGATGATGATCTCCAACTCTACAACTACAACTAGGTTCGTAAATCTGTCTAAGGCCATTCGATTTGAGTTTCTCTGGTAAATCTGTCAATCCAAATCCATGATGCAGATCCAAAACTCCCTAATTAACTTGTTAAAAATTGAAACAGAGAGGAGAGAGAGAGAGGGCTTGTTTCACTGGATCTTCAACTGCAGATTAATGGAAGGAGAAGATGACCAAGGAAGCCGAAGAGAAGGCGAGGGATGGGATTCGAGGATAGAGAAGATGATGATCTCCAACTCTACAACTACAACTAGGTTCGTTTGCTATAATATAAATCTGTCTTAGGCCATTTGATTTGAGTTTCTCATGTATTATACTGTGTTTGATGATTTTTTTAATCGGATTGAAATTTTTTATTTTACTTGTATTTTAGCCCTAAATGTTATGTAAGCTCATTCAAAATCAGGTTTTCTTCAGAACCCTTATTAGAAATTAGGATTTTCAAAAAACCCACATTTGAATTTCCTACTGTGACTGTGTTCTTCTCTATTGTTTCAACATCCAGTTTAGGCCTCTCTTCTCTCTTTCCTTCACACGGAGAGAATTCTCTCCTCATAAGATTTTTGTTTCCTGAAATAGAACAAAGTATTATCTCACACATCTGTCACTGTTTTTTTATTTTTTTTCCTTTTAGGTGATATGTTAGGTTTCTTTTTTCTCTTTTTTTATTTATTTATTTAATTTTTTATGGTTTTGTTGGTGGATTTAATTATAAATATATGATTTTCTTAATGGGTTAGTCTTGTATTCTGTATTCATAGAAGGTATGTATAAGAACCAGTTGCAACTTGCAAGAACTAGTACAGGGAAGCTATTTCAACCAAATTACTGCACCACACTGAGACAGGCAGCGCAATAGTTGTTGTAAGTTCTTTAATAAAAAAAACAAAGAAAACCCACTTTTGAATTACTATTTTGATCTCATTTACCTTAAATTGAACTAATTGTATGGAGAATTCCCACACACAGGCTTATTTACAGCACATCTACTAGAATTTCCAATTCACATTGCGTTCCAAATATATGAATAATATGAATGCTAGATCCAGGAAAATTTTAGACAAGTAGTACCAAATGGATCTGAATTGTATACCGTCCTAGATCAAGGTAGCACGTTTTTATACTTATATCTGTTGTGCCATATCTTGTTTCATCGGGTTATAGGGTTCTATGTAACATATATAAGTGGTAATTCCTGAAAGAAACTTAGGGGCATGTCAGTCATCACGTGGCCAAAATGTTCAATTTATGCCAAAACGTGTTGGTTCTTTAATTATTCAGTCCATCTCATACCTTGGAGTAGTACTTCGTATTTTCATAACTCATGTTTTTGAATTAGTCCCCATCCATGGGAAAGAAGGGTTGTGGTAGAAACTGTTGTTGAACCTGAAGTAACTTCTGATCAACCAAATGGAGAAGCTTCTGCAGAACCTCGACCACCACTAACTTCAGCACAGAGATTTGCAGCCTTCATGACATCTTATATTTAAGTAACCCCAGATCCATTTGTGAGGGAAGCTAAGACTTGCCGGTCCATATTTTCCTGGAGGGTGTTGACAACTTCAGCAATCTAATTGGTTCAGTATATTATCCGGATGGTGATTCAGCAAAGGATTTGGCGCTAGAGCTTATACAAAATGTATGTTCTTGGTTTCTTCCTTATGGATGCATAATTAAGATCGAATAAAGGCTACATTATAGATTATTTCAAAGGTAATTTTCATGGAAAAATGTTGGTTTCCTTAGTTTGTTTTATGTTCTAATTGAGTTTAGGTTTCTATTCCTTGAATTTAGTTAATAAGCTATACTTATTTTCAGGTGTCTTGCAGGGAGGCCTATGGATCACTAATTTAAAAGCCTTTACAAAACAGAGAGTTTTCTTTTCACAGGGAGGCCACGGGTGGATATTGTTCCGGCCTTCGCTCCTTACTATTCTCTTCAAGCTGAGGTATATTATTCGCAGCTAGATACCGAACACCATAGTAATAAATGAATTTCTGGATGTTCTTTTTCGTTAGTAAATTGTTACGTGTTGTAATTCTCTTCTTTGTGTTGCACATTATAATCTCTTCTTTGTAGGCAAACAATGCAGAGAAGTAGTCGAGAGTGCTGCGTAGATTGCAAGGGACGGAGGGATTGTTTCAATGGATCTTCTACTGTAGATTAAATGGAAAGAGAAGATGATCAAGGAAGCTGAAGAAGGTGAGGGATGAGGTTTTATGAAAGAGAAGATGATGATCTCTAACGCTACAACTACAACTATGTTCGTAAATTTGTCTCAGGCCATTCGATTTGAGTTTAGCATGTATTATATTGTGTTTTATGATTTTTTTCAATTGGATTGAAATTCTCAATTTTACATGTATTTTAACTCTAACTGTTATGTAAACTCATTCAAAGAACCCTTATTATAAATTAGGATTTTTCAAAAAACCCATATTTGAATTTCCCATTGTGATTGTGTTCTTTTTTATTATTTCAACATCCAGTTTAGGTCTCTCTTTCCTTCATGTTCATGGAGAGAATTATTTCCTCATAAGATTTTTGTTTCTAGAAATAGAACAAAGTATTATCTTATTAATCCGTCAATGTATTTTTTTTTATTTTGGCCATTTAGGTGACAGGTTTGGTTTCTTTTCTTTTATTTTTTTATTCAATTTTTTCTGGTTTTGTTGGTGGATTTAATTATAAATATATGATTTTTTTTAATGGGGTTGTCTTGTATTCTATGTTCATAGAAGGTATGTATAAGAAACAGTTGCAAGAACTAGTACAGAGAAGCTATTTCAAGCCGATCATGCAACTAGGTTCAAAGATTCTATGAACTTCAATGGTGAGATATTTTTTAGTACCCAATTACTGCACCACACTGAGACAGGCAGCGCAATAGTTCTTGTATGTTCTTTAATAAAAAATATCACAATATAAGTTTCATCTTGTTTTCTTCATTGTGGAGCTTGCTGGAATGACTTATACTCACAATCACAGGTGAACCAACAAAAACAAAGAAAACCCACTTTTGAATTATTATTTTGATCTCATTTACCTTAAATTGAACTAATTGTATTGAAAATTCCCACACACAGGCTTATTTACAACACATCGACTAGAATTTCCAAATTACATTGAGGTCCAACTAGATGAATAATATGAATGCTAGATCCAAGAAGATTTTCGACAAGTAGTACCAAATGGATCTCAATTGTATACTGTCTTAGACCAAGGTACCATGTTTCAATACTTACATCTGATGTGCCATTTCTTGTTTAATTGGGTTATAGGGTTCTATGTAAGATATATAAGTGGTAAATGCTGAAAGAAACTTAGGGTGCGTGTCAGTCATCATCGGGACAATAGTGTGAAACCGCCAACAGTATGTGCCATTGGAAAAGGCTGCCTAATAGTAAATTTTGGGTTGAAAAATGATGATACCCTAAAGTTCAAAAGTATGAAGCATTAAGGGCTAAAAAGGCATATCCTCCGAAAATCTTAATGCAAAATCATAAAAAGGGTTTAAGAAAAAGAAACCACACAAGTGATGGAGCAGTGGTTGTGCGACTTGGGTTTGCTCTCCAAAGTTGTGAGATCGAGTCTTTCCACTTGCAATTTAACTTGATATATAAAATAAAAAAGGAATCATCCGAGTGTTAGAATAGTAGTTGAACGATCTAGGTTTGTTCCCTAGAGTCGTGAGATTGAGTCTCCCCACCCGCGATTTTACTCGATAAAATAAAAAAGAATCACCCGAGTCGTAAAAGTTGAATATTCTTCTAACGGATGAGTCGTAAAAGTTGAATATTCTTCTAACGGATGAGTCGTAAAAGTGTTTATATCAATTATTCATTGACTCTAAAACATTTATTGTTGGCTTTATTATCTCTTTTGCCTTTGTTTACTAGTTATTAGGGTGATGGTGTGATCCATACTCATAAGGGGGTTTTAAGTATTGAATATAATTTGTGTGGTTTCATTGATAAGGGGAGATGTTATGTGAAATTTATTGATTGAAAGAAGCTCTGTTTGTTTTTCAACAGCTAGCTTTAATTAATGGGAAGTATTTTTTTTGTAGGTAAACAGAATTGTTCTCTTACCTCACACTTTTCTAAAATAAGTCACAAAACTATGCAATCAAACCGGAGCTATTTACTGTAAAAAATTTTATCAATAGCTAGTTACACCTGAAAAGAAATATAATTGGAACATAATGATTAATTGGTTTTTAACTTGCTTATAATAAATTGTGTGTATGCATTTGTAGACATATCGACATATCTAACGACAATAAATGCAAACTTCTATATAATTGTTTTATGCATAAATTTGCTAATGTTAGTTTCCGTAGAACGTGTTTTACATGTATTGAAGAGTGCATTAACTTAAAATTTTGATAAACTAACGTATTTTTGTTAATTTACTTTTGAGTTGTGAAAAGACTTTTTTATATAATTACATACAAATACAAATTCAAAATTTAAATATTAGAAATTGTTAAGTTATTGACTCACTATAATTGGTATTGTGTGTTTGCTATGTACTTTAATTGATTGCAATATACCTCTATAATCATCATCATCATTATCATCGTTACTTGCATTGCCATCATTCAATGAATCATCCACAGCTTCAACATATTTTTGCTCTTCTTCGATTTTACTTGGATTTTAACTGTTATGTAAACTCAGTGTAGCAGCAGAACCCACATTCAAAATCAGGTTTTCTTCAGAAACCCTTATTAGAAATTAGTTTTTAAAAAAAAACCCACATTTGAATTTCTCACTGTGACTAGGATCTTCTCTATTGTTTCAACATCCTGTTTAGGCTTCTCTTCTTCTCTGTTTCCTTCACATTCACGGAGAGAATTCTCTCCTCATAAGATATTTGTTTCCTGAGATAGAACAAGGTATTAATGCAAAAGTGAAGAAACTAGGAAGGTTTCATCTTACACATCTGTCAAATGTCTTTTTTTTCCCCCTTTTAGGTGATGGGTTAGGTTTCTTTTCTTTTATTTTTTTATTCAATTTTTTCTGACTTTTTTGGTGGATTTATTTATAAATATATGATTTTTTTTAATGGGTTAAACCTGATCATGCACCTAGGTTCAAAGATTCTGTGAACTTTAATGGTGAGATCTTTGAATGACCCAATTACTGCACCACACTGAGACGGGCAGCACAATAGTTCTTGTAAGTTCTTTAATAAACAATATCACAATATAAGTTTACTATTTTGATCTCATTTACCTTAAATTGAACTAATTGTATTGAAAATTCCCACACACAGGCTTATTAACAACACATCTACTAGAATTTCCAAATTACATTGCAGTCCAACAAGATGAATAATATGAATGCTAGATACAGGAAGATTTTGGGCAACTAATACCTCTCAAGGATCTCCTCATGGATCTCAATTGTAGTCTTGGATCAAGGTAGCTTGTTTTTATACTTACATCTGTTATGCCAAATCTTGTTTCATTGGGTTATAGTGTTCTATGTAACATAAATAAGTGGTACTTACTGAAAGAAACTTTGTGTGCGTGTTAGTCATCACCGGCCTTTGCAGTGCGCTTGCATTGCAGGTAAAAAATTCCTAAAACAATACTGTCTTTTTTTGTTTACAGGAATGATCGCACGGGGAGTCTCCCTTTGGTTTGTTGTTTCCTGGTCTTTATTTTGTTCTATGCATTCTTGAATCTCACATTGAAAAGAAACTCCTGGATTGCTGCTATTAAGGAATAGTTATCTGTTTGTAAACAATAAATCAGAAGCCATATCACAACTTGAGAGGTACATGCATACCCTCAATTAATGATTTCTTTTAAAGAATTATGTACATTGAATTAACAAATGCATAGATTCAAGTAATCAGCTAAGTACTCTGCAGCTATTTATTCATCCTTCGTGAAAGTTTTGTATGTGGGAAAATTGAGATCCACTGCACTGCCTTCCCTTCTATGATTCTATACAATACTCAGCACCGCTGCTATTTATTCTTTAAGAGTCCATGTACAATTTATGCCAAAAAGTGTTGATTCTTTAATAATTCAGTCCATCTCAAACCTTGGAATATTACTTCATATTTTCATAACTCATGATTTTGAATTAGTCACCGTCCTTGAGAAAGAAGGGTTATGGTAGAAACTGTTGTTGAACCTCTGATCAACCAAATGGAGAAGCTTCTACTGAACCTCGACCACCACTAACTTCTGCACAAACACTTGCAGCCTCTAGGGCATCCATTTGGGAGGGAAGCTATTACTTGCAGGTCCATGTTTTCCTGGAGGGTATTGACAAATTCAGCAATCTTATTGGTTTAGTGTATTATCTGGATGGTGATTCAGAAGGGTTATGGTAGAAACTGTTGTTGAACCTCTGATCAACCAAATGGAGAAGCTTCTACTGAACCTCGACCACCACTAACTTCTGCACAAACACTTGCAGCCTCTAGGGCATCCATTTGGGAGGGAAGCTATTACTTGCAGGTCCATGTTTTCCTGGAGGGTATTGACAAATTCAGCAATCTTATTGGTTTAGTGTATTATCTGGATGGTGATTCTGCAAAGGATTTGGCGTCACAGCTTATACAAAATGTATGTTCTTGGTTTCTTCCTTATGGATGCATGATTAAGATCGAATAAAGGCTACATTATAGATTACTTCAAAGATAATTTTCATTGAAAAATGCTGGTTTCCTTAGTTTGTTTTATTTTCTAATTGAATTTAGGTTTCTATTCCTCATTCAAAATCAGATTTTCAAGTAGGTTTGTTTCCTTTGAATTATTCTCAAGCCATTCAATTTGAGTGTCTCATGTATTATACTGTGTTTGATTTTTGAATTGGATTGAAATTTTCGATTTAATATATTAAATCATCTTGTCTAAACCATTTAGGGTTTTTCTAGTGTGCTAAAATTCTAACAAGTTATTCTTAATTTCTTAATCTGTTGGATGCTTTTTGTTGTTCCTTGTTTTTTTTTTTACTAGTGCAGAATGAAAAAGAATTTTTAGTATAGAAAATCTTTACCCAGCATCAGGTATTAATAGATACATTATTGTCATTGTTATTTGTACTAGTTTACTATTAGTGGAAAATTGAACTTACAGCTGGTTTTTCTTAGAGTTGAGATTAAAGCTATTAATTCCATGTTTTTTTTTTTTTTTTAAAATTTAAATCAATTAAATAGACAATTTTTTGTTAAAATTTTTATTTGTTATTTTATATTATAAAATTTATTGAGATTAAGAAATCCAAGAGGTCTAAATGGCCCCCATACAAGAAGAAAGAAAAGAAAAAGAAAATGGAAAAAAAAGATACAAATACTAACTGTCAACCCTAACCAAACTAAGAACTACACAAATACTCCCACTTAAATATAAAATCCCCGAAGAAGACTCCTTCAAAATCTTTGCACAAATTGGATAGATTCTTGGTTTTGACTAGCTGGGAGGAGGATTTTTCAGAGGTTAGCCAAGAGCCTTTAAGCAAATAAAAAAATAATAAAAAAACAAAGTCCAACACCACCCCAAACTAGTCAAAATTTTGTTTTTGAAGCCCAACTATTGCTAATCCACAACCCTCCCTAAAGATTATTATGTTAAAATCCGATCTGGATGATTTTTCTTGCTTAAGAATAGCACTGGAGACACAAAAAACCTCACCAACACAGTCTATCCACTGGATCTGCTCATTCTTCCTCTGCCTTCGTCCATTCGAAGTAGTCTTGAATCCCCTCAAGGTACCTCACTAACTTGATTCGATAACAATTAAATTAGCTAACATTGAATCCAGGGTCTTGAATTATATAGTGTGTTTTGCTGTCTTGTGTTTGTTTGTAGAATTATGTGAGTCCTACCACAACTGTTTCTCTATGGCCTCAGCAAGCATAAAAAAGTTTAGTGGGGAAGATAATGGGCAATGGGAATGGAGATGACTGCAACTTCCTTAATAGGTAAGAATGGAAGGGTTGACTCCCTTCTCTCACTCTTAAATGTTAGAAAATAAGGAGTTTTACCAAATATGGCAAACACCTGATGTTGCTTCAAATTTCTCATTTTAGTTTGTTTCTGCTCCTCTGCTTGATGATTTATTCTATCTAATTTTCTCTATTAGCAATGTGGAGCACAATCTTCTTAATAGTCCGTTTGCATCACCAACCAAATCTAGTGAAAACCCTTTTTCATTCTTCACCACTACAGTAGACACTAAGAGGAGTGCCACGCGGCTTCCACCACCTCTTCTTCATCATCATCATCATGTTACCAAACACTTCGACTCGGGGACATGACTTCTTTTTCTAGGTATGATAATTCAATTTCTGTGTTTCTTAGTCTCATGTTTGTTTTATATAAACAAGAGCCTCTTTCTTCCTCCTGTGTAGATTGCAAGAGACGGAGGGTTTGTTTCACTGGAAAGAGAAGATAATCGAAGAAGTTGAAGAAGGTGGGAGATGAGATTCGAGGATAGAGAAGATGATGATCTCCAACTCTATAACTACAACTAGGTTCGTTTACTTTAATATAAATTAGTCTCAGGCCATTTGATTTGAGTTTCTCATGTATTACTGTGTTTGACAATTTTTTTTTTTTAAAAATAGGATTGAAATTTTCGATGTTACTTGTATTTTAACCTTAAATGTTATGTAAACTCATTCAAAATTAGGTTTTCATCATAACCCCTACTAGACATTAGGATTTTTCAAAAATCCCACATTTGAATTTCCCACTGTGATTGTATTCTTCTCTATTGTTTCAACATACAGTTTAGGCCTCTTTTCTTTTCTCTTTCCTTCACGTTCACAGAGAGAATTCTCTTAAAAAAAATTTATTTCCTGAAATAGAGAATTCTCTATTGTTTCAACATCTGTCATTATTTTTTTTATGGCCTTTTAGGTGACAGGTAGGTTTCTTTTCTTTTGTTTAATTATAAATATGTGATTTTTTCAATTAGTTAGTCTTGCATTCTGTGTTCATAGAAGGTATGTATGAGGGCCAGGTTCAAAAACATATAGGATGATACTGTGAACCAACAAAAACAAAGAAAAACCCATTTTTGAAGTATTATTTCGATCTCATTTACCTGAAATTGAACAAATTGTATTGAAAATTCCCAAACACAGGCTTATTTACAACACATCTACTAGAATTTCCAATTCACATTGCGGTCCAACTAGATCTAGGAAGATTTTGGACAAGTAGTACCAAATGGATTTGAATAGTATACGGTCTTAGATCAAGGTAGCATGTTTTGATAATTACATCTGGTGTGCCATATCTTGTTTCATCGGGTTATAGGGTTCTATGTAGCATATATTAGTGGTACTTTCCCATTTTAGTTTGTTTGTGCTCCTCTCCTTGATGATTTATTCTATCTAATTTTATCTATTAGCAATGTGGAGCACAATCTTCCTGATAGTCCCTTTCCATCACCAACCAAATCTAGTGAAGACCCTTCTTCATTCTTCACCACTACAGTAGTCGCCAAGAGGAGCGCCGCCATGGCTTCCACCACTTCTGCTTCTTCATCATCATCTTGTTGCCAACCACTTCGGCTCTGGACATGGCTCCTTTTTCCAGGTATGATAATTCAATTTGTGCCTTTCTTGGTCTCATGTATGTTCTATATAAACAAGAGCCTCCTTCTTCCTTCTAACCTTTCACTATCTCTCTCTTTAATGGGAAGTTTAAGAGTTTTGAACAGCAATAACTAACCAAAATTAATTTTGTAAGCTTAACTTAGCTCATCCCATTATTATAACTAGGCAAGTATTTGGTATGGTAGATTCTACAGACATAAACAATCAATTCCTGTTTTATGGGCATCAAGTTCAATGTTACTGCAATAGCAGTTCCAAATGCTGCCCAAGTTATAATTTCTGTGACACTTATAGCTACATCTCTAGCACTTTATTTCCTTGTAATTGGTGTGGTTGATTTATAGCACTAGAAAGCATGTTTTAATATTTGGGTCTCGTGACAGAAGCCCAAGATACATTCTGTTGCAGCTGAAGCTTTTGAATGAATCCCTACAAATGTAGGAGAGATGGGAGATGATTATAGCGGATTCACTTTTGGGAACATGGAACGCATACACGCATTGGATGATGATTGCGCATTTATTTATTAATTTCACCGAGAAGTACAAAGGGTGTAACATTTCTACCTTGATGATAGTTCTTAATTGATTCACTTGCATACTCAATTTCATTAGAGATCTTAGGTTCAATTTGGTTATTAATTGTTTGTCTTTCGATGAATCTAGGAAATTGTATAGGTTTTCTTTCTTGATGTATGATTTATTAATTCTAGGTTTTTAGTGTTGTCCTCATTTATAATTTCTATTTTTTTTTTCATATTTAACTTATTTCTTCATTTCATATGAAGATTTTGTATTCGCCTTTAATACATCTAGCAAGATCTAAGTCTCTTCTTCCTCTAATCCATGTCAGCTTGTCCCTAGTACACAATCTGTTACATAATGCAATATGCCTTATGCTTAGTTTCACTAAATATTTTTCATGTGGCGATATGAAACCCATATTGACTGGCTAACATCTTTTATCGTGATCTTCTAGTTCGATTCTATAATTCTTGCCTATTTCTAATCCTCACTACAATTGTGCATCATAATTTAGATGGTTCTTTGGCTCACCTGCTCCGTTCTCCATCTGAGGGAAAAGAACTTCAAATTGTTCTGATTGAATCTAGAAGTGGGCTTCTTGAACTTAATAAAATGCTTCAAATGAATCAATGAGTGAATCTGCAAGCTTATACGCTAAACTATTGGATGGTGTCAATTTTGAATCTGAAGTTGGCTTGGCTACTAGTACTGCTGTTGAACTGTTACGAGATGTTCTCAATCAATTTGTGACTAGTAGTTTGGTTGTAGCTATCGTAGCGATTCTTTGGTGATATATGGTAACACTGCAAGGGATCTGGACAATTTAAAAAAGAATTTGATTTGGACGATTCTTCGGCAAACCTACTCTGTTCACCATTTAAGGAAAAGAATTTCGTATTGTTCTAACTAAATCTAGAAATGGGCTTCTTGAACTTCACAAAATGCTTCAAAATGAATCAATGAGTGAATCTACAAGCTTATTCGCTAAACTATTGGAAGGTGTCAATTTTGTATCTGAAGCTGACTTGCCTAGTACTACTGTTGCTGAACTGTTACGAGATGTTCTCAATCAATTAGTGACTAGTAGTTTGGTTGCAAGGAGTAGGTATTGAAACGTTACTTTGGTGGTATATGGCAACACTGCGGGATATCTGGGACAATTTAAAAAGGAATTTTATTTGAAGTGTTCTTTAGCTAACCTGCTATGTTCACCATCTGAGGGAAAAGAACTTCATATTGTTTTGGTTGAATCTAGAAGTACGCTTTTTGAGCTTCATAAAATGCTACAAAATGAATCAATGAGTGAATTTGCAATCTTATTCTGTAAACTATTAGAACGTGTCAATTTTTAATCTGAAGCTGACTAAGCTACTACTATTGCTACTTAACTATTTTGAGATGTTATCAATCAATTAGTAACTCGTAGTTTGGTTGTATGCAGTAGCTATCATAGCGTTACTTTGGTGGTATATGGCAATACTGCGGGGGATTTGGGACAATTTAAAAAGGAATTTGATTTAGATAGTTCTTTGGCGAACCGGCTCTATTCACCATCAGGAGGAAAAGAACTTCATATTGTTTTGATTGAATCTAGAAATGGGCTTCTTGAACTGTATGAAATGCTTTAAAATGAATCAATGAGTGAATCTGGAAGCTTAGTCGCTAAAATATTGGAAGGTATCAATTTTGAATCAGAAGCTGACTTGACAACTACTACTACTGCTGAATTGTTACGACATGTTCTCAATCAATTAGTGAATAGCAGTTTGGTTGTAAGGAGTTAGCTATTATAGCGTTACTTTGGTGGTATATGGCAATACTGAGGGGGGGGGGGGCGGGGATCTGGGACAATTTGAAAAGGAATTTGATTTGGATGGTTCTATGGCTAACTTGGTGGTTGTAAGGAGTTAGCTATTATAGCGTTACTTTGGTGGTATATGGCAACACTAAGGGGGGGGATCTGGGACAATTTAAAAAGGAATTTGATTTGGATGGTTCTATGGCTAACTTGGTGGTTGTAAGGAGTTAGCTATTATAGCGTTACTTTGGTGGTATATGGCAACACTAAGGGGGGGGATCTGGGACAATTTAAAAAGGAATTTGATTTGGATGGTTCTATGGCTAACTTGGTTTGTTCACCATCTGAGGGAAAAGAACTTCATATTGTTCTGACTGAATCTAGAAGTGGACTTCTTGAACTTTATAAAATGCTTCAATATGAATCAATGAGTGAATCAGGAAGCTTATTTGAAAAACTATTGGAAGGTGTAAATTTTGAATCTGAAGCTGACTTAGTTACTACTACTGCTATTGAACTGTTACGAGATGTTCTCAATCAATTAGTGACTAGTAGTTTGGTAGTAAGGAGTAGCTATCGTAGCATTACATTGGTGGTATATGGCAACACTGCGGGGGATCTGGAACAATTTAAAAAGGAATTTTGGTTTGGATAGTTCTTTGGCTAACCTGCTCTGTTCACCATCTGAGGGAAAAAAACTTCGTATTGTTCTGACTTAATCTAAAAATGGGCTTCTTGAACTTAATAAAATGCTTCACAATGAATCAATGAGTGAATCTGCAAGCTTATTCGCTAAACTATTGCAAGGTGTCAATTTTGAATTTGAATATGACTTGGCTACTACTACAGCTATTGAACTTTTACGAGATGTTCTCAATCAATTAGTGACTAGTAGTTTGGTAGTAAGGAGTAGCTATCGTAGCATTACATTGGTGGTATATGGCAACACTGCGGGGGATCTGGAACAATTTAAAAAGGAATTTTGGTTTGGATAGTTCTTTGGCTAACCTGCTCTGTTCACCATCTGAGGGAAAAAAACTTCGTATTGTTCTGACTTAATCTAAAAATGGGCTTCTTGAACTTAATAAAATGCTTCACAATGAATCAATGAGTGAATCTGCAAGCTTATTCGCTAAACTATTGCAAGGTGTCAATTTTGAATTTGAATATGACTTGGCTACTACTACAGCTATTGAACTTTTACGAGATGTTCTCAATCAATTAGTGACTAGTAGATTGGTTGTAAGCAATAACTATTGTAGCATTTCTTTGGTGGTATATGGTAATATTGTGGGGATCTTGGACAATTTAAAAAGGAATTTGATTTGGACGGTTCTTTGGCTAACATGCTCTGTTCACCATCTGAGGAAAAGAACTTCATATTGTTCTGACAAAATCTAGAAATGGACTTCTTGAACTTCATAACTAATCAATGAGTGAGTCTACAAGCTTATCCACTAAACTAATGGAAGGTGTCAATTTTGATTCTGAAGCTGACTTGGCTACTACTATTGATGTTCAACTGTTACAAGATGTTCTCAATCAATTAGTGACTAGTAGTTTGGTTGTAAGGAGTAGCTATCGTAGCATTGCTTTTGTGGTATATGGTAACACTGCGGGGGATCTGGGGCAATTTAAAAAGAAATTTGATTTGAACGGTTCTTTGTATAATCTGCTATGTTCACCATCTGAGGAAAAGAACTTCATATTGTTCTGACTGAATCTAGAAATGGGCTTCTTGAACTTCTTAAAATGCTTCAAAAGTCATCAATGAGTGAATTTGCAGGCTTATTCGCTAAACTATTGGAAGGTTTCAATTTTGAATTTGAAGCTCACTTGGCTACTACTACTGTTGTTGAACTGTTACGACATGTTCTCAATCAATTAGTGACTAGTAGTTTCGTTGTAAGGAGTAGTTATTGTAGCATTACTTGGGTGGTATATGGCAACACTGCAGGGGATCTGGAATAATTTAAAAAGGAATTTGATTTGGGGGGTTCTTTGGCTAACCTGCTCTGTTCACCATTTGAGGGAAAAGAACTTTATATTGTTCTGATTGAATATAAAAATAGGCTTCTTGAACTTCATAAAATGCTTCAAAATGAATCAATGAGTAAATCTAGAAGCTTATTATCTTAACTATTGGAAGGTGTCAATTTTGAATTTGAAACTGACTTGGCTTCTACTATTAGTGTTGAACTGTTACGACATGTTCTCAATCAACTAGTGATTTGTAGTTTGGTTGTAAGGAGTAGCTATTGTAGCGTTACTTTGTTAGTATATGACAGTACAGCAAGGGCTCTGGGACAATTTAAAAAGGAATTTGATTTGGTTGGTTCTTTGGCTAACCTGCTTGGTTCAACATCTGAGGGAAAAGAACTTCATATTGTTCTGATTGAATCTAGAAATAGGCTTCTTGAACTTCATAAAATACTTCAAAATGAATCAATTAGTGAAATTGGATGCATATTCGTTAAACTATTGGAAGGTTTCAATTTTGAATCTGAAGCTGACTTTGCTATTACTACTGGTGTTGAATTGTTACGAGATGTTCCCAATCAATTAGTTACTAGTAGTTTGGTTGTAAGTAGTAGTTATCGTAGCGTTACTTTAGTTTATGGCGACTCTGCGGCGGATCTGGGAAAATTTAAAAAGGAATTTGATTTGGACGGTTCTTTGGCTAACCTACTCTGTTCACCATCTGAGGGAAAAGAACTTCATATTGTTGTGACTGAATCTTGAAATGGGCTTCTTGAACTTCATAAAATGCTTCAAAATGAATAAATAATTGAATCTGCAAGCTTATTCGCTAAACTATTGGAAGGTATCAATTGTTGACTTTGCTACTACTACTGCTGCTGAACTGTTACGAAATGTTCTCAATCAATTAGTGACTAGTAGTTTGGTCAAATGAGTAGATATCATAGCGTTACATTGGTGGTATATGGCAAAACTACGGAGGATCTGGAACTATTTAAAAACGAATTTGATTTGGATTGTTTTTTGGTTAACCTGCTCTGTTCACCATCTGAGGGTAAAGAACTTCATATATTTTCTGACTGAATCTTGAAATGGGCTTCTTGAACTTCATAAAATGCTTCAAAATGAATCAATGAGTGAATCTACAAGCTTATTCGCTAAACTATTGGAAGGTGTCAATTTTGAATCTGAAGCTGACTTGGCTACTACTATTGTTGCTGAACTATTACAAGATATTCTCAATCAATTAGTGACTAGTAGTTTGATTGTAAGGAATAGCTATCGTAACATTACTTTGGTGGTATATGGTGCCACTACGGGAGATCTGGTACAATTTAAAATGGAATTTGATTTCGATAGTTCTTTGGCTAACCATCTCTATTCACCATCTGAGGGAAAAGAACATGATATTGTTTTGACTGAATCTAGAAATGGGCTCTTGAACTTCATAAAATACTTCAAAATGAATCAATGAGTGAATTTGAAAGCTTATTCGTTAAACTATTGGAAGGTGTCAATTTTGAATTTGATGCTTACTTGGGTACTACTTTTGGTGCTGAACTGTTACGACATGTTCTCAATCAGTTAGTGACTAGTAGTTTGTTTGTAAGGAGTAGCTATTGTAGCGTTACTTTGGTGGTACATGGAAATACTGCGGGGGATCTGGGACAATTTAAAAAGGAATTTGATTTGGATGGTTCTTTGGCTATCCTATTATATTCACCATCTGAAGGAAAATAACTTCATATTGTTCTGACTGAATCTAGAAATGGGCTTCTTGAACTTCATCAAATGCTTCAAAATGAATCAATGAGTGAATCTGGAAGCTGATTCACTAAACTATTTGAAGGTGTCCATTTTTAATCTAAAGCTGACTTGGCTACTACTACTGCTGTTGAACTGTTACGAGATGTTCTCAATCATTATCTCCTATATAAATGCAAATCTCTTAGTAACAGACTTCCATTGCTTTCTCAGGTGAGTTCATTTTCATATTCTTCTACTAAAGAAACAAAGTGGGGGCGAGGAGGGGGAGGGGTAAGGGAATTAACATTATCATCGCTGCATCCATTCTCATTTGTTTCCCTTTGCTTACTTTTATCTTATTTTCCAGAACAATATCATGATAGTAGGATTGAG
This sequence comes from Akebia trifoliata, assembly GCF_017979445.1. Taxonomy (NCBI): domain Eukaryota; kingdom Viridiplantae; phylum Streptophyta; class Magnoliopsida; order Ranunculales; family Lardizabalaceae; genus Akebia; species Akebia trifoliata. Next base: position 559,622 of record NC_141377.1, read on the forward strand.
TGTGGTTCTTTTATTGTTCTCTGGGAGCGAGAGTTTGATTTGTGCATATTTTTAATCTTAAGGCATTGAAATCTACTATTATTATGTTGATCCTACTTGGTGTTATCGAGTGGGCTACTGATCTTAAGGCACTGAAAGTGGGGGTAGGGGGGAGGTAAGGGAATCAACATTATCATTGCTGCCTCCTTTCTCATTTGTTTCCCTTTGCTAACTTTTATCTTATTTTCCAAAACAATAGCGTGATAGTAGGATTGAGTGTGGTTCTTTTCTTGTTCTCTGGGAACGAGAGTTGGATTTGCACATATTTTTAATCTTAAGGCACTGAAATCTATTGCTGTTATGTTGATGCTACTTGGTCTTATTGAGCAGGTTACTCAGTTTGCCATTGGTTGTGAAGAAGTTTTAGGATGGTGGCCTCTTAAAGATGTGAAGAATGTGTTTGGGTTTTGTAGTGATGATTATAGTTGAATAATGAAGTTATTACTGCAAAAACAGCGGCATGATGTTGCTTCTCTTACAACATATGTCCTACATCGCTTGCGTTCTTATGAAGTGTTGCATCCATATATGAGGTATGCTATTAGACTCTTTTGTAAGAGTCATAGCTTCTTTGTTGGGATATGATTTTACTTTGTTGGCAGTCTCTTGTACTATCTTTACAAGTGTTGGTATCATGCTTGCGAATGTTAAGTTGCAGCTCAAAAGCTCTTGGTCAGTTGAAAACCCTCTATAATCTCTCTCAATTACTATTTCTATTGTGAATTTGATGAATATAGTAGCTCTTCTATTTGATCAATCTCATATTGAAAATTGCTCTTCTTATTTCATGTTTGGTGACATGGATTGATGATGAAATTGTTAAACTCAACTGAGTCTATTCAAGATCCTTCACCAGTGGCTCTATGTCAGCAGATCATTGATTTTGAGTGAAACAGATGGAATGTTTATCTTAAAAGCAACAATTAACTTGATTGCATCATCTGATTGTTGTTTTTTGAATTTTGATATTGATCCCCATTTACTATCCCTTCTCCAAATGTACATTATATGAACTGTTTCTCATCTTCTAAGCTGCACTGCTGGTCTACGGAAACCACATAACATTTTTTTTGTTTTTTATATAGAAATTGGCATCATTCACGGATAACTTGTTTTATTTTGAGAGATGTATCCCTTGGGAAATGCTTTGAGAGATGTATCCCTTGATAGATGAGGTTGGAGAGGGATAGACGGAACTAGAAGGGATAGAGATAGTAAAGGAAACAAGAGAACACCAAGACAACTCTTTAAGGGATGAGGGAACTCAAATCAAGGATAAAATTGATGAGGACCAAGACAAGCAAGGAATCTTTTCTTCCAAAGGAACTAGAGCTGAAGAGAAAATAGGCAAACGGAAAATAGGGATAAAATCAATGATAGTTTTGTATTAAAAAGCCAAAATTTGAGAAAGTATCCAAACTGCAACTCTTAGAATAAGTTCATATCATTTTCCATTATTATTCGATCGCGTAGAATTAGTTTCCATGCCAAGTCTTCCATTATGTTTCCCACTTGTTCCTTCAATATGTCATGCTCTTTCGGACTCATCCTATAATAGGACATATTTGGGAGACTTGCCGAGGGCACCCAATCGATGTAGTGTTGTATATTTCTCATGGAAAGCAATGTCTGACAATTCTGAAGGAAAGAACACAAGAAAATTCCTTAAGGAAAGGTTACACTTGATGAGGAACTTGAGTAGGAGGGTCCCAGTTGGAAGGTTGCACTACCACCGTGAACACTTGGCTTGTTTCCTGTAAGTCCTCATGAATGTTGGTAGAAATAAGATGTTATCTTCTCCTTGGCTGGTTGGGTTGTGATGGCCCCAAACGACACTCATCTAGATAGGTCGGGTCACTTTTAGATTCTTGATTTTAATTATCAAGAATTTTCTTGAAACACATGTCGAGACCCGTGATCGAGACAAGTGAACAAGCGAACAAAGAACTTGTAATTTAACTGTTTCATGTTACTTCATTGGTTATACAACTATTAATCTCAAAATGAATGATTATACAATCATAACTACGTCTTTCAATAATTCCTCGAGATACACGCTAGGATTAGATAAGAATTAAAGATTAACTAGGGAATTAACCAAGCGAACAAACATCACCAATGATTACCCGTCAAAAATAAAGAAAAAAAAATTACTTAGGATGGATTATAAGATCACCTAGATCGAAGTTGAAACGAATCTTAAGGAATTACCTCGGGATACGGGCAACAACAAGAAAAATAGATTTGATCGGGTATGACCAATAGAAAGATATAAATTAATCAAGCAAGATAGACAATTAGATCGAGTAAATCGGATCTTGAGACATTGCCTTAAGATTAACATAAGTATTTGTAAGATGACCCTTGATCGGAGTATCATCGATGAGATCAAACTACACCATTGTGTAGATCTCGTCGAATAGATGAAAATCGACTATTGGATCACCAAAATTGGATTTAAAACGAGCCTGGAAGAGCGATCCAAAATCTCATCCATCAGGGGTATCTTTGTATGTTACTATATGTAGCATACAATAAAAAAATCTGTCCCTTGTCACCTCAAACTGATGGCTTACATCAGCAACATCATTGTTGCAAATTATTGCATATGGTCTTGCATATAATCCACCTCACCATAGCTACCCCATCAGATTTCCACTCAAAGACACTATGTCTTTAGCTAAGAGACAAGTGTCTAGTTAATCCCTATGTAATACCAGTAGTTAGAACTTAACTTGACCATGGTTGTTTTGAACTTTAACCTACCCCAACCACCCCTTAACTAGGCTGAAATTGTAACTAATCTTAGTTAACTAATTTGACTCTAGTTAGTTTATCTCACCCATGATTAAATCTCAGCCTAATCTATATGATCCTATAGAAGCACTTTTTTACAACTTGACCCCCTCTACTTAGTCCATATGGCTCCATATTGCCACCTCAATTCATAGTTCTCTCCATTATATAAAATTAGGTAAATCTCTATGTCTCTACTCTTTCATGCATTCTCCATTGCCTAAGCATCTCTAGAGACCTCTCATCCCCGTCAATTACCTCCACAAATTTTCATAACTCAAGTCAAGAAGTTCTAAAGGATTCTTGAAGAGAAAAATCAGCAGCCTTCTTATGCCACCTGGCTTGGTATTTAAGAAGAAGCCTTCATTCAACACTTATTAAGGTAAGTGGTTTCCCACTACTATATATTCTTCTATCTTTTTAATTTTTTTACCCAATTCTTATTTCTACACCATTCTTGCTTATTTTAAGTTCTCCCTTTACTTAGAAGCTATAACCTCAACTCTTCTAAAAGAGTCCACCTTCAAACATTCTTGAAAAGAAACATATACAACCTTAGGTAAGATATATTAATAAAGGAAATTTTAGTTAGAATATGAACTATAGACATTCATACTTAATGAAGTACTTTTGTATTTCAGCCCAAAAAGAACTCAAGGTAACAGAACTGGAGCACGGAATCGAGACTGAGGAATGGGGTTTTTGTGATTTGTGCTTGCAGTTTGAGAATGTATGTACCTTTTCACCCTAAGTAGGCCACCCGACATGTTTTCTAAAATACTTGTATTGTTGGTTTTAAAACTAATAGTTTTTCAAAATCTACTTCATTCAACTTATTTGACGACATAAAGAAAAAAGATTTTCAAAATCTACTTCTTAGTTGAGAAGCGAATTGTGGATGAAGTGAGAAAAAATGACACACAGATAATAGTGAGTGAAACTAGAAATGGAAATGTAATGCATAAGTTCTATAGTCCATCATTTATTATTATATATAGCTTTCCAATTTTCAAGGTAGGACTTGCTAGTTATGGCTATGAAATTAGATTGGCGAGCTCATTCAGGTGGAGTCTTAGTTTACTCAAGGTTATCTTTCATTTTAAGTATCTATGTTTTTTAGTACCATGCTAGCATGCATTGATTAAAACAAAGTACTATGCCAGGATGATATCAGGTACAAGGCGTCGTCGTTGTCATCAAGATTTTAAATCTTATTTCAAGGTAATGTTTCAGTTGAGAGAAAAATCGAAAGAGTCTTGATCGAAATATTTTGAGATATGCCAAAGTCAAGTTAAAAAGATATAGGGTTTGAAATTCGGAGTGGTGTATTGTCCTACATTATTTCAGAATGCCCACAATTTTTATTCAATGGGGAATTTTTTCGCAATGGTAAATCTATCAGAATCACTCAACCTCGACATGTTGGTGTTGTTACTGTTGTGAAATGTGTGGCAGTTGATTGTGGTGTTGAGTTGGGCCAGAAGGTTGGCTATTCCATTAGATTTGATGACATGACCTTCCAGCTCAACACAGATCAAATACATGATAGATGGATTGCCTAGTTATGTGAGTTCAGCTAAACAAAATACGTGTAATTGATTATCTTAGTATATCCATGATCGGGAATGAAGAGTTTGTTAGGGCTCTAAAGATGGTTCTATATATTTTTTCCAATGCTTTTTTATGAGTAAGGACTTGATAGAAAAGATGGATCTAGAGGAGAACAATTCAATTGAATACGTATAGGCTGTTAAATGAAATTATTGGAAAATTGTGATATAGATTATTGAGTTAGCTTTAGTTAGTATGGACTAATCTAAATTTTGACTTGCTTACAGGGAAGCTTTATTGTATCCATTTCTCTCTAGGTATTCAGTTTTCATTATTGATGAATCTCGTGAGAGAATATTCCACACTGATGTGCTAATGGGTTTGTTGAAAAATGTACAAAAAGCAAGGTCACAATATCCTAGTCCACAATGTGGTTTTGAAAATACAAAGCCTAACAATGGTGCGGTGATTAGTAAAGAAAATAGTGCCTAGTGGTTCTCTCTTCTGAGCTATGCCAGGGTACAAAATTATGTTCACTAAAGTTGATCATTATGTCTGCAAGTTTGAATGCAAGAGGTTTTCCCGAGTACTTTGGTGGTGCAGGAGCTATTCACGTTCCAGGTCAACAATACCCTGTAGATGTATTCTATACTGATCATGCTGAACCAGATTACCTTGATGCAACCTTGATTAATAATTTTCGGGTAGTTAATTGAAAATATTCTTATGTTCTTGTCCATAGTTTCTATTGCCTTGTATAGTACTACAACATCTATTTGTTGAATCAAGCCCAAGCAAGTTTTGTGGGACTTTTTGTGAGTAATCTCTTGAGTGAATGCCTTAGAGATTTGGTGGAACTCCTAGGGCTCATTGGAGAAGGCTAACTTAAGGTACATTGTAGGGATTAGTTCAAGTGTTGTGTGGGCGCTATGTAACAATGGCAATGTCCTTTAGGGTACATAAACACTTATAGTGTCTTTTTTGTAATGAGTATAACTTTGCCTTGATACCCAGGAGATGGGAAGACTGTTCCATGGGATGAAGACTGAATGGGGTTTCGACAAATTCATCACTCTTAAAATTTTCAATGATCTTTCTAATGCATACCTTGTTGATGATGTATGCATGTTCAGAGCGGAACTGTTTGTCTGCAAGGAAAGAAGCAGAGGCATCGGTGAGTGTCGTTCGATGATAAAGGGAGCAAGTACTTGTAAGCACACTTGGATCGATGAACATTGTTTGGAGTTTGAAGCATTCATGGCTGGGAATCGCAAATGGTATATATACATATATACATACTAGTATTATTAGATGTATGGTTTCTTCTTCCTTTAACTTTTTTGCAAATATCCTTTAGAGCAAATATGCACTTTTGATGTATGTCTGTGATCAGTATTACTTTGCCTAGATACCAAGGAGACGGGAAGACGCTTCCATGGGATGAAGACTAAATGGGGTTTCGACCAATTCATAGCTCTTAAAATTTTCAATGATCCTTCTAATGGATACCTTGTTGATGATATATGCATGTTTGGCACGGAGGTGTTTGTCTGCAAGGAAATAAGCACAACAAAAACTTTTGAAGGAATGTTTGGAGTCTGAAACATTTGTGGCTGGAAATCACAAATGGTATGTATAGACTAAACTGAGTGTTAATTATTACCTGCATTTGCAATTGTTATTTTGTAGGAAGATTCAGCTCTATCCAATTGTTATTTAGCTCTAGTTGATTCTACGACACTTTCTCTTATTCAGAAACTGCATGTGGATTTCACCTTGAGACTTGTAGACCAAAACCATTGTTTGGAGTCTGAAGCATTTCATGGCTGGGAATTTCAAATGGTATATATACTAGTATTATTAGACGTATGGTTTCTTCTTCCTTTAACTTATTTGCAAATATCCTTTAGAGTAAATATACACTTTTGATGTCTATCTGTGATCAGTATTACTTTGCCTAGATACCAAGGAGATGGGAAGATGCTTCCATGGGATGAAGACTGAAAGGGTTTCGACCAAATCATCACTCTTAAAATTTTCAATGATCCTTCTAATAGATACCTTTTTGATGATGTATGCGTGTTTGGCACAGAGGTGTTTGTCTGCAAGGAAAGAAGAACAAGAAAAACTTTTGAAGGAATGTTTGGAGTCTGAAACATTTGTGGCTGGAAATCACAAATGGTATGTGTAGATTAAACTAAGGGTTAATTATTACCTGCATTTACAATTGTTATTTAGCTCTAGTTGATTCTACGACACTTTCTCCTGTTCAGAAACTGCATGCGGATTTCACCTTGAGACTCATAGACCAAAACCAAACGAAGCGAGGACAGTTTAGCAGTGAGTTAATATTAGAGACCATACCTAATCTTGACTTTCCTAGTTTAAAAAATCAACCAAAGTTCTAGATGTAGTTTTGTCCTATATGGCTAAAAAGTTTCGGAATAGGCTAAATTTGTTGTGAGGATGATCTCCTCACCATAAAGATCATCTTCACAAAAATCAGCCCATTCTGAAACTTTTCGCCCATTTAGGACAAACACTTTGTCTACAACTTTGGCTACGCTTTTGGCTCTTAAACCCAACCCCATATATAGGGGAATGCTTATGTTGAAGACCTCATGGGGAGTGATGATATTATTATGGGGAATACTAACGAGCTAAATACTGAAATCACAAATAAGCTAGTTGTGGGGCCCATCGGATTAACTTAAAGAGATGGTTCTCAATCAAGGTCTATGGTTGGAAAGTTTCAACCCCTTGGGCTGATTCTATAATAGCCTTCCTGAAAATGTATCAGGAGGATGATAATTGACAAGAAACACGAGCCTAAATTTTTGCACATCAGATCTGAGAAGTCTCCTCACTCACTCATTTTTTGTTTGGGTCGAATATTGATGATGTGAACTTGTGTTAAATCTTTTAGAACTTTAGTTAATATTGGTTGTTGTCATGGTTCCTATAGGGGGATTGCAAACATAAAATCTATTGCATGTTTAAAAGAATTACCTATATAGGTATATTGAGGGTTCCAATCTTAGTCATATTCTCATGTCGTAGTAAAAAGGACTGTTTATAATTAGTGTGAAAGCCGCCATTGATACGTACCCTTGGAAAAGGCTGCCTAATTATCAACTTTGGTTTGAAAAATGATGATACTTGAAGTTCAAAAGTGTGAAAGCCATCACGTTGCACAAGGACTGAAAGGGCTTGTCCCCCGAAAATCTCAATGCAAAATCATAAAAAGGAGGATGAAAAACAAAGTGAAAAAGAAAGGAAGCCCAAAAAGAAAAAAAGAAAAAAAAAAAAAAGTGATACATTAGTGTGAAAATCGCCAATGGTATGTGCCATTGGAAAAGGCTGAACTCTAGGTTGAAAAATGATGATATCTTGAAGTTCAAAAGTGTGAAAGCATAAGTGCTAAAAAATCATATCCTCCGAAAATCTTAATGCAAAATCATAAAAAATGGGATAAGAAAAAGAAATCACATGAGTAGTGGAGCAGGGATTGAGCAACTTGGGTTTGCTCCCCCAAAGTCATGAGATTGAGTCTCCCCACCCGCAATTTTACTTGATAAAATAAAAAAGAATCACCAGAGTATTGGAGTAATGGTTGAGTGACCAAGGTTTACTACACAGAGTCATGGTATTGAGGGACCCGCGATTTTACTCAATCAAATAAAAAGAAATCACCCGAGTAGTGGAGCAGTGGTTGAGCAACCTGGGTTTTCTCCCCAGGGTGGTGAAATTGAGTCTCCTAACCTGCGATTTCACTCTATAAAATTAAAATGAACCACCTAAGTGGTGGAGCAGTGGTTCAGCGGCATGTTTGCTCCCCAGGGTCGTGAAATTGAGTTTCCCCTACCCATGAATTTACTCGATACGCATGGTGTCCAAAAACAAAGAAAAAAATAAGTGCATCTCCCTTGGTTTGATCTTTCACTAGGTTGTATTTAGTTTCCATATTGATCCAACTGCATATTGGCCTAATATCTAAACCTAGTCTAGAATAGTTCAGTTTACTATTTCACCCAATGATAACCAAAGTTGAATATTCTTCTAACGGATCAGTAGTAAAAATGTATGTATCAATTATTCATTGACTCTAAAACATTCATTGTTGACTTTATTGTTTCTTTTGCATTTGTTTACTATTTATAAGGGTGATGGTATGATCCATACTCATAAGGGGTTTTTAAGTATTGCATATCATTTGTGTGGGTTTCATTAATAAGGGGAGATGTTACGTGAAATTTAGTAGATTGAAAAATGCTCTATTTTGTTTTCGACAACTAGCTTTAATTAGTGGGAAGTATTTTTTATTTTTTGGTAGGTAAACAAAATTGTTCACCTATTTCACACATTTCTAAAATAATTCACAAACATTTTCAAACATAACATAGCTATTTCTATCAAATATTACCCATGAAAAGAAATAAAATTGGAACATAATGATTAATTGGTTTTTAACTTGCACATAATAAAATTGTGTGTATGTGTTTGTAGACAAATCAACATATCCAACCACGATAAATGCAAACTTTTGTATAATCATTTGATGCATAAATTTACATGTTAACAAATAAACTCCATTTGGTTTGCAAATGTTAGTTTTCATAGAAAGTGTTTTACAAGTATTGAAGATTGCATTAACTTAAAATTTTGAAAAACTAGCCTATTTTTGTTAATTTACTCTTTATTTGGGAAAAGATGTTTACATATATTTACATACAAATACAAAATTTAAATGTTAAAGAATTTTAAGTTATTGGCTCACTATAATTGATATTGTGTATTTCCTATGTACTCTTATCTATTGCAATATACCTTTATAATCATCATCATCATTACTTGCATTGCAATCATTATATGAATCATCATCTGCTTCAACATATTTTTGCTTTTTCGTCATGGAATTTCATTTGCATGGCATCCCATACCCAATAGTTGTGCTTCTTCTTCTATCTCATCCTAGTCTTCTAATCCTTGGTCTTGTCTGTCATTGGGCTTAGTTCATCCTCGTTTGGCTTGAACTTTTTCTTGATGAGGATCCAAATACTTCCTTATCTACTTCAGCCCATTGTACTCTTCTAATATAACAGTGTCGCCAGGTTTTTTCTTGCAATGTTGTTGATATCAATTATTTTGTCACACCCTAGATTCTGGAAATTCGTAACCGACACCCATGGTCTACATCATGATCCAAAACCCAGGGGGTGAGTGAAAATTTTGAGATGTACTATTATTGTTCGATGGTAATTTTAGATAACTCAAATTATAACTTCTCGTTAAAAAAAAAAAACGCAAAACAGAAAATTTTCACAACTTGACCTTTGTTCAATCTAAAATCCATAACTTATCAATGTTTACAAACCCATGTTTCTTTTTTAGAATATGTGACTCCAAGTATTTGTGGAAATACTTACTACACATAATAATTGTGTTTTTTCCCTTCTTGGTCAGGCAAGAGCTGCAAGGATATCTCACTGTGGTGTATGTATATCGGGCTTCTACAGAGTTCTTGGAGAAGAGTGAATTGGCAGGAAGTAAAGACAAAACAACTGAAAGAAGCTTTAACTAGTGGTGCTAGGACAATTTCATCAATAACCGTTCCCTGAGGCGTGCTCGAGACATTCACAGGTTGGCTCTTTAGCCTTCTTGCTTAAGTACACATGTATGTTTTGAGAACTAAAGGCAACATGGAATCGAATCGCTTTCCTATATGAATATGCTATTCATTTTCCTATACATAAGTTTTATTCATTTCGAAATGTTTTTGTAGAACATCCTAGTTTTGGCTGAGAGCTGAATGAAACATTCAATGTTTCGGAAGGGTTTCAGTTTGTTTTTGAATATTTCAGAATTCAAAATGTCTCAGAATGTTTCAATTGTTGAGACCGTCTCAATTTTTCTCCTGACCAAAACATTGCCTTGAGATGAAAATTTTAAAACCTTGTGTACATCCACATCTGATCTCTCGATCGGCTACCACGTTTATGTACATGTCGCACACGGAGGACCAATTATCGGGCGACACCTAGAAGATCTCCTTTCCCAAAATTTACTTAGTCTGAAATCGAATCATCTTAACCATCTGATCCGTTGTATTCTTTTAAATATGCATCCTTACACAGGTTTGGATATAATCAATCTTTTGGCATGATCTTACCTCACCTTATAGGCTGTCAGGAGAATTGAAACATCAAATAATGCTCAAGGTTATATTTGATGATCTATAACTAATATGAAATTCTTATAAAGTAGAAGATTTCAACAATGGATCTCATAATGCTGATAAACCATCAGGGGGTGGCCCCATAACCTCAAAGTTGAATATTCTATACTTCTGATCATTTTAAGCATGAACAAACTTCAATATGAAAATAGATAAATGACAATCTTTGTTGATCAATTTAGGATTGACCTATATTTGTTTTATTTAATTTTATATTAGGGTCAATAACAGTCTTAACCATCCATGTTTATTTGGTAAGGTAAATATTTGTTTTTCCTACAATCTCTTTAAATTATATTCATTAGGCAATTTCTAAAAGCAACTCCTATTTCTTAAATTTCTAGGAGCCTGTCACCAACTTTATTTGGTCTTTGCTTTATTTATATATCTCATTTTCTTCATCTCTTGGCAAATATCCCATTCATCCTCTCTTGTACACAATCTTCCAAATAAAACAAAGTTGGATTGAATGGCAACAAAGTCAGAAATCTGCTGAACCGTAAGTTGCAGCCTGGGAAGTCAAATCTTTGGCAGTTTGAACAATGCAGTTGTACCGAATGGCAACAAAGTCAGAGTATATGATAGTCTATACATGATCGGCTGTATTTGCTATGTCTTATTGGACATGCGGAAAAATATTTATTGTTCTACGTGAGGGACATCACAATATCATATGATAGATTTCTTCACGTAACATTCAAATTCTTCTGAGGTGGAGAGAGTTGGAACATTGGACCCTTGATGAAGATGATCCAAAATGCCTTGAATTGGAGAATATATATTTGAATAGGAAGACCTGGAAAAGGAAGCCTCAAGAATAACAAGAGAAATTGAGGGTGAGGAAACTCGAGATCTTCATTTAGAGGAGGAACGGGGCCTTTCATTTTCATGTATATTTTGATTTTGATGAGGAAATTGACCAGATTCTCATCGGTATTTAGGGGTTAGGCGACAGTGTATACGATTGGATTCCTGCGATGCATCTGGTTCTTTCATAGCGGGTCCATTTTTTTATGTATCATCAAGTTCTTCATCTGTGGATGAACCAGGGATTTATATTCATATCTGGTTCTAGTGGTCATGATAGACAATTGGATGGAGAGAGCGGGTTGAATGAGAACCAATTAGGAGAAAGGCATGGAGGGAACAACTTTACGAATGAGTCTACTACATGTAAAGGAGAAGAATAAGTGAGGAGGTGCAAATATCAAAGTTTGACAATGACATAGTGAGGAGGTGCAGATTTCAAAATTCAAGGATATAGTGTCATCAAAGAGTGCGAAGAAATTAAGCTAAATTTCTGATAAAGGGGGATTAGAAAAAAAAAAAGTTCTCATTATTAAATAGATGCATTTCTTGTTTTGGCTGACACGTATTATATTGCAATTAATTAAACTTTCTTTCAACCTTCTTCTAATCAATATTTCCTTTTCCTATGATCAGTATCATCCTCTATCTGTATCATAAAGGTTTTAGAATCAAATATTCAAACAAGATCATAGACTCTATGGAAGGTTTGAACCCTGTCCAACTACTTTGGGATCTGCAATGTGAGTATTGTTCTTTCCATTTAAAACCATCTTGAGCAATAAAAATGTAAGTTATCTATAGGATTTTGTCTTTTTTTCTTCTGTGAATTTCACTTCGGTTCCTTAATCAGTAGTATATTGGGGTGACTCATCATTATCACCTAATGACCACCCTCGTCATCATTAGATCATTTTATGTTCATCATGATGACGATATGTTACAACCTCAACTTTGACTCTTTGAGGTCATGTCATGATGATGGTCATCATCATAATGAGATGATAATGATGTTTTGATGATCACATTGATGACCATGTTCATGATAATGACCATGATGAGGTTGTTTATAATGATCATGACGATGACAATCATTATTAGAATCATTGTATGTTCATCATGTTTCAGAATTACCACAATTTTTATTCACTGGGGGATTCTGCCGCAATGGGAAAGCTATCGGAATCACTCAACTTCGACGTGTTGTTGTTGCTGCTGTTGCGAAATGTGTGGCAGAGGAATGTGGTGTTGAGTTGGGCCAGAAGGTTGGCTATTCCATTAGATTTGATGACATGACTTCCAGCTCTACAAGGATCAAATACATGACAGATGGATTTTTATGAGGTAAACAAAATATATGTAAATTACCAAGTGTTGTAAGGGGATTATCTCCAAGTGCCACTGCATACACACCTCCATCATCTAATGTTTCCTCTAAATGTCAAGTACACATTTGGATTCTTTAGGTGAGAATCATAAGATTTGTGCGGGATCTGGGAAAGCATATGGGGGTAACTCAACATGTCAAATGCATTAGGTGAGAATCATCATTGAATCCTTATGAGAAGGAATTGGGTTTTGTTTCTTCTCTATCACAAAAGATTATATGTTTCTTCTATATGTACTCTGATATAGACTCAAACGGTAAAAACTAAATGTCATCAACTCCGGATTTCCTCGAAAAAATTTCATGTATAAGATTATGTAAGAAACATACGATCAAGTCTCAAATCCTCCCCTAGATGCATTTCTAGGGGATGCCCATGAATCCAAGGAATTGGGTTTTGATTCTTTAATACCGTCCACTTACATATTTAGGAGAACAAAAAAAAAGTAATCTCATTATTAAATAGATGCATTTCTCGTTTTGGCTGACACATACTATATTGCAATTAATTAAACTTCTTTCAACTTTCTTCTAATCAATATTTCATTTCCCTGTGATCAATAATCATACTCTATCCTTTTATAGTATATATGTTCTGATATTTGAAGCTTCCAATGGACTTTAGACTTTTCTTACCATTGGTATTGGACAATTATTACCATTGATTGATGTAAAATCACAGTTGGAAGAATGGAAGATTCAGAAGGGTTCATAAAGGATTTAGAATCACATATTCAACCAAGATCAGAGACTGTATCTTTTCTATGGGGAAGGCTAGAACCCTGTCCAACTACTCTGGGATCTGCAATGTGAGTACTGTTCTTTCCATTCAATGTAAGTTATCTATGGGATTTTGGTTTTTTTCTATGAATTTCACTTTGTTTCCTTAATCAGTAATATATTGGGTGACTCTTCATTATCACCTGATGACCACAATCATCATTATCAGATCATTATATGTTCATCATGATGACAATTGTTACAACCTCAACTTTGAGGTCATGGGTTCAAGTCATGATGATGATCATGAGATCATCATCATCATAATGAGCATGATAATGATGTTATGATGACCATGTTCATCATAATGCCCATGATGAGGTTGTTTATAGTGATCATGATGATGATAATGTCCATGTAATGATGATGATCATCATCATCATTATTAGAATAATTGTATGTTCATCATGATGATAATAACCATCATTGTATCGGTTTGCTAATTGATGTTATATGTCTTAAACCTCGGTTAATAACCGATGTCAAATGCTTTATGTTGTAGTGATGGGGGATTTTACATCATTTTCAACTATTAGATGGGTGCGGATCCTTTATAGCACTTTGTTCCAATAGCTTCCTGTAGCAGTTTTAGTGGTTGAGAGAGAATGCCACATCGACAAACAAACTAAATCTAATCATTTAAATTTGAAATTTCAGTGGCCGTTGACTTTGAATACCCTCTTCTTGCCTAGAAGTTATTATTTTTTTTTCTCTAAATCTCATCTAAGGCACGAAGCTAGATGGTTGTGGTGTTAGCTCAACTGTACCAAAAGTGTTATAGGGGGCTACAAGAAAAAAGTGATGAGAAGACTTGCTATAGGATTGGTTGGGGATTCAAACTTTGCTACGAGGAAGGAATCGGCATGCCAACCCAATTTTTTTTTTTTTGGACTCAAATGTCTATCAAGTCAGTCAAAAACTCACAAATTCACTAAGAGGAGAAAAAACATATTAATTCATAAATATTTTAAAAATAATTTTTAATATATCAAAATAAATAAAAATATTTATGTTTTACTCTATACAAAACTTACTAGTGGAATAGTTCAATCAAGTTTCTACACTGATTCAATACATTTTTTAGTTGACTTAACCAATTGAATGAGTTGATTAAAACAATTTTTTGAGTTGACTCGACAAGTAGATATTGAGGTATTTACATATATTATACTGGATAGAATGCAAACAAGAGAATAAAAGCTTTTCTTAATCCCAAAGATAGAATGAAAAACTTGGTTAAGGAATGGAAGAATATAGAAAAAATGAAAGCTTTTGTTAACACAAGACAGAATAAATGCTTTCCATTTTCCTTATAAGAACAACAAAAACAATCTGATTGAGGTCATGTGCAGGAACCCTATGAAGAATTCCCAATGTATTTCTGACGACAAAGAAGGTAAATTTTTTTTTTCTAAATTTATTTCATACGTGGTTTCAAGAACCCGTTTCGGGATCGACTCGCCTGATTTGGATCAGTTGAGTGGATTCCTCTCAAATTGAGTTAGATTTCAAAAAATAATTGATTTTTTTCTTGTAAAATCACTGTCCCACTTTTCCTACTAGATAATAAAATGTTAAATTCTTAAAAATCATCACCCAACCGAATTTCACAAAAAATAAGTAGAATCTTGGAGCAGTATAATTTTATATGGTTGGTTCGAATTTAGTCATTTGATCCCATTGTCGAGATGGCTGAATGAAAGCATGATTTCGTACCATGGTTTTAAAACTCATCCCAAATCGACTCGGGTGAATAGGAATGAAATCGAAGGGCTTTTGAGAAGTTTACCATATTGAATAAAGACCCTCTTGATAAGATGACAAGTCTTATCATGTGAACAAGAAATTCAACTGATGAAATTTATGGACAGAAAAGAGGGTACGTTCTTTTGCAAAGTAGAAGGTAGTTTGAGTCAGAAACCAAATTATGGTACAAGGATATATCAAGATGCAACTGATTTAATATTTTAATAATTATTTTGCAGGAGTTATAGAGTTGTTTAGAGATGCTCAACCTACTCACTACACATTCAAAATTAAGTCATTTTCATTACTCTTCAAGTCTTCCATAGAGAGACATGACACGACTACTTTTGAAGCTGTTGGCTACAACTGGTATGCTTGTTTACTTACTTTATGCATCATCTTTTCGTTTGACCATTTTTTTTAGAGTCGTGTTGTATGCACGCGATCTTGGTACGAATTTGGGTACCCGGCTGACGTGGCAAGGGCACAGAATCATAGATCGTTTTCATTGGGATACACAGAAAAAAGATGTGTGGTTCTATTCCCTTGCCACCTCAGCCGTGTACCCATCCATGTACTAAGACCGCATGCATTCATCATTATTATTGTTGACTCGTAAAATAATGATAGAGATATATTGTACTCTAGGAAGTTGTGTCTCTACCCAAAAGGAAACGAGAAGAAAAGTGTGAGGGAGCATATCTCATTCTACTTGGTAATATCAGACACAAATTCCCTACCTTCAGGTTGGGAAGTTAACGTGGTTTTCAGATTATTTTTGTTTGATCAGGTTCGAGACAGGTATTTAACCGTCCAAGGTATAACCCTCTTCCACAAGATATCATATAGTACTAATTAGTAATTATAATTAGAGAGATTAATCCGACAGACCTAACTGTTACATTTTTATTACTTACCCACCAAACCTTACTTTATCAAGTTTGTTACACAACAAAACAGACCTAACTGTTACATTTTTATTACTTACCCACCAAACCTTACTTTATCAAGTTTGTTACACGACAAACCTTGGAGTGCGGATCCACGTCATAAAATTCAAATTAATGGGGTTCATTTGTTGCTTAACATGCCTTGGGAGTGGATCCTAAACATATTGATTTGTGGAATTCAAAACATGATCTAATGCCACAGTGTTAAAGTTCTAAGAACTTTGAAGAAGAAAAAAAATTGTAAACAAAACTTAGTTTTCCGCATTGAATTTTAGTTTAAAATTTGGGAGTCTGTTGTGTTGGAATTCCAATTTGATAATCCATGTGGGCCAACGACCCTTAGTAAGATTTCTTACTAAGTTAGTCATGTTAGCCTAATTCATAAAGTAAGGTTTGTTTTAGTAATAAACTTGATAAAGTAAAGGAGTTTTTGCTATTGACACTTTAGTTGAGTGAAAAAAGGGGTCCCAATTATTCATATTGCTCTTTGCATGTTAAAGGTTGGGGTCGTCTCTAGTTCTATGTTTTTTTTCTAATTTTAGTGATCTCCCTATAACTAAGTGAAGAAATGTGCCATGGTTGATCATTTATTATTACCGAACCGCAGATGTATAAATTTTTATAATACATACTTCGCTTATTTAACAAAAAAAAAATGTTGTATGTCATAATCAGTATTACTTTGCTTAGATATCAAGGAGACAGGAAGACGTTTCCATGGGATGAAGACTGAATGGGGTTTTGACCAATTCATCGCTCTTAAAACTTTCAATGATCCTTCTAATGGATACCTTGTTGATGATGTATGTGTGTTTGGAGCGGAGGTGTTTATTTGCAAGGAAAGAATCAAAAGCATTGGCGAGTGCCTTTCGATGATAAATGATGCTAGTACTTATAAGCACTCTTGGAAGATCGGTAACCTTCAAGGTGATGAAAGTTTGAAGGAATGTTGTTTGGAGTCTGAAGCATTCATGGCTGGAAATCACAAATGGTATACACACATGGTAGTTTGTACCTTTCCATCCAGTTCTTCAATTTCTTGGCTTCTCTTATTAAGTATTATTTATTGCCTACATTTGCAATTGTTATTTTCTATAGGAAGATTCAGCTCTATCCAAATGGAATTGATGAGGGAAAGGGAAATAGTGTTTCTCTTTATTTAGCTTTGGCTGATCCTACAACACTTCCTCCAGTTCATCAACTGCATGTGGATTTCACTTTGAGACTACTGGACCAAAACCAAAAGATGCGAAGAGAACTTAAAAGTGAGTTATATTGAAAAATGCTATTTTTCGCGATGAATGCACGCTATAAATCATACATGGGAACAGAACCATAGATCTTTTTTCTGTGGGATACACAAGGAAAAGATCTATGGTTCTGTTCAAGGAAAAGATCTGTGGTTCTGTGCCCTTGCCACATCAGCCGCTTATGATGGGAGCGGATCCTCTGTAGTGCGTTTTCCCTGCAGTACCCTGTAGTGATATTTGACGATTGAAGGACGACCACGTCACATATCCACAAAATCTGTTACGGTAAAAAATTGGAGGTCGTGGACCATCCATTTTCGAAGCCTTCATTGGACTCAAAGAATTCAATTTTTTTTTAAATTCTGATCTACACCATGATCCATGCTAGGCTGAGTTGTCAGATTTTGTTTTCAAGATGTTAATCTCTACTAATTAAAAGGCACTACAGGGAACTATGGGGACGATGCACTACGGAGGATCTGCTCCGGCATATGATTTCGTTTGTTTGATGTATGCTTAGACGTTTGTTTTTTTTTCTTTTTTTCTTTTTCTTGCAGCTAAACATTGTTTCAGTGCCTCAAGTGATGATCGGGGATGGCCAAAGTTCTTAAAATTTATTGATATTGGAGATATGAAGGAAATTTGCATCTCAGAAGCAGAGGTTACTATTATAGGAGTGGTTGACAAATTACCATAAAAATCCTTTGATAGTTTTATAATTAATCTTACTTAATACATTTACCATATTATACATTTATTTGCTTTGCAATTTTAATTTTAATTTTAATTAGACAAGTGAATAGTCTATTGCAATTTTATTACAAAAACTCCCTTGCTTTATTTTTCTCTCAAAATTTTATATCACAAAGTCATTGTACAAATTATCAATAAATGAATAACTTATGTTGGTACATTGGTTAAGTTTAATCTATCCCCCTTGATCTAAAACATCCTATGTGTAACTCGACTACCTGACTGGATACACAAGATCATAGACCTGTAGAAGAAGCATGATCTTCTAAAACAACTAAAGAACCGACATTCTCTATTTAGAACCAATAACCATCAATCTCTATGAAGACACGTCTTCAACTTGGCTATGTGTTCGATGGTGCACCCAAACTACACAAAGACTATGCTTATAACAAAACAAAATCCCATTGGTTCAATTGGACGATCGAATTTGGTGATCGATTACACCTAAATTCAAACAATGATCATCTGGATCCAACTATAACAAACAAGTATGAACTCATTCATACTAGTGGTACCGTACGAAATGAAATTTGAATTAACCTTGTCCATCCAACAACCAAAGATGGGTACGAGTATATTAATTCTAAGGTATCTTCTAATGACAACACATGATCAGTAGATCAATTTGGTTTGACTAATCTAATCTCATTGAAACAGTACCCAATGATTCACAACAATAGTTAAGACTTGGCGTACTAAGTTAATCATTAACATGGTTAACTCTACACCTATTCGGTCCACCAAGTCAACTCAACTCGAACCCTTAACCTAATCATTCCATTATTCAGGTTTCATGAACCATTAAATTGCCTGCGTTTTACATGTTTCACATAAAAGAATTACACATTAAGATTAGCATGAAATTATACTTGAAGCCATCTACTAATCACGATTCATCATCATTAGAGTAAATAGCAATAATGGCATAAAATCACTATTTAATGTTCTGCAACATAATCCTAATAAGTAAATAAAATAAGGATTTATGCACATGTACATGCAAAACAGCCCCTTGATTGATTGGTAGTTATACATGCAAAACGGTCCCTTAATCGATTGGAACCTAGCATACAAAATAGCCCTTATTCAATTGGGATCCAATGTGCAAAGCAGCCCCTAATTGATTAGAATCTAATAGGCAAAACAGTCCCCTGGTCGATTGGAGTCTAATAGGTAAAACAGCCCCCTAATTGGTTGGATTCCTATATGTTTTATACAAACAATAGGACAAATCCAACCCGATAACATGCAATGAATCAAAGGAAAACATGAAGAGAGATTTCACTTGTCTCTTTTAATATGAAAGTAAGATATGTAGGAGAGAAGATGATTGGCAAGGTATACTTTTCTTGCTCTAAGTTCAAAAACCTTCTCCAAAACTTTCTAATAGCAAGCCCTAGCTCTAGGGTGGCCTCCAATCTAAAGCCCTATGCTCCAGACCAAAAAGAAAGAAAAAGAATGAGAGAAAAACAGCAAATTCTGTAACTCTCTTTGAAGGCTATCTAAAAAGGCTTTTATGAAGAGTTTTTAATGTGCAAAATATCTAAAATGCCCCTACTAATCTTTAGACTTGAACCTTTGTCTAGAGTGTGTTTTCCACTCTTTTAACCACTAAACCACATTAATGTTGATGATAAGCTTAGCAAACCAAAATAAATAAGCCTACAGAAATAAAAATAATAAATTATGGGACTTTATACTAGAGCTGAAAGGAAAACGCGCAAATGGAAAACATGGATAAAATCGATGGAAGTTTTATATTAAAAAGCCGAAATTCAAGAAAGTATCCAAACTGCAACTCTTAGACCAATTTCATTATTATTTGAGTGCGGAGAATTAGTTTCCATGCCAAGTCCACCATTATGTTGTTGAAGTATGTGGTTGCTATTTATAATTTTTTTTACAGATTGTTAATGATTGGTGAGGGTAAGGAAGACGAGTGGATTTTTTCCATGAATTTAAAGCCCTTGAGGAAAAGTAAAAATATGGAATATAAAAGAATTTGAAGGGAAAATTGATGTTACAAAAATTGAACTTGGCAATAGTTGATTAAAAATATTTACCAGTGATTGTGAAGATTTCACATCATGCAATCTTTGGAAGGAAACAAAGGTTTTTGTCTACTAGGACTAATTACAAAGTTATGTTGAATTAGTTAATTTTTAAACTTTGCTCTTGACTATGGTGGAATTCCAATTTTTTTAGATGACATAGTTCTGATTGATAAAAAAAAAAGTGGAAGATGGCCTAGTGTCTCTTGAAAACATGTGATCAGACGAATTTGAATGACAAATTTCACATACTAGTCAAAATAGATGGAACCAATTGGGAGTCTAAATCAAGGGTGCACTGTAAGACTTCTTGTACCCAAAAACTAAAATTCGAGAAAGTTGATTGAACTGTGACTCATTGACCAACTCTACATCACGACCCTCAATTATTGAAATGCAAGAAATTAGTATATAGGCAAAGTTCAATTTTATTTTGAATATATATGGTTGAAATTTACAGAAATAATTTGAGATACTAGGTGGGTTTTTACTATGAAATTTAAAGCCCTTAACTAGAAAATCAGTAAAGGTATTAGAAAATAATTAGGGGAGTGTAGTTGAAGTTGAAAGTGATATAGCTCTTACCATCATCATCAACAAAATAATGGTTGAAGCCTTACTCCACTAATTTGGGACTGGGTTAATGAGTTTTGTACTTCTATTCCTTAATATCCAAAGCAATTTATTGTTTTGTTAGTGAGTTCATATCTACTTTCACTACCTCAATTCTCATTCATTTTGATATTATTCATGCTCACTTAGAACCTTCAAGTTATATATTTGTTCGAATTGGGCTTATAATCATCTTTCACAGAATGTTTCCAAACCATCTTTATCAACTTTTTCCTAGTTTATCACCTATTGGAGCTACTCTTGTATTTTCTTGAATGTTTTCCTTTCTAATTTTATATTTTATAGTTTTTACTTATCCATATCTTCATTTTTATCTTTGGTAGCTCAATCTATCATCTTGATTCTTATTGACCATTAAACATTTAATTTCAACAAACATGATTGGAAAATGAGAATTAGTTAATTTTCAAGCATACTTATAATTAATTGTATGCATGCATTAGATGTTGGATTTCATTTGTAGTGAAAATAAGGTTTGTTTGTTTGCGACAATTAGTTTTCTCGTAAAATGTTTTTAATTGGCGAACAAGAATTACTTTTTCATAAAATTAGGTTTAACTTTTGATTAATAAAAAGATGAAAAATTAGAACACGACAAAATATTTTTAAGAAAATTTATAATTAATTTTATATGCCCTTATTTTGATGTAGGAATTTATTCGTGAATAAACAAATTCTATTCAGTTTGCCCCCAAATCTGAATACTCAATATCATCTAGATTTGGATACAAATTTCGAGGGATGACACTAAGAACATATCTCAAGCAAGAATATCATAATAACTGCAAAATTTATGCAATTGGAAATAAAAGAACAACGAGCTAAATGTTTCCCAATAAGAAATAAACCAAAATCTAAGCACGATAACGAATCAAGAGAATTTGTCTGAAATCCTCACTAAGTGTGTCTCTAAAGCAAAATAAGTAGATAGAACCACTGAAATAAACAAATCTACTAAGCTACTTTGCCACCTCCATCGTCTCCACGTACTATACTTCAAAATATGTAGAAAACAAGGGTGAACCAATAGTTCGCAAGCTACTAACTCGTCAACCTGCACTAATGATGCAAAGCATGGCAGTATAAAGTCACTATACAAATTATCAATAAATGAATAACTTATGTGGGTACATTAGTTAAGTTTAATTTATCACCATTGATCTAAAACATCCTATGTGTAACTCGACTGCACGACTAGATACACAAGATCATAAACCCATAGAAGACGCATGATCTTCTATAACAACTAAATGATTGATGTTGTCTATTTAGAACCAATAGCCATCAATCCATAGCAAGACACATTTACCAATTGGCTATTTGTTCGGTGGATGCACCCAAACTACACAAAGACTACGTCAACAACAGAACCAAATTCCTTTGGTTCAATTGGACGATCGAATCTGGTGATCGGTTCCAAGAGCTACACTTAGATTCCCACAGTGATCATCTGTATCCAACTATAACAAGCAAGTATGAACTCATTCATACTGGTGTCACCGTACAAAATGTAACCATGTAAGTTTGAACACAGTACGAAATGTAATTCGAACTGACCTTATCCGTCCAACAACCAAAGAGGGGTAAGAGTATAAATTCGAAATAGAGAAAGAGATTAATTTTATTAATTAGCCCTAATTAGGCTATATAAGAAATACATTAAGATAACTAAAGAATGCAAAAGACTAAAATAGCCCTACAGACTTATTTAACACTCCCCCTCAAGTTGGTGCGTGGATATCAACAATGCCCAACTTGGACAAGACATCTTCAAAGGAGGTTTTACTAACACCTTTAGTAAGAACATCAGCAAGTTGTTGAGAGGTAGGAACAAAGGGAGTACAAATCTGTCCAGAAACTATCTTTTCTCTAATGAAATGACGATCAACTTCTATGTGCTTCGTTCTGTCATGCTGAACCGGATTTGCAGCTATGTTAATAGTTGATTTATTATCACAATATAGTAAGAAGGAGACCGGCACAGGAAGACATAAATCAGCTAGTAAGATTTTGAGCCACAACAACTCGCATACTCCAAGTGCCATGGCTCTGTATTCTGACTCAGCACTAGATCGAGAAATCACATCCTGTTTCTTACTACGCCAAGTTATCAAGTTACCACCAACTTTAGTGCAATACCCAGAAGTAGACCGTCTATCAGTCACTGAACCAGCATAATCTGCATCTGTTCATGCCTCAATGCGAAGATGACCATGATTGTTGAATAAAATACCTCGACCAGGACATCCCTTAAGGTATCTAAGAATACGATAAACAGCAGCAAGATGAGATGTTCGAGGCGAGTGCATAAACTGACTTACAACACTAACAGCATAGGCAATGTCAGGGCGAGTCATAGACAAGTAGATCAATTTGCCCACAAGACGCTGATATTGGCCAATATCTAACACACACTCCCCCTCAGAATCAGCCAACCTGTGATTCTGCTCAATAGGAGTATCAGCTGGACGAGATCCAAGCTGACCAGAGGCACTAAGTAGGTCAAGAACATACTTACGCTGAGAAATAAATATTTCAGACTGGGACCGGACAACCTCAATACCCAAAAAATAGCGAAGATGTCCAAGGTCCTTAATCTCAAATTGACGTCCTAAGTAAGTTTTGACCTCAGTAAGGCCATCTGCATCATCTCCAGTAAGAACAATATCATCCACATACACAATCAGAGCAACAGTTTTGCCTTGGGAGTGACGCAAGAACAAGGTGTGATCAGCAGAACTCTGATGAAAATCAAACTGATGCATGGCCTTAGTGAAGCGTTCAGACCAAGCACGAGGAGACTGCTTCAGACCATAAAGAGACCGGCGAAGACGACAAACATGGGCAGGAGAAGCAGAAGGAAGAAACCCAGGAGGTTGGACCATATAGACTTCTTCCTGAAGATCACCATTGAGAAAAGCATTCTTGACATCTAATTGAAAAAGAGGCCATCCTCGGATAGCAGCAACAGAAAGGAGAACGCGAATGGTGGTCATCTTGGCAACCGGAGCAAAAGTATCCTGATAATCAATCCCATAAGTCTGAGCATAACCTTTGACCACCAGACGGGCCTTATAACGAGCAATGGAACCATCCGGATTATGCTTAAGCGTGAATACCCAACGACAACCCACAGCTTTCCGTCCAGGCGGAAGAGGCACAATTTCCCAAGTTTGAGTCTTTTCAAGAGCAGTTAACTCATCAATCATAGCTGCGCGCCACTCAGGATGAGCAAGAGCATCTGCAACAGTAGTAGGAAGAGAAACAACGAAAACAGAAGCAGGAAAACTCTGATAGGATGGTGAGAGTGCAGAGTTAGATATATAATTTGAAATGGGATAAGTACAAGTACGCTTACCCTTACGAGTGGCAATAGGACGATCATCACAGGGAACAGACAGAGGCGGAGCTGGAGGCGAGGAGGCGAGCTGGTCGGACATAGAAGTGATGGTAGTATCACGTGGACGTCGAGAATAAACCTGCAATGGAGGAGAGGACAAACTAACGGGGGATGGAGTGGAAGGAACAGGCATGGGAAGGGGAAATAAAGAAGAAAAATGATCATCAGGTAAATCTAGAGGAAACCACTCAGATTGAATACAAACAGACCCACTATAGTAAGGAGTATGTTCAAAAAAAGAAACATCTCGAGAAACGAAACGCCGTCGAGAAGGAGGATGGTAACAACGGTATCCTTTCTGGGTAGAGGAATAACCCAAAAAAATACATTTTATTGCTTTAGGGTCAAGTTTAGTACGAGTTGGAGTAAGAATTTGAACAAAGCAGACACACCCAAACACACGCGGGGGAAGTGGAAACACAGGACGATCTGGAGAGAGCTTAGAGAGAGGTGTGGCAAACTGAAGAACACTAGAGGGAGTCCGATTAATAAGATAAACAGCAATAAGAACTGCATCAGCCCAATAGGATTGAGGCACATTCATGCCAATAGAAATGGCACGAGCTAACTCTAGAATATGACGATTTTTTCGTTCTGAGCGACCATTCTGCTGAGGGGTCTTAACATTGGACATTTGATGCTCAATGCCAGACTCTAAACAAAGTTTCAAGACCTCACTATAGGTGTACTCAGTACCATGATCAGAACGGAAGGTCTTGATGGTACGACCAAATTGGGTATAAACCATAGCAAGAAATTGCTTGAAGATCCCATAAACCTCACTCTTGTGTTTCATAAGATAAACCCAAGTAGTACGACTGTGGTCATCGATGAACAAAACAAAATAGCGAAAACCAAGAGTGGATGTAACAGGGGAAGGACCCCACACATCATAATGAATTAAGTCAAACATAGCAGGTGAAGTAGTATTCATACTAATAGGTTAAGAAGAACGCACATGTTTAGCTAATTGACAAGTTTCACAAGACAAATCAAACAAATTGTTATTATGAAATAAAGTAGGGAACATGTGTTTCAAATATCCAAAGGAAATATGGCCTAAACGTAAATGCCAACGCATTACAAGAGTCTTATTCGACTGACTACGACTACTACTAAGCTGAAGAGTAGAATGAGTGCTAGGTGAACTGGGAACGTCCAAGAGATACAATCCATTTTCTTCATGTCCAGTGCCAATCGTCCTCTTCGACTCCAGATCCTGAAAGACACAATGAGAGGGATAAAAGGTTACACTGCAGTTCAAATTTTTTGTAAGACTACTAACAGATACAAGGTTAGTAGTAAGTTGAGGAACATGAAGTGTGTTAGTTAAGGATAAAGAAGATGTAACGGGTAAATGACCTTGACCAGCTATGGAAGACAAAGAACCATCAGCTAGTCGGACCTTGCGATGACCAGAACAAACACTATAGGTTTTAAATAGGGAGGACGTACCGGTCATGTTATCTGAGGCACCAGAATCAATGATCCATGGTGAGGAAGTGGTAGAAACACTGTGTGCAGATGCAAAGGTACCTGAGTGAGCGAAGGTAGAAACTGGCTGAGATGAGGTCTCTATCTGATTGAAGAATTTTCTGAACTTGTCAAGCTCTACTTGGGACAGAGATACCGAATCTGATGAGGAGGTAGTAGCTGAAGAAGGTGCTAAATCATTCGTTTGCTGAGAAACTATATGCGCAGAAGACCGTTGAGACTGTTGACGATGCTGGTTAGGACGTCCATGAAGTGCATAACAACGAGCCTTCACATGACCCAACTTTCCACAATGATCACACTTATGTCGCTGACGGGTAGGTAGAGACCCACTGGGGGGCTGTGAAGAAGGTAGACGAGCAAGCATAGCGGAATGATCTCCCGAAGAAATGGGTATGACAGCTACGCGACGACTCTCGTCAGCCAAGACATAGGAATACGCAGTCTGGAGGGAAGGAAAATGTTCCATTCCCAATAAATGAACCCTCGCATACTCAAACTCATCTCGGAGACCAGCCAGAAACTGAAACACCCGATTCTTATCCAAAATTGACGCATATAATGTCTCATCAAGAGGGTCCTTCTAGGAGTAGTACGAAGAATAAAATGTCAACTCTTCCCATCGAGCACGTAGTTGTGATATATAGGTAGTAACAGAACAGTCACCCTGTGAGAGTCGAGAAATCTCACGTTCTAAGTTAAAAATTCGGACATTATTTTGACGTTGGGAGTAAATGCTCTTTGCGGAATCCCATATCTGTTTTGCTGTCGAGGAGAACATAAAACCAGCTGCAATGTGTGATTGCATAGATGTAACCAGCCAAGAACGGACCATAGAATTATTAGCAAACCAATGTGAGTAAGAACTGTCGGTCTGTGCAGGTTGTTTGTCCGCCCCTGTGAGGTAACCAATCTTCCCTTTTCCACCAATGAACATTTCAACCGATCGTGCCCAAAGGAGATAATTAGGGCCATCTAATTTCACAGTAGTAATTTGAGTGCCTGGAAAGTCAGTTGAATGAGAAGGAAGACCACACAATCCATTACTAATGCCAGTGATCGAGGAAGAGGATGACTCGGAAGCCATTAAATAATCTGAGTACTTTGGTTTGAAGGGAGTTCAAGAAGATGAGGGCACAACTCTCTTCAATAAAGTGATCGCAGCACCCTCAAGGTGACAATACACGATCGAAAGAGCTATAAAGGTTGATTAAACACTGTTGTGGGTGACCCAAATAATCATTACCGCAAGTAGAGGGAATTAATGAGCAAAATCAGTGTGAGAACAGCCTTAAACAGCACCCTGCTGTGATCAAAAAATTCCGTAGCCACAACTCTCTTCATATAACCACTACGGGGATCAGAAAACTAAAAACACAGCTACCTGCTGTGTCGCACAAGGCAGAACAGCAACTAATTGAGTCGCACACAACAGCACAGCAACTAATTGAGTTCGTTTACGCAAGAATCATCTACCTGCTGTGTCGCACAGGGTAGGACAGCCACTCATTGGGTTCGTCTGCTCAAAAACTCAACTACCTGCTGTAGTTATAGGGTCTAAACAATCACCAGCTATGTCGTACGAACCAAAACAACCAGTTGCTGTGTTGGAAAAGGTTATACACAGTCACCTGCTGTGATCGCAGCTGTCTGGGCTCTACTTTAGGTGTCGCAAGACCTCACTGAAGCAACCTTGAGTGTCGCAGGACCACACTGAAGTAACCTTGGGTGTCGCAAGGCTGAGATACAGCTACCGTAGAAGTCGCAGGCCCTAAACAGCATCGTTGCTGTAAGTAAAGCCTGATCGCAGGCTTTGAATATGGTTAACTCCCTATCGCATGATGCGATTAGGGTTTGCAGCAAAAAAGAACCCCCGTAGGGGTGATATAGGTTGGAGACGAGTGTTTGTAGAGATTCGTTTTTAAAGAAGAGGTCGATTGAGGTATGTTGCAGATGAAGAAGGAGGATTTCGATATAGTTTCAGAGAACCTGCTCTGATACCAAATTCGAAATAGAGAAAGAGATTAATTTTATTAATTAACCCTAATTAGGCTATATAAGAAATACATTAAGATAACTAAAGAATGCAAAAGACTAAAATAGCCCTACAGACTTATTTAACAGTATACTAACTCTAAGGTATCCTCTAATGACAACACATTATCACTAGACCAACCTAGTTTGTCCAACCCAATCCCACTGGAAATGTACGATTAGCATGAAATAATACTTGAAACCATATTCTTATCATGATTCATAATCATTAGAATAAATAGCAATAATGTCATAAAATCACTATTTAAAGTTCTACAACATAAACATAATCATAGTTAGTAAATTAAATAAGGATTTAAGTACAAGCAAAACAGTTCCTTAATCCATTGGAACCTAACATACAAGTGGATTTTCTTCTTGAAACTTAAAACCATTAAAGAATAAGGCAAAAATGGAACATACAAGAAGAGGGTAATTTGAATTTGAAAATGTGTTTCGATGATTAAACTTAGATTGGTATAAAATGTTGTAGAAGGCTCAATTTCATCTAAAGACATTTGTATCATAAGTTGGTCAAGAAGGAAGAGATCTTTAGGAGATAGAATTCGAGGTTGCAATAAAAACCAAATTTTAAGAGTGCAGTCCATATTGTGACTGTTAGATTTGCTTTAAATCATGATCTTCTATTGTTTTGATGCAAGGAACCATCTTCTAGGCCAAGTTTATTATGTTTAAATAGTATGTGATTGAAATGTGCAGATTTTTTTTAGACCTTTTTTGGACATTTTTTCATGCGAGACATTGATATTTTTTTGCATTAAGTTCTAAACATAATCTAAGGACACTGCAAGTTTTCTTCAAAATAAATGTCTTGCAAGTATAGATTGGGTCAACCAAATTGAACCAATGTCCGACCAATGTTTAAAAAAATTGATTTAGTCATCTATTTTGCTTAGTTACTATGATGAAGGAGCTCAGATATTCTGATCCATCTAATGGTGAGCTACACAAAGCCACCTTCATAGATGCTGCCATTAGACTCTCAAATTATAAGGGTTTTTTCTCTCTTTCCTTTTTCCAAACTTCTGTGGCTTGTCCATTTTCCATGTACTTTCTTTGTGTCCATTTTCCACGTACATGCTACTAATTTGCACAAACATATAGTCCACTTTTTCTTAATCTTGTTTTGTGGTACAAATTTTTATCATATTCAGTTGAATACAATTTATAAATTCAAATTTAAAATATTAAAAATTTATAGTCATTAGGTCATTATAATTGGTATTGTATAGATCATCCCTTGAACCAAATTATGTTCAAGAATCTAGAGATGTTGAGTCTATAATATCGGTTAAATCTCTTTGAATCTCAATTGATAGTCTCTTTACTACTTTTGAATTAGAGGGTGATTCAACTAGTTAGTCTTTGATGATCACAGTGCACACTTGTCTATTGCTAGTAAGGAATAGATTGTGGCCATGTTGCAGTTTTTATCACTATGTATCTTTTGATTGAATCTCCTCAGTTATTTCCTTGTGGGTTGAGATCTAGTAAAAATGACTGTTTATAATTAGTGTGAAAGCCACCATTGGTATGTGTCCTTGGAAAAGGCTGCCTAACTACATAGTCAGTGAGTTGTTGAGGAAGTCCAATTGAATAAGGTACTTGAAGGCTTTTAGAAATTCTGAATTATCAGCCCTCGTGGTTTTGTAGTCTAGATGTGACGTTGTCCAAAAATGGTGAAACCAAAAAGTTGCGTTACTATTTATCCATTGGCTTGTCTTTAATATTGAACTTTCTTCCTACAAATGAAGATATGACGTGGTAAAACCATACATGAAACAATGCCTTCATTTGGTATTCTTGAACTACAATGAATTGTCCAAAATCTGTTTAATGGTTTGAGCTATTTCTAAGCATAACTATTTTAATTGATTGGTAAAAGTAATATTCCTCTTCTGTATCAGAACTCAAACCATACACCCACCGCACCGACCCACCCACACATACACACAAGCACCCTGCAGACACACACAACACCCCCCGCTCCACACACACCCCCCCTTGCACGCATCCAAAACACACACACACACACAAACACACTCTTTCAGATAGAGGACTCTCATAGGATTTGCTGTCTTCTCCCTTAAATTTGTTGGATATCAACTTTATTCTTTTGGAGATATTTGCAAATGAATTTTTGGTCTACCACTCTATGGTTAAAAGTGCAGTTTCATATCAAACAAGAAGTTGTTCACTATAGCTATAATTCAACTATCGAACTGATATTTAATCTGTAGATTTACCAAAGATTGGTTGAAGTAAACTTTCAAATCCTCATCAACATAGTTGCTCTCACCATTAAAAGTTATTTGTGTCCAATAAATTTATTCTTTCTATTTTCACCACTCTAAACTCTTCAATATCATTTTTTTTTCCAGCATCACATGTATTCGATATTAAAGGATGACTTTCCGATCTTCCATCTTCCATCTGAGATAGTGCAATCGTAGAAGGTTTACTATTGATGGGATCATAGCATTATGAGGTAATTATTTTAAATGAAACACACAAAGTTTGAATCTGGTCAGTCATATTTCAATTTTAAGGAAGTTTTAGGGATTGAATTGCATGCTTACTTGAAGTGTCATTCCACTTTAATTCAATTGCAAATGACTCTTTTATAATTTTAGGTTTGCAACATAATGTTGTAGAAGGTATCTTCCCTAATGATATTTGCTATATCATATTTTTCTATATCTCTTGAATATTCAACAAGAAATCTCCTACGCATGCATAGTTCACTATGTTTTAAAAAAGAGCAGGTATATACCAGTTTTGGTAATAATTTCTGGTCTACCTCTTGATGGTTAAAATTTATTCTGGATTTTTTTGAATATTACTTATGTTTTTTTCCTCCCCAATGTATTTTTACCTATGCACGTCAAGTATTTACTACTCTACACATATTTTTATATGTTCTATATAATTATAGCATCTCTTCATCAAAATGTATGTATTGCAGCTGAATTCTTTTTTTTTTTTTTTTTGGTGTCCTATCTTCGTTTCGACCCCCTTTAGAACCAAACTTCATTTGTTAACTACTGACCCTATAACTATCACAAAAAAAATCTTTGTTTCTATTTAACTGGGTCTTTAAAACTACGAAGCCATTGAGATGTTGAGGATGTAAAATATACCTCTCTTGTTTAAAAAACTCAAACCATACACAAACCGCACCCACCCTCCCACCCATCAACCAATCCACCCACGCATACACGCACATACCCCCACCAACTCACGCACACAACACACACAGGTAGACTCACTCTTTCAGGAAGAAGAGACTTTAATGAGATATGCTATCTTCTACCTTAAATTTGTGAAATATCTATTATATGCACCCTTTTGGGACATTTGCAAATGAATTTTTGGTCGATCCCTAGATGGTTAAAAGTGTAGCTTCATATCTTAAAAAGATTATTCACAAAAATTATAATTCAACTATCAAGCTGATATTTAATCTGTAGATTCATCAATGATCGGCTGAAGTGAACTTTCAGATCCTTTTCCACAAGGTTGCGCTCACCATTGATAGGTATTTATGTCTAAGAACTGTGTTCTTTCTATTAATTTGTAATATAAAAAAAATTCACCACTTTAAACTCTTCAATATCACTTTTTTTCTTCCAGCATTACATTGTATTCAATATAAAGGACAGATCTCCAATCTTGCATCTCAGATGGTGCAATCATAGAAGATTTACTATTGAAGGGATCAATACTATTCTGAGGTAACTATTTTTAAATGAAACCCACAAAGTTTGAATCTGGTTGCTCATGTTTCAATTTTAGGGATTGAATTACCAATGTAGTACAAGGGCCATTCCACTTTAGTTCAAGTGCAAATGATTATTTTATCATTGTAGGCTTGCAATGGAATGATGTTGAGGTAGCTTCCCAAATGATATTGGCTGTATCATATTTTTCTCTCTTGAATTCTCAACAAGAAATCCCCACACATATGCAGTTCACTATGCTTTAAAAAGGAGCAAGTATATACCAGTTTTGGTAATCATTTTTGGTCTTCCCATTGATGGTAAAAATTTATTTTCGAATTTTTCTTAGATATTACTTATATTTTTTTCTCTCTCCAATGTATTTTTACTTATGCAGGTCAATTATTTACTATACTGCACATCTTGTTATAGGTTAGTCATTGAGTTGTTGAGGAAGTACAATTGACTAAGGTACTTACAGATTTTTAGAAATTCTTTATTATCAGTGCTCATGGTTTTGTAGTCTATATGTGGTGTTGTCCAAAGATGGTGGAACCAAAAAGTTGCGTTACTATTTCTACATTGGCTTGTCTTCAATATTTAACTTTCTTCCAACAAATGAAGGTATGATGTGGTAAAACCATACATGAAATAGTGCCTTCTTTTGGTATTCATGGACTGCATTGAATTGTCTAAAATATGTTTCATGGTTAGAGTTATTTCTAAAGAAGCGTAACTATTTTAATTGTTTGGTAAAAATAGTATGCCTCTTCTGTACCCACCCACACATACACACAAGCACCCAACACAAATACACACACACAACACACCCCCA
This sequence comes from Akebia trifoliata, assembly GCF_017979445.1. Taxonomy (NCBI): domain Eukaryota; kingdom Viridiplantae; phylum Streptophyta; class Magnoliopsida; order Ranunculales; family Lardizabalaceae; genus Akebia; species Akebia trifoliata. Next base: position 592,106 of record NC_141377.1, read on the forward strand.
CCCTCTCACTCACCCAACACACACAAACACACTCTTTCAGGAAGAGGATTCTCAGAGGATCTTCTATCTTGTCCCTTAAATTTGTTGGATATCTACTTTATGCACCTTTTGGGGACACATTTGCAAATGAATTTTTGGTCTACCACTTGATGGTTAAAAGTGCAGCAGCTTCATATCAAACAAGAAGTTGTTCACAATAGCTATAATTCAACTATCAAGCTGATATTTAATTTCCAGCAAATGAAGGTATGATGTGGTAAAATCATATATGAAATAGTGTCTTCTTTTGTTATTCATGAATTGTCTAAAATTTGTTTCATGCTTAAAGCTATTTCTAAAGGAGATAACTATCTTAATTGATTGGTAAATATGCTTCTTCTGTTTCAGAACTCAAAACCAACACACACCACACCCACGCATACACCCACACCCACAAACACGCACACAACACACCCGCACCCAAACAAGCACCCCGCACACATAAACAAGCAGCACCCCACAGATTTGCTCTAACCATTCACTAACTGGTACAAAGCAAATTGGGTCGCTGTTCAGAATCCACTGTTTTGTCACTATTAGAGATAACAGTTCCCTCCACCTTTTGTCCAATTTGGAGAAATCTTGCATCGTCTTCAAATCGATGACATGCCACATGACTTATGTAAATGCCCTAAATATCCCTTATGAAATTACCTCTACTAATGGGGTTCTTCTAGAGTGGCAAACTTCGAACTGAGTGTACTCATAGGTCTTGAGCATATAAAAAATGTACTCATTCATTATCATTATAAATATCAATAATGTTATGATTATGATCATGATCATGATTCATATCATCACATTCATCATTATCTTAATTTTTAGATAATTGCAATGTTTCATGTACGTATTTTATTAAAAAAAATAAATCTTTACAGAATTGGGCAACCCATTTTCATAAATATTTTGAAAACAAGTCTCCATCTGTAATTTTTTTTAAATCCATACCAATTTTCATAAAATGCCCAAAAAAAAAATGTTATTGCAAAGTTTCAAGAGCTTGAAGATTGATTATTTTTGGAAGAATGAGCAAGGTGTTTTATTTTTGCAAGAAGTTGAAGACAAGGTCATTTTGGGTCTTTTTTTTCTCAGTTAGTCTTTCACAGTAGAACAAGTTTATTTTATTTATAACAACATAAGAGATTTAATAAATATGAATGAGAATATTTTGAAATAAATTTTCTTTAACTAAAATTAAAATATAATGTGAATGTGGAATTTTTATTTACTATTATCTTCTTTCATGAACAGACATTCATATTCCACTCTTTCTTTTTCAATTTCAACTACGAACAAATAATTCATACCATAATTTTCTTAGATTTTATTTTCAAAAGTTTGATTTGCAATAATAATTCATTATTGGTATAAACTAAATTGCTGAATTCAAGTTAACTTTTTTTTTCATTAAAAAATAATGTCTATTTTATTATTACCTGAGGACCCCAGTCTTGATATATGTGAAACCAAACCAAAGTAGACCTTTTGTAGTCTAAAATCAACCTATTCAGTAAGAAAGCTTAGATGAAGTCAAAGACCTATAATTTCTTTTTGGTTTCCTTCTTTGCCATCTACTAGGGCTTTCTAGTCTTGAATTGCATATATAAGGGCTCTTGGATAGAGCTCTCAGTATTCTTTGGATCCAACAGTTTACTAAGATATTTAGGTCCATGTGCTATCAGTCATATTTTCATTCCTCATATCTGCCCTAAATAATCCCTCTTTATTTTATTTTTTGGGATTGAGTTTTGGGTTCAATTTTCCTCTAGTACTAGATTCTTTTTGCCATTTTGTATTGTTTCCTTTAAATTATACTGAAATTTAGTTTGAATGTATTTTAATTCATGTTATAGGCTAAATATTAACCATTCAAAAAATGTCAACTCAATTATTTCTAAATAGTCCCTAAGTTTTCCACAGTATTGGCAAATTCACCTCTTTTTTATTTATTGTCGAATTCACCACTTTTTATTTATTGTTGAGTTCATCATTTTTTAAATAAAAAGTGGTGAACGACATTGGTAAAACCCACCCATTTTCAAATTTTTGAGTTTTTTCGACTAAAATACATGGAAAGATCAACTAAAAACTTGAAATAACGACTTGTTTAGATGATTTCAACCCAAAAAAAAAAAAATCATTCTTGATCAATTTTCATCCAAAAATTAAGAAGAAAAAACACCTCGAAAATAGCTTCTTCTTCCTTCTTAATTCTTTTCCGACGGAATGGAGTCTCCAAAACTCAATTGAGATGCCAAAAATCCAACTTTTTTGGATGGAAATGATGAGTTCAAATGATTAGGGCATTCAATTGTGAGAAATGTGGGAGATTACGTCCAAGGATTGTTAAGAAAATAAAGAAAAATTTACTAAATGAAATATTAAAAGACAGCCCAAAATTAAGGGACTATTTTGAAAAAAAGTCCCTTCAGAAGTTGAGTCGAAGGAACTTTAGTAGTGAGGGTGAAATCTTTACTAATGGCCGGACTCTTTTCTATTCATCTTAGGGGTATTTGCGTAAAATCGTGCACATTTAGTTACTGGTTTTGTAGTCGATGGCACACAGATCATCTCAAAAGAGAATCTGTCTCCACACATACCTCCAATAAAATTTGGAAAAAACAGCTGTCCTCGCCTAAAGCACACAATATATCTTTCCATCTTTCTTTCAGTCTCTCTCTCGCTCTCGCTCGCAGAGGCGGCTCTGTAATGCAGCTTTGCTTTATATGCTCCTCTCAAACATATTTGGATCTTTATGATGGTTTTCTCTTTTAAAATCTGATGATCAAGCAGGTTCGATTCTCCAAAGCCTTTTTTATTCAAATTAGTTTCGGTTTGATCTTTCTAGGGTTTTGTTCATTTTCTTCGTTTTCTCAAAACATTTGATCGTATTATATCTGTGTGTGTGTGTGTGTGTGTGTGTTATAGCTAAAATTACTAACTATCTGGTCCATTGTTTCTTTCATTTTTCAAATAACTTTGTTTGATCCGCTGTTCTTTGATCCAGATCTGAGCTAAGTCGGTAAATCGGGGTCAATTTTCATCAACTTCAATCAGTTTTTGTTCTTGTGGATTTCACTATGTTATCGATGGATTTGAAAGAAAATAAATTCTTGAATTTGGGGCTTCTCGTTCTAGTAACATTAATAGTTGCAAAGCTCGTTTCTTCGCTTCTGATGCATGGATCTAAGAGACGCCTCCCTCCAATTGTTAAAACATGGCCAGTGTTTGGTGGTTTAGCTCGATTCATGAAAGGTCCTGTTGTGATGCTTAGAGAAGAGTATCCGAAGCTAGGGAGCGTATTCACACTGAATTTTTTGAATAAGAATATTACTTTTCTTATTGGACCTGAGGTCTCGGCGCATTTCTTTAAGGCTCAAGAGTCTGATCTTAGTCAACAAGAGGTGTATCAGTTTAATGTGCCTACGTTCGGTCCAGGTGTTGTGTTCGATGTCGATTACTCTGTGCGGCAGGAGCAGTTTCGGTTCTTTACTGAATCTCTGAGAGTTACAAAGTTGAAAGCTTATGTGGATCAGATGGTTATGGAAGCAGAGGTAAAGAATTATACAACTTTATAATTTGCTTTCTTTAGTAGTATAGATTTTTAATTAATTAGATGTCTGTTTTAAATTGTGTGAGTAAATATGATCTGTACATTTTAATCTGATGGTTAAAGCTTCATGAAAAACTTAGTTCTCATCTTTGTTTAATTTGATCTGAGGAGATCGTAGGTGATGCAATCAACTATGTTCATGCAACTAGACTTTGAAGTACATTGCTTAGAACAGTGAATGATTTTTTATTTTGATGTTTATTGTGGTTCTGATATTGGAAGATCATATTTTGTATGCCGATTAATTTACACCCTTTGTCATAAAATACTATTTTATGTTACTTATGATCTTTAAACATTATTCTTCCCTGTTACTTGTGATCATTCAGCCAATTCAGCAAAAAAAAGAAAAAATTATTATTATTATTATTGTTAAATTCAAGGTTCCTGGGATTAGGAAACATGTTTTGTAGATCCTAGAAGAGCTTGGTTTCATCACTAATTATTTTGGGGTGTTGAGATGAAGTATTGTAGTGTTACCTACATTTCTGTACCAGTTTCTGATATTTTATCTCGCAGATGCTTCACAAAGTAAGAACTGAAAGTTGTAGTTCACTGATGATTGGGCATGGATTTGATTTATCTTCCATGAAACGTTATTGTCCGATATTCCCAAGTTCATACATGTAAAGTGCCTGTGTATATTGTCCTCGGGTTATTATTCTTTTAGAGTAAGAATTTCAAAGAGTTCAAAGGGGTCTTTTTCAGGATTTCCTAGTTCAGAGGGACAATATTTGTAGTATTGCCTGGCCTTAGTGTTTGCTTTTCTTTTTCGGGTTTGGTCATCTCGGCCCTCCCTTCTTGTTGTTTTTACTTTCAATTTATCTATCCAAAAAAAAACCTGTTTATTAGAGCTCAAGATCCTCATTATATGTTCTTGAATTTAAACCTTGCAGGACTACTTCTCGAAGTGGGGAGAGAGTGGTGAGGTAGATCTGAAATATGAACTAGAGCACCTTATTATCTTGACAGCAAGTAGATGTCTCTTGGGTCGGGAGGTACGTGATAAGCTGTTTGACGATGTATCAACCCTCTTCCATGACCTTGACAATGGAATGCTCCCAATTAGTGTCATCTTCCCTTACCTCCCCATCCCAGCCCACCACCGCCGTGACCGGGCCCGCAAGAAACTTGCAGAGATCTTCACGAAAATCATATCTTCTCGTAAGGAGACAGGAAAATCAGAGAATGACATGCTTCAGTGCTTCATTGACTCAAAGTACAAAGATGGACGCCAGACAACTGAAGGGGAGGTTACTGGTCTACTCATTGCTGCCCTCTTCGCTGGACAGCACACCAGTTCCATCACTTCCACCTGGACGGGAGCCTACCTTCTTCGACATAAGGAGTACCTAACCTCCGTGTTGGATGAACAGAAGAGTCTTATAAAACAACACGGGGACAAAGTTGACCATGATATCTTGTCAGAGATGGATGTTTTGTACCGATCCATCAAAGAAGCTCTGAGGCTTCATCCCCCTTTGATTATGCTACTACGTAGCTCACATACTGATTTCAGTGTCAAGACTCGAGAAGGGAAAGAATACGATATTCCGAAAGGTCACATAGTTGCTACATCACCTGCTTTTGCTAATCGTCTCCCACATATTTACAAGAACCCAGATGGGTATGACCCCGACAGATTTGCACCGGGGAGGGAAGAAGACAAAGCAGCAGGGGCGTTCTCATACATTTCATTTGGAGGTGGCAGGCATGGTTGTCTTGGGGAGCCGTTTGCATATCTGCAGATCAAGGCTATATGGAGTCATTTGTTGAGGAATTTTGAGTTGGAACTGATCTCTCCTTTTCCAGAAATTGATTGGAATGCTATGGTTGTTGGAGTGAAGGGGAAAGTGATGGTGCGATACAAGCGGCGCCAGCTTTGTGTCGAGTAAATTAACTTGCTTGAAGGATTCTAGGGAATTAGTGTTTGTGTGTGTGTGTGTCTGTTTTTATTCACCATTTCTATGCCTTTTGTTTTTTGTAGTCTTCATTTCCCTTGGAATCTGTTCACTGAAGCTTTGTTTGGTTATGGTAGAAACAAGTTTCGTCTGCTAAAGATGCCCTTCCTGACTTGACTACCTACAAAAACCCAATTTTGTTTTGTTGTGGAGAAAAGTTGAATTTGTTTCTTTAAACAAGAAAATATTTTCTAATTTTAAGAAAAGACAATTGCCTGACCATAAACCTAAAAAAAAGTAGCATGGGGACGCAAGAGTGATCAATGTTGCTTATGTCCTTGTTCAGGTCATTCTTGTGCTGTGGCCTGCAATGGCATTTGGACACTAACATCAGTGTGGAGGCCTTGATCTGATATCTCAAGGAATCTAAGATTCTATGAAAACCAAAATTTGCCCAGACTGATGGTTCATATGTAATAATGTGATTCTCTTTTATTTGATGTAGAATCATGATTTTCTGACTCCCCCTCTACTCTCCTATTGTGGCATGTGACAGAGCTGTAAGATTTTTTTTTTCCTCAGGATGCAAAACCCCATAAACATGTACAGTTGTGAATCTCGTGGAAGAAAATCTACGGTTCTGTCACATGTCACATTGGGAGAGTAAAGGGAGAGTCAGAAAATTATTATTCTTTATAATATATATATTATGTGGTACTCAGAGACCCTAAAGAGAGACAAACATCTTTTCAATATATGGGTTAAAAGTTTCAAAGTCGGCTGATTTTTTTGTTAGTCAATCTATGACGAGGAGATTATCCTCAAAAAATCAGTCAAGTCCAAAATTTCTATCCCCATCTAAAGTGGTTTTCAAAAATCGGACAGTCCACGATTCTTCAACTTGTAAACTAGGATTAAAAGTTTTCGAAATGAGCTGATTTTTAGTGAGATGATCTCTTCACCATATTTTGAAAAATGTTTGCCACAATATTTGACTCTCTTTAGGGCCTCCAACCACTTTCCATATATGTGACCTGTACGATTGGGTGTATGCTTGTCCTACAAAACGCATAGGTCATTAAGATTGAAATAAAGTACAACATATGACTTATACATACAAAAAAAAAAAGAAATCCATATAACAATTTTTACAAAATTAAGATTTACAATTCATTAAGGCTAGCAATACAACTACTTATCGAGTTTAAAAAAAAAAGGCCAGCAAAACAACTCCCAATGGGCAGAGTGATGGTCTCAGATAAACCATTAAACAAGATAAGGATCTACATTCAAGAATCAACTGCTACTACCAAGGTTTGAGATCGCCCACTGGTCCCGCAGTCCAGTTCAGGTTCTTCTCACCCGACTTCAAGTAAATGCTTTCATCATGTGGTAATTTTCGAGCAAGTCCATTCAGTATCTGATGGAAAGCATCCCCCGACTGTGCTGGTTGTGGGAACAACATCGCTTGTTTCATTGAAGGGTTGGCAAGTAACCTTTGCTTCCTCAATATTACTTCTGGTGGAATGGAGGTAAGGATGGTGTCCAAATTAGGAACATCCTTCTCTGCTACAAACACCCCAATTTCCTCCCATGGGATTGCATCTGCAAACGGTAAAACAATGTCATCTGCTATGATGATAGGAATGCAACCAAATATCACCCCTTCAACCAATCTTGGACTCCATGGGGCCCACCCCAGAGGGCACAAACAGAAAACAGCCCGTTGCATATCTTCGTAATAAGTTGTTGGGTGCTCTGTTGAGATGTCAAAAAGTGGGTTGTTCTTAAAGTTCTCCCACACTGCTGCCCGTGCACCTCTGTACAATCATAAAACAAAAATAATAATAAAAGAGAGGGTATTTATCAATGCTCGGAATCCGATTAAATGAACATTTTAGGAGCATTGTGCCTTAACAGCTTCAGCATAGAACACCTCTCAAGTCGGGTCTAATGTGTGCCTATGTGTCATTGACTGTACATGGCTTCAGCTGACAGTCAGCTCATATTTCATTGTAACATAATTAGATTACTAAGCTTTAAAGAAATATACCTTGCATAATAACCACCTTCTGGGTCGTTTCCTACATCATAAAACAAACCTCTGAAGTAAACAAAGATGGACCGAGGGACGTCTGGAGGGATCAAGTGGGCTTGCATTTTCTGTGGAGGGGCATATGGAGGAATTGTGATCGAACCCTTTTTTAAACAAACATGGTTCTGTTGTCCAAAAGTCTGAACCAAAGTAGCATGTTGGAGCAAGGGAAGAATGCCACGTTCAATAGCTTTCTCTTCCTACAACGGACATGAACCAGATCACAACATATAAGTTACAGTTTGGTAAAAAAAAAGAATAAAGACGGATACAGTATCACATTCGAATACAACCTGAAAATTTGAAACTAAAAAGAAATGGAGAATAGTTGCATTAGATGAGAGGACAAAAACAAGCAACTGTCCCTGCCTCTGCCATATATAAAACTCGTACAAAGGGGAATCCACAAATTTGAGATCATAGGTTCAAATCGACAGGATTGGATGATCCTAATTTCTAACATTTGATATATGGTAGTTATTTGGATTTGGACATTCAGAAGTTCAATTAGCAGTCTAAATAATTATATAGACTTGTCCTACTCTTTCTTTTTACTTTTTTTTATGGGTAAGCTGGACTTGAACCCACAACCTCAAAGTTGCTTTGCAATGTCTCAAACCAACTGAGCTATGGATCTAAGCCCAATCGTGTCCTACTCCTTACATCCGTAAACAAGTATATATAGCTTGAGAGAAGAAATTTTTCTTACTAGATAGTGAAAGCAGGCCCCAAAGTCATGGGGAACAACAAAGAAGTGATCAGCCCCTTCGGTTCGATTCCAGTAAGGCCAGTTTGAAGAGATAAGCTGGATTGCACTTCTCATCATCCGAGGTGATTTGAAAGGCAATGGTAGCCCATTGGGCGTCAGATCGCAAGTGGTGTACACAGGGGTGTAGAACCAATCGGCTTCCTCAGGATTGAGCGTTCTGACAGGACTTGACAATAAGAACTTATGCATGAAGATTTCAGCAGCAAACATATGGGTGAGGCACCTGGGGTCCTTCTGCAGAATTTTCTTGTTATATTTGCTTGGAAGCTCATAAACAAATACTTTCAACCTTCCCACTGGATCATCTTCCAAGACATCACCAGCACTCCCTACATTTGGAAAAAAATCAAACCACAGTCACAGATCTAATACTCAGTGATTTTTTATTTTTTTTCCTTTTAGATTTTTGACTTTTTGACTTTTCACACTTATAATGAGCCAGCTCAATATGAATGTATACTCAAAATTGAGAACTTAAAAACTGTATTTTACAAATATATAAACATAAGCATCTTCTGAAAATCTCCACAAGATTTTGGGGCTAAAATCAATTTCTTCTAAGAGATTTAAAGTATTGCAAGAAATTAAAATTAATATCCAAGATCCTTGTGATGGAGAACAAAGCATTACTAAAAGCAAGGAAGACCTCTCAGACAGCGTTCTGAAAAATAATTGGAGTAAGTGCCCATGTCAATCGATAAAACTTGATGCAGCACAGAACTAATCTGTAGAACAAGCATATATCTTACTATTATTAATGCTCAACAATTTGATTTAGCTCCTAAGTTAATCTTCTGATTTCCAGCTCAAGATTGAACTTGGCGGGGATAGTAAAAACAGGAAAGTGAGTTAAAAAGTCAGCCAACCATGTAGAAGCTTTGAGTTTGGATTTGATCAGTGAGTTCTAGACCACAGATTACCAAGTCCCAACGGAATGGATCAAATCTCCATTGGAAAGATTGTACCAATCTGACTCTAATTTTACTTTTACTATGTTACAAGAAGATGTTTTGGTAAAAACTATGATTTAAGTACAAAAACTCCCTGATAGACAGAAACTTTGCATATTGAAGATTCCCCCTTATGGTTGATCTGAGAGAAAATACAAGTTTCACATAGCTACGATCTCCTAAATTCAATGATCAACCCAATGACATTAATGAAAATGACCAAAGTTAGGATTCTAACCATAACCAATCAGAATCAGTCCAATAAATTCAAACTGCAAACATGGTTTGGACCCTCTACCCTATTAGTTATGAGTTAAAAGTAATAGTTTTGAGGTCACAGGTTATGTCAAAGCTTCTCCACCAAAAAATAAAATAAAAAATCAAGCATCAATTCCCAATCATTCCAACCATAGTCACCAAGTCAAGTGTGGAAATAGGTCGGCTAGTTGTGTAATTGTTCCTACTAAGTGGTGTTCTCATATTATATCATTGAATCACATATTAAACTACAATAATAAATCATCAATACCAGACTGAGTTGCATGAGTTCACAATTTGTCAGAGTCATATCTAATAGACTACAACACCACCAGACTTGTCCTTGATATTGTCTCTTTAGTGGTCAACTTGAAATACCCATATTTTAGAAAGCAACGTATCTAATACAAACTCCATGTTGGTTAACAGTATCGGTCATCATTCGAGGTTTCAAAGGGGTTCAATTTGAAGAGTTTTGTTTTTAGTTATAAGGGGAGATGGTCTTTTAGTTTTTTAGGGGTTTTTTTCTTCTAATTATATAGTTTTTTTTTCATGAGTTCTGACAAATCGAAAATAAAGTATGGCTTCATAAAACTGACTTTTTTATCATAATGTACAATAAACAGATAGAAGCCTGTGATTGAAATTAAAACAAAAAACCAGACAATTTAAAGACTCAACCACCAGTAATGGTGCAAGTCAAATCTCTTGAGGTCAATCTGTTCCTTATTCCAGATTACAGAAGGAATTGCTACTGAACTTCATTGTCTCCTCAGTTTTGAAACCAATATATATGTAGCCTAGATACTTAAAAGATTTCAGCCTTGTATTGGTTGGCCTTCTCGACCACCATATTATCTTTCTCTATTAATAAAATCTCATCTAACTTTTAAAAAAAAATTCCAACTAACCTATCATTCCATTTGATTGCAAAAGGCCCATCTCCCGGCTTTGAAAGGAGAAGACCAAAACCCACAAAAATATCAAAACTTACAAACCAGCAACACTCGAATTTACACCAAATGAGAGACATTATCTCCAAAAACCATCTAAATAATTAATATAAATTTCCCGAATTTGAAACAAATTATTAAGGATAATCCAGAAGAACCCCTTGAAATTCACCCAAATAGAAAAAAAAAATGGAGGCAAACAGCCCAGAATTCGAATTCATATGAAACAAAATCCCATAAAGCTTAAACTTGACAGCTAAACCTCACAATTAACTCACTCCGAATTTGAATAAACATATCATAAACATATCTTAAGCTCAATCCCAGAAATCACAAATCTCCACACTAATGGCATAGATCAGAAGTACCCCAAGACCCAAAAAGTGAACCTAAAGATCTCTATGTTCCAACATTTCACCCCCAAATTATACCAAAAGGAATCCAAAAAACCCAAATGAAAACTAAAATGCTAAATATTTCACCAAGAAAATCAAATAATAATAAATTAATTAAAAAAAAAAAAAAAAAACAAGAAACGCACCAGAAATTCGCTCTGTACGTTGACTATGGTGAAGCTCTCCAGCAATAATCCTTAAAGACAAAGCAAAAGCAAAAAGAACAAGAACACAAATCCGCATTGAAATCTGCATTTCTGCTCCCAAAATCCAATTTCTAGCTACAGAGAATAAAAAAATTGAGCAAGAAGGAGATAGTATTTCTTTCCAAGGTTTGTCTGAAAGATTTATTTATGGAAATAGAATGAAAGGTTGGGATGTCGTCTTGGAGTGGTTGACAGAGAGAGTTTTCTTATATTTTGGGTTTTGGGAAGAAAAGGAAATAGAGATTCCCAAAGAGAGAGATAGAGAGAGAGACAGAGAGATGCTTGAAGAAACAGAAAAGAGGTTTGAAAATTTTGGTTCAGGAAAGATGTAGAGATCAATGTGGGTTTCTGAAAGCAATATGTTTCTGTAAGTTCGATGACAAGTCCATCTCTTTACCAAGAGACAGCTTGTCGGATCGGATTTCGGAACCAATTCTCTTCATTTAATTTTTCATTTAGGACGTGTTTGAATACATTGCAAGAAAATACATTTTGCCCAAAATCACGTTTTCAGTGTATTATAGAAACTTGGTGGTAAAAAATCATTATTTAAAATATATCTCTACGATTTCTCATACTTAGTTAATCATTCTCCACTCTAATTTTATTTAAAATAATGAATTTTCCTAATAAATGATAATTTTTTTTTCCAAGATTTGCCTTGCAATCAAACATAACTACAAGTCATAATAAGTATATTTCTTGGATTTCAATAATATTCCTATCTAATAAGAATCAAGTTTTTCAAATATATCAATCAAAATTTTCCAAAAAGATAATCATTTATGTTGGGGATTCGTAATAACCAACGACATATTCATCATTTTGAATATATTTTTTTTTTCATGATGAAGAGTTGTGTCTCGTTCTCTTTCTCTGGAAAAGATGAATTTTTTATCTTTTTTTTTTTCTTCTAAAAATTAAGTGTTTTTGTTTTAAAATAAAATGAAGAAAATGTAGCCAAGTTATATTTTTGCAGCTTGTTTTAGTGAAGGAAAAAAAGATTTCGTTTTTTCCTTCACTCTCAAATTAAACGACGAATTCACTATTTCTTTTGATTATTCAAAAGTGATGGATTCTCTACTTTTGAAAGCAACAAATTCGATGTTTAATTTATTTCAAAGTGATTCTAACTTACAGTCATAAGTTTCCCAATTCAAAACCAACTCTCCACAAATTCTAAATTTTTTTTATATGTCCTTACACCAAATATCTCTATTAAAGTGTCGTTGAGTCAAGAATTTCAACCCCACTAAACCTTAGGAAAGCAATCTTTCCAACCGGCCAACTCATGGAGTTGAACACAACAATGACTTCAACCACAATCTATTGGCCCTTCTTCAACTCTTTGTTCTTGTATATCGATCATTAATTGATATGATGATCGTTACCCAAATACACGAGAGTCTGTGTCAAAGGTCTCCAACCCCGTGCAAACCCCCACCAAGGCATCATGCTCCTTGTGTTTCAAGGTGCTTATTGTAAAAGCCTATGGGTCTAACTCATCCTCACAAAACCGGCTTGTAAGGTGAGGATTGCCCTAGGTTTATATATATCCCAAGGTCATGATACCTACGCGATGTGGGACTATCACTCACACTCCCCCTCACGTAATATGTCTCCTGCTTCCGTGTGGTTACCCACTCTGGTACCACATAGAAACTTATGGGCCTAATGCATCCTCACAAAACTGGCTTATAAGGTGACGATTGCCCGGATTTATATATAGTCCAAGGTCATGATACCTAGGTGATGTGGAATTATCACTCACACTCCCTCTCACGTTTAACATGTCTCCTACATCCCTATAGTTATCCGCTCTGATACCATGTAGAAGCCCATGGGCCTAACTCATCTTCCCAAAATCGACTTGTAAGGTGAGGATTGGCCTAGGTTTATATATAACCCTAAGTCATGATACCCAAGCGACGTGGGACAATCGCTCACACTTACGATATTTGAAAATTAAATTCACAACTCAAAATAATTACAATAAATGCATTTTTTTTTTATTGGATTACCTGTTTTTCCTAGTGATTAGTGGATTTGTGTCCCTATATTGTATATCTAACCAATCAATAAATAGCAATTAGTTCTCAATGTGTCAACTTAATAAGTTGGTAAAAGGCATATGTGTGACATACAAAAGGTTTTGGTTCAAACTTTCCTTTCAACCATCCACCAATATTAATCATAATCAGGGCAGTCTCAAAGATTATACATCTCAAAATCAGCATTCAAGACAAAGAAATTCACATGAAGGTTCAAAAAGATCAAAAGGAGACTAGAAAGTAGTAATAACGAATACAAACATGCTTAAATTAATAAAGAGCATTGTTGTATACAAAATGGAATGGGGGAACAAAATACGTTCATCAGACCATAAATTTTTGGGACCAAACTTCTACGATAATGATGATCATGTTGTTATTATTTTTTTTTTTTTTGGGGTTGAAAAGGATTTTATAATTTCAATTTACTAGTATTGGACATTTCTATGTATAAATGAGAATAATTTTGCAATTTCAGGCTAATATGAACATAAATCAAGAGGAATAACAACTAAAGTAGAGTCGTGTTAGAGTAACATTGAAATTGACATCGTTTGGGATATTGGTGTGCACATAACCATAGATGCCTTTCATCAAGATCCAAATATGCTTCTCACTCGTATCTCAATGAAAGCATCTATGGTTCAATAGACACATCCACGTCAATAATGTGCCAAACGATGTCAATTTCAATGTTACTTAAGCATTTTCCACTAAACTATTGGTCATGCCAAGCAATTGCCCAAATAAAATTGTATATTTAAGTTAACAACCTAAAAAGGTGTCAAAGCCGTCCTAGCTCAGCTGGTAGAGCGCACGGCTTTTAACCGTGTGGTCGTGGGTTCGATTCCCACGGACGGCGTTTTTTCAATTTTTTTGCGACTAATGTCTGTCTCTCTGCAATGGAATGAAGCTTTGCTTCTAACGTATTTAACTTTGAATCCTTTTCTCATCTTTTTTTTTATTTCTTCCAGAAGAATCCAAAACGATTTCAGATGGCTGAGTCGCCTTCCATGGCGAATTTCCAGTTCAAGCTTCTGCAAATCGTTCGTCGCCATGAACAAATGAAAACTGCATTTAATACTCTCAAATCGCAGATCAAGACTGGCTTGCTCGAAGTATTTAGATTCTTTTTTTTCCTCGATAATTTGGTTTCGTTTTCAAAATTTTCTTGTTTTTAATTTTTTTTTTCCTCAATTTGTTTTTATCTTTAATTGTATAGGCTGAAGATGTCTTTTCTTCTCTATCGGTTCCATTAATGAGACTTGTGGGAATAAAGACTGAAGAAATGGCAGAAGAAGGAAGATCAAGCACCATTTTCATGGAATCCAGTTGTCAGCAAGTCTCTCTCTCTCTCTCTCTCTCTCTCTCTCTCTCTCTCTCTCTCTCTCTCTCTCTCTCTCTCAATTTTTAAGTAATTAATTAGGGAATTTTGGATCTACATCATGGATTTCGATTGAACTTTCAAGCAGGTCTACCAGAGAAATGTTTCTGGATCTGAAACACGGAAGAGATCTCCGTTTCCCGCCAAATGCAAAGATCAGCTTCACAGATTGGAAGTAAGAAGCTTTTTTTTTATATAATTTGTTCCAATTTTTTTTAAATTTTAATTTTCGTCTGTGATGCGCGGCGCGTGAAACGGAAATGGCCCTCAAATCAATTTGATATTCTCTCTTGACGATAGTCTTCCATGGGAGACTTATGCAAAATGACCAATTATAGAACTATGATGTTTCGCCAAAGTCATTGATACTCTTGATTTCAGTCTTGCATTAGAGCAACACAAAATTACCAAAACACCCTCATCCTCACTCTCATGACAAAAACGCTTGATTTTTTCCCTTAAACCAATATCTTGAAACTCTTATCACAGTTTTTTGTTTAAATGTTTTTCCTAAGAAAGCAATATATTGCCCACCAAAATTTAAATGTTTGGAAAAATACTTTTAAAAAGAAAAAAAAAAAACTTAACATTCCCCAAAAACCCTATCTTATTCTCGGGATTCGATGGTTAAAGGAGATAGAATCGTTGGATAGAAAGTGTGGGCAGTTTTATTTTTAACATTTGTTCTTATGTAAGACTAAAGTTAAGGGAGTATGCCATCAGTTTGAAAACAAAGGGGAGGCATCTCTAACTTTCACCAAAATCTAGAGAAATTCTGCAAAATTGCCCAATAATTAATGGTGTGGCTATATAACTTCTAAAAATAATAATTCAGTGTATATGTGTGATTTTATAATTGGATTATATGTATTCTATTCACTTATAGTACAATTTTATAGTAGAGAGTTGCGATTGCCACCACACCAACTGTGTGCAATTCTTTGAAGAATTACATAGGAATTGGTGTGGCATTAGTAATAGTTGGTGTGGCAATAATAGCTCTCTAATAATAAAATCACTTATGGTGTGAATTCATATTATAATGGTGTGGTAATATCACCACCCTAACATTTTTTTGACAAAATTAAGTTGCCTGTAATTCAAACTCAATGCAGGCAGAGAGCTACAGTCACAGAGCCACCAATGCAGGCAAACAACTCATTGAGAAACAACGTCTACAGCTCCAACAACTAGTATATCTCCTCCAACGGATTGAATCCGTCGTAAATTCCCAACATGATAACATCCTACAGACCCTCGACGACCACCGCGTTTCTCTCCACAAATTCTTTCAAAAGTCCATTTTATATCTCTCCACCATTAACCAAACAAACCAGAACAACAAAGATACTTTGGTTATCACACTCAAACTCCTCCGAGCTATCTTCGGTCATGTGGGTTCAGCCCTTGAATCAATAGAAGGTGGTGTAGAGGACCTAATGCATGAACTAGCGGAGCATATGTGTGCCCCAATGGTGGAATATGTTCATGGACTCAAGGCCAACATGGCAGCCGGTACATTGCTTCACCTTATATCTATGGTGGAAGAGATGGAAGAAGTGATGAGAGATGAAAGTTTGGAATTGGAGGAAGCAAGGAAGAAGATGAGAGTAGAGGAAGAAAGGAAATTAGAGGCTTTGAGTAGATTGAGGGAAGCAGAGGAGAAGAGGAGAGCTATGAAAGAATTTATTGGGCTTCTCATTGAGGCCAAGAAAAGCTCAAAGGAACCTTTTGTTCCACATAAGGTAATGCTCTTGTGCTTTACAAATGCATGCACACATAGTCATGGTTTTAAATCTCGTTCGAGACCGAGACGACTATACGTCTCAGTATCGTCCACGAACGAGGCAGATAGACAAGTCAAACATATCGGACAACAGGTCATTTTTTTCTCATTGTTGAACGAGATGACTCAAACGTATTGGAAAACTAGTCCAAGACGAGACCATCAAAACGATTTTTAAAACCAATGCACATAGTAAGAAATCTAGCCATCTTAGAACCCACATTGAAGTGTGAAAATAATAAAGCAACAAAAGAAGAAAAATGGCACACAGAATACAACGAGTTACGTGGTTAGGCAGTGTGCTTACATCCACGGATCAAATCAAAATTTAATCACACTATTTCTTCTGGGTCTCACAATTTGGAAAAAGGGTTTCCAACTATGATCGATTCGAACTGATTTATTAATTATTTTATTCTAACTCTAACAAATTATTGTAAGAGTGTAACCTTGTTTTGTCTCTTTTTTTTTTTTTTTTTCTTTTTGTGTGTTAAGCTTTTGTCCTTGGAGGAAGATAAGGTTGGAGATGAGAAGTTAATTTGGGATCTACTAAAGGAGAAGAACAAAATTCAATCACAGGCAAGCCCAATAGGAACCAAGGATCTTCTTCACATCCAGCCCAAGAAAATAAGAAATCGGAAACTCAGAGGTGATGATACTATCTCAACATGGATTGAGCCCACTGTGAGTCGTATGCCAATTACAAGGAGGGTTACTAGGAGCTATACACGAGGATTGGGTCGAGGAATCCAAAGCCCAGAATGTTGGCCACGCGTGGGTTCATCGCCTTCCATGGTTGATTAGCAAGATCTCATGCACAAGCACGCATCATTTTCGGAAAAGGTAGTAGTTTTCCCATGTTAATGAAGTCCAAACATGGTGTGATTTCTAAAATGACATTGTAAACATGGCAAATGTGCTAGGAAGTTGGAGTGGCCAAAACTGGTATATTTCACATACATAATGGAAAGAAAAAAAAAAATTGAAAATGGATGATCATGTCAATCCAATCGCATTGATAGAGTACTGCTCTTGGCACCATTTTTGCATTTTCATTCTTTAACTTATCCAAGAAACAATTTGCCACTTTAGTATTTATATATGTTGAGAGACTTGGCATCATTCATGCCTGGTAGGTGACCTTAAACATTTTGTTTGGTCACAGGGATGAGTTTGAGCTCCTTTTCTATTTCTTTTAGAAAAGATTAAAATTAAAAGAAGAAAACTAAAGAAATCATAGGCTACTAGAGGTTGAGACTTAACTCATCCATTGCCAGAATGAGTTGCAATTTCAAAGGATTATAGAGACAATATTCCATGCACTAGTCTCTTGGGCAACACATATGGAGTTATATTACAGATTGATTCTAGAGATTTTTCAAGTAAAACATGTACATGAGATAGGATAAATTCAGAGTAAAAATGGGCTTTAATATGGGAAAATTACTTAAATGACCCTGGTAGAGGGACTTTTTCTGAATAGTCCCTACTTAATAGTTTACTTAGTAAACTTTTCTTTTCTTAACAGTCCCTGGACCTCATTTCTCACGATTGAATACTCTAACCGAAGTCATCGTTTTCATAAATAATAAAAAATTGGATTTTTTTTCATCTCAGCCGAGCTTTAAAGACTCCATTCCGTCAAAAAGGATTTAAGAAGGAAGAAGCAGCCATTTTCAAGGGTTTTTTCAAACTTTTTTTCACTTTTTTTTTAAGAATGGTTCTTTTCGTTATCCCTAAGAGCCTTTGCTTCATTAAATTATCTTTTATAGATGGAAAGATCAGTATGGGTTAGACATCTCACCGCCCATCGGTTGGATCGGTCAGGGCTAAAAAGATCACACTTCAGAAAAGATGACCATCTCTGCCTTCAACACATAAATAATGTCACCAATGACTACAAGCATCTACAAAGAAAATTTATTTTATTCATCAGACATATTCTTACACTGATCATCAAACAAGGAGATGAAAAAGGAAGACATAGGCACAACTCCAATTGGCAACCTTGACATCTCCTCCTTAAGTAATAGTATTATTGTATTAGAACACAATAACAACAACAACAACAACACTTCAAAAATTGTCACAACTCCAAATATTTGTGTCTTCTTTTTTTAATCATTCTGCACAATCCAAGAACAGAACCCAACATGGACTCAAAATCCATCACACAGAAAACAAAAATATATGAGGTAAGAAACACAAAGAAGCCTCCTCGAATTGCAGCGAAATACCATATTATCTCTCTTAGAAACTCTTGTACACTCTTTAGTTTGCAACCAGTCAAAATCTCGAAGCTCTTCCCAGTCATGTTTTTTTCTCTAAACTCGTTGACGGCCTCAAAATCCCAAAAAAAATGGGAAGTCCCTCATTCAAGTTCTGGAAAAGCATTCTTGTTTCCAAATTAAAAAAAGTAAGAACGAAAGAAGAAAGTAAAGCTTCTTCCCCCCAAATAATCTGTCAGCCCGCCCCAATTATTTAATTTCTAGAGTTGGGGCAGATATGATTAGCATTACTTGGTTTTTTTGATTCCAAGGTTAGTTCCCCGGGAAAAAGCAGCTTAGTCACTCCGAGTCCTTTGAAGAACCATCCATCCCATTCGAGGATTCCTCCCCATTTGCAGATATTGACGGACCTTCTTGATGGTTCTCCTCACTTCCATTAGTCTGGGATTTGCCAGCTCTCGAACGAATATTGACCCCCATTGGAAAGGGCTCCTGTGGAGGAAAATGTCAGCTATACATTTTTTTTTCTCAACCATCTACAATTTGAATCGCTTGGTTTTTTTCTAATTACAATCTTAAGCTCAGTACAGTTACACTCAGAAGAATAAGTTAATATTTGCGAGTAAAGAGAAGATATGAATAATAGTAAAAGTATAACTAATATGATAGTTCATACCTGATCACCTGCATTTGGGCCATCGGAATGAAAGAGAATAGGGCGGCATCGTTTATCCTCATTCATGAGGCTCGAATTCTGGAAATGGGCAATGAGAGCAGATTTCCCCTGGATACGAGCATACGCAAGTGAGGCCACCTTTTCACTGTTGAATTTCTCCCATTTCTTACCATTGAATGCCTGCAAGAAGACATATTTTCCTTTCAGTATTTCTTCTTTTTTTTCTTTTTTTCTTTTTTTTCTCCCTCTAGAACACGGGCATATGGGAGAAAATCCATAACAACAGTAAAACAAGAAACCTTATACCTATTACATTATAAAAGTATTGTACCAATCGAAAAAATTATAAATGGATCGTACCTGGTAGAACGGAATGATATGGAGAGGGTTAATCATGTTGATGAACGCATAGCCCACATTGCATTTGTTCTACATAAAATTGTATGCAACCTTTAATCAGTAAACTAATATATGGACACTTGAATGGCAGATAAAAGAGAGAAAGAGTGGAGAAACTTCACTTGCCTTGAAATCAATTGGCAGATAAATGAAATCGTAAGTTCCTTGATGGCGTTCATCAATAGCAGTCAAAAGCATCTTTGAAGTGTACCTAATTTACCACCAAATTAAATCAAAAGGGCCAAGTTAAAAATAAAAAAGAATGGGGAAGCACCCCAAAAACAATCTATAAGGTTTTTCTACTGAAGGACGACTACAAGGAAAAATAAATAAAAGACCCCAATTCCCTAGGAGATATTAGGAGTACTAAACATGATCAATCTGGATTATCTAAACCAGGAGGTCTCCCACCCCCAAATCAACCTGATTTGAATAATCAAAACTCCAAATTGTGCTGATGTTTGGTTTACAAAATAATCAAAGAGGTGACAAACCCCTACTGAATGGTGCTCACTAATTGGGGGAGCAAGTTTCAGATCATAGATTATATTATTAAATACTGTGTCCTACATTAATTAGGTACAAATTATCAAAAATTAAAATCTGTTGGGATAGAAGCTAGAATAAAAATCATATAATAAACATCTAAAATGAAGAAAATGGGAAAAGTTCAGAGAAACAAACTGGATTCATCAACATACTTGTTAGGAATGTTCTTTATCATAAGAGTTGTCCGAGTGTCTTCTCCACGCAATATGCGGTCAATATCAAGTTCATACTGTTTCTTGTTGTCAGCCGGATTGGTACTGATGTCGCTCCTACGGCTTCTAACCTGCTCATTAGAACCATAAAACAAATGCGGCATAGGGATCATCGGGTTTCTGCCAGGGACCATGTGGCACCTCTGCTGAGGAGAGTGCAATCCAACATTTGTTGAAGCACTCGATGTGTCCATACAGTTTCCACCAACACGAGGAAAGATATTATGAGAAGTGAGATCTAAATGATGCAATGGAGAACTTCCAGAGAAACCCCTACTCCCGAGGGAACCTGCATGGAAATCGGAGGCCTCGTGAGACTCCCTAGCATACACATGCCGTCTATCCCAGAGGGAGGGATTAATGGATGGTGCCGATCCCACATGGTGGTGGTTTCTAGGTATAACTGTGGTCGGCATATGAGATGGCGCTCTAGGTAGTCCATGTAGTTGTGGTGATGGAGGAGGATGAGCATGAACACCATTAACAAATGATGGCGAGTTTGGCCACATCATGGGAGGATGATGGTTAAATGAGTTAGAATTACTCCACACATAATGAGGTCCATGAAGAGGGCAGCTCCCATTTCCAGAAGAACCAAAACCTGTGAAAGAGAGGTTTTGTTAATTATAATCCAAAAGTAGTAGAATCACACTATGTAGAAGCCCAATGTTTTCTCTCTTTTCTTAGTCAAAATGAAACCTGAAAAGGGACCGCAACAGGTCTAGGTACGGGCCTTTCAGTTCAGTTCAGTCCAGAATCACACACATACACACAAGGTAAATTAAGATCCATTGCCCAAAAATGAAAGATAAACAATTTGACCAGTTAAATATAAACATTAAGTTTAAAGTACAATTGAAACAGATAACAGAATGAAACAAGCATATGTGTATAAATGGAGTGTGACCCACCACAGGGATCTTTCCACTCTTTACTGACTGGATTCATTGCACGTTAAGCGTAACACCAACAATCACGTGTACCATGAGATTTTTTTTTTTGGCTAGGCATACCATGAGATTGGTGAACTATCCTTATGATCTACCCCGGTGACCCAAATTATCTTTTAAGTAAGTTTTCTCCATTTTGCTGGGAGTAAGTGACCAGTTCCTCAATAATATGGGTAGGAACTGAGATGCACTGAAGCAACTAATTCTAATAATATAAGGGGAAGAAAAAAAGGGTGCATTCAGCGACCCATTGCACTTACGACCTTCATTAAGTTCGATTGAGTGCGCATTCAAGCCGACTCGGCGGATATGCCTGCTATCGATCGCTCCTGATGGTCTGGGACTGATGTTTGCAGTCATGCTGCCTGGAGAGTTGTAAGGAACACCACCGGCTAAACCATCATGGTACTCTGGAAGCGAATGAGGATAAAAAGTTGGCATGCGTTGGAAACCAAACTCCATTTGGCCCAATGCATGATGGGGCTCACCAAGGCCAGAGTTATTGACAACCGGTGCAATTCTCGCCGTAGAAGGTAAGCTTTGAGGAACACTTGAAGATATCCCGTGGTGGAAACTTTTTTCCATGATAGAGCTGATAGGTACTCCAACGGCAGATTGTAGACCCTGGAAAGCTCCATT
The DNA here is from genome assembly GCF_017979445.1 of Akebia trifoliata. Classification (NCBI taxonomy): domain Eukaryota; kingdom Viridiplantae; phylum Streptophyta; class Magnoliopsida; order Ranunculales; family Lardizabalaceae; genus Akebia; species Akebia trifoliata. Next base: position 614,159 of record NC_141377.1, read on the forward strand.
TTCTATGCAACTAGAAGTGATTGCCCCATGAGAAACTGGTCCTGAAAAATATGCGAAGAAGCCAACATAAACAATTTTTTTGAGTGGAGAATAAACAAATTGTTTACAAGAAAGCATTCTAATTAGGCAAGAGTAATACCAAAGCCTACTGATGGTGAGTTAATAGGAGGGCTTTCCTGCTGCCGATATGCACTGGATTCCTCTTGTTCTAGCTCTGAAGGAAACTGTTGCATTAAACTGCAGAATACGATCGGTTAAAACTCAAGATATCGTAGAAGCACATAGCATGGTAATACGTAATGCACCAATCAAATTCCTACAGAAATATAAGTGGATGATAACAGCCAAAAGAAGACATTAAACTGTTGCATTAAACTGCAGAATACAATCGGTTAAAACTCAAGATATCGTAGAAGCACATAGCATGGTAATACGTAATGCACCAATCAAATTCCTACAGAAATATAAGTGGATGATAACAGCCAAAAGAAGACATCAAGGAAAACAGTCTCACTCCACATGAGACATTTATCATCAGTTAGGAATTGAAAGAACAGTGGCAGACCCCATACTTTTCTGATTCAAATCAGTTAGCCCAAGCCTTGAGAAAAAAGTAGGGAGGGGGGTGTGGGTTTGGGTATGTAGTGTGTGTGGGTAGTGAGGAGTAAACAAAGAAAGTGAGTGGTTCGACAATACTACCGTCTAGCTCCCCCAGGGCGGCTTGCTTCGAGTTTGATGCGCTTTCCAGCAATATCACTCCTGTTCAAGGCTCGAAGAGCAGATTCTGCAGCTCTGACATCGTAAAACTCTATGAATTTGTGATGATGCTTGTGAGGAGTTTCACGGATCTGTGGCCAGGAATAAAAACAGGCTAAGTGTGTAATATTTCAAACATACTTTTAAAAGTTTGTGAAAAAGAATATCAATGAACCGGCTCACCTCCTTAATTTCTCCATAAACACCAAAAATCTGGCAAATGTCATCATTTGAAACGGAAGAGTCAAGATTGAATACCACAAGGGTGCCCTGGTTAATATCTTTCTCTGAAAGATTATCCTAACAAAAAGTTCCACAAGTCAAGGTATCAACTACAAAGTACTATAAGTGCACATGTAGGATTTATATGGACGTAAACGCCAGGTAAACATGCACACGCAGATAACAAGACAGGAACTACTATTTTGATACTTATACTATGAGATTAAAATAAGATTATAAAGTACTATAAGGTGGCATGCGCAAAGGCACATGTTTCTAAAGGGCTTATTTGCAATTTAAAATATTGATTGAAGGGTGGTTTTGAAATTACATAGTAAAGAGGATATTTTTGTAATTTTAAAAACTAACCAACATGATTTTAGGGACGTGGGATTGCAATTTTCTTGATTTTTGACCAAAATAACCATGATTATATTAAGTTCAAATGTTAAAGTGGGACATTTTTGGAATCCAAATTTTGGGGTCGAACCACTTCTACTCCTCTCATTATAATAGTAAAGATAAACAACAACAAGAGAAACAAAAATGCCATGCATGAGCCAAAAAGCAGAAGAGTCAGAGCATACTTTTGGAATTGAATAGTGTATGTCAAGTTTCCTACGTCTCAACGGTTTGTTTTGAAGCGCTTTCATTGCGTTGCGTGCTGCCCTTATATCATAATAAGAAATCATAACAAAACCACGATGCTTGCAGGCCGTATAAAGAGTCCGAATATCTCCATATTGCTGAGCCCACAAAATTGAACTATCAGCATGGAAAGACTACAATGATTAAAATATAAATAAAGAACCGGAAAAAAAACAAATTAAGTACCTCAAAAAGAACTCTTAATTCAGAATCTTCAACATTGCTATTAATATTTCTCACAAAAAGTGTTCTAGAAGGGTGTTCACCATAAGGGTGTTCACCAGTAATTGAGCTATTCAATTCCCCAAGCTGACCATTAGATAATCCCCCAGAGATGTCTGTATCATTTTGGCCCACATAATAACTCAAGCTATCATCTCCTTCAAGTTCCATACCTCCACCACTGCTAAACAGATCAAAATCTTCTATATTATCCCCACCATTAGGTTGAGCAATGTAGTCAAGGCCATCAATCACTCCAAAAAGCAAGTCGTCATCATCAGGAAGTAGGTTTCCAATGGTATGTGCCTCAATTTCTTCAAGGGATTTAAAAGGCTCCTCATCCTCATATTGGGAGGTCATAGCATCAACAGACTGACCAAATAGAACATCATTTGATGATAATCTCACTGCATTAGAAGTTAGAAATCAATCAATCAGAAGTATATTGTGAAATTGAATTCAGTGGCTTAGGAAAACCAACTAGCTACAGAAAATCAAACTGGTTTCAGGCACCAATGAAATCACATTTTCACAGTTCGAATATGAGAACTGAGCAGGCATTAATATGAAAAAAGAGAACTTACAATTTTTACTAAATATCTCAGACAGTGAACTTGAGAAGAGACCATTCTCATATTGAGACTCCATATCAACCTTATTGCTTTCCACAGAATAAGATGTTGGTTGCACAAGCATGTTTGACTTTGTTCCTAGATCATGGTCTATAAATCTCCAAGACGGTATGGACGGATTGGTTGTTCTTTCTGCTCCAACCACTTGTCGCTCTAGACTAAGCCTGGCTTTCTGCTCCAGTGGGGATGGTGTAATTGACTTGCTTCCTAGTGTTCTTAACTTTCCATCCGTTCCTACTCCTGAAGCAAGGCAACATTGATGCAAGAACAAAGTGAACATTCCACCTCAGAACATATATACGAATTAGACAATTGGATGTAAAAGGGAAAATAAATGAACAAATAAAATATAATTGGGATAACTTGTCTTTCTCTACAAACATCACTAGGCCCAATCAGTAGTTGTATTAAAGCTCAACATGGATTGGATTAAAGTAGACAAGAGATGCTAATCAAGAACTGATTTGGAGATTCCAATAAAATCTAAAAATTAAATTAAATTAAATTTAAAAAAAATAAACAATAATGCGATAATAACATAGTGTAATGGAAATAAAGGAGGAATATATAAAGTAACAAGAAAGGTAGAAAGCACCCACCACAAAGCAACAAGATCCCCCGGCGTACAAAATATAAATTATTGAGACCATATTGGGAATATGATATGGAAAGATCTTCACTAATCCGGTGTCAATTAAATAAATAATCCAACCTAAAGATTGCAACTATTATACAACAAAACCCCTTCAAAGAATCATCTACCACTAGCAAGAAAAATCCCTAAGGGTCATGTCAGTTGCGAAATCAAGATTGTCAACTAATTCGACCCATAGAAAGAGAAACCAAATTTCTTGGATGGTAACATCACACGGACAAAGCTAATTAATGAGCAGAATGCACCTTTTGGATGAGGACACATCATCCACACTCCCTAAAATCTCTCCAAGCCAAACAATAAAATAGATCAACTAAGCGTTGTCCGAGCGGAATTTTTTCTGTAACCAGACATGCCTTCTAATGAGCCTCATTTTCCCTTTTAGACCCCATTATCAGATCAACCACATTCAAAAATGATTATCTTTCCACTCAGAAAAAGGCTTCTTAAAGAGATAGCTACTATCCTTTTAACATAACAAAATAGTCCAAAGAAAAGCTTTCCCCAAGGAATGACATCGTGAGAACAACACATAATTACATATTGCGGACATTTTCCTCTGCAGCATAAGGTTCAATCTCAAATTGCATACTTCAAACTTGAACTCGTGCTACGAGCATTGCTGAGGTGCCGCAAATGATAATAAATTCTTGGATTATCTTTACTACATTTGGAATGCGAGAAACTCGAAATTCTTAGGTGCAAGTAGGATAGATGGGATTTTTGTGCATCGAGTAGCGTACTTTTATCCGGATTTGAGCTATAATATTATATTCGTTATGAAGACATTTATGGTATTATTTCACATGTAATCTAACATTGCTTTTCTGAAAGAGTGTAAGGTGACCAAATTCATATCATTAGGACAATCCATTGGTTAAGTTCTAAGAATTAATAGAATCTCCAACTATGTGAATCGTTGTAAAATTATTATGTAGAATTTAAAATTTGAAGAATTTATTTCGACAAACAGCTGTTGTATATGGGGAATTGTCAAAGAATCTCACTGGATCCTGATTGGTGCAAATGGTGTCCTCATGAGTTAGAGCCTATTAACAATGATCAATTCATATAGAAGTATATACTATTTAAAAAAGAAAGTTATTTATGCAAAGAGCATATTTATACAAGACTGGTCTATATATCAATCACTAACGAAAAATTCACATTCCTTAAGTTTTATCACGATCTTGTACAAATGCGTCCCTTTTATGATTGAATCAACGGAAGTCTCAAAACAAGTGTAATTAAAGACACTCACCATGATGATCATGCATGGTTTCAGGATTCCAAAATCCAACTTGCCTCTGCCACATAAATGATACAGAAAAACTGGATAATTAAGTAAACCAAAAATAGGAGCAAAAGGAGAGCTGAAATTGCAAAAATTTATAAATAGGATTTTCGATTCTGCACTGCCATTAAATATGAATTACTTAAAGCTAAAAGGGAATATAACCCCGAAAAATAGTAAATTCTGAGTGGGAATTCAAATGTGACTACTGAAAAAATACCTCAGCAGGAAAAGGGATTTCGTCGTAGAAGTATGAAGATGGAGACAAACTCCTTTGATCCATTATTTCAGATGGCATCCTGCAACTCAGAAACCATAAAGCCTAAGAAAGAGAAATTAAAAAATATCACTTCTTCAATGACCAATTAAGTTCCCTCCCCGTTGTTTGCTGTGCCCCTCTACGAATCAGTGATGCTCTGCATAACAGAAGGATAAAAAAAAATTCAGAATTATATCTACGCCGAAGTATCAAAATTAAACACTTGAGCAGAAGGCCCTAAAGATAACAAGGAAGAAATCCATAGAATTCGAATAATTTGTATTGGAAAGAAATCACAAAAGGAAAATGGTTAAAAGGAATGAAAATATTTCACCAAAAAAGATTGTGATCCTTCAAGCAAAAAAAATTCAAAAAGTAGGGTGAAATGAAGATCGAGAGGAAGAATATGGAGTAGCTACGGCCAAGTAATTTCTCGAATCCAATAACCAGAGATTGCCATAAATTTCAGAAATTCAAATAGAATATCCCTGGAAAAACTTAATTCCAGTAAAACATGTATTTTTATTTCTCTGTGTGAAACATCATATAAACAATTCCGATTCAAAACAGAAGATATCATTGAAAACCTCAATATCGACCAAAAACCTCACCTTTGAACAGCAAACACAAAGAATGAACCGATCAAAACAAGAAAAAAGCTAGAACACCGTGAACAACAATCAACAAAAGCTTCACCGTCATCATCGTGAAGACCTCAATCTTCCTCTCTCTCTCTATCTCGCTCTTTCCACAAAATTTTTGTCTATTTTGAAAGAGAGAGAGAGAAAGATCGAGCATCTAACAACCAAATTGAGAATTTGAGATTGAAAAATCGAATGGATTCCGGAAAATGACGAACCAATCAAACAGGAAAGCAAGCTAAAACATCGTAAACAACAATCAACAGAAAATCTCACCACCACCACCACCATCATCATCATGAAGATCTCCCGATCTTCCTCTCTCTTAAACTCTCGTTTTCTTCTCTCCAATTTAATCTATTTTGAGAGAGAAATCTCAAGCATTTAACAATCAGATTGAGAATTTGAGATAGAAAAATCGAATGGATTACGGCACAAGTCAAGGAAATTGAAGAAGAAATCTTGGCAGCTGTGCCGTGTAAGAATTTCCAAAGATTTGATTCCTTCCGCTGTTTCCCCACATTGCAAGTTAGCACCACCACATATATACAGAAAACAAGAGAAAAGATTGTATATTACTCAAGAAGAAAGAGATCTCTCATTTCCTCCATCTCTCGCTCGCATCGTCGCCGGACTTTCAGAGCTTCATATCGGAATCAATGGAGTTTCCGGCGACGAAAAGCGTTTTTCAGTGATTCCGATCTCTCTCTCGCTCTATGTGAGAAAGAGAGAGAGAGAGAGAGCGAGGGTTTGATTATCTTTGAAACAAAAAAAAAAAAAAAAGAAACGAAATAGGAGGAAGTTTGTTTGGAAAAACTGCGAGGATAGAAAGAATGAAGAAGCAGAGACAACTCTCTTACAACAAACGGAGAGAGAATCGGCAACGACGCTTGGTAACGTTAACCGTTTAACGGCGTTAGCATTTTATGCGGATAATGTTATAAAGTATAAACTGTTCCGTTCGGTTTTAGTTTCGATTTTGAGTTTACCATATTGCCCTTGGCATTGATCACTAATGACTAAACCATGAGACTTGTGATTGTGACTTGTGAGAGCGAACGGTTACCTTACCCTTCCTCGTTTTGGTAAATATATGAGTTTCCTCAGTGTTTTCAAATTTATGACATGCCCCTTGACGATGGTCTTTTCTAAGAGAATAATAAAATTACTTAAATACCCCTGCCTTCAACAACAACAACAAAAAAAAAAAATTTGTGGATTTTCCTCCTTGAAAATATTCATCTTCGGCTATTTGGGTATAATCTTTTACCACACTCATTAAATTAAAGATTATATTTACTTCAACCTTTTAAAAGTTATTTTTACCATCCTTTACAAGCTTAAGATTCTATGGAAACACGCAAGAATCATTGTTAGTCCGAGAAATACTAAAATAAAGATTCAATTTATAAAAGTTATTCATCTTCGACTAAATAGCTAAAATATTATACCATACTCATTAAATTAAAGAATATATTTACTTCAACCTTTTAAAAGTTATTTTTACCATCCTTATCAACCTTAATATTCTATGGAAACACGTAAAAATCATCAAAAGTCTAGCAAATACATTGATCGACAAAGCATTAGAAAAATCTGATGATTGTGTTGACTTGGGATCTTGAGAAAAAAGATGATGTTAGACGTAATTCATCATCGAACTCATGCAAAAAGTGATTAGACGAACTAGAACATCTTGTCAACGCATGGTCAGAATGTAGGGAAGATCGTGCACGAAACTTCACAGTGGGCATGTGTTAACATCTTTGAGAGTGATATGAGTAAGATACTAGCAAACAAAGGCAAAAGATACGCAACCTCGACTAAAATTATCCATGCGCTCTATTAAAAATGTTATTGACTTGATTGTTGAAATATTTTCACAGGGTTATTGGGAGTTGAGAAAAGAAATAAGCATCATCATCACAAAATTGAGAAGATCCCAATCACTAAAAGTTGTAATACGTTGTCTTCAACCTTTAAACCCCAATAATAATATAAGATCTTTGAAGTAGAAGATGATAGAATTTTTATTTTTTTAAAAAATCAACCTTTTTTTTATTATGAAGAATTAAGATGAGGGCGTGTAGATTATTTTATTAAAATGAGAGAGAGAAAGACTTGATTTAATTCTAGATACTCTCTAATTTTTTCAATGAATCCATTTAGTAAAAAATATTCTTAATGCCCTCTCACTTCTTTTCAATTGGTTAGATTGATGATTCAAATGGGAGTGATGTTGGGGTAACATTGGGATTTACTGAGATTCTCACATTTCTAATACGGAGATGCGTATATAATAGTAGGTACTTTTACTCGTATCTTAAGGAAATGCATCTATGGCTATCACATCAATGCAGTGAAAAACAAAGTCCCTTAGGATTTTCCTTCCGATGGTCAAATTTGAATAGCTCAAAATTCAAATCATTGAGATCAACCTTTAATCCTATCATTGAGATCGACATTTTAAAATCCTCGAGAATAATGATTATAAATTATCAATCTCAAGAATCAAATCATCAGGATCAACAGGTCAAATTGCTATTTGAATACTCAATATCCAAAATTTGAAAGAAAGAAAGATTTTACTAAGTGTGGGTGCATTTAGAAATAAGTCCCTAACCACAGGGACTATTGAATATTTTACCATTAAAAAGATAGCTACTATTTCCACACCAATTCCTATATAAATTGGTGTGGCAATAGCAACTCTCTAAAAAGAAAAGGTTTCATTAACTAATAACTCATTGAATCGTGAGTGATGATTTCTATTTGGAAATTCTTTCATCATCTCGGGCTTCGTGAACAATAGGCATTTGGTTGGATATTAATGTTTTAATGAAAGAAAGAAGAAAAAAAAAACAAAAAAGGTAAGAATTTAATACTGGCGATTGTCAATTCTCATCATACCTACACCAACATCGAGATACGTGCCGTATACGTAATGATTAGATTCATTAATAAAATATAAAGATGTATGAATTAATAAGATATAAAGATAAGCTTGTCTCCTAGAATTCAATACTCCACTACAAGACCTTTTTTTTATATTTAAATTAATAAAAGTGATGACAGCTAAACTTACAACTGTGCACATGGACGGAGTCGCTGTCCCAAATCATTTTAATCTTAAATAGCAGATCAGAGATCAGCCCAATCCTCTGATCAAAACAATTGACTTTAGACCACTTGATTGGTGATATTTCTTAGGTGGACCCATATCTTCGTTTCTACATGTGTTGTCTTGATATGTAGTAGGTTTCATATCTAAAGGGTTAGGCACACCTTTTTCACGTGCGTACAGAGGTTTTTCACTTTTTCTTTTTTCAAATTTGATATTTATTGGAATATTCCCATATTCTAATAGTATTATGTGATGTAATTTAGACATCCCGCCCCACACTCATCATACTCCAAAAAAATGACTTTAATGTCCTTATCTACAATTTTTTTGTTTTTATTTTGTTTATTTTTTTAAAACAATTTGTGGGGACCCTAATGTCCCACAACAGAACCCTAGATCATGTGGCTCGAGGTGAGTAGAATTATAAATATTTTTCTTGTGTATTTCAAGATAAACAATTTACGATTTTGTGATGGGGCGTTAAATTATCACGACTCTTTCAATCTATATTCTCCAATCTCTTACCAAAGAATATAATAAAGGAAATGGATTTTTGGGTAGAAAGAATAAAGGATTTTTAGGTAGATTGTAAAGGATGAGGGCATTTAAGTTATTCTTGTTAGTTTTTGTCAGGAGACCACAATCAAGGGTATGTCATCATTTAAAAAATATGGGTACATCCTATTTTAACTAAAACATCAAGGACTACACGTAAATTACAACAAAATTTAGAACTTTGAGCATTAATGGAGGAAATGTGCATTGGCTGTGATCTTAATTTGTTTCCGATAGAGACAAGTTAGGTACACCCAACCAGACCTCACCAAATGAAGAAGATTCGAATTGTCAATATTTGAACACCTTGATAATATCTTTGACATATTTGGATAATTTGTCAAAGATTTGGGATTTATTTAACAAATCTAGTTTTTCAATTTAATTCTTTTTAGAGCCACATCTTTTTAATGAAGTATCCAACTCATCTAAATAATAGTAATAAATTAAGAGTTGTTCTGGAGTGACCTTAACGGGTACACCTTGAAGTGGTGGCGCATGTATGTTCGTAGATGCATTTTACTCGTATCTTGGAGAAAATGCATGTCCTCCATGTGTCCCTCACTGAAGTCACTCCAACATTAATCATAAATTAATTATATTAAAAAAATTTAATAACATATTAAACACAAAACCTTCAAGAAAGAGAGACCCCTTTCCCCATCACCCTATCTTGCATCATATAATTATCAAATTTTAGTATTGTCAGAGAGTCATGCTGGAGTGACCTAGAGATTGTACCTCATATTGCACATCATGATGTGAAAGTTTATAGGAATTATAAATGCCTTTGACTCGTATCTCAATGAAAAGCATATATGTTTCCTACTCACTTTCATGTCAGGACATGCAATTTGAAGTACAATCTTGAGGTCACTTCAACATTATTCATTGGCAAATGTATTGTAATATAACTCTAAAATTTTGACTAGTGTCAATTAGGGCAAGTAACATGTTGTACTTAATGTTTTTTTTGCTCAATTGAAATAATTATAATTTAGATTTGAAATCTTTAAAATATATTAATATAAATAGTAATTGAGTTGAATCAATTTGATGGATATAGGAATTAGAGTCAAATTTTCAGGTCTTAAATTATTGACTAATGATAAAATGACTCGAGTATTTGTACTCGACTCCCGTGGCAAGTGCACAGAACCGTAGACTTTTTACTTGTGTATCTCAAAGAAAAAGATCAATGGTTCTGTACACTCGCCATACCAACCGAATATTGTTTTTCGAGTCAGGAAATCATGACTTTAAATTATTTGTAGAAAGCATGAAAATTGGATGCTTAAGGGATATTTGAAAAACATTTCTACCCTTCTTAATTATTATTGATACTAAAGAAAATGAGCATATTATGGCTAGAAAGTAATAAAATTTGATAGATTTGTGACATTGGATAGTTAGATCTCATAATATATACAATGAAAAACAATCAAGAAATACAAGATTTACAAAATTCAGCTAAACCCACTTCTACCTATGAGAGATAAAAAAGTTTTACTATGATTAATGATGGAGTGAATTCAGTGGGGGGACATATGGGGGATATCTTAACGTGGTGACGCGTGCATGCCCGTAGATGCATTTTCTCTGAGATATGAATAAAATGCATCTACGGACATACGTGCTCCACCACGTCAAGGTGTCCCCCGCTTAGGTCAGTTCTACATGACTCTTTTACTATTATTAATGATGATTACAAGCCTAATTACTTTTATAAGTTTTTCAATTTCTATACCAACTCTCTCGAAACTTGAATATACCATATTTTTCCTTGCATCAAATATTTGTATTAGAATCTCATTACTTCAGAGTTTTTTTACCATATTGCCAATCCGATACCAAAACCCTTCAAATTTCATGGAAAAACTCAAATAAAAAATAAAAAAAATTATTTGAGACTTGAACGAAGGTTCTGAAAATGGATGGCTACCGAACTTCCACCTATCTTCCAAAATTAAAATTAAATTCAACTATGAAAATTAACTCTTTTTCGAAAGTTCATAGAATTTTGTCCTCTACAATTCTGAAACATCAGATAATGATTTTGGATGCCACAACTTAAGGCCAAGGACCCTTAGTAAGGGTGAAATTCTTACTAACTTAGTAAGGTTAGTCAAACTCTTTTTGAAATCTTAAACTCATGACCAAATAAGATTTTTATTCAGGTTAACATTAATAATAGTAAAGATAAAGTGTACCATAGCTCTATAAATTGGAAAACATCCATCATATCAAAGCCCTATTAGTCATTCTTTTGCACTTGTATGTGGTTCACACAAAAAAATCTTTAATCATAAAGTTGGCATTTTCTTTTGTTAAGAAAAGGTCAAATTAACATGCAGCGTACATCAATAATGAGAGTACATGGACAGCTCAGGAGAAAAGATATGACATAAAATGCCTAAAACCAACTACAATACATGTTAGTCTTTGATTGATTTTCAGTTGTACATACAACCACCCTAAAGGTTTAAGGGTAAATTACTATTTCATGATCAATTTTTGATGAATTTGCAATTCAGGCTCACTGTTCATTTTAATTATCAAAACATGAACATGCAATGAATTTGGAGGTTTTAAAGTGATAATTTTGTAGGTTAAAAAGAGAAATTGTCACTTTTGTTTCGGTAAATAAAACAAACAGTGGGCTGGAATAGTAAATTTGTCGAAAGTTGATCACATTTTCATAAATATCTCAAGGTTTAAAGCCAAATTTTAGTACGCATTCTAAATATTCTTATTTATTTTGTAACGGATACAAATCATTGATTAAGCTGAATTTTGGTGTGTAAAAGCAACTCTAACGCAATACCCATCCCCTTCCAACTATTATTTTGGGCAATGGAGTCAAAAAATAGTGTCTCCAACGCAATACCCATCCCTCAACATTTTTTGGGTTTTGAAATTTTTGTTATCCATCTTTTTTAGAGGGAAAATTTTAGGAAGTAGTGTTGAAAATACGTCAATTTCAGAAAGTTTTGAATTTAAATTGATTTAAAAAAATTATTAAACAATTTATGGGTAGCACGATTGGAGTGCATACCCATAATCGCTACCCATAACCACTAAAATGGGTATGGGTTTATGTAGCACAGCTGGAGTTGCTCTAACTTCAATAAAAACGACTAGAAAATGTATGGGGTCCTAATCCTAAAGATTGTGCTAAGTTATCCATAACCCAATTGGTTTGACACATTGCAAAGCAGCTTTGACGTCGTGCGCTCAAGACCAACTTATCCATAAATAAATAAAAAAGAGGTATGGAGTCATTTATATTTGTTCAATGTTTTCCTTTTTCCTCCATATATATATGAAGACAATCGTGAGGTTGAATCCCTCCCCATTAAGCTTCAACCTAAAAATTGATGATCAAATTGAAGACAATCGTGAGGTAGAATTTGTCAAATTGGTTGGACTAACTTTGATTTATTAAAAAAATATATATACTTTTCTCCTAAGTTATTATTAAATCAAATCTATGGTTCACTAATTAAATCAAATCTTAGAGTCGAAGATGAGAGGAAAAATATTAAATCAAGAGATTGAGGATCCTAGTTTTGAGGATAAAAATTCAGAGCTTTAGAGGTTGAAGCTTAAGGCGTTTTGATTAGTCTTGTACATTGGAATGAGGTCAAAGTCGAGGGCTATGTCCTCAATTTGAAAACACAAGGGCATTTCAAATATTCACAAAAAATGGAGGGCTACGTCTCATCAACCAAGATGTTGTTTTAATGGAGGGCTAAACTTTATCGGACAGATTACAGAGCCTTAACAATTTGGGCAATTTATCACGGAAGTCGATAATCTTGTCGTGTAGTGAATAATGTTCTTTATCTAAAAATTGCGTAAATTTTGTGTAAAATAATAATAATAATAATTAATAATTTATCAGACAGACAACCATACTTGGATCAGCTACTGTGCGCCACCAGAATTGGCCCAACAATAAGAAAGAAAAATAAATAAAGAGTTACGATAATATGACACCTCATCACACACACACGTCGTACAATTGTAGATCATTTGTCTCAAGATATATAAAAAAAGAATTTATAATTATGCATATTGTGGAGGTAAAATCTAGCTCCATCTCGAGATCTTTCCTGATTTAATTCTTCCTATTTTTCGATGTTTGCAGGAGAGTTTGCAATAAAATCACTTCGACGTCTAAATTAGAATTTTCAATGCCAATCCCACAATATATTCTCAGAGAGGATTTTCATATTTTTTGATGTGTTACTCCCTTATTTTTATAGAATTTTATGTCCTCAGATCTTCCTGAATTTCCTCTGTAATTCTTGTCGAAGTGGTTGCATCTGTTTAGCGATTCGTCTTGATTTTTATAGGAGTAATTACACCTAATCTCTTAATTGTGAGAGCAGTTACACCCAACGTCTCAGATTTTATGAGATTTACTCCAACCTCCGCATTATGTAACTTCGAAGATCGATTTTAATGTTGGTCGGATGATAAGTTGGCTCATCATACAATTTGGTTCTTCGATTACGATTCCTCGAGATTATCCCGTGTTACTTATCCAAGAAATACCCTCCACACGTATTTCGAGACAAATGATTTGTGATTTTCTGATGAGGAAATGTGTCAAACGGACATTAAAAAATCATTACACATAAATAAATAAAAAATCGTTATAATTTGACGATTTCCTCTGACATACACCCCCATCTCAGAATCGTAGATCATTTGCCTTGAGATGTACAAAATCATAAATCTTTTTTTTTATGTATCCCGATGCAAATGATCTACAACTTTGTGACGGGGCATATGTCATAAAGTCATTATTCTAAATTAATTAATGTATCATTGTGTATCCCGATGCAAATGATCTACAACTTTGTGACGGGGCATTTGTCAAAAAGTCATTATTCTAAATTAATTAATGTATCACTTTAGATCGTTATCCTCTTAATTTATTTAATACTAAAATGTCTTAAAACTATTGAAAATTTTGGTTGTCCACTTTAACAATAAAATAACAAATGTGAATCCAAAAAAGAAAAAAACAATAAGTTTGTTAGGTGTGTCTAGGATTGCCACGTGGCAAATATCTAACTCAAGTTAGAGAGAGAGAGGTAGAACTCTTCGTATGACAGTTGCGTACACGACAAAAGAAAGAGCATCGACAGCGATAGAACGATTGCGGTGCGAGTTTCTGGAAAATAAAATAAAATAAACGACCGACACGTGAAGACGTCATTATATTAGAATCCAATTTGAAAAAAAGAAATCTTATATCAACACATCAACTTTTACTCTGACACACCAATCTTTATGTGGAATAATTTGAAAAGATTGATTTGGTGCAAATAAACTTTGGTGTGATCATAGAATGTCCCTAAAACAGAGTTCATTAATATAGAAAGAAATTTGTTTTTCTTAATAATATTAACATTTTAATATTATTTTTCTAAAAATGTATTGTGGTACGATTGATGGAATTTAATCATCTTATGGTATTTTCTTGATAGAGTTATAAATAAACTAAAAATTAATTTGATTAATCAACAATCATATATATAAAAAAAAGTTGTGCTAGAGTGACCTCAAGATTGTATCTCATATCGTACATCCTTACGTGAAATTGAGTAAGAATTAGGACTGTCAATGGATGTTTATTGGTTTCGAATCTGAATCCAAAAATTTTATTTGATATTCAATTCGAATCCGACGAATATTCTAAAACTTTATCCGAATTAAAATCCAATTATCTTATCAGATATTAGTTAATATCCGATTAGAATTCGAACAATTTGTATATTAAAAAAATAATAATAATTTTGCTTTATCTAACTAATTTTTCATTATTTAAAAAAACTTATTATATATTATATTATTTATATAATAAATAAATAAAATAATGTGTATTATATTATATTATTTCGAATCGGATTCGAAATGTTAATATCTGAATCATGTTAATATCTGAATCTGTATCCAATAAGGATTTGAATATATAAAACTATCCAAATTCGAATCCGATATCCAAAAATTTTGGATAATATCCGATTTTTTTGAATTTGAATTCGAAGTTTTGAATATCCATTGACACCCCTAATAAGAATTATTCTTTTAAAAAATGATCAAAATAAGTGGCAATGAATCGTTATTAAAAATTGTCCAATCTAATAACTTTAGGTTACCCATATATTTGAGTGTCCCATAAGAACTTTTAAGGGCAAGGATATCGAATGGTTTAAATAAATAAAATAAAATAAATTCAAGTCCCCAATGAGGTGTTGGTTCGTAAGTAATCTTATCAGTCAAGAATTATTTGATTTAATGTAATTAATCAAATAAATTTGCTTAAATTTCTTTGAGATCATTCTTAAATTATAAGAGTTTTGGAAGAATCTCAAAATCTTGTAAGCTTGGTTTCAAAACACATTGAAAGTCGAGATAAGTTGGGTGAGTCATTCCAACCTCAGAGATATCCAAGTGAAATCTATGAATAATCTCCATCATGATTATTTTTTCTAAAATATAATTACAAACTTAGATATATGATCAATTTTTAAGATATAAAAGCTAATGATCGATTTCATTTTTTTCGACAAAACAGGTAACAATTTTTGTAATTTTCTTTAAAGTCATGATTTTTAACTCCGAAAATTTTCACTCGATTTGCACGCAGTTGACATGGTAAGGGCACAAAACCATAGATCACTATATTCAGGAAAAACGAGGAAAACGATAAATGGTTATGTGCCCTTGCCACAACAACCAAGTGAAAATTTTCAAGTAAGAAAATCATTAGCGTTTTCTTTATTATAAGAGTCATGATTTTCAAACTCAATTTTTTTCACCCAGCTAATGTGTCAAGGGCACAGAACCATAGATCATTTTCTTCGAGATACACAAGGAAAAAATATCTATGGTTCTGTACCCTTACCACATCAATTGGAAAAAAGAAAAAAAACGAGTCTGGAAATCATTAGCCCTTATTATAGAGAGCTGCTATTGCCACACTAACTTTTACTAATACCATGCCAATTCCTAGGTAAATCATCAAAGAATTGCACACATATGGTGTGGTGTTAGTAAAGGTTGGTGTGGCAATAGTAACTCTCTTATTATAAACTTTCACGTAAAACCTATGCTTAGACATCACATGGGTTTCACGCTTAAATTCCGGTTTAAGGGACAATTGTTGGGAAGGCAACACAACTGACACACCAATTACAACGGTTCAAGTAAACTTAAAAAAAAAAAACTAAGGAACATGGGATGTGATCATAAGTTATTCCTAGTAAATCTATTTATTATTATATGATGAGATGAGATTCAGATTCCTTCATATTTACTTTTTCACTCACGTGTCCCAAACCCAAACCCAAATCTAAATAATTTAAAGGTTAATATTTTAATTACCTAACACTTGTTAATGACCAATTTCACCTTTTAGGTCATCTCATCTCCAATCATGTATTATGAATGTGTTTTATAATTGTTGACTCCATAGGTCAAAGCCTATATGTTTTTTTTTAATTTTTGTTTCGATTACCAAATGATGGATCATTGAGAAGGATTTTTAATGAGTCTAGATATACTAACAACCTATTTATATTTCAGCATGTGAGGTTCATATAAAATAATATTTTTAATCATCTAATCATATATTAGAATCTAATATTATTGGTTATATGCAGGTATCAACTAGTTTAGTTGGTAAAGTTTTTGGATAATAATACAAAGGACCTGGGTTCAAATCTTGTTAGTATCGAAGGGTATTTTTGTAATTAAATGGATTTTTGAAGATTACGTAATAAATAAGATATATTTGTAATTTTCAAAATTAACCAACGTTGTTTTAAGGATGTGGGATTGCAATTTTCTTGATTTTTTATCGAAATAATCTTAATTATATTAAGTTTATATGTTAATGTGGGAGCATTTTTGGGATTCAAATTTTGGAGTTGAACCACTTTTACTGCTCCTTCTCTTGTTATAATAGTTAAAATATTTCTATTTATACACCAAAGGTTACTTATAACACATAATTAATTAAGTTATATATTATAGATTAATTGCAACTAAAGAGACAGAGAAACATAAGTCACACTATGTGAAAACTGAAAATTTTGACAAAAAAATTCAACTGGCCAAAGGCCGCATATTTTAGAAAATGAATTTTGACGCCTTATGGCCATTGAAATTTTTTATGATCCTCAATTCGATAGCTTAAAGCCATCAAATTTATTTCCTCTTCCATTAATTTAACAGTTTTGGTTTATCGAAAAAAAAAAATTGACAATGAAAAATTTGACACTTTGATCCATCAAATTTTATGAAATTTGACGGTCTTGGACTGTCAAATATAGTTTTTTTTTTTTTTTTTTTTTACGTTGTATCATCTTCTAAAATTTCTTAGAAAAATTTAACATGAGAAATCCTTTAGAGAGAGCGAGAGAATTAGTGGGAGGAAGAAAAGTTGAATGATTAATTTGATTTCAAAAATCTTATAATTCAAAAAAAACTTTTTTATTTTTTTATTTTTAGCAAAAGTAGATCCTATAAAAAAAAAATCTCAAATTTCAACAACCCTCCATTAATTGTACTTCCAGAAGTCCATTTCTTTGATGACACACGCGCACACACACCCTCTCTTTATGTACCTTTAAAGAGAATATTTGGAGGTGAAGAAATGATTTTTCTTTTTAAAGAAAACATTTGAAAGAGAAAAATGAAAGACTCAATGATCTTTTTAGTACAAAACTAAAAAATGGGGTACCATAATAAATAAATAAAAACAAAGAATGATTATATACATCCCAACAAATTACTTAAGCTGTAAAGTTTGATGTGTTATTAGAAAAACACCGGTGTACCAAGATAAGTTTTTATTATTATTATTATTATATAAATTATCTTAAATTAGTGGTTGAAGTGGACAATCAAGATTTCTCAAATTCAAGTCAAATTTTAAAGAAATATGTCTAAATAAATCAAATTTTTGTGAGATTGATCTTCAAGGGTAGAATTATTTGTTATTGTACCTTTGGACTGTTTAAAATATTATATATATCCACATGGATCCACATGCAAACGTACTGATTTCTAAAAGCTGAACATCAGCGGTGTACTTAGTAAATGAAGCATTACCACCAATAGTTAGCTCTCCACTTTGACATTTGGTATATACAAGTGTCTCACCCATTACATTGGTCAGCTTTCTCTGAGAGGCCCTACTTCACAAAAGTACATATATAGAGAGAGAGAGAGAGAGAGAGAGAGAGTACTGCCACACCAAATATTACTAATGCCATACCAATTCCTATCATGATTTCAAAACTCGTTTGAGTCATATATGTATTGCCCCATAATAAGACGGATGGAGGACAAGTCAATGTATCAGACGAGATTTAAAACTCATGTTCATTTTTCTCATTGTTGAACAAGACATTTAAAACGTATCGAAAAACTCATCTGAAATGATTCAATCTCATTTATAGCCAAGACGTCAAAACGAGTTTTAAAACCATTATTCCTATATAAATCACCAAAGAATTGCATATAGTTGGTAACTGAAAATCAGAAATATAATAATAAATAGAAAATAACTTCCCGAAGTTAATCGTGAGAAATGGATATAAATATAATTTATAATTTAAGCAGTCGATAAGCGTCGGGTAGCTTGATCACGAGCGAAAGGAAACAGGGAGTCAGTGGGTGGTCAGATTCTAATTGAAATTGATATGTAAAATCTGAATAAAGATTGATCAACATGTCCTTGCTTCGAATATTAGATAAGAAGAGATTCCGACGTCTAAGATTGGGTGCCTTGCCTGATCAGTTGATAGGGGAGTAAGAAGAAACAAAACTAGTTAGACCAGAATTTATCGAAAGACTAGTTTCCATCCATAAGCATTCACTGATACCTCGAGAGTCTATAAGGACTTGAGTTCATAAAAACAAAGAGGATCAATGTAATATGAGTTGAGTTCTAAGGAACGAAGGGTCAATGTAATTGAGTTTTGACTTACTATGCCCGAGGGAGACTTTATAAACTTTATTTTTTCGATGGACCTTTCCATCGGAATTAGCCTTCTGATTGGGATCAAAACCTCATGGTTTGGGGGGTCTCACTCAAGAAAATTATGAAGAAAGATTGACTGGTCTTGCCTTTGATTCCTTGAAGGAACAAGTGGCATTTTAGGAGGAAAAATAAGAGTACAACAAATGATTTTGCAACATGAGAGAATCACTTATGATGAGATTAAAAGGTTAAAAGATGTGTGTGATAAGGAGAGATCAAAGGAGCTTATTGAATATTGATCATTGGCAGAATCAAATAATACCACAGTTACACTTAAAGTATAAATTGCACTTTTTTCAGAATATAAAAAGAAAGAAAAAGTGATAAAGAGGAGAGAGAGAGTCTATTTTAAGAACAAAACTACTTGCTATACAACTTGAGAGGGTTGTAAATAATCCAGACCCAACCTCTAATAAATGGTCTAGGTTAGAAAATTGCACCAAACCCAATTATTAGTGGTTGGATCTAGTCTGGATTGAGCTAATAAATTGCACAATGTGGACTTATGAAAGGGATATTTACGAAAAAGTGATCAGTTTTTGGCAAATTTACGATTCTAGCTCATTGTTCATTTTAATTATCAAAATGTGAATGCCAACGAATTGGAAATAGTTTCGTAGGTTTAAAGTGAGAATTGGAAATAGTCACTTTAAAACCGTCAAATTTATTACTGATCTTAATTTTTTTTAATGAAAACGTGATCATTCATGTTTTGGTAATTAAAAAGAACAGTTAGCCCGAATCGTAAATAACTCATTTTCAACTCACGAAATGATAATTCACCCTTTATGAAAATGGTAAAAAGGATGATTGGGTAGCAATGAACATGAGCACATCAAATCTTTTTTTCTTTTTTTAATTTATGGGTAACCTATAATCAATTTTTATGACAAGAGATTAACAACTAATATTAGATGAAAAGTTAGATTTTTTTTTTTTTTTAGTAGATGTGATGAGGAATTGAGTGGTAGGTAATGAAAAGAATATGAAGGTGGTGGATCAATTAGCACCTAAAAAGGACTAATACAGCTCGGCAACAACAAATATCTGCTTCTCTAACCCTTTTTTTTCCTAACATGAGATTTAAATTATCTTTTAGATTAAAGGTCAGATTTCAGAGAGAGAGAGAGAGGATATTGTAGGGAAAGTGAAGTCCAAGCAAGTGGGGTAGAGGATGTGAACAAACTACAAAGACAAGAGAAGAGCATTTTTATAATATTGGAACAGCTGAAAAGCTCATGTTCATTATAATGCACCACACAAAAAGGCAAAAAGGAAAGAAAGAGAGAGAGAGAGAGAGTCCAACAACTGGAAAAGGTTGGGAAATGGGAACTCTTATGCTCTTCCTTCCCCTTCGCAACAAAATCCAAACAAAAGAGATTCAATGCCATCATCTCCAACCAACCTTATCTTCTCTCTCTCTCTCTCTCTCTCTCTCTCTCTCTCTCTCTCAATATCTATATAAAAAAATGAGAGTTGCTATTACCACACCAATATTTGCTAACACCACTCCAATTATGTGCAATTCTTTTTTCATCGATGGGAATTTCGATACCGAGAATATGAGCATTAATTCCTTGAGGGCCACCCGTGAGAGCATACCCTCACTTTACCTACATGTGATGTGGTGGTGTTGCATGTGCCTTAAGACTAGTCCTTGGATAAGATCATGGTTTATGTACTGGGCAAAATCTAGTTAAAAGCCTAGTATGCAGCCTACAGGGATACCCGGTTAACTAAAAACAAATCTTCGGTGATTTACCTAGCATTATCAAAAGTTGGTGTGGCAATAGCAATTCATTAAAAAAAAAAATGGATCTAATTTTTTATGTTATAATAACAGACAAGAGTAGATAAGCAAACGGAGTCAGTAGGAAACTTCCCATACTGTTGTAGTTATGGCAGTTGGATTCAATCATTTTCCATCAGTCATGTCAAGCCATTCGATTTGATCCATTTCTTTTGGTGGTAGTTTAATCAGAGCATATTAGATATCATCAATCAATCCAATTTTTTTATTAGGTAAGATCAACATGAGGTGGGCGTAAGATTTCAAACCTTACTAAGGGTCCTTGAACTCACCTTGTAGCATTCAAAAACGACAAAATCCTATCAACTTAAAATAAATAATGTTATTTTTCACCTTTAAATTTGAAATTTGAGAGATCAATAGCCATTCATTTTCAAAACCTTACCAAGGAAATCTTACTAAGGAAAGTGTTTCTTCAATCATAAACCAAAAGATAGTATGGCAAATTTAGGATTATTAAAATGTTATAAAGTTATTTTTACCATAGTAACAAAGTTTGGATTAGATAAACATTCAATGGGGCTTCAATTTGGTTAATTCTAATAAAAACGATTGGGAAAACTTCTGGGGTTATACAAATGATATCTTTTGGTCTCTTACCAAAAAAAAATTCATATCTCGTTCTTGATATTTGAATGTTGAAAATAAAATATTGAGGGTGAAGACTAGAACTGTTAATCCTATTGTACAATTCATCAATAAATCAACAACTAATTTATTAATTCAACTATTTAATCGGATAATTTTATGAATTTTTGAAAAAATTCGGAGAATTTTGTGACTATATTTTAAGTCAGCATATAGAAATCATCAATCAGTCCAATTTGTAGCATGTAGGTTCACCAAGAGGTGGGCCCAAACAGTCATCCCAAGTAGGCCCAAAGATCGTATGGCATCTGAGATTATTAAAATTTTATGATGTTTTATTCCTTGTGGAACTCTGAACCATGGTTTTAAATCTCGTCCAAGATAACTCATCCTAGTTGTAAGTCATCTCAAAGACATGGTTTGTTCTAATCTAAGGCATTTCTTTAAATCTCTTCCGAGACGACTCAAATAAATCGGATGACCAGTCCGAGACAATTCAGTCTCATGCATGGACAAGGCAAGACCTCAAAACGAGTTTTAAAACCATGCTCTGAACTCCCTCTTAAAGGTGGACCACTTTAGTCCTGTTTGAGTTTTGCTGTGGGCTTCTGCTTCCAATAATGTGTGTTCGAAGCAAAAGTAGTAAAATGTGATTGCAAATTTATCGTTAAAATTGATTCTTTGGACATATTGATAATTAAATTAGATATATTATTCTTTTTAATTATATTTTAATATCTTAATTGCATTTATGGAGAGTATTTAGTTATTAAACAAATAAATAAACTTCTGGCCATTTTCAACTTCTTGCCCAAGAACAAGAATATATCTAGTTGTCCATCTCATTCCATTAATAATGACTTGTCGGTTGAAACATGAATGTGCCTTTGAATGAACAATGTCAAGAGATGCCATTTTAATCTATCATTAATAGAAAAGTTGATCATAAACACAGAGACGAAGATACTTGGCACGAATACAAGTGAGGCCCACAGGTCAATACCTTGTCTAAACAACTACAATGGTTAGATCAAACTGACTGGGTCTAAATATGAATCAATCAATTTGTATAGAATGTGAAGCTTTTGTTGTTCTTTTACGTCTAAATATGGAATTACATTTAATCTATTTGCAGTGTACATAAATTGAACCAATTTGAGGAGAACCGTTGTCTAGACCCTAAATTAGAAAATGTAACGTAAATCTGATTAGACTTTTTTACATTTATACCTATTGGCTCTGGAAGTTTCACGAGTCCTGCCCAAATCAGATGTGTTTGAATCATCCCCTGATGAAAGAACGAGAAAACAGAACCCAACCATTATGAGAACAAGTGTAATCAACTATAAGGTGCACTTGCCATCTTATTAATTAATGGGTCAGGATCCAGTGACTCATGAAGAATGACTAATGGAAAAAAACACATGATCCCAACCGTTTAACTACAAAATCCAAGGGTTGAGATTTATCGTACCTCCGAGATGTGTGTAATGGAGATACATATAAATCTTGGCCGTTAAATTTTGTGTTTACACGGTCAGGATCATTTGTTTTCTCAAGAGTCAACAGATCCCAACCCTTAATTAATAAACTTGATATGTGCATAAGAAAAAGAAAGATATCACAATCTTTATATGTACCTTATACCTATTTTGTGTATTGGGGTAAATATCAGTCGATATGAAGTACACTGGATGTAGCTTTGTCTTCCTTCTTTGAAGCTTTCTTCCGCTTCCTCTCACTTTGAGGTTCTTTCCCCTTAAGTTCATTGCAGAAGGACCTCAATGATGTAGCCAGATGGTCGTTCCTATGTGCTGAGACCATATTGAAGAAAACTTATGCTACCACTAAGTTTGAAAGAGAACACAATTTGAGGAATAATAGTTGGGGCTTTTGCTTCTAGAACAATATACAAGATGAAAAGTAGAGCACGAACAAGGATGACAAAAGTTGTTTCCCCAATGCAATAGACATGGCATACATGAAAGGGGGTCAATGCTAGGATTGCCGTTCAGTGAATCCAACTTTGAGGATCCACCAAGTTAAAATTGATCCACTTGGATCCATCAACTTTGAATCCAACTTTTGGGCAGTTTGAGACAAGAATATGGGCAGTCCAAACCAAATCACTGCACAAAATTCTCCATATTTTTTTTTTCAAAAATTCGCAAACAAAGGACCAGCGGATTTCAAAAATTTGCAAACAAAGAACCAGCGGATTAATCGTCGTGTAGGTTAAATTTTTTTTACTACCCTTCAACCTTGACATTTTATCTTCTTCAACCTTCAAAACTAAAGAACAACATAGGGGTTTAGGGAGTTTGAAGATGATGGGTAAGAAGAAGATGATTTGTATAATCCCCACAATTTTCCCTATTTTCTTTCGAAACTTTGCTGGAATTATAAGAATTAACTGACCCACCGCCCAATAATTGCCGAATCCGAACTTGGTTACCATGGTCCAAAGAACTATATGCATTTAATTTACTAGGATCATTCAATCAATATAATATTTTGCATATGTGATCATCCAACTGGGACCCATCATGCAAGCCACTTGTCTGGCCTGAACAAGTGACAATGCCTTCTTCCCATCCTCCCACTTTGACTTAGCATTACTTCTATAATTATGGTAATTAATCAACTATAATTGGCAACTAATGGACGTATTTATTCTAGTTAAAGAAACATCACAATCTTAAAACTAAATAAAACAACTAAAATCGGATCGATGATCAGGGTGTGACAAATAATTAGCCAACAAGGGAAATACATTCAACAACAAAGGATTTTTGTGAAACATCATTGTAAATTCAAATGGCTTATACACTTACCAGAAAGTATAACATCCTCCATGTTTACTGACTTGCGACCTGCATGCTGTGCAAATAGCTCAAGGTCCTTTGCCAACTGTTCTGCTTTTCCTCATAGTAACCATTTTATTAGTTAAGCTCGCTATGCACAACAACAAACAAGAAAACTAGGACACATGAAAACAGGACCCCACCATATGATTCTTACAAATACTAATTAAAAAAATTATACTAGTGTAGGGCACTACCAAGCAGTACCAAAAACAAAAGAGTAGGCTGGTTTTTAGAGGTTGGAAGGAACTAAATGTTAGAATTCAGTTACAAAGGAAGTTGATCCATCGTCATATAGGCCTTTTCCCATACATTGAGGAGAGCAACATGATCCAAAATTTTAGTTTTTTGACTTCATGACAATCCGCTCTATAAAGCGTAGTTGGTCCTATTGTTATCAAGTAAAATTTTAGTTTTATTTTGATTGGTACAAATTGGTCACATAATACTCCAAAAACATATCTCCACTCATCCCCATGAATGTATATAATAAAGTTGCACTACATCACTACATATATTTTTTCCTAGTCTTGCATTAAAACCCTTGGTTTTTAAGTCTTAGTTTTGTGTTTACTAGCATGACCAACACTACATCATCTGCAAATAACACATTATCAAGGACATCTCCTTGAATATAGGCAGTTAATCCAGCCAAAATTAATCCATAAAAAGATACCGATTTAGGGTCCATTGTAATTATAAACTCCTTATTTCACCACCGACTTTTTATAAAAATAAAAAATAAATATAGGTACAAGCTGGACATGAACCCACGACCTCAAAGTTGCATTGCAATAATATCACCAACCATTCTCAAACCAGCTACCACTTTAGTATACATGTTCTTGTAAAGTCATCATGAAGATCTTTGATTCTATGCATGCTGCCCAAAAAGGGGTTCCTTGTGATATTTGAATACTACAAGAAGGATTTTTGAAGGTATTGAACCAGCCACAAATGGAACCCTTTACCCGTAAAAATGGATTCTTTGAGCGGATTGAACCAATAATTGAAGGAATTTAGTGAGAGGCTTGTAAGTCCAAAAAAAAAAAAAAAACAACAACACAAAAAGACTAACCCATCATATTAAGCCAAATTTGTTATCAAATATCTTCGATGTGGTCATAACTTTTTCTCCATCGCTCACATTGCAATGAAGAGTTTCTAAACTTGACATGAAACAATAACTCAATAAAGTCGATAATCCTGAAAAAGACATCTGACTCTTAATCTACGGATAAAAAATCAATAGTGATTCAAAGACCATAACAGGTGCTATACTTGAAGATTCTTTGAACCCAACATCACTCAAGTCCCAGTTTGTAAGCTTAACAGAAGACATTGACGTTGTAGTTTGTAGGTTAAACTTCTTATTTGATCATGTTGTTTGGGTTCGTTCTGGTATTCGGATTAATGTTCAATAAACCTAACTGATTCTGGCTCCCATATTTCTGAAAAATTCAAATTTTACTTAAAAAAACCTGATTTTCTTCAAATTGGGTATTGGGTTTTGGCGAATGAGAAATTTGATTCCGAAACAGACGCTAATTAGGTTCGTTAGAAACAGTTGAAAAGTAGAATTAAAAGGGCGGATTTTAACCTGTAAATTTGAAAGCTAGATCTGCAATACAAGCCATGACTGGTTGAGAGATCTCCATTTTGTTTCTCTTCGCTGCCCAATTAAACAAAAAAAAAAATTGAAAAATATTTAGAAAAAAAAAATCAGATAAAGTGCGGGAGACGAATCGAACCTTCGGATTCAGCGATTGAGATGGCGGAAAGGCGGAATCGATCCCTTAAAAGCTCTGTCTCTGCGTCGTCTCCATCTTCTCTCTCAAAATCGCTTTCGTCTCCTCTTCCATCCATTAATTTGTGTTTCTTCTTATTTTCACTCAGTCCGCCCAGCCCTCTCATGACTCATCACTCTTCTTTGGCGCTAAAAAATTTAGGTTGATTTAAACGTACCCCTCTGAATTTTTGTGAATATTTGAGAGACCCTTGTATTTTGGAACTGATAACATACCCCTTGAATGACCTCTCTCTTTTCTGAGAGACTAATAAAAATGATTTAAATGCACTCGATCATAATAACAAAATTCAGATTCAGTTAATTCGGATAAATTTGAGAAAAATTCGTAATAAATTCCACAAATTTTCGAAGATTATAGAAAATATTTTATTGGATTTCTTATCAAAACCTATCATCTATAACCTCTTTCTAAATCCTTTCTTCTTAGTGTTTGAATGTTAAAAAATTGAAATTTTGGGGGAGAAGGGTAAAAATGTTATCATATTTCATGATTAATTGAGAGATCGTTAATTAATTCGTCAATTTGTCAAATTAAAAGTAAATTTTACTCAAGAAGTTGAAGATAATTGATTTTGAAGAGAAAAAATAGTCTTCTTCTTAAAGTTGAAGGAGAGGGCATTTACATCATTTTCATTAGTCTATAAAAAAGGATGTAGGTCCAGGAGGCATGTAATCAATTTGAAAACACAAGGGCCATCTCCTATATTGAGCAAAATGTGTGTGTGCGCGCACGTACGTGTGGGTGGGTGGGGTTGGGGTGGGCGCGCGGGGAGGGTTTGATTAATTTTATAACTGTTATAATAAAAAAAAATTTAATAAAAAAAAAATTCAATGTTGGAGTAACCTCACTAGGGGACACACGGGGGTATATTGACATAATGACAACATGCCCATAGATGCATTTACTTTGAGATACAAGTAAAACACATCTACAAACATGTACATGCCACCATGTCAAATTGTCCTCAGCTGAGGTCATTCCAGCACGACTCAAAAAAAAAAAAAAAAAAAAAAAAATCAAAATCACCATTTATCGATTATGATTAACGAATGTAATGAATCCCATGTTTCGATGAATTTTAGAGACACCTCCGCAGTTTGATCAAATATTAGAGAGAACCATCATATTTAAAATCCCAAGATTTGGTCAATACTAAAGATATTCCCCTTTATTTTCAAATTGATGAGATGCCCTCTTGACTTAAGTCCTCTTCTATGAAATTAACATAAATAACTTAAATATCCTCACCGAATCAGGTTCATTCAAAAGTGAGACTACGAACCCTTATTCGAACCGAGCAAACCAGGTAACATAGATAAAAACAAAGGTCAATGGCTTATGAACTACCTCAATGAATCAGGTTCAGGGCTGAGCTAGTCCCACTCAATCTTCCCACCACCCTTATGTTTAACTTGTGACATTGCCCCCACTCATTCACCTCACTCCAATTTTTGCCCCCGCGCTCCATTTTTTGAAGATGACATTACCCCTTGACTTGGGCCTTCTCTCATAGACTAATTGAAAATGACTTAAATACTTTTTTCTTCAAACTCTAATCAAAAGCCTTTGAATTTTCTCGGTAAAATCATTCGACTTCAAGCTCTTCAACCTTACCATTGACTATACTTTGCCCCCACTACAAGAAAATCCTAGCTTCACCCCTGATCAGATTCGTTCAAAAGTGACTAATCACAAACCCTAGTTCGAACTAAGCGAACACATAACATAGATTTAAAAAAAATAAAAAAGTAATAAAGGTAAATGGGGGCATGCCATTTGCTTGAAAGTTTAAGGGACTTATCTAAAATATTATCAACATGGGGTCAGGTATATAAAAAATTACGACACTGATGAGAACCATACCATGAATTGGTTTGATTCGAACTAATATCAAACCACTTCACAATTCAATACCCAATAACAAATAGGGTAACCCTAGTTGATCTCAATCTCTTCTTCTACATGAACGTTACCTAGATGACTCATTGTAGTCTGCATCATTTGTACAGGAGGAGATATGACTAGAGGTGGCAATGGGTCGGGTCAAGTCATGTTGAGGTAAGGGTATTATGAAAATTTACCAATCCCAAATCCAATCCATTTATAAATATATATATATACCTGACCCAACCCATATATAACCTATTTGATAAAATTCTAATATTTATTGAAAAAAAAAGTTACATTTCAACACCATAACTACAAATAATGTCACACAACCATAAACCAAGTTCACTAGTAAGTATAACTTTCTTTTGATTTTTTTTTTTCAAACTTCATATAATTTTGTCCTTTACAAATATGTGGCATCAAATCATGTTTTTGGATACCATAAGGTGATGTGGTCAGAAAACTACCCTTACTAATTTAGCATGTTTTTCATTATTATTATTATTATTGACTAAGTAAATAATGAGGGTCATTATTATTATTATTATTATCACATAGACATACTAGCCTTACCCGCATGGATCACCATCTTAGGAATCCAACAATACATGCCTCTAGATGTCAATGAAAAAACAGATTTAAAAAATATAAATATAAATAAATAACTAAAGAAAGTATTTTTTTTCTCCCAAACTAAAAACTTAAATATTAATTATTTGAAAAATATCTTAAAACATTGTCTATATTTATATAATTATAAAAATAAAATATATAATTAATTTTTTTTTTTTTAATTCTTGTAAAAAGAAAAGAGTAACATAAATAATTGTTGATGTATTTAATTAAAACTACACGTTAATGACAAAATAATCAAATGTGTCAAAATAGGTTGATGGCCCTATCCCAAATATAACCCATTTAATAATCATATTAGACGGGTTAACACTATCATGACCCAAATCCAATTAGGTTTGATCCCAAATCCACTAGCTTGGTGCCGTGTTAAGATTGCCCCCCTTAGATATGATAGAAAATCCAAGTAACCTCTCTTATCCAAAAGGTTATGAAAAAGGAAAGATTTGAGTAATTATAGAAATCTAAAGAAAATCTTTTGATATTAAATATAACATCTTGAATAATGATTTTCAGACGCCCACCGCCGCACCCCCTACCCCATACACGCCCATCACAAAACCATAGATCATCTGCCTCAGGATATGCAGAACCACAAATCTTTTCCTTGTGTTTCTCAAGGCAAATGATCTACGGTTCTGTGATAGGGGCATAGGTCAATCGGGGTGACTCTTATATATCTTTGTTCGATCTACCGTAAATCTTGTGTAATGCGTATTTAACACAAACAACGAAGATTTGACTAGTAGTAAAAACTAAACAAAAAATCTAATGGCATTAAGTATCATATCTTTGCTCAATCTATTCTATCCAGTTCTCCGTGATTTTATTTTGTATATAAACCCCACCATTCTGGCATGGTTTTTGTATGGTAAAGAATTATATCATTTTTTCAACAAAGATTTCATTCTTGATTTGGTTTTCTTCTTCAGGGATCGTTGTTCATGGCATTTCATGCATTTCTGATATCTGGGTGATAAGCCTCAACATATGAATGGATTATGGCATACGGCAAGGGAATTGAAGAACAGGTCCTGGCAGTCATCCCATGTGTGAGAACATCCAAAGCTTTGATACCCACCCTTTTTTCCTGCATTGCAAGTTAACACCACAGAGAGAGAGAGAGAGAATCATATCAAATCATCGATGAATTTTTTGCAGAGCTCCACTTTGGAATCAGTAGAATTTTCTGCGATTAGGAACTCGTTTTCATGGCTAGAAGAGAGAAGTGGAGATGCTGAGTTTGTTAGCTTTGAAAAGACCCCAAAAGAAAAAATAGATGTCAAGTATCATGTCTTTCGATACCTGTTAAATGTATTTCAGATTTTTTTTTTTTTTTTTTTTTTTAACATTTTTGCAAATGATTTGCAGTGTATCATATCTTTCTTGCTGATATATACAATTAATATTTAGTGACATTTTCTTTAATATAAAACATATCATTGTAACATAAAGTGTTCTATAAATAGAAAATATATATTAAAAAATAAATAGAAATTAACAATACATACTTGATCTATTGTACACCAGTGTATGCTCCAAAACAATTAAATAATAAAAATAATTATAAGAAAGTTTATGAAGTGCCCGTGACATATGCATACCAATCAAATTAAAATAGCCAAAAGACTAACTAAGCTTTATAGAAATTAATGTTGGATGGTCAAGAAGCTTCATGTAAATAAAGTGAGCATAGTTGAGAGAAAGATGATAAGAAGGTTGACGAGGAAAGAGAGAATTGGCAAATTCACGAAAAGCAAAGAATAGCTCCAATAGAAGAAAATAAACTAAGAGAACATTGACTGATAAAATCTGGGCATCTTCAACAAAGGATGGTTACAATCCCAGTTTAATGAAATATTCAAGTTTAAGATCCAAAAAGAACGAGTGATGAATATAGATGAAGATCATGAAAGCAGATATGAACTCACTTTGTATAACAAATGATGTGATTCTAAACATTGGAGTGGAATAATAGGTTTCCTTTAACCAACCCCAAATATTTAGGATAAGGCTTCGTTACTGTTTGTTTCACCCCCCATAACCAATGATCAACAATTGTGAAATATGAATGTTGGCTAACTAGGTGTCAACTTCTCAAGAGAAACATTTTCCTTGCCAAACTTTGTAAGGATTTTAAGCCTTACTAAGGGTCGTTTTACTCGAATGGATTACCACATCAGAAATCCAACACCACAGCCCTCTTAAGTTTCTTTGAAAAACTCATATTCAAAAAAATAAAAGTCAAAAAATAATTTCTTTTGAGCTTGATCCAAGGTTTTGAAAATGGACGGGTGCTGAACTTCCACATACCTCCCGAACTTAAAATTGAAATTCAAAGGTGAAAAATAACTACTAAGCCTCTAACATGTCAAACACGAACTTCAGTAATATCACCACAACAACAAAAACACCAAGGTTTTTTTGATGAATTTGGATGGTAAAGTGAACTACATACAAACAACTGCATAATGTATCCTGGACTGTCAGTGGGGGAGTCATAGGAAGCCCTTCTGATAGACAATCATTTGAATGGTCACACAGATAGCACCCTTGTGCACATAAAACACTAGTGTACATCACTTTTCCCCAATAAATAACAGACACTTCAATTCTCAAACTTGTCTCCATTATCTGTTTCATGATCTAGTCATAAATTAGGGATAGAACCAATGGGGATAATTGGCTACAATTCAAGTCTACTATAATTTAGTTTTTGTTGTTATAGGTGTCGAAACACCTAGCAAAGCTATGAATCTGATGTTTAATGCTCAATCTAGTTTCTTCACTAAGCAAAGAAACCCGACTCTAGTTTTAAATACCTTTAGTCAAAAGAGTACCTCTCCCAGCTCTTGCAAACTGAATCAATTAGGCAGAAACTTTGTATAGAGGGAGTAAGGTTGACCTCTCGTTCTGCCACCTCAGCTGTCACATGTGAAAATCTGTCTTCACAGGAATTGAATGTCGTGAATTAGCCCGGCTACCTTGATTTTAAAACAAAAACCAAGTGAACTAATACATGACGATGAAATTCCATTAAACACGGGATATAGCACGTACCATCATGGGTTTGCCAAAACGTCAGGAACCCATCAAGAATCGGAGTCAGGTGAACTAACCTTCAACCGATACTGACGACCTGGTTTCCGCAAACTACCGCTTCTATCTTCTATGGTTGTTTCTGGCTCATCTTCCTCCATTGCACAGGCTTCACTTTCTTGGGCTTCTCCAGCTGCAATGCTGATGGGAAAGCCGGGCCGCCGTGATGACTCCTTGGAAGCATCTTCAAGTTTTTGCTTCATTTCAGAGCTGTTTTTCATCGTTGTAGAATCCCCGGCCTTCTTTTTAGGAGTAAAAGTTAATGATTTTGGAAGATCAGCAGAAGTGCCTTCCACCCAAGACTCCACTGGGTCTGACCTCTTCACCATATTAAGGAAGTCCAGGTAAGTTTGTCGGTTAGATTCTTCATCAACATCACTCAATGAATCAAAACTATATCGTGTATACTTGGATGGATTCCGTATATAATCCGGAACTCCAGGACCATCGTGTGGAGACAAAGAAGCGTCTTCTGAAACTGTAGTTGCTGCCATTGAACTTGTGATTATCTCAGAATCATGGGATTCAGGGTTGTCTTTCAATCCAGGATCGAATCTGACACGTTTTTGCGACTTAGAATCAGTCTTACTTTCCTTCCTTTTCAATATAGATTTCAAGTTGCCACCATTTTCAATTTCTTGAGTGTCCACAGCAGCTGGCACTGCATTAACAGAAGCTGGAAAAGAATCAAAACTTCCAGAAGCTTCATCTTCCCTTAGCCTGAGTCTTGCAGCTAAGTAATTGGCACGTGGATCCCTAGTTCGGTCCTGAAATGAATGGGGAAGAACATTTTCAGAATCCAAGTATGGTCCATAATCGGTAATATCCTTCATATACATCCTGTCATCAGCATTTTCCTTGCCAACTGCCACTTTGTCATATTCATCCTCCTCTTCCTGCAGATGTCCAGACAGATAATGGATATTAAAAATTTGAGCTCCAGAGCATATCATAATGTAAAATATATGAGAAAGCATGACAAGTTTGACGTAAAAAGTACTAATCTTTAGAAATGTTTCTGTAGAACCCCCAGAAGATGAATAAATGAATAAATAGTACAGAACATGTAAGGTAAAATAGAGATCATGAAACTCAAAGCTTATAAAAAATAAAAATAAAAACCTTCAAAACTTAAGGGTCTCCTTTTCAAATAAACCTCATCTCTTCCTCATGCTTTTCTTTTTCTAATCAATCCGGAAAATAAAAGAGAACTACACGCAGAATAAAAACATGATTTCCATCCCAAACATCATTATATCATGGACAAGAACTTTGCTTCTCACAAACCCCTGATCAAAGAAAGGAAGGGTTATTCAAGCATATGCAATGAGGTCTCCAATACACAAAGCAATGCAAAAATAAATAAATATCAGAAACTAGAATATTTTGCATTAAGAGTTGAAGCAACCAACTTCTTCCACTCCCTTCCGAGAAAAAATTTGGGTTGATCTCTGATCTTTACCTTGAAAAAAGCACCATTACGTGTTTTTCTCCTCTAAAAACCCCAAACTTGCCAGAAAACCTTGATGAATCTAAAAGATATATATGAATATTACTACTTTCATATCTCAACCATTTTCTTACTAATAATGAGAAAAAAATTCAAATAAAGGAAAGTATTTAATACAAGAGGAAAGAAATTTGTTTTTTTTCTTTTACTTATCAAAAATAAATAAATAAAAATTGTTGAGGATCAGAGCAGTAACTCATTGTCAGAATATAGCACATCCCCAAGGACTCCCTTTAGCTAGCACATTCGTTCTCATTTGCAATTTCGGAAACACAAAAACTAGGTGGCAATGGTAATTGGGATAAATCTAGTCACAAAGCAATCTAATTACATGAGAAGAACTCCAATAATCTATCCTCTTCCTGGGTACCCAACTGACAACATTGCTCTAATCTCCCTCAACAGTGAGAATCCCCAAGACGAGAACCTTTGAAATCTTAAGAATTTAAAGAAGGGAAGGACTTCAGCTTTGCCAAAATATCATACTTGAATTTCAACCTATAAATCTCACGATTTATTGAGAACCAAGAATGGGTGCAAACAATCCCCGCCCAAATTGAAGTATGAGCCTAGAAGCCTATAGAACCAACACATGTGCAACTAAGATTGCATGCCTTCTGCCCATAGATCAAGCAATCAAAAGATTTCAATCTAAAAATGAATAAAATTCTTCATCTTCTCTCTATGCTTGAATTCTAATGAGTACCATGTGATGAACTGTATATCTCTTGGCTCGCATCACATTAATTTCGTCTCCAAAATAAAAAGCCATGGTTCTACGTAGATTGATTTGAATGTTATTCTATCAAACCCAAAACTGAAAAACAACCCTTCCCCTAAATAGTAAGAATAAGTCATTCAAGTTCCTTTCACCACCTATGACCAAGTTCCAACAGGAGGCCTACCAATATGAGGGCAGCCAAACATTTAAATCAGCTACTATCCAATGAATTGAAGATTAACAACACACTAAATCTTCAAAATTCATCTCACCGGAAGATGAATCAAGCAATTAATGACATACAATCACCTCCTCCCAAAAATACCATAACCTCTTCAATAAGTTCCTTTCATAAATCCCCAATTTCTTTAAGCAATCACATAAATACCATGGTTAGTTGCCCCAGTAACCTTTTTTTTTTCCTGAGGTCGGGTTGAGTTATTCCAACCCAGGCTCGCCCATCAATCGGGTTGAGCCTGGGTTGAGTTTGGGCCAGCCCACCCAGCTTGCAGCCCTAATTTTCACTAATGTAGCATTTTACTCTTATTTCAAGACA
The DNA here is from genome assembly GCF_017979445.1 of Akebia trifoliata. Classification (NCBI taxonomy): domain Eukaryota; kingdom Viridiplantae; phylum Streptophyta; class Magnoliopsida; order Ranunculales; family Lardizabalaceae; genus Akebia; species Akebia trifoliata. The sequence continues at coordinate 648,715 of NC_141377.1, forward strand.
TAACAATAGAGTTACAAGTGGGATCTGTTACATAAACCTGGCACTACCACTGAGATAATCTGTTAAAGATGAATACTAATTCATAATAAATAATATTTTAAGCCTCTCAAGCTTGTAAAAGTGATCCAGTCAAGAACACTTAACCAGGTACCACAGTCTTAATATATAGTTGAGACTAGCGTTTCACCTCGACTAGTATTTGAACCTAACGTCCAAGTGGGTCTCCAATCTGAACCACCAAATATCATCGGCTTATGATTGAGACCAGGACCAAGATTCTCTAGGACTTCATCTGACCAAGCCATTACAGAGTATTTTGAGGTAATATTTTCCAATATTCTTCAGCTCAATTCATTCAGAGAATAATTTTATGCAATTTTTTCAATAAAGCCGATCACATTCGGCTCAAAATACTGTGAATCTTATAGGAAACAAAAAATTGATCTATTTGTTATTCGACTCTAAACGTGGATATCTGCATGAAATTAACTTAAATTATATTCTAATTCAAGTCTGTTATTTTTTATTTTTTTTTTAATTAAAAAGTATATAGGGCTTGGAATTGTTAATTTCTTCAATTTTTTACGACCTTACAAAAGAGAATCAAATGGATTGAATAATAAAATTACGCACAATATCAGAACAAATTAGAAGAATAATTAAAACCTCATTATCTAGAGTACAATCCAAGCCAATCGAAGATCTAATCTCCCACTCGTCTTTCTCGTCTCCATCGAGATTAAAGGATCGTCTCGAAGAACAACGGACTTGCTCATCATCTCCATTGTCATCGTCATCACTGAGATCTTCGCTGCGATTTTCGAGATCTTTGAGGAGATTTCCAGATCTATTTTCAGAAATCTTTTGCTTGTTGGAGAAGAATCCATCGAAAGTCGAAGAACTAGGGTTTTCTTCTCGGTCGGGACTGTCTCTCTCTCGATTCCACTCTCTCTTCTCCACCTCATCGTCGGTAAGAGACCACAAAGAATGGAGAGATGGGGACGAAGATGGAGCGAGAGAACCGAATATCTTATCCACTCGAACCCTAAAACTGTCGTCCATGGCTCGTGAGATTTGGTGTAATGGGTCGCAGTCGCACTCGGGAGGGGATTTTGAACTAGACGACCACCGCCCTATTGGATTTTCGTGCTTTCGCGAAGGGTGTTTTAGGCAATTGGGGAATTCTCGTGCGATGCACGTGTTTAATAGTTTATTAAAAACACCAGCGTTTCACAGTGTGATGACGTGGAGGTTGGTATAATACCGTAGATGAGTTTCTCGAGATACGAGTGAAAGCATGTATGGTTATTCTCACACCTCCATGTCATCACAGTGTGAAACAGAGTGTCATGGACCATCACTCACTCAAATGAAAGACAAGTAAGTTGGAGGAAATTTTATTGACACGTCGAGAACCTCTAATATTCTCTCTCTCGATTGAGAGAAATGCTCTAATACTCTATATCCAGTGACTCTAGCAACTCTATTGAATCCAACTCCATTAAATCTGATGGTGAAGTGAGATTCCAACGACTCCATGGAAGAAGAAAAGAAAAAGAGAGAGATTGAAGAAGATCTTTCTAGCGTTATGCTTGAATTTTTTAAGATGTTGATTCATCAAAGAAGATAACACAAGTAAAGGAAAAAAAAAAAAAGGGGGGGGGTTAAGTTTGTGGGGTGCCCTTCAAAAGAAATTTATAGTTTTTTTTTTTTTTTTTTTTTTTTTTTTTTTTTTTTTTTTTTTTTTTTTTTTTTATCATTCTTAGAGTTTTATGTCAATAAAAGTTCATTTAAGTTGAACGAATATCATTTAAAAAATAATAATACTGAAGTAACCTCAAGCTAGAACTTCACATCACACTTCTTGACGTGAAAGTGTATAAGAACCATAGATGCTTTTCATTGAGATATGAGTGAAAAAGCATTTATGATTTCTATCCACTTTCACGTCAAGAAGTGCAATACGAGGTTCCAGCTTGAGGTCACTCCAACATGACTTTTTAAAAAAAGGATAGAAGAGGGAAAAAAATATAGAAATAAAAAATAAGGGATTTTTTTTTTTAAGTGAATATACCACTTCAAAAATTTCGGTAGAACCCTCCGTTTTACATTACACGTGACAAATCCAAGGAGATAATCCAAATATTAACAAAACTATAGGGATGCCAAATAAATACCAAAACGTTGCTTGTAAAAGAGGTAAAAGAGAAGGTCAATAAATTTCTCTTCAACATTCATGGCAAGATTAAATCAGAACCCCTCTATGAGATAAGCACATTTACGAGAGAATCGTCCAAATTTATAATATAGATTATCAAAATTAAATTTCCAAAAATAATTTAAAGCCTTATGTTCTACAACATTTTTTTTATAACTGAACTATCCACCATTTTAGCTTTCATCTTTTTCTATATAAATATTAAACATTTTGACAAGGTGATCATATGTGTTTAAGAATTGTATCCCTCTTTTTAGCAGAGATAAGGACTTCATTCTTGATTTGGTTATTTGTTTGTTAATTGTTGTTTGTGACATTTTATTTATTTTTTAAACTAAATAAACAAAAATCCAATTAGTTATTAATGATACTCTAATGTTTGCTCTCTCATTCCAGATGTACAGTCCATCCTCTTGCAACTCTTACTTATAGCAGAGCCTAAGTTGATTATCTTTCAAAATTGTTGGTGGTTTTGGCCCAATCGAAGTTAACTTTTTCGCTATTGATTTTGATCTCATCTCTATATAAAAAAAAAAGGTAAATTACACTTTGACCCCCTGTAATTTGGTATAATTTCATTTTAAACCCTATTTTAGTAATTACGTTTACCTCCTCTTTCATTGGGTTAAATTTCAAATATTATTTTACTATTTTACCCTCTTATTTTTTATTAAAAATTTAAGGTTTAAAACAAAAATAAAAATGCCAAGGCCAAGCGTTCATTAAACCCATTTTTTCATTGACATATTTTTATTTATAAAAAGGAATAATATTTTAAAAAGGGCAAAATGGCCTTTATAAAAGAAACCCAATGGCTAGGTTAACGGATGAAAACGTAAGTGAACCCCTTAGTAATTATAAAGGAGTCAAGTGCAATTATTAGGGGGTCAAATTGGAATTATGCCAAATTACAGGGGTCAAAGTGTAATTTACCCTATAAAAAAACAACAAAACTTTATGCCTTCCTTATTTTACACCAGTATTTAAAAATCGAAACAAATAATCCAAACGAAATTTTGATTAATTAGTTGACCAAAATATATATATGGGGATGGTTCAGCAGCCCTAAAGTTTACCAAGTTTGGTGCCAAACATTTTTCAAAATGTGGGTTAGAAGTTTTGGAATGAGCTGATTTTTTGTGAGGATGATCTCTATGATGAGGAGATCATCCTCACCAAAAATCAGCCTATTCCAAAACTTCTAACCCCATCAAAAGTGATTTACAAAAATTGGATGGTCCACGATTCTTCAACTTGTAAACTAGGGTTAGAAGTAGGGGTGCACATTGGATTGGGTAAATCCGAGAATCGAACCAATCCGAAGCCTTTTGGATTGGATTGGTTTGGATTGAGCATGGTTTGGTTCCGGTACGGATTGTATATTAAAAAATCCGATTGATTTGGTTCGGTTCCGGATTAGGGGTATAATAGAACCGAACCAATCCGAAAACCAAACGAAGTATTTATTATAATATATATATATATATATATATATATATGTTATGTAGAGATAACTCATCAAAGTCTTCAACTTTATCTCCTCTATTTTTTTCTAACAAAAACTCATAAAAAATGTACACAAATCTCTCTCTCAACCCTCAAATGAATCAACCCATTTATGAAAAAACTTTTTCAAAGAGTTTGATTCCTTGTTTTTTTACGAGAATCTTTATGTCGTATTTGTTAGATGAAATATACTATACGAACCTAGGCTTGGATACATTAATCTACCATTTATGGATTAGTTTCCTCACTAATCCATCCAAAATACCAATTTTAAAATTGTAGTTTTTTTGTAGTCTCATTGAGCTTCCTCTAATTTTCAATTTTTACAGATTTCAGTCAGAATTTAATCATAAAATCATTTTCATTTTAAAAATAGACATTATTTATGATCTGATCTAAAGGGTTCCTCTTTTGAAAGAAAAAATACTAGTTTTTCTATTTTGAAAATATAAGAACCGAGAATCGATCCGAACCAAGGTTGGTTTGGATTGGTTCGGTTCTATAGGGTAATTGGATTGATTCGGTTCTAAATTTGTAGAACCGATCATGTTTGGTTCCATTCCAGTTTTGCCAAAATCCGAACCAATCCGAACCATGTGCACCCCTAGTTAGAAGTTTCAAAATGAGCTGATTTTTTGTAAGGATGATCTTTTCGCCGTAGAGATCATCCTCACAAAAAAATCTGCCTATTCCAAAACTTCTAACCCCATCAAAAGTGATTTACAAAAAATGTTTGACACCAAACTTGGCAAACTTTAGGGCTGCCGAACCACTCCCTATATATATATATAATTTAAGGACAACAAAACATTAATATAGTTTATTGATCTCAAATACCAAATTGGCAATTTAGCACCCAGAACTTTAGATTTTATGGAAAAAAGAATATAAAAAAAGGGGGAAATTATGGAAAAAACCTATAATTAAAATAAATTATCAAATTAGTATAATTTTTTACAAATTTATCAAAAGAGTAGCAAATAGACATTTTAAGTGCCGAAATATTTTGAAATGACCATTTTATGAATGTTATCTATTTGTTGTGACAATTTGAAATTTCTAATCAGTTGCATTCTATATGAACTTATATTACCACTCATATTTTTCACAAATTCCATTCTCACAATTTTCATTCTCTTTTTAATTCTTATAATTTTGTTACAAGATTTTATAATTCAATCAAAGATGTCTACAGGAGTTATTATTTGTCTATATGGAAGTTACATTAAAGGTATCGTGTATATCGGTGGCAATATGCGACTTTTATCGACTTCATTAGAAATTTCATATTTTGACTTACGAACTCTTATTTTTTCGATTTGCAATATTCGATAAGGTTAGTTATCAATTCAGATAATAAAAATTTTTAATTAATATTTTTTACTGAGAAACTTTGGAATATATATAATAATCAAAATTCTCAAAGTATAATTATTTTTTTGGTATAACATAAAAATATTGGAATGTATTAATCAAATTATGGTCAAAGTGGGCCTAGCTCATTGAATCAATATCTAAATATCGATATCAACCATAATATTGTGTATGGTTTAAATGAACTTGATGTTGTAGCACAAAATGAATCCGATAGTGAGGTAGATGCATTTATTGATAATACTTTAACTTCATCATCCGATGACGATGAAAATATATTTGATATTTATATTGATAAAATTTTCAATAATATGATTGAATTAAGATAAAATTTTATTTCTTTAACTATTTCAAATAATTTTTTTTATAAAATATGTTCTTAATAATAAAGAACAAAATTATAGTGAAATTCCAAACTGTGAGTAGTGTATATATGTTTTTTTTGTTTTTTTTTAACAAATGGTGATTTATTTATTATAAGTAAATTTAACACAATTCACATGAGTATGAGTATAATGGATTCACGATCCCATCCTAAAAGTAATATTAATTGGATAAAGGAAAAATTTTTAACTCGCATAAAGAATAATCAACTTTATTATCTCTAATGTATAATAATTGATATTAGAGATGAATATAACGTATCTATCACACACATATATATATATATATATATATATATATATATATATTTGAAAAATAAGAGAAAAAGTCAATCGTAAAATATATGGTTGTGAAGTTGAGACATATAAAAATATTGAATATTTTTGTCAAATCATTTTAGAAATAAATTCAGGAAGTTTTTATTTTTTTAAGTTTAGTTTTTAAATAGTCTTTTTAATGGTATTTTTATTTTCTTTAAGGCATGTATGTATGGTTTTAAAAATGGATGTTTACCTATTGTAGGATTAAATGATACATTATTAAAAGATAAATATCAATGCATACTATTTATTGCAGTTGTTCACGACCTAAATTACGATATTTTTCCACTTGCATATTTAATAGTTTAACAAAAAAATAAAGATATTTGATAATGATTTTTAAATTGTTTTGAAATATCACTTTGACCTTATGATTTTAACAAAGTTTCATTTATTTTAGATAAAAAAAAAAGAATAATATTTGCAGTTGATAAATGTTTTCCTTCATCATTTCATTTTTTGTTATATTCAATATTTGAAAGCAAATTTCAAAAGAATTTATAAATTTGATTTATTTTGTAAACTTTTAGAAAATGTGATTAAAACTTACACTAAAATTTATTGTAAAAATAAATTAGAATTAATTAAGAGAGAAAATATTGAAATATATAATTGGATTATATCAAAAGAAGATTCAACAAATGTATTAGTTAACTGGACAGTTAGGCGGTGTTTGTTTGCGCTATTTTTCAGCGCTTATTGCTGAAAAAAATTAAATTCAGCACTTTTGTCAAAATAGCGCGTTTGTTTACTCTATATTTTCAATGCTTATTGCTGAAAATAAGTGAAAAAAATTCAACACTATTTTGATGCTGAAAAAAAGTGTTGAAGCGGTAAGCACTTCGCTTTTTTCAACACGGATAAGTATGCCCTTTGTTTTTTTGAACATGGACAAGTATGCCCTTATTCTTAAAAGGATATTACCTCTTATATCCCATGGATAAGTATATAAACACCCCACAAATTAATAAACCCACACCATAGCTAAATTATTTTGTCTTATATGGGTTAAAAGTTTTGGAATAAGTTGATTTTTGGTGAGGATGATCTTTATAATGAGGAGATCATCCTCACAAAAAATCAACACATCTTGAAACTTCTAATCCTATCAAAACAAGTTCAATAACCGTAAATTGTCCTTTTTAAAAAAAAACTATTTTTGACGAGTTAGAAGTTTCAAAATAGACTGATTTTTTGTGAGGATGATCTCTAGACCATATAGACCATCCTCACTAAAATTTTGCTCATTCCAAAAACTTTAACCCATATAAAACAAAACAAAAAATGGCTATAGTGTGGGTTGCCCTTATTAATTCATAAGATGCTTTTATAATTACACATCCTTCATTTCCATCGAAAATTATTCATCCAAAATTAAGTTCTTTTAAAGTTGATTTCAAATTTTGGTGACTTGTATGACATTATTATTTTTAATTAGAAATTTGTAGGCTTTTATAAATAGAAATTATTATTTATAAATTGAAGATTTGAGTATTATTTATTATTTAAAAATAAATTGTATTTTAATTTCATAAGAAATAATATATTTTATTGTGTTTGATAATAAATAAGCATTTGAAACATGCAAACAATGTATAATATGATTGTAAGGGTAACAAAGACAATTTACCAGTTTCAGAAATGTGTAACAAACATGATTCAGCATCTAAACAAACAACTTTTTCAGCACTTAAATTCAGCGCTTATGAGTTTCAGCGCTTAATGCTATTCAGCACTTATTTTTTTCAGTTTAACAAACAACACCTTTTCATTCTCTTATTCATCGTTTTAAAATAATAAGATTAAATGCTAATGAAAGTTTTAATTAATGGATAATGAAATTGTGTATGAAACCAACAATTAGATTGTTAGAATGTATTAGATGTAAAATAATTGAATTACATACTAGACAAAGATCAAAGAATCTTACTTGAAATTCTCAATTAGTTTCAATGATTGAAAATAAAATTCGAAAAAGAATACAAATGACTATTAGTTGTAAACTTTTAATTATTAATGATATGATATTTAAGGTTTATAATCATGTAAAATAAAAATACACGTAGTTTAAATGAATTAAAGATATTGTACGCGTAAAAAATGGGCTCAAACACGTATTTCATGCCAACATGCAATAAAAACATGTGATATTAAAAGATGGGATAAATATCAATTTTATTCGAACGAATTCACTGTTGAAAGATATAGATAATCTTATACAACTTCTATAGAAAGTATCCTCGTTCCATATGAATTGGAAAATCCTTCGTAATGAGAAGAACAAATTTTACTGTCAATTATTCAATATCGACCTGATCATCCAAAAGTCAACAAAATGAATATCGAAGTTCAAGATATGCGATCATTACATTGTAGTTGTTGCATACATATTGGAAACAATCGATCAACATGTAGAAATTCAATTTGAAAATAATTATAATTTTTAATTTTATTTTTTTATTTTTTATGTTTATGTTTATGTATTTAGTTTTGTATATATGCAAATGATCGTCATGTAATATATAGATTTCAAAAGAGTGAATTGGTTCGTAAGAACTCGGGGACGTAGCCACCAAATTGTGCAATGAACCTCGTAAACAAATCTTGTCTATCATTTATTTTATAGTGTATTAAAATTTAAATTTAGAAATAAGTTGCGCATGTTTTGAAAAAAAAAATCTAATTAATTATGATTGTGTGTTTGATTCTAAAGTGATATCGGATTTTTGAAGTTTATTGTATTTTGGAAATTATTTATTTTAGAATACATATACGAAATAATTTTAATTTTTATCTTGATTTTGATCAAGATCTTGTTTATTTTTTTTATTTTTATCTTGATCTAGATTAAGATCTTGATTGTATTTTAAATTTTATCTTGATCTAGATCTAGGTCTTCATTACTTATTAAGAATTGAAAAAAGGGGAAATAGTTTTTATTACCTTTGTTGATGTGTGCGTCGTTGCCAAAGACTTGGAGGAGGAGGAGGAGAAGAAGAACTTGAAGAAATAAAATAAAAAATGCAAGAAAAAATTGGTGGGAAGTACATCGACACTTTAAGTGTCAAATTAATTTTTTTAATTAGAAAAAATAAATCGATAATTGAAGTATTGATTTGTTATTCTTTTGATAAATTTTAAAAAATTGCTACTATTTTGATAATTTATTTTAATTAAATGTTTTTTTCGATAATTTTCCCTAGAAAAATGTACCATAGAGATTAAAGATCCAAAAGAAGACTCGTTTCAAGAAGAAAAAACAAGGGTTTAACTAGAAGTTGAAGATAGGGATATATACGTATTTTCCTATTAGTCTATTGAGAAGACTAAGTTCAAGAGACGTATCTCATTATGTCATTAGTTTCAAACATAGGGAGGTATCTCCAATAATCATAAAAAATTGGGGACATGTCCAAATCACACTGCCAGGATTATCCACGTGAATTGCACGTGCACCACAGTCTTACACTTTTCAGTCACCCTTTCCCAAGCTTACATTTTTTTTTCTTAAACGCGCCATTTCGAGAACTGAGTCGGAGACACAACTCGGTCTGAACTCAATGCTGAAACCTCTCAAGGCCTCCGCCAACAGAAGACCTACTCTTCTCCTTCTCGTCTGCTCTGCTGTGATTTTCTCTCTTATTGTTCTTGCGATTCAAACCCTTTTTTTCACTGGTAAACAAATAAAAAAAAAAATTAAAAAAAAAAAACTCATTTTTCGATTTTCATCGATTTACCCCATTTTGATCTCTCGAGTTGTTGTTTGATCTCAGGAAACCAGAAATTCGATCCAAACAAAGAGGAGGTTCGAATTCTCTCTGATTTCCAATCCAGTGTTCAGCACTGTGTGGTAAGAATTCGGATTAGATCTGTCTTCTTGTTTTGGATTTAATTCATTTAGGTTAATGTTTTAAAAGATCTTGAATGATCTTATCTCTTTTGCGAGTACTTTTGTTGATCTTCACTAGAACATTTATAGGAGAAGATTCTGATCACTTTCAGTGATTGGGCCTGTATTCTCTTTGTTTAGTTTAATTTAAATTTTACTTATAAAAAATGAAATAAAATAAAATAAAAAACTAATAGGATTTAGTTTTCTGTCTCTTTTGAACTGTTCTTGAATCGTGGGAAAGAACAGTACTCTCGAAGCTTGCATCTATCTAACTTCTTTGGTAATGACTAATGATTTATAATAAGGAAGCATTTAAAGGTGCTCACCGTATTAATAAGGGCACAAGGGCACCCATGAACTATTGAAAACTTAAGTTTTACCACGATTAGAGCACCCCACCTATGTCAAAATGTTCATGGCGACATGCCTCCAGAAGATTTTTTTGGCCTATGTCGACATGTTCATGTCAACATAGGTGCTCAAATCATAGAAATAAGTTAAAAGGGTGCTGTTACTAAGATGGATGCCCTTACTAAGAATTGGGGTGCCTTTAACTCGAGTCTTATAATACATGGTACTGTTCTTGTTGCTTTCATCTGATAAAGAAGCAAGGTTTAAGGTCCCAATATTAATTTTTTATTTTGATTTGCTGCTAGAGGATTTGTTACCTTAACTTCCTATTTTTTTCGAGATCCGTTGTGTGTGACAATTGAATTTTTTTATTCATTTGATGTTTCAAGTAGTTTACAATGGGAAATTTATTCATTTAGAAATCAATCCATGCTCACATATGGACAAGATTTGACTAGCACACATTATATGGCATTGTACTCATAAGAAATGCCGACTTTCTTCGAGGAAATTAATAAAAATGGTCAAGGGCCTGGTCCTTGTTTGAGCTAGAATTATCTGCACACCTTTTCTTCTTTGGGTTTCTTATGTAGTTGACCTTTACAGTTCGAGCAGACCGTATCTGATTGATAGATTGAAGAGATTTTGACCGTTGTTCTGTCTAACCATTTCTATCTATTGGAAAATTTGTAGATGCTCACATTGTGGGTAACACTTCGTATTGCTCGTCGAATTTACAATTAATAGTTATAACATGTCAGAGAAGTGGCAATCAGAGGGAAACTTTTCCATAAATGGGTTAGGTTCCATTGACTCATGGAAAAAACAAATGATCTCAACCATTTAAACACAAAAATCCAAAGGCTGAGATTCATTATCGGGATAAGTATCCCCGAGATGTGTGTTATTGAGATATGTATAAATCCCGACCGTTGGATTTTGTGTTTACATGGTCGGGATCATGTGTTTTCATATGAGTCATTCTTCATGAGTCACCGGAACCCAACCCTTATAAATAGCATAGCCATAAGATAACAGAGAAGTGGAAATCCTGCCTGTTAAAGGAACGCAAAAATAGAAAGCTCGTTGGTGTGCACATTATGGTTTGATCATACTGTGCCCGAGGGTTTGAAGTGTCTACTGATACTCATGGACTTCCACTTTATCAATAAAACATTCTGTATCTTCTTCCTCTTGTTCATCGGCTTTGCTTTTTAAATCTCTTCTGACCCCAAAATTATATGTAGGCGAACAGAGGACTTGGCCTTACTGCACACATTGTTGATCACTGTAAACTGGTCCTTAAATTTCCCGAAGGCACTAACAGCACTTGGGTTAGTATTTCTATGAACCTCTATTTTGCTATTCTCCAATTTATTCTTCTTTCCTCATTTTAGCACATCTGGTCTTCAATTTTCTCTCTTTTTAAACAGTACAATGAACAGTTCAAAATTTTTGAGCCCTTGGAGTACAATTACGATATTTGTGAAGCAATTTTATTGTGGGAACAGGTTAGGTTTTATTCTCTCTCATTTGATAGTATGATTACTTATTAAATATTGATTACTAAGATCACCTACAATGCAGTACCGTAACATGACTACGGTTTTGACAAGAGAATATCTTGATTCACGACCAGATGGATGGCTAGACTATGCGGCAAAAAGGATAGCGCAGTTGTAAGCCTTGATTGATTTTGTTGTAGGTCATTATAGAAAAAAAAAAAATAGAATTAAGAAATATATTCAGGAGTATCAAGTAGCATTCTTATTCTTTTCCTTTGGTTGTAGAGGAGCGGATAAATGTTACAACCGTTCCCTTTGCGAGGAGAACCTTAATTTGCTATTACCTTCAAAGCCACCTTTTCACCCCCGCCAGTTTCAGACGTGTGCAGTTGTTGGAAACTCGGGGGACCTTTTAAAGACAGAATTTGGTGAAGAGATTGATAGCCATGATGCAGTCATACGAGACAATGAAGCTCCCGTTAATGAGGTAAATGTAACAGCTTAGTTCTGGTTTCTCTGTTTACCAAGTCATTACAAATCTTCCTCTTACTCAGCTTGGGTTAACTTGGGTGAGCACAAGGATCTTCACAAGATCTTGCATGTGATTCATTTGGTGATCAATGCATCCAGTAATTTATCCCGTTCAAGAAAAATAGGTTTCTGCATTTTTACCCATTAATATGCTTTAATTTAATTACTAGCAATTTCGATTAATGATCTGTTCTCTATTATACGTTTGATTACCTTGATCATCTGTGTGAGCATAGTGACAGAGTTGAGATTCGGGAATAATTTGGCAAGGGAAAAATGCAGAAAAAAGTCGGCAAAGTCAAGTAGAAATCGGGAAAATAAAAATAAAAGTATGTACTATTACTCATGGATAATAATAAAAAGTGTATATAAAAATATTTATTTATTTCATATGTCAAACATTAAAGAAAATTACTAAATTTCATATTAAAGTACAAAATAAAAATCTATTTTTCAAAGCCTTGCAAATAAGTCGGGATTAGATCGTTGATTGATGACTTACGATTTAATCGTGACTTCTTCAAAAAATTGGAGAAAATTTTCACTATGCATGTGAATACGTAGTGCTATTTTCTGCTTTCTTTTTTTCCTGATGCAAGTGTCAAAACTAACAAACCGCCTATTGATCTTGTATTTTTAACTACAATGCAGAAATATGCCAAGTATGTTGGTTTGAAGCGGGACTTTCGCCTTGTAGTCAGGGGTGCTGCTCGCAACATGGTTGCTATTCTCAACAGATCTGGTGAGCTTGGATTTCTAGTTGTGTAACAAACACATAACTGACAAATGCTTTGCCAGTTATCACCAGCCATCATGTTTTGGTATTACATTATGTTAAATTTGGGATTTTTCATTCTGATTTGTGGATGTTATTTATGATTAGCATTATGCAAGTACCTTGAATTTGTTTTAGTTATTCTGGATCAAACTCATTCCCTCCATTTTTTTCTGCAGCAGATGAGGTGCTCATAATCAAAAGTCTCACCCACAGAGACTTCAATACAATGATAAAGGTGAAGATGTCATATCATTAGGCCTGCATAATTATCTTTTTCCAATAAATAGATAAGAGAATAGGTGAGAGACCCGTTATGTAAACTACAAGGAAAATTGGCCAACGCCCCCCCCCCCCCCCCCCCCCCCCCCCCCCCACAAAATAATAATAATAATAATAATTAAAAAAAAAATGCAGGTGTACCAATCATCTGATTACATAAAACTTTTGACTTCACACAACTAACAGGTGGGAACAATGAAGGGTGGGTACTGACCTTTCACCTTTATGTATTGTACTTGTACCATTATGCCAGTACTATACAGCCCGTACAGTTGAGGTGCTGGGTACCTTAGGTTACTGTATAGGACTATTGTGTTTTACTCTTCATATATTTCTTTCTATTTTCATTTTTTAAGTTATGAATTATTTATTGCTAAAATATAATATTATAAAACATTTGTGTGGACGCATACATGTTTCGGGGTTCTCAAAGGTACTGTTATACCCCTTGTGGCCATGTCAGACACTGACGTGTGTCTGTGTACTTATTACATAATGAAGAACTAACCCAAGAATCTTTGCATCAGCCATATTTAAGACCTTTCTTATTCCCTTTTTATTCGTTGACAATTTGTTCATGAACAATGCAGAGCATCCCAAATCCAGTTTATCTTTTCCAAGGTATAGTGCTAAGGAGAGGTGCCAAAGGAACTGGAATGAAATCTATAGAACTAGCACTCTCCATGTGTGACATTGTTGATATATATGGTTTTACAGTGGATCCTGGCTATACCGAATGGTAAGTCTAATCCCGTTGATGTTTTACTGCTGGCTTCATTTTAAGTTGGTGTCTGATCAAATTTATTTGAGAAGAAGTGGTAAGACTGGTGGAGGTTGTTCCTAGGTCCTAGATTCAAACTCTTTGAACCCATACTTCTTATGCTAACTATTAACAATTAGCAATATTCCTATACTAACCAAGCATACCTATAAAAAAATTAAAAAAATTATTTGAGTTTCTTATCTATTAACTATTATGCTTCATGCTTAGTTCTGTTCTGTTCTAGCCGTTGGTAATTTAGATTTTTTGGATTAACACGATTTTTAGTTTGTAATATGATGCAAGCACTTGAAGATGTTGTTAAATGAATATACTTCACATTTGATAGTTTTTTTTTTTTTAACTTTCATATTAAAATTCTTTTTTTAATTAGCAAATTTAAAATCTTGTCCCTTTCTCCATTAAGTCCAAAATGTGTCACTGCCCTTTGGTATTTTTTGAGTCACTTTCCTTTTGATGAAATGAGCTTGTATCACCTTGAGTTGTATGATTTTTCAATTCCCGATAACACGCCTGTGTCATATCCTACCCACACCAGAGTTGTAGTGTTTTCAACTCCAAATTTCCAGGATTCTATTCCAATATACATATATATAGGGGACGGTTCGAGGGACGTGCTGAAAACCGACTTAGAAACTGATGTTTATTATTCGTTAGATTTAGTTAATCCGACGGTTGAAAACACGTCCCTCGTCAAATCCAATCTAATGACGAAGAGTTCATCTATTTTTATACGACTCCCTCATTTTTTACTTTTTTTTAAACTAAATCCAATCTAACAAAATTGCAGAATGAAATCTCTCTTTGTTTCCCTCTCACTCGACTGATAACCCTTCGTTTCCTTCGATAAACTTCGCCCTTCGAGCCCTTCAACAGGAAACCCTAAAAATGGAATGGGGATAGCTTTCTCTTCCTTCTCTCTCGATCTGTAAAAGACTCAAGGGACGTCTCTCTCTCTCTCTCTTTCTCGATCGCCTTCTCTCGATTGACGGCTTCAAAGGGATTTGCCACCTCAAGGGACGTCTCTCTCTCTTTCTCAATTGTATACTAGCAGAAATGAGTTGAACCACTTGAAACTTATTGATCTATATGGATTGGCTACCTCAAGCCACAAAAATCATCTTGGATTGAAACAACATTTCCTCATCTGTTTCTGATGACATATGGACACCTCAAGCCACAAAAGCCATCGCAGAACTATGCTCCAAAGATATATATGGTGTTGCTAGGGGTCTTCAATTGCAGTTTCATCTCATCATGCTTCTTGCTGATGTTATTGATGTTATATTGAGCACAATGAGAGGACTTAATTGTGATTGTATTTAGGTGCACAGACGCAAAGGACAGCTTGCTTAATTGTTGGGACCATTATTTTGAATTTTCTTTGGTTTTGATGCTTTTCAACATAGGAAAACAATGAAATTAGTTACCTTTTTTCTTTTTTACTTGATTACTTTTTCTCTTTGGGTCTTTACTGAGTAATTGTGGTAATCTTTTTTGTTTATATAATTATTTCTTGCATAAAATTAAAAAATAATTGTTTGTAGATATTGAAAAAGAGCGAGTGTATGCATTGAAAGGATTTTTATTTATTTGATATTCACAAGAAATATTTTTGAGAGCTGAAAATATATCTGATTGTTTCTCATACCATTTTGTTCTAATTGTTGACTATATTTTGATATCCAAAATGTTCGATGCTTTTGTGTCAATTCCCTTATTATTTATATTTGAAAGATCTATTACTCTGCATTGCATGACAAATGCCTATAATTGGGTTGTTGTTTTCCTTGAATTCCATTGTATTAAGAGTATGATTTACTAATAGGATGGAAGTTCATTATTTGGTTTTCTTTATCGATATTTATAGTTGGAGTGCTGGGGCAGTTGTAAAGCTGTATTTGGCTGGAGTCAAATCCAGCAAGTTGGGCCATTTGGTTGGGTCATTCTAGAATTAGTTTCCTTGTGATCACAAGTCAGGGTATGAGATTCAATTTCCGATTGATTTTAATTTTGGATCTTGTATGACCCTTTTGTCATCTTGAAGAGTGTATGAGGCAACTTGCTTAACATAATTCAATGGTCAATGATGAAGTTACCATTCCTTTGGATGGAGGGTTAGTAGGTTGGGTGAGGTCCAAGGATGCTTATCACTAATGTGGACGCGTATACAATTTCAAGAGAGGTGAACCATTTGACAATTAACAACTAATAGCCATGAATTTACAGATTAAACAAGCTAATATCCTTTTTCCTACCAGGCACCATTACAACACCATTTAGAATGAAGTTGGTAAAAAAAAAAAATACTGAAATCCAAGGTGGAGATGCTATAATCAGATCAAAGCTATAACAAGATGACCTTGTTTTGGAAGGTTTGGGATTGTCGGGGAGGCCAGTGCTTACGTCCCAAATTTTTTTTGAACCCATCATACCTAGTAAGTCCATGGGGATTCATGCAGTCCAATTCGGCTTCTTGGGTTCTTGTTTTAGCCTCGCCCCAAATCAGAGAATCAGTTGTGGAGTCCATGTTCCAAACCCTTTTCTTCCTTCCCGAGGGAGATATTTCCAAAGACAATGCTGTGAGATTAACCCGTGAATGGTGCCAGGTAGGTCTTGGCCCCAAATCAGAGAAGGTCTTCGTCCTCTCTCAAGCATGGAATCCACATATCTTCGTTCTGCATCATGCGAATCTGCACATGCTTCTCAACCTTCACACACACGCACAAAATGCAAAAATAGATTAGCAGAATATCGTGTAGACTCGGTACTCAACGCCTCCTTGACTTATAACCCCTAAATATGACAGTTCCCATTACATTGCAAATTAAAAATAAATAATTAACTAAGTAGTGTTTTAAGAGGATCAGACTTCAGAAAGTTTATAAGAAAGTACATACAGAATATGATTGGACAATCTAAAGTCTAAACCATTACCAAATAGTAGACTCGCATTCACCGCATGTTCAATAAAAATAGTAGTTATAATCTGATTCACCCATCATAGAACCACAGATCATTTGCTTCGAGATACACAAGAAAAAAGATTTATGATTCTGCGTATCCTTAGATAAATGATCTACTATTCTGTGATGGGTACGTAGGAGAACGTATGTCAGAGGGGGTGCATCAGAAAATCATTATTCATAAAAATAGTGCTTGATCTCTGCTCACAAAGGCTAATAATATTGATATTGAAAATTAATTCAAAGTTAAATTCTACCATAATTTACTGCTAATCCCTTTGGTTTCACATATAAAGGAATAAAGACAAACTACTAACAAAGAGAAAAGCAAGTCATCTAAAAAAAAGGTTCCCAATAAAACCAAATTATGAGTCATCACAAAAGAAAAGACATTAAAATTATAAATAAAACCCCCAAACTATAAGTCATCTTCTAAAGACATTTAATAAACCTAGTGTGTCCTGTTGATAGAAGCAACAGACGCCACCCAAAAAAAAATTTGTAAAGCATCTGTGTGATCAAATAAATACTTATAATAATGTATCATGAATGACAGAGAGAAGTTCTAGTTGCAATGGAATTACAGATGATGAAATCGGTTGAACAGCTGTTGGCGCCAAATCAATGCTTCTGCATGGGAACCATAAGGTGATGCGCTTGTGACCGTGCCATTTGCTGCTACATTTCAAGAACAATATCGTTAGTATTCCAATTAATTTCCTAATAGAGTATTATGTAAAATTAGCCTCCAATACATTGACTAACCATTTCAAGCATATTGTTGCAATGATTGCTTACCAAGTCTATTTTCTGTTATGTAGCAAGAAACGTCATTTAGTTAAGCAAGAAGACGGAGTGGACCTCCAAAGTGTTGGATCATTACATAGTTCAAGAACTAAAGAATCTTGAAAGAGACCTGAAGATATGATCTTTCAAATGAAATATCATGAACACGTACCAGATTTTTTCTCCTACTTGAGCAGTGGATGCTAAAAAAGTAACAGCAACCACCAAGATATAGAAGAAATTTATGGCTCGAACCTTAACAGGGTAAAATTGAAACCTACTTGGTTTTGTAAATAAAGATCAAAAGCTTAATACAACTAATTTTTTTTGCTTTTTCATTATTCTGTCAAAATAAAAAAGCTCCATCTGATTGATACTAAGAGACATATCATCCTTCTACTAATCTAATAATGCAAAATAAAATCCCAATTAAACCTACAAGCTTTTGAAATCCTTCCCTGACTGAACAACAAGATTATGGGCTGTGCATGGTAGTTTCTACTTGAAAATGCATCAAAGTTTTCAAACGGCCGTCAAACAATTCATCTGGAAACAACTCAGAACCTAATAACAACAATGTCACAAAAAATAGATAAACTCTTCTACGAGAGAGAGAGAGAGAGAGAGAGAGAGAGGTCCCTTGAGTCTTTTACAGATCGAGAAAGAAGGAAGAGAGAGCTATCCCCATTCGATTTTTAGGGTTTCCTGTTGAAGGGCTCGAAGGGCGAAGTTTATCGAAGGAAACGAAGGGTTATCAGTCGAGTGAGAGGGAAACAGAGAGAGATTTCATTCTGCAATTTTGTTGGATTGGATTTAGTTATAAAAAAAGTAAAAAAATGAGGGAGTCGTATAAAAATAGATGAACTCTTCGTCATTAGATTGGATTTGACGAGGGACGTGTTTTCAACCGTCGGATTAACTAAATCCAACGAATAATAAATATCAGTTTCTGAGTCGGTTTTCAGCACGTCCCTCGAACCGTCCCCATATATATATATATATATATATATATAGATTTAAATCCTTGACTGAAAGAAGAATTTGCATGGAAATTAAATGCAAAAACAAGGAGGCGAAGGTTCAAGGAGTTTTGGGATCTGGTTTCTTCAACATGGTGGACTTATCCAAGGGTTTCCCTTCCAATTTTTAGGCTTTTTTGCTGAATGGAATGGGTCCTTCTGTAGTCAGGGATATTGGAATAATGTAGTTTATTATTAGTTTTCTATTTATTTCTATGTAAGGGCATTTATGTCTATTCACATATTAGTTAATATAAATATTTTCCAAGCTCTCATTCTGAGACTTGTCAATTCTCTTTTTACAATTCTTCTTGGTATCAAAGCCTTAGAGGACCCATCGACTCCTCCTTGGGTTCCTCCACTTCAGTTTTGGGATCTTGAAGTTTCATCTCCTTTCCTCTCCTCTCTTTTCTCCTCCCATCTATCTCATATACCTTGAGATCAAACTAACCTAGCAGTAGCTTCGTTAGAGGATCTCCCCTTCGTAGGTGTTTTTTTCTTTCTTCTTTTTGGTTTGGAATACCCTGATCGTAGGATTTGATAAGGATGATTGTTTGATAACAAAAGACTGGTTTGCTGGGTTGCGACCAGATTTTTGTGTGACTGTTACAATAGGGCTGTGAGGTCTGGATTGTGTAGCTGCTGTGTTAGATCTGTGTGACAGCCCTAGGGTGTGTAATAGGGCTGTTGGGTTGCTAGTTGGGCTGCCTAGGACTGTGTTGCTACTGTGTTAGGTTTGTGTGACAGCCCTAGGGTGTGTAATAAGGCTGTTGGGTTGCTGACTGGGCTGCCTAGGACTATGTTGTTGCTGTGTTAGTTTTGTGCGACAGCCCTAGGGTGTGTAATAGGGTTGCTGGGTTGCTGGCTGGGCTGCCTAGACTGTGCTGCTGTTGCTTTGGGTCTATGCGATAGCCCTAGGATTGTGCTGCTACTGTTTTGGGTCTGTGTGACAGCCGTAGGATGTGTGCAAGCCTGTATGGATCTATATATGCTCTGTTCTAGGGTTTTTTGCCCTACAACCGCGTTTCTATCTTGGGATAGGGTTGCTAGGTGCTACTGTGCACATACCTGCTCTGTGACTGCCATTGTGGATTCCTGTGGTTGGCTACTATGCACATACCTGCTATTTTCTGCTTATCTGATAATCGCACATTGGATTTAGGTTGGCAACAGACCTCCCTTCAAGCCAAATCTTTGGCCATATGATTTGCTCTTCGACTTCGAGGAAGACTTCCACTATTTTTTGTGTTCTGTTTTGAGGATGGTGTGAGTTCCAGTTTCTTGCCTTGAGTTTTTCCTTATCTCCAGTTTCTAATAATCTCTTGGTTCTCGTACCTTAAATGTATGTTGATTTGACCCTACACGTTTTTCCCTAAAATTGTAGTCTTCCTACATTTGATTATTGCTGTTGAGAATTATGACATCGCATCAGTCTTGGTCTCTGTTTGTGAAACTTTATTTGAGAAGTAGAGGCAAATCTGGATGATTTTTGGGTACTGTTAATACTTGTCATGGCCGGTGTAGTCGTAGTCGAGGGAGTAGTCTTATTTGGAGTCATTGTGGGAAGACAGGTCATGAGAAGGCGCGATGCTTTCCACATTATACTCATTTGTTGAGCTCTACTACCACTCCTTCGTTGGAGCATTCTGTTCCCCGTGCTGCCACTGTGAATTCCTCACTTGTTCCCACCACTATCTCTCTTGGCACTATTGATTTAGAACTGCTTCAAGCCATGATTATTACTATTATTCATGATCAGATCCGTGCTTACTCATTTTTTTACTATGGCCTCAGTTACCACGCCTCCAGGTATATCTTTTGTTTTTCATGTAAGCTAGTCTGGCCTAGCTCCCCTGACATGGGTTATTGATTCTGGTGCCATTGATCATATGATCGGTGAGTGTAGCCATTTCACTTCATCTATCTAGTACTCATAGGGAGGTTCGCTTTGCTGACGGGTCTCTTACTCCTATACACAGTAAGAGTACCATCCCCTTATCATCCGGTGTTTCTTTTGACTCTGTGTTCCATGTTCCTTACCTATCTCTTAATTTGTTGTCTGTGAGTAATATTACCAAATCTCTAAATTGCTCAGTGACTTTTTTTCCTACTCACTGTACTTTTCAGGACCTGACTTTGAAGAAGATTTTTGGCAAGGGATATGAGAGGGAATGACTGTACTTTTTTGGATCTCCTCATACTTCTACTCCGGCCTCTATGCTATCCTCTTCTGGGAGTCATATTTTTTTCTTCTCAGTCTTTAGATTTGTGGCATGCTCGCTTAGGATATGAAAATTTTCAGCACTTATGTTCTTTATTTCCTGCTTTAAAAAATTCTTGTAGTGGGCATACGTTTCAGTATTTTGTGCGTGAGCTCTCCAAACATACACATACTTCATATATCCCTCTCATGCATTGATTTAATAATATATTTGAGTTAATTCATTTTGATGTATGGGGGCCTTCCCCTGTTACTGCTTTTACTGGTCATCGGTGTTATGTTACATTTATCGATGACTATTTTCGTTGTACTTGGGTCTATTTGATGCGTTTTCAATGTGATGTGCTTCCTATTTTTGTTAACATTCTTTAAATGATTCAGACCCAATACAACATCATTGTTAAAGCTCTTTGGTCTGATAATGGAGGTGAATATATCTCTGATGGGATTCGTTCTTACCTTCATGAGCATGGTATGCTCTACCAGTTGACCTGTCCCTACACTCCCGAGTAGAACGGGGTGGCAGAACGCAAGAACGGCCACCTTATGAACATTGTCCATTGCCTTCTTCGAAGCATGCATGTTCTTAAGTTATATTGGAACATGGTGGTCCTCACTGCAGTTTTTTTTCTTAATCATGTTCCAAGTCGTACCTTAGGGGGACATGGGTCTATTCATGTTCTTCGTCCTGATAACACCCTCTTTACGATTACGCCTAGAGTTTTTGAGTGCATTTGCTTTGTTCAGGACCATACTCATCCAACGAAGTTAGATGACAAAGTTATTCGGTGTGTTTTCTTGGGTTACTTATCTATGTCAAAGGGTTATCGGTATTATGATCATGTTGTTAATCGTATCATATATTCAATGGACGTCACTTTTTTTGAAAATGTTCCCTACTTTCGTGCTACATCTTCTTTGCAGGACTCTTCTTATGCTCTTTCTCCTATAGTGTTGTCTTCTCCGGTTTTTTCTCCAACTTCGCCAACACTTAAGGTTTACTCTCATCGCCCCCTACTCTTATCCTTTCTGTCTTTGATTCTCACTTACTTATTGCACTTCGCAAAGGTAAGCGGGGGTGTGTTACTGATCATCCTATTACCCAATTGTTTCCTATCAGGGACTCTCTCCTTATTAGGTTTACCTTACTGCCATTGCTTCTATTCGAGTTCCCCGGTTTGTTTTAAAAGCTTTACGAGATCCTTAGTAGATTGTAGTCATGATTACTGAGATGGATGTTTTGCAGAAGAATCATACCTGGGAGCTTTTTCCTCTTTCCTCTGGGGAGCGGCCTGTGGTTGCAAATGAGTTTTCACTGTTAAGTACCTTGCGGATGGCCCTATTGATAAATACAAGGCACACCTTGTTGCTAAGGGATTTACGCAGACTCCTGGAAAGTATTTTGATGTTATAATTGCCCCTATAGCTAAACTTACCACCGTTCGCCTCCTTATCTTTCTAGCTGCATGTCACTTATGGCCTCTTCACCAATTCGTTATGAAGAATGCCTTTTTGAACGGTGATCTAACTGAGGTTATCTATATGGACCCCCCTCTTGGATTTCGTCTTCAGGGGGAGTATTCTGGGAAGGTACGTCGCCTTCACAAATCTCTGTATGGTTTGAAGCAGTCTCCGCGAACCTGATTTTAACGTTTTTCTGAGGTCATTTTATCTATGGAGTTTTCTAGATGTTACTTAGATCATACTTATTTTATACGTCGAGGATTGGATGGCAGTTGCGCCATTGTTTTGGTTTATGTGGATGATATTATCCTGACTGGAGATGATACCCAGTGGATTGACATGGTAAATGTGCTATTGGGTTGTGTCTTTGAGGTTAAAGACTTGGATCTTCTCAAGTACTTCTTGGAGATAAAAGTGGTCCGCTCTCGTCGTAGTATTTCTCTATCTCAGCACAAATACACATTGGATCTTTTTCAGGACACTGGTATGTGTGGTTGTCGTCCTGATTCCTCTCCTATGGATCAGAATCATCGCCTTCATACAGAATTTGGTGATCTATTATCTGATCTTTCTTATCAGAGATTCGTAGGCTGTCTGATTTATCTAAGTAACATTAGACCGGATTTATCGTATTCTTCGTTACTTGAAGTTGCGTCTTGGTGTTGGGCTTTTTACTTGTCCACTACTCAGTCTCATTTGTCTTGCTTCACTGATGTCGATTATGTTGGTACTTGTATATTTACGTTTAGTTTCTGCACTTTCCATGGTGGTAACCTGATCTCGTGGAAAAGTAAAAAACAAAGTGTGGTTTCTTGTTCTTATGCTGGAGCTGAGTATCAAGTTATGACCCTTGGTACATGTTGGTTTCGGTTGTTGACAAAGCTGAGATTTCTTGTCTCTAGTTCCTCCTAATTGTTCTGCGACAACAAGTCTACTATCATGCTTGCTTTTAACTCTGTTCTTCACGAGAGATTGATGTCCATTTCTCAGGGAGAAAATTTGATCTAGTGCTCTTCAGATAGTATTTGTGTCTTTTTCAAATCAGCTTGCCGACATGCTTGCAAAGTCTGTTGGTCCATATGTCACTAACTTTCACCTTGTTAAGCTGTGTTTGGTTGATATATTTGCCTCTGCTTGAGGGGGAGTATTGAAATAATATAGTTTATTATTAGTTTTCTATTTATTTCTATGTAAGGGCGTTTATGTCTATTCACACATTAGTTAGTATAAATATATGTCAAGCTCTCATTATGGGACTTGACAATTCTCTTTTTACAATTTTTCTACCTACTTTGGTTAAGCACCATTCAAGATAGGGAATAAAAAACAAAAGAATGATTAAAAGCAAGTCTTCTTATCTTTTATGCTCCTGGGAATATATTGACTTAATGATAGTAGATATATGTTGTGATATCTTGAGAGATTTTAAGGTGTTTGCACAACTTTCATGTTCTTCCCTCTCGTCTCATACAAATTGCATGGTGAATCCCAAGAAAAGATTAATTGAAGCTTAATTTCAATGGATATTGTTTGAGTAACCTTGGTCCTTTAGATATTAGTGGAATTCATCGAAAATTTCTATGGGCTTATTATTTTTATGATTTATGTACTAATTGTTTTTTGAAGACTTTTTGTTTAGATGGGAAAGTGTAATTAGGGAGTGATTGTTGTTTGTTCTTCTCTTTGAGGACTTCTCGTCCTCTTAGCAATAATTTTTTTACTTCTCAAAAAAAAATAGTTATGCACTAATTGGGAGAGCAAAAGCAGTTCTTTCTCTCTTCAAAGGCTAAAACTAGCCGAAAGGTCACAACTTGATGGAGTGGTTCTAGTTAACTTCAGCAATGTAATTTGTTGCACATCTGATAAAAAAAAAAGGTCCATGGTTAATTTTTCATATAATTAAGGAGCTCAGACATTTGGTATCCTATTTGCTTGTTGTTTTTGTGCCAAGCCCGGCTAATGAGAAGGCGTCTCCTCTGGCTAAAGGAATTATTGGATTCAAACATGCATACTTATGTACTGGATTGTTATTTATCTACTAACTCAAAACATATTTGCTCAGACTTCTTAGTTACTGCTATCCACTGAAGTGTCTGACTATGTTGTGTATTATATCTTAACACCAAAATGTGTACGATGATTGTTCTTTTTAGGTGGTTTGAAACATTTTTTATTTAGCTTTCTTGGCTGATAACCTTTGTTTGATCCTTTACCAGTTCAAGGTTCCAACATTGATATCTTGTCAAGTGTACTTGTGTTTTTCTTGTAGGACCCGCTACTTCTCAACACCGAGAAAAGGGCACAACCCATTGCAAGGACGAGCATATTACCAACTACTTGAGTGCCTCGGTGTAAGAATCATTTGCAAATTTTTGTTCCTCACACTTGTACGTGTATACTCTAAATTATATGGCTAAATGATTGGTTGAGTGGGATTATATATTCAGGTTATTAGGATCCATTCTCCAATGAGAGCCAAGAGGAAGCAAGACTGGTCAGATGTGCCAAGTAGAGAAATGATAACCAGAGCTCACGCTGCTGCCCTGCGATTGAAGAGAAGCCAAGCTGATGAGGCTGGTGGTTTGGGACAGTTTGATAGTTGTAAAGTATGGGGCAATGTGGGCCCGGATGATAGTGGGCCCATTTCGGGATCACCAGACATGAGTGACACTCGGAAGAATTCGAATTATAGTAAGTGGGAAGTCATGCCTTTTGAGGGCCTAAGAAAGGAAGCACAAGAGCACTTTATTCAAATGGGAGGCATCTCCTTGTACAAAATGGATGGCAATAAATTGGATGATCTTGTTTGTGTGAGGCATCCTTTGAAGTCTGAATCATAAGGGGTTGCCTTTCTTTTTTTGTATTCGTATCTGTTAATTGGTCTAAAGTGCAGCCCAATTAGGTGTTCTGACATCAGTTTCTGGGATCTAAGCCATCTTCCTGGACTTGAGCATGTGTGAGCTTTGGCGAAGTGCTTTTGGGCCACCCTGTATTGTGCGTGATAGAACAGTTAGTGATGCAATCAATGTCTCTGATCGTTAACAGGTTTCAATGTTGTTGACATGTAGTCGCAAAATAACAGGTTGTGATGTATGTATAGAGCTTAGGTGCCTTGCTTTTTGGATGTCTTGTTTTGTTGGTTGTTAATTGTTCAGGTAAGTGACATTATGATCGAGAAAAAGTCACTACTGTGAGGTTTGGAATATATTTTCTGTTGTTTAAAAATAGATAATAATACCCTTCATTCCCCACCAAAATATTAA
The DNA here is from genome assembly GCF_017979445.1 of Akebia trifoliata. NCBI lineage: Eukaryota > Viridiplantae > Streptophyta > Magnoliopsida > Ranunculales > Lardizabalaceae > Akebia > Akebia trifoliata. The sequence continues at coordinate 674,353 of NC_141377.1, forward strand.
AAAATGGCTCCATCTTTTTCTTCTCTCTCCCGTGTCCCTCTCTCTACTGGCAAATCTCCTATGTCAGCATATAAAATTCAAACACAACACAAGCAGATATATATGCGTGGGTGGTGTGGGTGGCATTAGGGCACCAAAGCATTTGTCCTATATGGCTTAAATGATCCAAATTGAGTTGATTCAAAACTTTTAAATCCATCAGAAGTGGTATACAAATTATCAGCAAAAAATTGACGGTCCACAGTTCTAAAGCACTTTTGATGAGGGGGTAACATCGGCTGTTGAACCCGACTCTATATATGTATATGTGTGCCCAAGATCTCATGGGGATATTAGCATTTTCCGTCACATTTTTTTTTTTTCCCAATAAACTATCCATGGCTTTTATCATCTTCATCTTTACTGTTTGCCGCAGAGATGAAAGAAGAATACCAAAGAGAACTACATGCCTATGTACACCAGCATAGGCACTTACGGTGAAGGTGACCAGCAAAGTTTTGATTCTAATACTAACATTGATGGGGGTATTGTACGAAATATACACGTAAAATTCATTTGCTACGTTGCACATAGATTATTATGTATTTTATATGCAATCCAATCCATTCTTTCAAATTGTATCTGCATAGGTTGAATGCAATTTTCTTGGGCACCACCATAAGAGACATTATATTTTCACTGTTAAGGGCAATAGTCTTCAACCAATCACCCACTTTTATCTTGTTTGTAAATCATGTATTTTTAAGTAGAAAAACCTGAAAAAGCCAGCAATTAGCCCATTTAAGGAATACAAGGCATACATTGAGATCGTTGAATCTAGACACCTCAGTCCATTAACCACACCTCATTCCAGACACAAAATCGTCTAATGGGTGTGAGGTTTTACCATGTGATTATACATGATTCACCCAATCACGTATCTGGTGATAGCACCAATAAGAACACTTCAAAGACTTTATTAGATGGAATCATGTTCGCCTCAATCATGTTCGTTTTCTCTTCATCTTGATCGCTTGAAATTTTGAATTATGTATCTTTCAAGAGCATACATCTCAGCAACCTGGAAAGGAGTTCAAAGCAACAACCCAAAAAAATGCTCAAAACAAGAGAAAAGCAGGAAAGACACATCAAGGTTTTTTATATATATTAGTTATAAACAAGTGGTTAGATCTAGCTTTACCTGATCAGATGACGCAACTTGCGTAGGGGTCTTGCCTTCTTAGACGTGTAGCAGCCGGGGAGGGATTTTTGTTACCTTTACAAGCGATCAAAATCCATTGCCACCCGGAAGATAGAATCCACCATTAAAGGGGCTCATAATAGAAGCATAAGCAATATGTACCAAAGCTCTCCTTGCATCTGATACTTGGTAATCCTCTTTCAAGATATTATGCCATTCTATATGCAATGTAAGAGAGTACATCTGGTCAGCCTCCCCCTTTTTCTCTTCTTCATTTATATAATCTTATACTTATCAAAAAAAAAAGAGAGTACATCTGGTTTACTTTAGCATTCTTAATGTCCCTTCTCACTCCAGCAATAAATTTCCCTTTTGAGGCTACAAAAATTGGGATTGGTACAAAGGAGCAGCAAAGCTATTCTCATATTTGGGACTCACAGCCTAGCAAATCCTACGCTATTTGCTTCAAAAGATTGCTGGAATCCTCCGTAATTGCATCATTTTGGTGTTCATTGACTAAGTCACTTAAACTAGTAGTGTTCGGCAACCACCCAAATCTCAGCATAGTACCCAAAACCTGTGTGGCTTTGTCTATATTGCCAGATCCATGACAACCACAGACAAGAGTGCTACATGTAGCAAGAGTAGGTTTAAGCCCTCGCTCTCCCATTTCGTTAAGCAAACACAATGCTTCAGAATATTCTTCCTTCTTGCAAAGAGCATCTATTATGGGATCGCATTTGGTGTTGCTGATTGGCATCCCCTTCACTAAGAGCTCGTCCCGCAACTTAAAGGCTTCTATCAAGTTCCCTTCTTTACAAAGAATATCAACCATAACAAAATAGGTTACTTCATCTGGCTTGATTCCCTTTGCTACCATCTCCTCAAATAATGTCAATGCTTTTGATGTGTTCCCCTTTCTTTGGAAACCTTGTATGAGTGTTGTGTAAGTAACAGTGTTCGGCATCAGATTCCTTTCTTGCATCTCCAAGAAGAGTCGGTCGGCTGCCTCCATATTTCCCAACTTGCAGTGACAATCAATTACTGTCGTGTAGGTCACATGATTAGGGATGACTCCTTTATCAATCATCTCTTTTAGTAATCGATTGGCTTCTTTTAGATCCCCCAACTTGCAGAAGCCGTCAATTAAAGTGTTGAAAGATAGTGTAGAAGCAAAGCCCTTCTGCATCATTTCCTGAAACAAGCCTAGAGCCTTCTCCAAGTTCCCTTCCTTGCAACACCCATCAATGAGGGCATTGTAGACAAAACTATCCAACGGGATCCCCATTGACAGCATCTCACTGAACAACCTGAATGCTTCCGTCACATTCCCCGATTTGCAATACCCATCTATCATTGTAGTGTAGGTCACACCGTTGGGTACCAAACCCTTTCCTGAGATGGTATCAAACAAATGTCTAGCTCTTTCAATGTCACTTGACTGGCATAAGCCATCAATCAACGTATTATAGGTAACAATATTTGGCTCAACACCTTTCTGCCTCATTTCATCATAAAATTCGAAAGCTTTATCCATTGAAGCTCGCTTACAGAACCCGAAAATGAGAATGTTGTAAATAAAGACATCAAGAACCAAACCCTTCTCCTGAAGTTCGGAAAAGACACTCATAGCCTCCTGAATCTTCCCGTTCTTCGAGAGACCATGGATGAACACAGTGTAAGTTTGCACGTCAGGAAGCACACCTCGTCCAAGCATACACCGAAAAGTTGAGAAGGCTTCCGTTATGTTCTCCGCTTTGCAATGCCCATCAATCAGGTTCGTGTAAATAACATCATTTGGCACTAAACCATGACCAAGCATCGTTTTGAAATAGCTGTCAGCATCCATCATTTCCCCTGCCTTACTATGTCCATGTATGAAAGCCCCGTACGTGTAAGAGTTTGGGGTTAATCCCCTCTCAATCATTTCCACTAAGTAAGTCCTTGCTTCCCCCATCTTCCCTACTTTACAGAGGCCAATTATAAGAGAATTATAGCAAAACACGTCTGGCACCACCCCTTTCTTGCTCATTCTCTCCAAAACCTCCCTAGCCTCATCGACTTTACCTTGCCGACAGTAACCCGTAATAATACTTGTGTAGATTACGGCATTCGGCTTCAAACCCCTAACAACCATTTCATCCAAAACAGCATTGGCTTGCATGAAATCCCTACAACGGCATAGCCCATTAATTATCACACTGTAAGTCAACATTGAGGGTGATAAGTTCCTCCTCTTCATCTCATCAAGCAACTCAAAGGCCCTAACAATGTTATGCTCTCTACAATACCCCTCAATCACCAAAGTATAAGTTTGGGGATCAGGTTTACAACCCATTTTAGCCATTTCATTCAAAACTTCACGTGCCTTGTCCATCTTACCAACCTTACAAAGCCCACGAACAAGTATGTTAAATGTGATGAGATTTAGCTGAATGCCGCGGGCTACCATCTCATCCCTCACCCAAAAGGCTTCTTCTATGTTACCTTCTCGCATGAATCCATCAATCAAAGCTGTGTAGCCGACATAATCAGGCTTCAAACCCATCTCTAACATCTCCACCAATATTGACTTTGCTTCTCTTGACCTCCTCTCTTTGCAGAAACCATTGATTAGTATGGCATAAGTATAGCTATCTGGAATCAACCCATTTTCAGCCATGGATTTCTTCAACTTGAAAGCTTCTTCAAGACTACCAGCTCTGCACAAACCTCCAATAACGACATTATAGGTAACCGAATTAGGGCTGCAACCCTTCTCTCCCATTTCAAAAAGTACCCTTTTCGCCTCTTCAACGTTCCCAATCTTACAAAAAGCTCCAATCACACTAGTATAAGTGTAAACATCAAAACATATTTTTGCCTCACACATTCCATCATAAACCTTCCAAAACTCATCCATCATATTAGCTTTCAAGAGATCTTTCAATAGAGAATTACAGCATCTTAAACTAGGCACAAATTCACCATTTTTGGAACCTAAAAAGACATCAACAGCTGCTCTCAACATACCCATTTTCTTATAAGTATCAATTAATATATCAAACACCATAAAATTAGACCCTTTACAATATCTATAACTACTAACAATAGTTTCCAAAATCGCCAAATGGGACGAATGGGTTCTTATCATTCTTTCCAACAAACCGTTTGCGGGTCCAAAAAAATTTGAATTACAGAGATTAACAGCCATAATTGAGAAGGAATTCAGATTTTGAGAGATACCCATTTGGTTTTCAGACCAGTAGAAGAAATTAAGGAGGAGTTTGGGATCATTCACCTGGTTTTGTTCAAGTACAGATTGAACTACTTCTGGGTTTAGCTTCTCTGATATGTTTGATGATTCCATGAAGATTTGCCAGTTACTGTGTTTGAGAAGATTGGAGATTTCTTTAGCGGAATCTTCATTTTCTTTGATGGATTGTAGACTGCAAAACTCCTTGGATTTGAGAGAATATGGTCTTGATTTATAAAACAAAGTCCGATCTAGAGAGAGAGGAGGCTTTCTGTGAAATAATTTCCACATCTCTGGATCGCTCTGCTGTATATTTGGGGCAAAAAGACTGGGCTTTTTAGGTTTTTTTTTTTTTTTAACAGAGAGTGAAGACTTGTGTTAAGGTTATAGCATTAGTTTGAAAAGTGGGGGTATCTCAAATATTTATTGAAATCTAAGGTGGTATGTCTAAATTACCATATAGATTCAACTAGGGACGGTCCAGCTATTTGTACACGTGGCATATGTGTAGTTGGGTCTTTCGGTCCGAATCAGATGAGCTAACATGATTGGACCAAACAATCAACAACGAGGTTTTAGAATCTGAAGAGGAAAAGAAGTCACCTGATATAGAAAAAGAAAAAATAGTTCATCTTTAAATAAAATATTTAAAATTTTAATGAAATTAATTTAAATAATATAAATATTTTAATCCTTTTTGTAATAGAAGTATTATTTCATATTATAGAATTTGGATTAAATCTTCAAATTTTGAAGATTCATTGTAGTTTTGTATTTGAAGATGAGTTGTATTTTTTGATCGCCCCTGTTTGACATACCTCCCATCCTCTCTTGATGTGGCATGTGCTAGAATTGTAGATTTTCCATCGGGATATATAATTGTGCATCCTCATAAATATATGCAATTATGTATCTCAAAAAAAATTTATAATTTAAGCACATGTCACGTCAAAAGAGCATGAGAGTATATGTGCAGTTGTGTATCTCAAGGAAAAAAATCTATGATTCTATCACATATCACATCAGGAGAGTATGGGGGAAGGAAAAAAATCATTCGCAACATGTAAAACTTGCATTCAAACATTCTTTATTACTAGACGTTTGCATATATCACAAAATAGGGGTCTTGTTAACGTGTGCCCTAAAGACACCCGCTAAATTGCAATAAATATACTTTGGAAATTGGAGATATTTGGTAAAGAAATTTTCTTAAAGGGCATTTTCGGTATAAAATATAATTTTCGAGGTGTATTCATTATCCCTTAATGTGTGCCCCAAGGGCACAGGTTAACAAAATCCATCGCAGCATAAAGTCTGGAATTTGAGTTCTAGTGAACTCTCGTGGCCCGATTCTCATGAAACAAGTGAGACCAAATACATTATTTCACTCTTTTGTGTCTCTAAGAAGTTCTCAGTCTCTTAAACCATCTCTCACCTATAGACCACAACATGTAGTGGACTCCCAAATGATCAAAACGGGCTTTGATCCCAACACTTGCCGCTCAAACTATCTAATGGAAGAGTTTCTTAGAGAGGGAAAATTATTACAAGCACACCAACTGTTTGAACAAATGCCTCAAAGAAACACAATCTCAACAAACACATTGATTTCAGGTTACGTTAAGTCGGGAAATCTCTCTGAGGCACAAGAACTGTTTAATCGAATGGCCAATCGAAACACAGTTACATGGACGATTTTGATTGGTGGGTATTCGCAATGTAATCAAACCAATGAAGTTTTTGAACTTTTTTCGGAAATGAGGCGATCAGGGAGTGAGCCGGATCACGTGACCTTCACCACTCTCTTGTCGGCGTGCAATGACCCGCGAAAAATGAATCAAGTTTTTCAAATTCATGTTCTTGTTATTAAATTGGGTTATGGATCAACTCTTGTAGTGTCCAATACATTGGTTGATTCTTATTGCAAATGCCAAAGTTTGGATTTGGCTTGTCGGGTCTTCAATGAGATGCCCGAAAGAGATTGTGTGTCATTCAATGCTATGATAACGGGATATTCGAAAGATGGGTTTAATGAAAAAGCTATGAAACTCTTCTTGGAAATGCAAAGTTTGGGGTTGAAGCCTTCGGACTTCACTTTTGCGGCGGTTCTATGTGCGGGTATTGGATTAGGGGACTTGAACCTTGGTCAACAAGTTCACGCTTTCGTGTTCAAGACAAATTTCGTTTGGAATGTGTTTGTGAGCAATGCACTTCTTGATTTCTACTCAAAGCATGACCAAGTCACTGATACGAAGAAACTTTTTTATGAGATGCCGGGATTGGATTGTGTTTCTTACAATGTGCTCATCACAAGCTATGCTTGGAATGGTCAACATAAGGAATCTCTAGATCTTTTACGGGAATTACAATTTACGGGATTTGATCGTAAGCAATTCCCTTTTGCAAGCATCTTAAGCATTGCTTCAAATCTTTCGAATTTGAAAATGGGTAAGCAAATCCATGCCCAAGCAATAGTAACATCTTCTGAATCAGAAATTCAAGTAGGGAATTCTTTGATTGACATGTATGCCAAATGTGGTGGCTTAGAAGAAGCCAAGATGATTTTCGCGAATCAGATCCATGGGAATACAGTTTCGTGGACGGCTATGATTTCAGGCTATGTTCAAAAAGGGTTCTATGAGGAAGCACTAAAGCTGTTCCGTGATATGTGTAAAGCTGACGTGAATGCAGACCAAGCAACTTTCGCTAGCATCTTAAAAGCTTCGGCGAACTTGGCTTCTCTTGCTTTGGGAAAACAGTTGCACTCGTTCATAATCAGATCGGGTTTCATGTCAAATGTGTTTGCAGGAAGTGCACTTCTAGATGTTTATGCTAATTGCGGATCCATAAGCGATGCAATCCGAACCTTTATAGAGATGCCTGATCGTAATATAGTCTCTTGGAATGCCATGATTGCAGCTTACGCTCGAAATGGGGATGGTGAGGCCACATTCCAATCATTCAACGAGATGATTCAATCGGGTCTTCAACCGGATTCAGTAACCTTTCTTAGTATTCTGTCCGCATGTAGCCATTGCGGACTTATCGAAGAAGGATTGAGGTATTTTGATTCTATGACCGAAATATATAAACTTGATCCCAAGAGAGAACACTACGCTGGTATGGTTGATATCTTGGGCCGAGGTGGGTTGTTTGATGAAGTGGAGAAATTGATTGCTCTGATGCCGTTTGAGCCCGATGAGATCATATGGTCATCAGTTTTGAATTCATGCAAGATCCATGGGAACAAAGAATTTGCACGGAAGGCGGCAGATCATCTGTTCAATATGGAGCTTAGAGATGCGGGCCCTTATGTTATAATGTCGAATATCTATGCAGCATTGGGTAATTGGGATGATGTTAGGAAAGTAAAGAAGTCGATGAGGGAGCGAGGAGTAAAGAAGGTGCCGGCTTATAGTTGGGTCGAGGTCAAGCAGAAGATTCACGTATTCTCGGCCAATGATACAACCCATCCACAAATGGATGAGATCAAGAAAAAACTCAAAATATTAGCCAAGCGAATGGAGAAGGAAGGTTACAGACCCGATACTAGTTGCGCTCTTCACAATGTCGAAGAGGATATCAAAGTCGAGTCTTTGATGTATCATAGTGAGCGGTTAGCAATTGCTTTTGCATTAATTAATACGCCAGTAGGGTCACCGATAGTGGTGGTGAAGAACCTGCGAGCTTGTACGGATTGTCATGCTGCGATCAAGGTGATTTCAAATATTGTAGGGAGAGAAATTACGGTTAGGGATTCAAGCAGGTTTCATCATTTTAAAAATGGGTTCTGCTCCTGTGGAGATTACTGGTAAGCTCATTGGTCGTAGAGGGATGTTATTAAGGCTTTCTTTCCCCATGATCCTGGTGAAAATCTCAAGGATTGAGCAAAGATTATTCTTCAAGGTTGCATGAAGAACCATTCCTTATATATTTTTTTTGTCGATGAAGAAAAACCATCATGCAGACTGAAGGGTTTGAAGAAGTCATCATTGTTGGAGGTATCATAGAAGTTGCACATCAAGGGGGTTTGAAGCTGGCATTGTATTCCCCTTAATTCTTTTTGCCAAATTAATACAAATTGAATTATGATACACTGACGTCTTGTAAAGGATGTCTAACATATTATTTGGGGGATGGAAGACGTTACAATTCTGTTTGAAACCAGTGGTACAGCACCATTTTTTTGTAATGTTTCTGGTTGTTTCATGCTGTATTATTTCTTAATGATCAAGAAAACAAGGCATTGATTATTTTCTGATCAGATCAAATAAAAATTTGATAATGAGATTTAATTTTCGAAAATGACCAATTTTTTTCTTTTCTTTTTTATCTTCATCTATGGTTTCACCTCATACAATTTTTTTTTTTTTGATAAGTATAAGATTATATAAAAGAAGAAAAGAAGAGAGGGAGCCTGAGTTAGCCCCCAAACAACACGAGAACCAACAAAAAAAGAAAGAAAACAAAAATAAAGAAAAAATACAAGGATTGGCACTAGCTGTTACAAATGGTATCCCAATTAAATAAGAAATCTTGAAACCGCACTCCCTCAAACGCTTTGTTCATCTTAGACCAAAGGAACATAAGCCCAATAATCTCTAAAGTCACTGTGTGGAACGAGCTCTCCTTGCTATGAAATACCCTGTTGTTGCGCTCTTTTCAAAGACCCAAAATAATGACTAATGGAAGGATATAAGTCTCTTTCTAGAAGAAAAGATATTCAAACTCCAACCCTCTAGTAGATCAAAAAAAGATAAAGAAAAAACCCAATCCACCTGGAACCGGGAAAAAAAAGAACATCTAGATAGCATGGGAGAAAGAACAATGTAGAAGAATGTGATTAACAGACTCTCCATCCCTCGAACAAAGAAAACAAAATTTTGGAGTGACCCAACCCCTCCTGATCAAATTATCCAAGATGAGAATTCTACCCCGAAAGGCAAGCCAAACAAAGAAAGACACCTCATACAATTTTTGGATTGTTATTGTGTTGTTTAATTTTTAGCTTTTAGAGCCTGTCTTCATCTTATGAAGTATCCTGCTTTTAGCGTGAGGTTTGTAGTTATATCTTGCCATGAGGATTGAAGAAAACCTAAAAATTTTCTACCCAAAATCAGGTGTCGAAGATGATTGATTTTTAATTTTTTTTCTCCAATTTTTATAATTTTCTTCACACCACCTTAGCCACAGTGGTTCAAACTTTTCTCTGTTTCCTCCAATAATAGTAATGGGAATGGAGCACTAGAAAATCTGAAAAATCAACTTAAAAAGTTAAATGAATATATACTATATTTATAAAGGGTGGCGTTCAAGGGCCAACTTTTTGGCAAAACATTTTTCAAAACATGGGTTAGAGGTTTTGGAATGGGCTGATTTTTGGTGAGGATGATCTCTACGGTGAGGAGATCATCCTCACCAAAAATCAGCCCATTCCAAAACTTCTAACCCATGTTTACAAGTTGAAAAATCGTGGACCGTCCATTTTTTATAAACTGTTTTTGATGGGGTTAGAAGTTTTGGAATGGGCTGATTTTTGGTGAGGATGATCTCTAGACTCATGTTTTGAAAAATGTTTTGCCAAAAAGTTTGCCATTGAACGCTACCCATTTATAAAATATAAAATTGAATTAAAATATTTAAAAAAAATTGTCCACAATAATATTATATATAGTTCAAAAACTCGGTTTGTACATTTTCAAGTTGACTAGAATAAATTTTGGATCAACTAAATGAATCTAAATCCATGGTATTTAATAACCTTAGGTGTTCTTTTTTCCTATTTTATCTTAAAAAGTCTTTATAACCAGCCCCTCTATATTGAATTAAATTTTGTTAGCCTTAGAAAGTTTATTTTGGAAAAACAATATTATCAGTCCCAATAGTTTTGGTCGATTTAGAAAATTATTGTGGTATGTTTGTTTGATCAATCACATATTTGAATCTACTAATACATGCAATATATGACCATACAACCTGCAAGTGCAAGGCCCCACTAGTCTTCTTAAACAAGACCCACTAGTGTACGTAAACAAGACAAGGTGGTCCAATGGCGGTGGAATTCTTAAAGTTGTTTCCTCTACTTGAAAAAGAGATTCTAAGATGTTTTGCTTTTAAAATGTAACAGAAAATTTTGAGATTTTGCAATCTATTTTCATTCTTGATGATTTTTTTTTTTTTTTGTATTGTTGTGATAGGTAAAACAATTCTATTAAGAGAAATTTTATTGACACGGCAAGGAGCTCTGAGGGCGGGCCAAAGTGCCAAAAAATAAAAATAAAAATTGGGCACTCATTCTCTGTCTTCTCTGATGATTTCACACGTTAGAAACTGACCACAAATTCTCTCTCCCCTCTATGTTTTCTTCTTCTTCTCCGTCTCTCTCCCTATCTGTTTTTTTTTTCCTTCTTCATCCTCCTCTGCCAATCTCTCTCTCCCTCTTTTCTTACTTCTTCTTCTCCTCCTCCCCACCTCAGACGCCAAAATAGTTGGAGGATTAGAAGTGTGCCCTTTGACATGCAGAGCCCACAACAATTATTCGATTTTTAGAAGTGCACTTAAAAATTTGAGGTCCCTTGGAGTTTCTTGGCATGTCAATAAGATCCCCCCACCCCCTCTTACTGTTTTTAAGAACACTAGTGGGGCCTTGCACTTGCAGGGTGTATGGTCATATATTGCATGTATTAGCACATTCAAATAAAGGACCTCAAATTTTTTGACACACCAAGAAACTCTACCTGAAAAGTGATTCTGAGATGTTATGGTTTCGAAATGTAATAGAAAATTTTGAGATTTTGCAATCTATTTTCATTCTTGATGATTTTGTTGTTGTTGTTGTGATAGGTAAAACAATTCTATCAAGAGAAATTTTATTGACACAACAAGAAACTCTGAGGGCGGGCTAAAGTGCTAAAAAATAAAAATTGGGCACTCATTCTCTCTGTCTTCTTTGATGATTTAACATGTTAGAAACCGGTCACAAATTCTGTCTCCCCGTCATGTTTTCTTCTTCTTCTCTGATCTCTCTCCCTATCTGTTTTTTTCCTCCTCATCCTCCTCTGCCAATCTCTCTCTCCCTCCTTGTCTTACTTCTTCTCCTCCCCACCTTAGACGCTAAAATAGTTGTGAGGATTAGAAGTGTGCCCTTTGACATGCAGTGCTCACAACAATTATTCGATTTTCAGAGGTGCACTTAAAAATTTGAGGTCCCCCCCCCCCCCAAGTGTTTTTAAGAACACTAGTAGGGCCTTGCACTTGTAGGTTGTATGATCATATATTGCATGTATTAGCACATTCAAATAAGGGACCTCAAATTTTTTGACACGCCAAGAAACTCTACTTGAAAAAGAGATTCTGAGATGTTTTGGTTTCGAAATGTAATAGAAAATTTTGAGATTTGCAATCTATTTTCATTCTTGATGGATTTTTTTTTTTTTTTTTTTTTTTTTTGTGATAGGTAAAACAATGCTATAAAGAGAAGCGAAAAAAAAAATAAATAAATAAATATTGGGCACTCATTCTCTGTCTTCTCTGATGATTTAACATGCCAAAAATCGGGTACAAATTCTCTCTCCCCTCTGTGTTTTCTTCTTCTTCTCTGATCTTTCTCCCTATCTGTTTTTTTTCCTCCTCATCTTCCTCTGCCAAGCTCTCTCCCTCTTTGTCTTACTTCTTCTCCTCCTCTCCACCTCAGACGCCGAAATAGTTGGAGGATTAGAAGTGTGCCCTTTGACATGTAGTGCCCACAATAATTTTTCGATTTTTAGAGGTGCACTTAAAATTTTGAGGTCCCTTAAAGTTTCTTGTCTTACTTCTTCTCCTCCTCCCCACCTCAGACGTCGAAATAGTTGGAGGATTAGAAGTGTGCCCTTTGACATGCAGTGCCCACAACAATTTTTCGATTTTTTGAGGTGCACTTAAAAATTTGAGGTCCCTTAGAGTTTCTTGGCGTGCAAATAAAATCTCCCCCTCCCCCTCCCCATCTTCCTACTATTAAAAGGCAGCCGAGAAGACCAACCATGAAGAAAGACAGACAAGAAACTTAGAGACACTACAAACACCACAACTGACTCCACATACACCCAATCTCATCTACCTATGAAATCCTCAAAGAACATCTTATGGGATTTCCTTAAACACCTTACAACAAAAGAAAGTAAAATCCAAAATCAAAATTATATATATATTTTTTTGATAGATCAAAATCAAAATTATATCTCAGGCAAGGGAAGTTCTTCATCCTCAAAAACATGGTAGTTGTTTATCCTCAAAAACAAAAGAAAGTTCTTTATCTTCTTTGTTGAATTTGAAGGCCTTTGTGTTTTACACTGTAGATTGTAGAAGCTTATTCCTTAACTTAACAGGAACAGCTTGAAGAAGACAGCTAAAGATGTGGGCATTGAAATCCCATGAATTTGAGAAGAATTCTGAAGTATCCCAAAATACGCTTTTCAAATAAACCAAACAGCAAAAATTCCAAAACAATCCCAGAAATCTTAAACAATGATTCTTAATCAAATGGCATGAATTCAAGACAAGGGTATGAAACATAATTCCTAAAAAATCCAAAATTCAACAACTGGGATAATACAATTTCAAGATAACTAAGATGTGGGCATTGAAATCCCATGAATTCGAGAGCTCTCGAATTCTGAAGAATTCCAAAATACTCTTTTCAAACAAACCAAACAGCAACTCAGAAAAATTCCAAATCAAACCCACAAATCTGAAACCTATTTTTTTTAAATTCAAACAGCATGAAATCAAGACAAGGGTATAAACCTAACCATTCCAAAATATCCAAAATTCAAAATTCAACAACTAGGTCAACACCATTTCAAGATTAAATTAACATTCCACAGAATTCCTCGTTCAACCCTAAAAAAGCCCTAAATTTTATAGCCATTGCATCCCTTTTTTCCGATCTAAATGACAAAATTCTCAATTAAAAGCAAAGAAACAAACAGAAACAAAACCAACAAGTGAAATCTGGAATCTCGAACTTACTACTTCTTCATCAACTCATCAGGAACAACTTTAAGAAGCTTTCGCTGCTTCGACTTAGCGATCTTCTTCAAAGTCTTGGGATTCGTAATTTTCTGAAGCTTAGTACCAGATTTCAATATATTCTCCTTTTTCCTCTTCTCTCTCTCCTCTCTCTTCTTCCTCTTCTCCACCTTATTCAACCTTATCTCCTCCTTCAACTCAGTCATTCGTTCCTTGTAAGCCTTCTTGATCTCTTTCTGCTTCGCTCGTAGTTCAAACGAAGGACCGTTTCGACTAACGTTAATGGCGGAAGCCCTGTGTTGTCGAGGTTGTTTCCATTTGCGACCAGAGACCTTTCCAGCAATTACTCCATCGTATGTGGGTTTTCCAAATATAGGTTTTTCTGGGTTTTCTGCAGAGGGGATGGCTTGTCTCTTTGAGGGAGGAGATTCGTCCAGATCCATTGAAGAATCTTTGTTATCGATTCGACTTTCTTCTTCATCTTCTGTAGATCTCTTTCTCTTGTTCTTTTGGCCACCAAGACCTTCATCCAAGTACCTGAAATCCAGTGTGCACGCCATGAGAGAGAGAGAGAGTTTCCTTCTCTTGCTACGCTTCTCTTTCTGCTTAATGTGTGTTTTAGGGTTTCGGTTTGGGATCCTTGAGCACGTGTCAACAAACAATGGGCGTTACTTGTTTTTTTAGGAAAGCTTATATTGCCACACCTAGATTGTGTTTTTAGGGTTAAGTTGGACTTGAGGACTGTCAATGGATTGGGTCCGGATTGGATCAATGTCGATTTGGTGCCGATCCAATAAGTATCGGATTGGTGTCGACGTGGAACTGATCCGACAAGTATCAGATCAAACTTTTATCAGATCTCAATATTAAGATCCAGATCTGAAACATCAATAATCGGATCAAAACCAATTTTATGTTCAAAATATAAATAAACTTTGTATGTCTCAACAAATATATTGCATAATTTATATACTTTCTAACAAATTATCAGATCAGGTCCTTATCGGATCGAGTCATGGTTGATCCAGATCCAATTTAATAAGATATTGAATTAAAATTTTATCAGAATCAAAAACATCATTCTACACTTGAAGTTATCAGAATGGAATAGGTTGAATTTTGGGTTTGATTTGAATCATTAACAGCCCTACTTGAACCCATGACCTCGAAGTTCTTAACAATATATCAAGCCAACAGAACTAAGGGTCTAAGCCCACACAATTAATTTGTTTTGGAACACACCAGCAATAAATGGTGAGATTCCGTAGGTTGTGTGTTCGATACCCAATATAAGCAACAACTTGTTGAGGCCATCCACGAGGTTGTACCCTCACTTACTTCGTGCGTGTAATGTGTGGGCATTGCATGTGTTGGGGGGGAACCTATGCCTTGATCCAGGCCTTGACTTACTTGATCCCACTAATCAGACGTAAGTTTGGGTACCCCCGCCATAAATAAAAAAATAAAAAAATGGGGCATCCTCGATGCCAACATAGATGTAGATCATACAATTTTAAGAACTTTAACATAAAATTTAAAATGACTATTTTTCAATTTTAAATTTGGGAATCCTATGAGCATGCATATTCAAAACCTAGGATCAAGCCTAAAAGAGTTGTTGTTGTTTTTTCCTCCAACTTTTGAGACTATTTTAAATATTAGTTTTACAATGAATCGCCAATATGTCAATCCATGTGAGCTCAACGACCCTTGGAGAGATTTGAAATTTTATCAAGGCCAATCTCACTCTTTAAAACTCGTTGGAAATTGAAATTACTTGAGTGAGTACTTTTGATTGTTGAAGCACTGTGACAAAATAGAGAACAATTCAAGATAGCATCGATGTTTTAGATTTCTATAACAATCAATCTCATAATAATTTTTGCAAATGAATAACACGAGGGTTTGTTTACATGGTTGGTTATGAATCTAATGACTACGTCCTTGTGTTGAAACATTTCACTAAAATCCAAAGAATATTTTATTATATGCCTCCCCCCTTTATAATGAATAATGTTGAAGTGACTTCAAGATTGTACCCCATAACACACTTTCCTATCATGGAAGTGTGTAGGAATTATAAATGCCTTTTCACTCGTATGAAAAAGCATTTACGATTCCTACACAATTCCACATCAAGAAAGTGTGATATGAGGGACAATCATAAGTTCACTCCAACACGACTCCTTTACAATCCATACTCATCTTCTTGGATTAGCGATTTGGTGTCACGAAAATTTTATGCTAAGGTGATGAGCCAATGGCATGATGCCACTTGTATTGAAATAAAAATAGTAATTGATTAGTGGAGAGAAAAAATGTGGGGAAAATTTATGGGTCATTTGAGTGCTCGAATTTTAGTTGTTTTTTCGATATATGAGACATCATGGCATTGGTTCATCAGCTTAGCACAAAATTTTCTTAACAACATATCTTTGTTCATCTTCTTGAATATATAAAAACAAAAACACCCCAAAAAAGAAAATCAATTATCCTGAATTATAATTTGTAACTTCCAAATCAAGAATCATTCTAATAAGGTAATTTCTTTATTAATTAAGAGTCTTTCTATATTGAGATTTTATTAGATAAAATCATACCACGTAGTATCCCCCTCCAATAATCCCTACTTGAATATAGAAATTGGATTGATTGATATCTGTCTTTGAGCATATTATATTCTGCAACTTCTAACAATTTTCAAAATGACGAAACAAATTTGATTCTCAACGAAGATGGATTTACTTCTATTGTGTACAAGTCATTGAATACCATCCTATCTCAATGAATCAAAATCTGCCATGTTACCCCCCAAATCCAACTCCACCCAAATCAAACTCACTCCTCAAAACACCCTGACTAAGTTAAATCGGGACTCGACTCCATGTCAAGTCAAACTCATTTTCCAAGATTCCCAATATAAGTAATCCATGGATAACATAAAATGTCATAGACTAATAATAGAATTTATTATTATTATTTTTTTGTTGAATCATATGATAATATGACTACCTCGCCTGTCATACTCAATCAACTACCTTGATGTGACAAGTTCGAGAGTTATAGATCTATGCTCCTCGAGATACACATATGCACTTCCCCAAAAAAAGTGTATCTCGAGGGGACCATGTATCCTGAGGAACATAGATCTACAGATCTTGAACTTGTCACGTTAGGTAGTCGATTGAGTATGTCACGTGGGGGTAGTCAGATTATCACGACTCTTTTTTTTTTTTTTTCAATAATGATTTTCTAACTCCCCCCTCTAACATACTCTCCTGACGTGGCATGTGCTAGAACCATAAATTTATTTTCATCAGGATACACAACTACACATATTTGTGTGGATGAGCAATTGTGTATCCTGAGTAAAATTCTATGGTCCTATCACATGCCACGTCAGGAGAGTATGGGGAGGGGAGGGGAGGGGAGGGGGGGGGGGTTTGTCAGAAAATCACGATCTTTTTTTCTAATAGGAAAAAATGTCAAAATAACTAATGTCAATCTCACAGTCACAACATTGCACATGGGTTGTTAGGCATTTTACAACACATATATCACCGATAGCACGCTCAGACCAATACATTACGATAGACCTAGACTTGTTGTTTTCGTTGTACCAAAGAATTTAATGTCCTCCTCTCTAAAATGTCCTTGTTGCACATCAGTTGGGGCCACTAACCTTATAGAGGGATATTTTGGTGGACATACAGAAACATTCAACTTTATTAATGGGCTTCTAGAAGTAAAATTTGATAATTTCTCATGATCATTTCTTAATAATTGATTTAATAATATTAGTTAGTACTCAAATAACATCCATGGATCACCAATCAAATTTATTTTCTTAGGGGAGGGGGTGGTTATATGTCCAACAAGATATGGCTTGAATATAATAGAGTTATTGGCCCAACTATATGTCTAACAATATCATGTATACAACACAATTTTAGAGGGACGCCACCAAACACTCTACATCGATAAGAATAACAACTTATATTTTTACACAATGATTTTTTGAAGCCCCTCCCCCCTCCCCTACGCCCCCATCATAGAACCATAGATCATCTGCCTTGGGATACACAAGAATTTTTTTTTATATTTCTATGTATCCCGAGGCAAATAATCTACGGTTTTGACGAGGGCGTAAGTCAGAGGGGGGGGGGTGATTATGACGACTCTTTTATGTAATGAAACTTTGCCTTGAGTCATTATGTTGGCATTTCGCTTAGTTTTTTAGCTTGCACCAAATTGGTTCTTGGAGGGTGGGAGGAACAAGTTTGATATGAGCTCCTTGCATAAGAAAAACAAGTCGCGTTAAATTGACGTGCAAAACTGATGCTCTTAACGTGGCAGTGTACAAAACCATAGATCTTTTTCTTCTGTTGGTTTTTATGAGACAATTTATCAATAGTCTTTTAGAACTCCTCAAATACCGAAAAGACTCAAGTGAGAGAGAGAGGGGAGGGTGGGGAGAACACAAACATTGGATGGATTGAGGTTGCCTTCAACCAATCTTCATTCTTTCGATGGGAATTAACAACTTGTAGCTCATGCATCCGCAACCTTATCACAAAGTAAGAAAAATGTCATTCGAGATCAAAATTTAATATTTTGAAACTTTTTTTTGTGTGGGTATTATGTTGTCGACTATTGTGATTAATACTTGTCAAGCATCAAAATGATCCGGGTTAAACAAAAGGAGGGGAGGACTTGGACGTAGGGTGGGGATTGCCTTCAACCAACCTTCATATATGGGTGTGAATTAGCAGTATGCAAGACATCCACAGCCTTACCACGGATTGAGGAAAATGACGTTCGAGATCAAAATTGACATTTGACACGTAGACCCTTTCTTTAAATCATGATATTGACTACCATAATTTTATAACAAGTCAAAGATTGAAATGAGTCATCCAAGACACGGAGACAATTGGACAAGATAGTCAATGTGTATCATCCATCATTTGAGATTTGAATTGCAATCGTACATTTACTCATCCACTTCATAATAAGAAAAATATAACTATTTTACATGGTTTAAACGATTTTACTAGTCAGAGTCTAGTAAAATGGTTTGACCCGCGTAATCATATAGGGCTGCAACTTGCGTGGGTTGGCTAGGCTCAACCCAATTGATGGGTGGGCCTAGTCTAGATTAGAATAATTCAATTCGAACTTAACTCAGGTTCAAAACTCAGACAACCCAACTCAACCCGATCAAAGGATATTTAATATACCATGTATATTAAATTTTTATTTAATTTTAAAGAATTTGAACTGATGTTCTATACATTAATATGTAAAAATTTCTTTGTTGATCAAAATCGAATTGGCTAGACTTGGTTAATGAACCCAACTCATCCAAAAGCTTGGGCTAAGCCAAATTTAGAAGTTCAAGCTCATATTGAACTTGGGTTAATGAGCTTCGGTTTGATGGTCGAATTGACTTGAGCTCAGGCTGAGAGCTTTGTCTTACTATAGATGATTTGGATTTCAAACTAATATATAGTGGAATAACGATTTGACTCATCTAACTAAATGATACGTTAACTCGATATTAGTGGATGGACGAGCGAAACTCACCATGCTGAATGCTAGGCTTACGTCCCATACAATAACAATCATGTCCCTAAATCTCGTTCGATATCGAGACGACTCTTCCGAGTTGTCTTGGTATCGTCCACTAATGAGATGATTTGATAAGTCATTTCAAAGACATGGTTTGCTCTGATTCTAAAGCATTTTTAAAAATATCAACCGAGACGACTCAAATAAATCGGATATTTCTTCCGAGACGACTCGGTCTCGTTCGTGGACGAGACGAGATGGTAACGATTAGAACCAAAGAATAGTAATATTTTACTAACTTTTCGAGGACAAAGATTCCTGTTGCTTTGGACGATACACACCTACGCAAAGACAATACCGTGGGCCCCACTAACTTACTCTTGGTACGCTTTCTCCCAACCAAGGAACGCTTGAACACGTGCACTCTGTCATTACGATATATTGACTTCTCGCGAAACTATTAACATCTCATCATACTTTTCGTTTTTTTATCACAAAAGAGAAAATGAGACGAGAATCCAAAATATCTCGTATACTGACGCGTGGTGGTATAGCTATAGACTATAGTATCGTCCTACAGCGCTGGCAAGAGTCAGATTCTATTTCAACGACACGTGTCCTTATAACAAAAAAAAAGTAACTGTAGTTAATGACACAGCTCTGCCTCCTAATTGCACGACAATCAAACCCTTAACTTTTCAAACGGCGTTAAGTAGTATTTCAAATGAAAATATGACACGTGTACAAATACATAACGACGTTAGAATGATTCCACTCAGCCGCCTTAATTGATACTAGCGTGTCGTTTTCGTTTACTAGTTAACCCGAGTAATAAACCGGTTAGACCGGTTTTCCGGTTTGGATGCAGAGTTGGACCCCGCGGTTCAGGTCTCGCATTCAAGAGGACTGTACAATGGTTGTGACAGATGGGCATGTTAGCTGAGAGAGTTGCAGAAGAGAGAGAAAGTTACGGAGATAAGAAGAAAGAGATCGAAAAAATAGTTAAATCGAGAGACGTCGCTTGCAGAGAAGGATAGAAGATCGAGATTCCAAGTTAGGTTTTCAGAAGAGGATTGTCTGGTGGACGATATTTGCGAAATTAGGGTTCTTTGATCGCCCGTTAGGTACAATTTTCTTCTTGTTTCGTTGTTGAAATTGTTAGGGTTTTGGATTTCGTTATTGATTGTAGGAGATTCAGATGAGAGATCTGTGTTGAAATTTTGCAGAAATGGCTTCTTCAGAGGTTTCTATAAAGGGAAATTTCTTTAACGGCTGTGGAGAGACCTTTTCTTCGAGTTGCAGTGATTCTAAAGATGGAAGAATGGCTAGAGATGGGGTTACAGAAGCGCCGAGAGGTCATTCGAGTTTAGCAGGTAAATCTGGTTAGTTCTTGTTGTTGTTGTTGTTTTTTAAATACGGTAGAAGAGAGTTTCTAGTATGGTTGAAGGGATCTAGTTTTGATTTCTGTAAAATTTGTGTATTTTTTAATGTTATAGATTCAGAAGAAGCGCTTTACACAGAGCTTTGGCACGCTTGTGCTGGTCCTCTTACGACGGTTCCTCGCCAAGGAGATCGAGTTTTCTATTTTCCTCAGGGACATATTGAGCAGGTATGTTTGTTTCAGAATATTTGCGGTCTCTTTGTTCTTCTAAAGTGCAGAATTCTCATTTTGTTGTTGCAAATGATGCATGTTTTTGGGCAATTATATTCTATGAAAATAGATGATTTTTTGATTGATTAGCTTTAGAGGGCTTTTGCAGGTTTGAATTTGGGTTTTTGTTTTCTAGAAATTTTTTGTTTAAAAAAGATATTAATATTGTTAATTTTTATTCCGACCCAGGTCGAAGCATCGATGAATCAGTTCTCTGATCAGCAGATGCCAGTTTATCACCTTCCTTCGAAAATCCTCTGCCGTGTGATGAACGTCGAATTGAAGGTACTGCTTCAATCTCAACCCTTCTAGTGATAAGGGTTCTTAGGGTTTTCATGTTTAGGTCACTCTGAAAGTAGTGCTTTGGGATGATTAATGCTTTATTGATCTCTTGGTATTAATGGAGTATTTATTCTCTGTAGGCTGAACCAGATACCGACGAGGTTTTTGCACAAATCACGTTGCTACCTGAAGCAAATGTATGCCTCCCTTTTGGGGTTTTTGGTGGTATTCTCATATTAAAATTTGCGTATAATAAAAATCCTAACTATCTTGAATTGCTTTTTACCAGCAAGATGAGAATTCAGTGGAGAAGGAGCCGGTGTCTCCTCCCCCACCCTGCCCTCTTGTTCATTCCTTTTGTAAGACTTTGACAGCCTCTGATACAAGCACCCATGGAGGGTTCTCCGTATTGAGACGTCACGCGGATGAATGCTTACCACCATTGGTTAGGATTGTTCTTTTTCATTTTCTCCACTCTCTAGGTTCACTCAATTTGAAAATGTCTCTGATTTTGGTTCTTACCTTATCTTTAACAGGACATGCGCCGACAACCACCGACGCAGGAGTTGGTAGCGAAGGATTTGCATGGAATTGAGTGGAGGTTCCGCCATATATTCCGGGGTAGTAAATATTTTCCTTTCCTATGGTGTCGTAACATGTTATTTATTTTATTTGCTAGACAAGCAAGGCTAGTGGTCAGTAATTAGTAGGTGAAGGCGAGTTTTGTACTCGTTGTGGAGGCTTTTTTGGTCTTCTACTCCTCGAGATTTGTGTACTAACCTTGATAACGGATATTCTTCCTCAAGATCTTGATGATGCTTCCTAGATCAGCCTTGGATTGATCTAAACATTACTTTACTCTTGATCAACGCTCGTTTCTTCCACTGACTTCAAGGGAAACTTCTACAATGGTTGAATAGGAAGAGGAGAAAAGGTGGGGGCGTCGGTGTGGTGCCTGCCAAAGATTTTTGGATGGTCGAATCAATAACAATGAGAGAATAGAGAAGTGAAGGTGGAGGAGATGATGAATAGTGAATTGTAGGAGGATGAGGAGTGAGAATGGTGTCTCTTGGATGAGATTTAGATTCTGAACCCTCTTTATGTCTTCGAGGGGTTTTTATAGTTGAGTTTCTAGAAAAATGTGTCACCATGTGATAGGTCCAGGTCATCTTCCAACTGGTGGTTGAGTTGGATAGGGGTTGTTGACTTTGTCTTTGGGGAAATGTGCTCACGTCTTGTTAATGCTCACACTTGAGTTGGATTAGTAAGTGTCTCAATACAATTAATAAATAGTTGGTGAGATTTCACTGTTTGAGGATAGGTTAGTCAGAGAAGGTCTTTTTTTAACTTTCATTGATAAGTACTTTGAGATATCATATTTAATGTGTAGATTTTCATGAGATGAGTGTTCAGATTGATTTTAATGTTTTAGCTTATTATGTTTCTAATCAGTTCGAGCTGGATGAAGATCCGAATTTATGTTGGATTCAAGGCGTTATTTGGTTATACAAGGGTTGGTTAGGCCGAGTTGAATGAAGATCCGAGCCTTGGTTGGACTAATTTCTATTTGGACGTAAGGCTTTTACCATGTTGATTGGGATAACACCTCCAAATTGGAGTCTCTACCCTCATACCAACTTAATTTGGTGTTCCTTTTGACACAATGGTTGGTGTGGAGACCATTTTTGTACCCACCTAAGATTGAGACACGTGTCCAAAGAGCCGATGATTGTCTATGAGTTATACAGAACCCGATCTATATGTTATGTTCTTCTTTTCAGAATTAATTACTACATGTCGCTGAATTTTTTATATCGACTATTGCTATTAGAAGAATGACGAGCCCAGTCATCGCCAAAACAAAGGCTCTCAGTTAAGAGACACCCGCCCAATCAACACAAGAAAAGTCATGAAACTCGGTAAAAGTTGTGCACGCTAGTGGAAATGATCCCATCCCAAGTCTCAGCTTGAATTTCTACTCAGCTCGGTCAAGCAAGAATTAAGGCAACCAAGTTGTGCACTAATCCAATCATTACTTAGGTTTACACTAAGCTCGGCTTGAGTGTCTAGCATATATAAACTAGGAATTTAAGGAAATTTGAGCTTTCCCTTTAGCCAAATCTATACATTTAATGTGATATTTAGAAGTACTTGTCAGAAGTATTTAGAAAAGACATTCTCTGACTCACCTATCCCCAAACAATGATATCTTACTATACCAGTCCTGCATTAAATATATTGAGACACTACTAATTCAACTCAAGTGGTAACATTAATGAGACGTGGGCACAATTTTCAAGGGCAAGGGCAAAGTCAACAACCTCTAACCAATTTAATAGTCAGCTGACATATGATGTGGATTTATCATGTGGTTACACATGTCCCTAAAATTTCATCTATAAAAACCCTCAAAGATAGAGAGGGGGTTCAGAACCTGAATTTTGTCTCTCTTCAAACACTCACCACTCTCTACAATTTACACTATTCATCATCTTCTACTGTTTTCATTTCTCCTTTTTGACATTTTCCTCCATGTTACTGACTTTATCGTCGGAGACTCATTGGTAGGCATCATCGCCGCCTCCTTCTCCTTATTCTCCTTCTCACCTTCTTCCGTTGAAGTCACCTCAAGGGATCAACGAAGCAAAGCAGCCTCAACAACAAGACGACCGTCAGATCAAGGAAGGGTTCATCTCAAAGGAAGTTTGCATATCACGAGTAGTAGAAGCCCAAAAAAACCTCCTTGTTGCAAAATCTGAGGAAATGTATAATGATCCTTAGACAAGATAAATAAGACATCTACAATTCAGACTTGGCTTGAGGTGCAAGGCATCATCAGCTCATAGGACACATGGTGCAATCTTAGGTAGGGACAAAAGTGGTATCCACACCCGTGTTGTGGCATTACCGCCCAGTCACCCACAAACTTTAACCAACTTAGCAAGCCGAAACCTTCATCTGCATATGTAATTCGATTACCTACCATTCATTTCTATTCATACTCTGATTTGAACTTATTGGATTTGGAGATCCTTAGGTTTTCTAGTTTACCCCTGATTATCTCCTTGTGATATTAGATGGTTTATTGCATGTTTCAAAACAATCGCATCAAAGTTTCATTTTTCATGTGGGGCAAGATTGCTTGCTCAGAAATGGTCTATGTGCCACCTTTCAGTCTATGAAGTTTCATGAATAAAGTGATAGAATGGTTAATCTTGTTAAATTTTATTATCAGGGTGCTTTCTTGTCTAAATATAACCTTGTCCCTAACTAAATATTTTTTGCTTAATGGTACATGTCAATTGCAGTTGTGAAACTACTTTCTTTTTTATTTAGCAACATCAACTCCTTTTCATATTTTAAATTTTATATATGTTTTGAGATTTCCAGGTCAACCAAGGAGGCACTTGCTTCAAAGTGGTTGGAGTGTCTTTGTTAGCTCCAAAAAGCTTAATGCAGGGGATGCATTTATTTTTCTCAGGTTTGTTATCTACTCCACACCCTTCGCTTCTTGTGGCACCAAATTCCAATTCATGTTTGATATGGTGCTGATTTGTGGTTTTTAGAGGTGAAAACGGGGAACTTCGTGTTGGGGTAAGACGTGCTATGAGACAGCAGAATAATGTTCCATCTTCAGTCATCTCTAGTCACAGCATGCACCTTGGTGTCCTTGCAACAGCAGGGCATGCCATCTCGACAGGAACCATGTTCACCGTCTATTATAAACCAAGGTTTGCATTTTATCTTGTTTCATTTCTTTTCTATCATTGAATTAAAATTTACATGATATCGAACCACGTAGCAGATCCCAAATTTTTGCTAAAAGACTTAGATGATATCTGACCATTTTTACATGTGTCATGGAGTTGAAAATTATCTGCTTGGCATGTATCTGTGATACTGAAATGTTTTCAATATGTAATTTACATTTGGTCGAGTCCATTTATTTACAATAGAATCATGCAAGAAAGGCTGGTTTAATTATATATTTATATGGTGGAATGCTTTCTATAAGTATTTTGCTTGTATTGTAGTTTACACGTTCTTTGATCTAAAATGTTCTTTTAAACTTTACAGGACCAGCCCTGCCGAGTTTATTATTCCATTTGATCAATATATGGAATCAGTTAAGAACAATCATTCTATCGGCATGAGGTTTAAAATGAGGTTTGAAGGTGAAGAAGCTCCTGAGCAGAGGTATGATTCCTGCACCTTGAAAGTATCAACTCTTGCATTCTGGCTACACCATCTCTGCGACTTCCTTTGTATTCTACAACTTATAGTGTCAATCCCACAATAATTCTTTTTCTGGTCTGTGGAAGGTTTACCGGCACCATAGTTGGAATTGGAGATGCTGATCCTAAGAGTTGGCCTCAATCAAAATGGAGATGCCTCAAGGTAGTATCTTATGGTGCTTTTTCTACGTTTTGTTACTGAAGTATGCTGAAATGCTCTATCCCCATTTGGTCTAGGTGCGATGGGATGAAACTTCTGTTTCTCACCCAGAAAGGATTTCTCCTTGGAAAGTAGAACCACCCGCTTTGTCTCCTGCACTGAATCCACTTCCTTTGCCGAGACCAAAAAGGCCCCGTGGAAACATGGTGCCTTTCTCTCCTGATTCCTCTGTTCTCCCTAGGGAAGGTAACTACTTGGATTGCATATTTTAATCCACTTTCCCCACATTTATTTCATGGATAGTGTAGTAGTTAAATAGGTTCTAAATCTTTTTTCATTTATGTAGTAGGTTCATCTATAGTCACAACAGATCCTACACCAGTAAATGATTTTACAAGGGTCTTGCAAGGTCCAGAAATCTCGACTGTGAGAGGCAATTTTGCTGAAAATAACGAGTCAGACAATGCTCTAAAGCCTGTTGTATGGGCTTCTTTGCAAGATGGTGAGAAGATGGATATGGTTTCTAGTCAGAGAAGATATGGATCAGAGTGGGTTCCTCTAGGGAAGTATGAGGCAACATATGCTGATCTGTTGTCAGGTTTTGGAATCCCCCCAGACTCCCCTCGTGCGCTCTGCCCTCGCTTTTCTGACCAAACCCAAACCCTAGATGATGATAGTCCATTGAAGATGCATTTTCAGAGCTTGCAAGCCAAATCTAACTTGCTTTGTGACTTGATGCCCGTGACATCTTTGGGCTCCACAATAAACATGTCAGACTCTTACATGAGGGCACAGAATCCAGAAACCATTAGACATAGTGGGTTGAATGGGTATACGGAGATGCAGAATCTCAGATTTGAGCAGAATCCAGGAAACTGGTTGATGCCTCTGCTGCCGCCTCAATGTGAGGTTCAACCTCATCCAAGTGGATTAAGACCAAATCCTGCCTCATTACAGCAACATGAGGAGTTAAAATCCAAGGCCGATGGTAATTGCATGCTATTTGGTTTTCCCCTCATTAGAAACCCAATGGTGTCGGAACCACTAACATCTCATACAAATGGAGCATGTGAGCCAGGAGGTCATAACCATTTGTTGCATCACTCACAGTCTTTAGAATCGGACCAACAGTCTGAACAATCGAAGGGTTCAAAGTTGACAGGTACTGCCGTTGCAGCTACTGAACAGGAGAAACCATTTCAATGTTCCCAGCACCACTCAAGAGATGTTCTGAGCAGATATTTGGGTGGTCCATCCAGGAGTTGCACTAAGGTTTTTCCCTTCTGTCCCAGTTGTTACTTTTTTATTTCTGGGAATGTAATGGTTAGTCTTCTTTAGATTTTGGAATATTACATCAAGAATTTATCTGTTGGTTTCAGGTTCACAAGCAGGGGATTGCTCTTGGGAGGTCTGTGGACCTTACCAAATTCAATGATTATGATGAACTGATCTCTGTGTTAGACCTAATGTTTGAGTTTAACGGTGAATTGATGGCCCCCAACAAAAATTGGCTCGTTGTCTATACAGATAATGAGGGTGATATGATGCTTGTTGGAGATGACCCCTGGCAGTAAGTGCTGAAGTGCCCTTACATTCCCTATCTTTTATCTCCATTACTGGCCTTTCTAAACATTATGATCCTAGACAAGAGTTTATTCCAATGGTCAAGGTTTATCCATTTACTTTACTTAAAATTAGTTGTGTGTTCATGTGTAAACCAGGGAATTTTGCGGCATGGTTCGCAAGATCATCATCTATACCAAAGAGGAGGTCCAGAAGATGAACCCAGGGAGTCTCAATCGGAAGGATGAGGAAAACCTGGTTGTGACGGATGAAAGAATAGGTGCTAACGAAACAAAATCTCCACTGCATACTCAAGAAGCTACTCCCAAAAATTGCTAGGTTTACCTCACATGGCTGGTGTGGTTGGTAAGTTGCCAGACACCCTCTCTGTTACCAACTAGAGACATACTCAAGCATTCTTTGGTCTTCTCCTTATGACTAAAACTTCACCGATTTCATTTAGTTTGGATTAGAGGTATCCATTCCAAAAACAAAATTATTGATGTGTATGATGCAATGGAAATCAGAGCTGCTTAAATTTTCTGTAGTACTGTATATTAAGGTGTCCTGCATCATTCTGACTCAAACAGTAAGCACTTATTGATGTATGCGAGGACAGGGTTGATATTATGCGTAGGGATGGCACTAGAGATGGGATTTACTTGGTGAGGTCTATGTGCGCTACGGAACTTCCCTCTTCCAACTTCACCTTCCCAGCCCCTTTTGTTTGGGTTGTAAAAGTTCCCTCTAAGATTTCTGTTCTTGTGTGGCGAGCTTCGTTGGAGAAAGTCATCACATTGGATTAGTTAATCAAGAGAGGTCTTCAAACCCCGAACGGTTGCTTCTTATGCTCAAGGGAGGGGGAGATGGCAAATCATTTGTTCATTCACTGTGATCTTGTTCACGAGGTTTGGGTTCATTTTCTCGGCCTCTTCAATTTGAAGGACTGTTTATTGAGGTCGATCAATGAGCTTTTTCAGACTTGGGGATCGTGGGGTAATTCTTTCAGAGGTTCGAAATGGATCCTTCGGAGCCTCACCTCTTCGCCATTTGTTGGGAATTTGGAAGGAGAGAAATAGACGCATTTTTTAGGGGAAAGAACTTGTGATTCACAACCTATTATTGTTCATTTTGGGTCTTTTATTCTTTTGGGTTTTTAACGGAATCTTCTTTGAGGATTTCGTTGTTAAGTGGGATATGGTTTGTAATATAGAGGAGGCCTAAGTGGCTCTCACATCTTTTCTGATAAGTTTGTACTTCAGGGCCATCTCGTCCCTTTTTTTAAATAAAATTTTTACTTACCAAAAAAAAAAAAAGTTTGTTCATACATGCATGTAACATATTACACAGATTTTTTTGATGGGGCTTAAGTCAATGAGAAGGAAGGTCTTACAATTTCTTCTGATTTGGGATTATACGTTGTCTGTGTAAGGAAAAGAGCATTAATCGTCAAGTGATATTTTCTCTCTAGCTGCACAGGAAGCGGTAACAGCAAGAAGCAGTAGTCGGCCGATAAGAGTAGCCAAAGTAGCAAGCATATGGGTCAGAAGACGGGTTAGAGCAGGAAGTGGTAAGGGGAGCAGAGCAGGCCAAATAAGGCAAGCAAGAAGCAGCAAGCATAGGCAAGCAAGCAGTGATCTCGGGTAAAGTAGTCAGAAGAGTTCGCTAAGAAGACAGGTCAACCTTTTCATTGACTAGCTAGCAGGAAGCGGTAGTGAGACAAGCACAGGAAGCAAGCGGTAGTCCGGTAAAAGCAATAAGAGCATTAAGGCCTAAATACCGGCTCATTGGTCAGCAAGAGTAGGTCCGCCGATAAGGCCAAGGTAAGAAAGAGTACAACATAAAGCGACATGGGCAAAGAATATTGAGTAGGTTTTGGATGCTTGTGCTTGAGAAGATTGTGGAGCAAAGAAATAATAGGGTCTTCAATAGTAAGATGAGAAGCGTTCATGGCAGCTTCTTGGAGATCTTGGGCTTGTTGTACTTATGGTCGAAACAGAACATAGAGTTTGAGGGGACTACTTTTGATGACTTTGTCTTTAGATGGAACTCTTTATGTAATCATTGATGCTTTAGCTTTTCTTTGTTTTGTGGCTCTTTGAGAGGCTTCCTCAGTCTCATTGTACTTTGTTTTCTCTTCTTTATCAATATATTACACTTACCAAAAAAAAAGATTGTGGGAGGGCCATTTGGCTTGGGTAACCTAATTATAGATGCGATCAAGAGTGAGCCCCATCTCTGCAACAATTGGAAGTAAGTAGTTCAGAACTTTTTTGGTTTACAGTTTCTTTGATGCTTTCACTGATCACACCTTTCATTCTCAATCATCTATGTACAAAGTTTATATTCCTGTTCTTTCATAATTTTTTTGTCTTTGTACACCAATGGGAGAAGTCCTTGCTGCATTGTCGTGGAATTCGATGCTGAGTGATTATTTGATCATGTTGATTTTTGTCATTAAACAGTTTTAAGTATAATTGAATGAGAAGAGGGTGATTTTTTTTTTTTTTTGTTGTCTAGCTTGTGTATTTGTGATGAGGCTTCAATGATGACGATTTTTGTGTGTGCGCTAAATCTTACTATGCAGTTGTTCTTCTATTCTCTCCTAAAATCGATCTATGCTCCTAAGTTTTAGTTTCAATGTATCTTCCATTATGCTAATGATTGAGTCGGTGGAAATTTGGTAAGAGTAACCATATCTTTCTTTGTTTTTTGTTGCATCCTTTGCCATCAATTGTTCCTTTTATGTAGTTTTAGCCAAAGATTGTAACATGTGATCCTTTTGAAGTTTCATGTTGAGTTTGCACGTGGCAACCACGTGTCAGTGCCTAGATGCATTCCCGGATGAGTGACACCACAACTCAGTGGACTGTCCAACGTTTTAAAACCATGTATAGGTTAAAATGTTGGACTGTCCAGCGAGTTGAATTGCCCATTATCTTCTAAAAAACTCTTAATTCGTTGGGCTGCCCAACAAGTTATTAAAATGCTGGATAGTATATAATCTTTTTTGTAATTAATAAATATTTAACCGTCTTTGGGTCATTTTCTGCATCTTTGATCTCCATTTAATACTTTTCTTAACAGTATGATCATACTTCTAGACTAGAGTTTGTTTATTCCAATGGTGATGTGTGTAAATTAGGGAATTTTGTAGAATGGTTCGCAAGATCTCCATTTATGCTAAAGAGGAGGTCCAGAAGATGAACTCGGGGAGTATGAATCTGATGAACAAGGAAAGCCTGGTGATAGATGAAAGAACGGGAGCTAAAGAAACAAAATCTCTTCTCCATAAGTATGCGACTATCCCCAAAAACTACTTGGTTTCCTCACATGGCTGGCATGGTTGGTAAGTTTCCATGTTAAAAAATAATCAGAGTATTGTTTGATCCTCATGTTATGATAAAAAACTTCGTTAATTTCACGTCAATTGGATACATAAATTGTAGATGCAATAGAAATTGGATTTTCTTAAATTATCTCTTTTAACGTGTATGGCATCGTTCAAGCTATGCACTTGTTGATTTATCTGTTTCGATGGGTTATAGGTGGTTAGTGAGAAGGGACTTTTCACAATTTCCCTTCACATTTGGATTTATAGGTTGTAGCCTTTGTTTGCATTTATCGTCTAAATTGATTTTTTTCTCTCATTGATCAGGTTTTTGTAAGCATCTGGTTTAGAAGATTGTGGGAAAGCTATTTGGGTTGGTGTTGATGTGTTCATGAGTGTGCTACTTCTCTGATCTCACGTTGCAGTATCAATCACATCTATGTTCCAGTCAATGTCTCTGCTATTGTGTAAATATTTTTTCATAAAACACTTTTTTGCTTTATACTTGAATTAATGCTCAACCTTCCAATCCATGGTTTTAAATCTCGGTTCATTTCTCGGACGAGTTTTCCAATACGTTTTGAGACATCTCATTCAACAATGAGAAAAATGAACCTGGGGTTTTAAATCTTGTCCGATACATACGGAGACAACTCGGGCGATACGTCTCCGTCTCGGACGAGTTTTGAAACTATGTTCCATACTAAAACTGAAGGAAAAAAAAAGTATTAAATATGGTATCCATCACCTTTGTGAAGATCATATGTTCTACAAGAGCCGAACATAGCAAATTGTTGCAAATCTTAGAATTCGATGTTGTGTGATAATGTGACGTGATTTATCAAACAGTTTTAATTAGAACCACCCTTGAATGGAAAACAACATGGTGACTTATGTCGGACAAAGATCCTCTTGAGCATTGTTAGTTTACATTCATGCTCCAACGCATCGAGAAATGTACAAGTGACTGTTTCTTCTAGTTAACTCGTCTTCCTTGATTCCTCTATAATTATTCATTGATCAGCCTCTCCCATCTAGTAGAAATGGAAGTTAGCCATCAAGAATAACAATCTATAGGAAATTGGAGATGCCCTTGCATGTTTCATGATTATAAATAAATGTCGTTGTCGATGCTTTGTAGTTGGAAACAACAAAAAAATTTCCTTCATGTTTGATAAAAGAAAAAAAAAACATATATTAGAGCATCTTCAGCCATGATACAAATTTTAACTCAGATTTAAATAAAAGTTTGAGCAAAAGCTTCAATTGGGTAAATTGAAAAATTAGGCTTACTTTACTTAGCAAGATTTCAAATCTTATCTCACATTGTGGCACCCTAAAACATGATCCAAAGCCACAGAGTCGTAGAGGACAGTATTTTAAAAACTCAGGAAAAAAAATTAGAAAAAAAAGTTAATTTTCACGTTTGAATTTTAATTTTAAATTTGGGAGTTTGTAGTCATTCCGTTTTCAATGTCTTGGATGACATCCAAAACAGATTTTTCTAAAGAATTTTACTTTTTGAATATGAGTTTTTTTCATGGAAGCTAGAAGGTTCTAATGTTGGATTGTCAATGTGGTAATCTGTACGCCCGATAACCCTTACTAATATTTGAAACTTACTAAGTTAGTATGAAAAGTAATTTTCTTATGTAAAAAATGACCATTGGGATTTGAGTTTTACTCATAAACTCATTTTCAATTTGAGTATGAGTTTGATTAAATTCAATGTGATATAACTTTGAGTGAAGATCGAGAGCAGAAAAGTACAAATTTACTCAAAATTTGAATTTGATTAAGGGCTGGAGATGGCCTTATGATAAACCTTTCAAAATTGCATTTAATTCCCGTAACAACAAAGCTACATGTTGGTCAATCAATACTTCTTCTTCTTCTTTCTTCATTTAAGATTTATTGATTTTTTCTAATAACCCAAGTTTGAAGCCTGCATCATCTTCTTCTAAAATCTTACTAAACATTCTTTTATTTCATTTTCAAAATAACCACCCAAAAACTCTTTAGTCTTCAACCCTTCAACATCAAGATTATATCTTCTTCAACATTCAATTCTCAAGAACAAGATAGGGATTTTTTGAGAGGTACAAAATGACGGATTCTGGGGGAAAAAAAAAACCCTCAAAAACATCTTGTATATCTACCAAATTTTTTTTCAGACTTATCAGAATTAAATCAATCCTATTCCCACCAAATAATTGCCAAATCCAAACTGTCACTATGGTCATCTGTGCTAGGTTTAAGTATAGATACAAAGGTTTTTTTTTGGGTATCCATATTGATCCTTACCATTTTATATGGAAGCAAATTTCTATAGATTTTGAAACCTGCCTATGTATAATCTCCCACAATTCAACTATTTATAGCACCCAAGAAATATATATATATATATATATATATATTTCAACTAAAGCAACTTAGAAAACGAAACAGAACATAGAGTTCACCGGAGTTACTTTTGATGACTTTGTTTTTAGATGGAACTCTTTATGTGATCACTGATGCTCTAGTTTCCCTTTGTTTTGTTTCTCTTTAAGAGGCTTCCTCGGCCTCCTTGTACATTGTTTTCCTTCTTTTTCAATATATTACACTTATCAAAAAAAAACTTAGGAAATGAGTAAGAATAAAAAAAAAAAAGAGATAAGAGAGTGTGATACAGAGAGAATAAAGCAGAAGAGTTGAGATCTTCTCCTTGGTATCTGAACTTACGACACATATTTTCTTGATATGAAAGCTCCAATATATAATGTAATATGTGTTTCAGTACTGATGGGGAATAAATCTGCACGTTTCAATGGAACCCTTCAAAACTACAAGAATCAAATCAATTTGATGTTTCTGGTAATCGTCTACAAGGTCTGCATCTGCTTTAACAATAAGGGAATCTTCCTCACTTTCCCATCACCATCACCACAAGCACTACTTTCTTTTCTTTCTATGTAAAAGAAACCTTACAAGCTTTGAATGAACAAAGAAAAAATATATAAGATTAATAGACCTTACTTACCCACCAAGAACATTTTAAGATTAACATGATGAGAGCATTTTTTTAGATTAAATTTTGATATTAAAAGTGTAAATTATTGATACTTTATGTGAAAATATTGGTGGAATGTGCAACATGAGTTTACACGTCACTTGTTCAAAATCCAATTACAAGCCATTAATACTTGTTGGCCAATCAAAACTTTGCAAATACGATTTTGCACTACTATTTAGAATAGGATGTTGTTCTACCCTACTTTTTAAAGAAAAATAAAAACTAATAAATATACTTTACTTAAATGACAAAATTTAGTTATTACAGTAAAATCAACCTTGATGCATGTATATATATTAAGAAAGCCCAGATTATGAAGATGGCTTACGCAGCTAGGAAAGGGCTTGGAGTAGGAGCGCCATTCTCAGAAACACCTTCTGAATCAAGTTGTTCAGAAAAAACAAATCCCTCGAAAAAGGTCGAGTGGAGAGCTCTTACACACTGTTCTGCTTCATTATCATTTACTATTAAGGAGATGTTCACCTGATTTATAGAGAAACAAGATAAAGAGTCAAGGACCAGACAGGTAGGTTTATATATTATTACATGTGAGAGATGATAAGTTGAGAGGGAATGACCTTAGATGCTCCTTGAGAGATCATCTGGACATTGACTCCATTGGTTCGAAGAACATGGAATACCTGGCATAATGTAAAAACATAATGAAAATAAAAATAAAAACAAAAAAAAATACAAATGAAACATAATCATGTGGTTTTACACTACATCTACAAGACTGCAACCAGCTATTGTTGAAAATGATAGCGCAGGTGAAAGGGTGTTGAAGGGACCTAATCTAGAGTAATGCATCAATAAACAATAACAAGACATATCTCCAAGAACAGGTCACAGATATGGGAAAACAATGGGTCATAGTGTAAGATGTGGTGAAGAACAAAACAGACCTAACCCCTCGTTACCTAGACTTTCCTAGAGTTACACATTTCTCTAGCACTTTCAGGGCCTTTCTAGATTATTGTAGCTTCTCTAGGACTGGGTACATCCCATGACAGCTAGCTATCGTAATTCCCTCTCCTTGTCCCAAGTATTAGGGTTGGGAACGTAAATACTACTTCATTCAATTGACTTTATTTTTATTTTTTCTCTTTTTGGTTGAAACTGTTGTATCTTGAGGTGCAAGTCCTTTTAATGGGCCAATTGGAAACATTTACTATAGATTTGATTGTTTTAATCACAATGGGTTAAGCCAAAAATAATTGTGATAGAAGCATTTTGTGAAGAATATTAATCAAACGACTAGAGATAAACTAATATTCTTTATTAAAAAACAACATTGGGCCTACTCATCTTTAGCATTTTCAAGAGAGAGAGAGAGAGAGGACTTGATATAGGGGGAGGTGGTGAGGCAGGAGGTAGGTGGAGATGAAGAGGAGAGGCGTAAAAGAATTGGAAAGGAAAAAAAACACAAGGTCTATTTAAAGATTATATATGGATGAAAAATATGTAAGAACTCAAAAACAAAACAAGATAATCCTTTTGTTTTGTATTTTTTTCAGTACAGTACTTTTTTTTTTCTTTTTTTAAAATAACTGATTACACAAGTAATTACCAAACATCATTAACATCCGTCATAATCAATTACGGAACCAATAAATGGATTATTGACCTCATAATCTATTTTGGCATTGATTACCAAAGGGCCCCTAATTTTCAAATTGGAAATGATTACAGTTCGATATGGATATCAAGGTTCAGTCTGTTGCAAATCCAGCTAAATAAGTGAAAATATACAGTGTAGAGTGCTAGTGATTCACAACAGGTATTCAGATAGCATAAGACAACAAAACCATCTTTCCCAAAGCAAAACAAAGACAGTTTTGAACACTAAACAAACAGAGGTTAACATCATGCCTAACCTTTTCTAGTATCAATGAAGACCGTTGAACATTTCCGATAAGCGAGATGATTGATCTGTGCTGAAGGAGATTCACCACTGCAATTTTCTCGAGTTCTTCCACAACATGATCGAGTTCCTGATCAAGCACAAGGTATTAAATTTCGATTTCGTTGTCTATTTCAGTTAGTCTGGAAATGGAAACATTTCGTGGAAATATTTCGATCAGTGTGGAAATGAACACAATTTATGGAAATAATCGAAATATTGAAAAAAAATTCATTGAACCCATAGGAAATGATAAAATAGGCATTAAAACACACTCACAAAACCATCAAAATACAATAAACCACCATATGAAGCGTGAAATTGAATATCAACAACATTTTGTTACACACACGCACATGTATTGAGAGGCTGACAGTGGAAATAAGAATAATAATGTTGCATTACCTACATACAACTTAATATGTAAGACATTAAAATGAAGAAACTATTAAGTATTTGCATTCATGCATTATTATAGTTCTCTTACTTTTGAATAAGTATATGAATAAATTGCTAATGTATCCAACTAATTGAAACATGGTTGATTGTATGAGTACTTAATCATAGTTCTTTTATATTAACGGATAAATGTCATTTGCAATTTTTTATTAGTAACTATGTGTAATTTATAAGTTCTTTTTAAAGCAATTATAAGTTTTTTCAACAAAGAATATTTCTGTTGAAATTTACTATTCATTGAAATATTTCCATCGAAATATTGCATTTTTATACCTAAGATTAGATAATTTCGGTTGAAACTCACTATTCATCGAAATATTTCACAAAATGAATAGTGATTTCCACCGAAATATATACAAAAAGAAACTGTTGGTTAAATTTCGTGTCAGAACTTGTGGACATGGAAATATTTCAGTATATTTCGTGGAAATATGTCGAAATTTAATACTATGAGCACAACACAGTTCCAGATGAGCTTAAATGGCATACATGATACACAAGACAATGACGAAGGCTTGTTATGGATAAAGCATTGAACATATCCAACTGCAACAACCTTGGGGTTAGAAATTCTTACTGAAATAGAATTTGAAAAGGGATTCAAAATGGTTTGAATGAGTTCAAATAGGACATTATTATCAAATTAGGAAAAAGGGAACAAATATCATGCTTATCAAACACAGTATCTTTTGAAATTTTCAGGATGATATTGCGAATCTTAAGGTCAATCAACACTAAAATAATGCAATTTGAAGTTAGCTGTAAGTTCAGGTTCTCCAAGTTATCTCCACAGATATAACTAATGAAGTAAACTGAATTGGAGAAGCAGGAGCAACAATGAAAGGTAGAAATTTCTGTTTTATCATCCAATTAAATGTCACCCCTTTTAAATCAAGTGGGCTAGCTGGATGTTGAGACACCAATGGGGAATATAACCTAGGACAGATCTCTAACCAAACAGTATATCAAGATGTCTCTAAGTAGAAGATCCATCAAACTACATCACCACAAACTCCAGGTGTAAATCTAAAATGGGCAAGTCACTTGTGCTAATCACATGCCAAATTTTACTTGATATGGTCATTAGATGCAAAGCCCACTATGCAGTCAAAAGTGATTTACTAATGTGTGATCTACAAACATATGTATTTAATTATGATTGAATATATATGGTTGTGCCAAGGACACAACTTGGGGGGTGGGTTCTTTCACCATACATACATGTGGCGCACTAATGCATCAATTTGGACTGGGTAATTGATGGTCACCTGTTGGATGGGCAGTGGTTTGAAAATTATAACATCCAAGAGGCAAACCGCTGATCCAAAACTCCAGTTTGATGACAGGTGGATCAGATTAGGGTACAAGGTGAAGGTATAATGCCTCTATGGTGTGCAAGACTACCATTATCTTCCTCCCACTTTACCAATTAAAAAGAAGAGGGGAAAGGAGAAAAAGAATTATTTTTAAATACACATGAACACTTGCCTACGGAACTCGTATGTAAAAGGTACTCAAAACAGAAAGCATGTGATGATGGAAAATAAGACAACCAATCAAATTAAAAACCAGGAGTCTGGGCTCATACACTTGCCTGCTGAATCAGTTCTCTGCTCCAAATCTTTGAGGGATCCAATGTCAAAGAAATACTGACTTCACTAGTAGCTACAACATCAACGGATATGCCCAAATCTTCAAAGATTGAGAATACCTGCACACAGAGAAAATCATGTGAATTGCAATTCAAATTTGTGTAGCCACTAAAGCATTAGGGGATGGAAAAGGGTCATGAAATGAAGCTCACCTTCGCAAGGAAACCAAATTGACCAAGCATTCGGGTACTCACGATATCCAACATGGTAACATTCCTCTTCAAAACTATGCTGGTCAGTACAGCCTGAAATGGTGAGAAAAACTAAGGTGACATCTCTGGAAGATTTTAAACCAATGACTTGACTTTAGATAAAAGTCGGCTGTAACATACCTTGCTCAAATCTCTTGATTTAGTGATTAGAGTACCTGGAGCTTCAGGATTGTAAGAATTCTTGACCCTAACAGGAATGTCACCTTCATTAGCTGGTCTCATGGATTGTGGATGCAAGACCTGCAAAACCACACAGGCCGTAATAAATATCGAACTCTCATTTCTCTACATCTCATGCCCCTACAGTAATGATTTGTTGTTTAATTTTCTTTGTTGAATCTAGGAGACAACTGCAAATATATGCTGCCATTGGGTCAGATATAAATAGTTTGACACACAATCACCAGCCCAAGTTGAGAATGTGGACATGAATAGGTACACCTGAAGGTTTTCTTTCTATTGGCCATAAGTATGCAAGGACTAAATTTGGGTCTTTAAATATTATAATGGGCTTGGGCCAATCACAAAAAATAATAAAACCCTCAGAAGTAATCAATAGTCCTGACTTGGTCAATCACAGTCTTGACCAAGTTTCAAATCACTTCTGTAGTACAAAGAGAAAATAGGTATGATTATTCCCTCTACGCAAGTGAGATCTTAAAATCATTTTAGGCAGCAATTGGCACTAATGAATGACGGCTACATGTACACAAGTTGGAGACACTAAAACTCAAAAACCTGATATGCCAGCATGACTAGATTTCATTTCCTATTTTCTTGAATATTTTAGTTCATGTAAAATATAGAATATAGAAGAACAAAATATTTTGATAGCTGGTCAACATAACAATCATATAAACATTGAACAATATATAAAGATAACAGCTGAATACAAATAACAGAAAATCGAAGATTCATTTGGTAAAGTGTGTCCACATGTGCCTAACACATGACTACGACACTGTCTAACACGGTGGATTCTTAGCAAATGAAGCATTCTTGTTAAATAGATTATGAATTTCTGGGGAACCCCCTAGCCTAGCTTGAAGTGTTAGGCTAAGGCTTTGTTCATTCAGCCCAAACTTAGTACCTAAGCAACCAGATTTTAATTGTTAACAGTTTTGGAAACACGTGAACAAAGTAAGAAGTAGGGTTCTGAAAATCAAGCATACCTGAGCACCAAAATATGCAAGTTCGGCTGCTTCATCAAATGTCAAATATGGTACAGGTTCTGCATCTGGGTATATATTAGGATCGCATGTTAAAACACCGTCCACATCTTTCCATACCTGTTATGAATTAAAAACATGTCCATCACATATTTTTTACTTGTTTTCTGAAACATCAACCAAGGCCACGAGGGAACAAATGATAAAAGAATAAACTTAATATGAAATTTCTGGCAGAAGTGACAAGTTTAAAACAAGAGAATGCCAAAAAACCACATATCCCGTGTTCACAATCTAAGAAAGTTCGTGAAGCAAGGATGTTTGCGTGAAGAATGCAAACTAGTTGATACTACCCATGCACTCTGGTTTGAACTTGACCTGAATCTCTCGCAAGCCCAAGGCTTTACCGATGGCTGTG
Source organism: Akebia trifoliata (assembly GCF_017979445.1). Classification (NCBI taxonomy): domain Eukaryota; kingdom Viridiplantae; phylum Streptophyta; class Magnoliopsida; order Ranunculales; family Lardizabalaceae; genus Akebia; species Akebia trifoliata. The sequence continues at coordinate 713,435 of NC_141377.1, forward strand.
GCCGTCAAATCACTACCACCCCTACCCAAGGTAGTCACCGCACAAGATTTCCAACCCTGCAATAAGGACATCAGAATATGTGCATCGAGTGTGAAAGCGTGCTAAGAAACTCCAATTTCCTTCGGGCTGATAAAAATAAGCCATGTTGGAAAGAAATATGTATGAAACAGTTAGATAGTAGAAACTAGAGAGACCTTTCCAAGGAAGCCAGTAACGACAGGAATTGCTGGATCGCTAATCCAATCACCATGCAATCTCTTTGCAACAGCGGGATAAGTTGCTTCCAAAATGTCCGCATTTGTGAAGTCGTCTGTGGTTATAAAACCAATATCAAATGCATCATACTGCAAAATATTATGGAGTGGTATAATTAGCTATCGTCACAAAGAGTGTTAGCAATCAACCCACACATCCAGTTAGAACAAACCAGAGATTAAAGTGGAAAGGAAATACAAGCAGAAAAACATCTATGTACAGCTAATATGAGCATGACCATGCAATGTAGGATATAGATACTAACAGAAAAAACCTCCATCAACTGAAACTGAAAGTTTGGATCAATATGAATGTCATGATAACTCCTTTCGTGAAGTTAAACTTTCAGAGAAGCTTGTCATACAGCAGATCTTGGACAAGATGGAAAAAATAGAAATAAAGGGTTGTCCACCTTCCCATACAGTGATGCTAGAAAGTTTGATTTTTTATTTTTTTGGTTTCAGAATAGCATCTTAGGAGTCCGGTGAAAGAAGATTCTTCCTCTTCACTGGATGAATAAAGAAAGTTTTCCTGCTGTGCAAGGTACAAAGAAATTCTAGCTCAAGAAGAATATGTTCCTGTGTTTCAGTACCATGTGGAAGATAACCCAGGGTTTTCTTCACTCTCACTTCTTTGTTGAAAACCTGCAGATACCCATCCCTGCTTTCACCCTCGGAAAGGCCGCTGAGTGAGGTTTCACAAGGAGCTATGGTGTTGCAGTTCTTCACATGATTTGATCAAGGGATGTGGAACAATACAAGCTCTGCCTGCTTCAGCATTTCCCTCACTTGACTGAGGAGATGATTTCCCTCCTTTTATTTCCTTTACAGGTAAAATGTATAGGAAGGAGTTTGGAGATTTTTATTAGTTATGGGAATCTGGGTAAAGTAAGACTCGGAAAATATACAGATGCTGCTGATGTGACATGAACCCACACGATTTCACTATAATTAGAAAAGTTTCCAACAAAATGTGTTCCAGACTGGAATAGTCTATATCCAATATGTGTATCTAAGGCCTTCCTATGTTTACATTGCCCAAGGAGACAAAAATTAGAATAGAGGAGTACTCTTAGAATCTGACAGGCTGAATGTAAGCTGGATCAAACCAATTTCAATCTTTTGGATTGGACTGTTAAGATCATTGTATCAGGCTCATAATCGGCTTAGGATATTATCCTAGGTGAGACCTCCATCAAATGTTGGTCCCGCTTTCCCTGTATTTGCACCATGTATCCAACTATGATGTTTATACCAGTAGTTTCAGCATAAGATCATATAACATGTCCTCCCTAATATAGTCTTGACGTAAGATACTAGCAAGCAAGTAAAGAAATTTGAACATATACAGGGCTAAATTGAACCATGGAATTCGAAACCCTTGTATATTAAAAGAGGAAAGAGATAAAGAAACTGGATGTAGAACACAACCAATTTCATTAAATTCTCCAGGCATAAACATGAATAGTGCATCATTCATTGTTTAACTTGAACATGGGACACCACGATGGAATTCAAGGTCCCAGTAGTTTGGGCCACAAATCTCTTGAGGTGTGAGGGAAAAATCAGGTTTTCTCCCCACAATCACATAAGTTGTGATGATTCTTTTCAATAGTTCACTACCATTACCCTTACACCTAAACTACCAGAAGCAATGCTTCACAAGAAACAAAAATATAATGCCAAAAGTCAAATTCCAGTAACTTATTATCTTTAACATACAATTCACTAAGCTCGACCATACCTTCCAAAAAATATACAAAACCAGCTAAGCATGCCAAGCTTAAAACAAGTAATCAGAAAAGAACATACTTGACGGGCTTTAGCACCAATCTTATTCAAATAAGCTGTAAAGATTCTCGTGGACATGCACTCTCCAAATGAAACTAAATAATCTTTTGTACGAAGAGTCAGCTCCTTCATCATAGCAATTCCCTTCAAAAGTTGCTCCAATTCTTCCAAGTGTGCTACAGAAACATTTCACAGTCCAAAAGTAAAACCAAAACATATCACAAAAATGTAAAATTATATTCATTAAAATGAAAGAAAAGATCGAGTGACCTAAGTACACAAAGATCCTCACCAGAAACAGTAGCCCTATCTACTCCAAGTTCATCAATTGTCCTGAATTTACAGCAACGCAAACCAAACATGAGACTGATTCTAAACTAGAAACATGGGTCCCGAAGATCACAATGATATTGAGAGTTCTTACTTAAGATGCAATTCTTTAATGAAGCCCAACTCATAAATTTCTGATACATGAGAAACACCACAAGTCACGGCATTTTCTCCGGCCTAGAACGCAACCATTCAACCGTGAGCTTCTTGTATCAATTAAGACGAAACACAAGAAAAAAAAAAACCTACTTGGAAAGACAGAAGTATACCAGTAGGAGTTTGTTAGTTGTCTTTCCCATTGCAGACAGAACAATTACAGGCCTTTCTTCTGGATAACTGAGAATAAGGTCCGCCACTTCTTTCATCCTCGATGCAGAGGCCACAGAGGACCCACCGAACTTCATCACACATGTCAAATGCCCTACATTTCCATCAGAACTTTCCTTCGTGCTGTCGTCCTTTTTAAGCAAGGCTACAGCTCCTCTCTCGTAAATTGTTTTTGTAATTCTCCTTCTACAAGGAGATTCTATCCTTGTAAATATAGATACAGAAGATGAAGAAAGAGAGCCCAAGAAATCGAGCCGATTTGAGGCGATTGAAGGTGGAGTCTTTCCAAATCTAGAATATGGAGTTCTAACACCAACAAATTGCAAAGAAGCAGCCATAGCGATGCAGCTAAGAAACACGATCTTCTGTGACAGTGATTTAGCAAATTTGGTGGCGAATCGAGTTATCTATTTCGACAAATGAATCAAACTAGGTTTTTCTAATAAGAATTAGATCAGATCTTTAAACATAGCAAGGTATTCCTACAAATGCTTCAATTTATCAACTAAAATGCGAAAAGATTTTGGTATTCTAGCTCGAACTGATACACCACCTCCACCTGTACATTTCGAGATTGATTCAAGAAGAATCCAAAAACAGACACAAAAATGAAGATCAGAACAACAGATTGAAGTGAAATACAGCAAATAAACTTAATTTTTTTTTTGCCAAAATGGTAGAAAACTAAAAATAAAAATAAAAAAATCTGGAAAATCTATGTTTCGAAAAATAAAAATGCTCCAAAAGAATAAACAGTGGAGAAGAACTAGAAAATACCTTGAAACAGCGGTTCTGGATCAAAAATCTAGGGCTCTCTTACTTCTATTCTCTGCAACTCTCTCTCTCTCTCTCTCTCTCTCTCACACACACACACACACAAAAGAGAAGCTCTTGCGAACTTTGGCCTTGCGTCCGGCTGCGAAGGAGCGAGAGTGAAGGTGTGATGTTGGACGATTATGTCTGAACAGTGTCGCTTTTAATAAATATAATTGTAAATCAAATTAGATTTAGTTGATTACAAGATCATTATCACATTGTCAATTTTTTAATATTTAAATCATAAAAATAGTTTTTTTTTTTTTTTTTTTTAATCCTATTGACTTGACCAAGTTTTATTAAACTCGTTTAAGATTTTTAAAATATTGTTTGAGTCATCTCATGAGATTTTATGAAGTCTCGGATGTTATGTTAATCTGTTTCGTTGGTGAACGATATTAAGATTACTTGGAAGAATCATCTCGATCTCTGATGAGATTTGGAACCATGTTAAATATAAACACTTTAATTTACTTACTCAAGTCATAGAAAACTAATGGGTTGAATTGGGGTGAGTCATGAAAAATGACTTTTCACATGATATCTAATAGTCGAGATTTATATAAGTATCATGAAAATATGTGTTATCGAGACACTTATAAATCACAAATGTTGGATATTGTGCTTACACTTGTGTCATTGGAACCGAACCAAGTCCAATTTGAATCTATGTATGATTTGTGATTATTGCTTCTGAATTATATTGGATCGTCTAGAGAGTTGTACCGAATTCTTTGGAGACCAATCCAATTCAAAAATTCGATCCTAAACTATGGAGGATAAAATTTTCTTACCAATGGTAGAGTGCCACATGTCATCATGGGTAGGAGAACACGAAAAGTTTGGCAAAATCAACACGAATTCTAATAAGATCATAATTAGATCAAAAAATCATTCAGAGAATCTTTTCTCATAAATCAAAAGCTAGTATCATTGAGAGAAAAGGACATATCCTGTCACCATTAGTCTAACTTGATCATCGAAAATGTTGTTTTATAGGAAAAAATCACACATGGCATTAAGGTACAATCTATTACAAGAGCGTCCTAACAAAGTACCGAAACCCTTAGGTGAAGTAAATTTGTGTTTCTATATAAATCATGCTCATTAGAGTTGAAATCATTTAATTTAAAAGCTTAAGCCAATCCATTTAGAATTATATGAGACTAGTAGGTGGAATGTGCAAAGGCACACACTTAGCAAAAAATAAATTGTGCATAATTTAAATTTTTATAATTATTTACAAAATATTTTAAATAGATAATATTTTTTTATTTATAATATTTTATTATTTAATACATTATAAAGAGTTTTTTTTTTGTAATAAATAAATAAATAAAAATATTAACTAAGGTGATTTGGTAGATAGAGAGACATTTTTCTAATGCACACTGAGTTTTGGGGCAATATCTTTACAACTCAATCGGTAAAATCTCTCTCAATGGCCAATGCCCTCTCACCACGATAAAACGATGAAGTCAAATCATTGAGATTGATGATTCAAATTGTTGATCTCAATGTGAAATCAACAATTTACAATCTTAGACCTTAATGATTGTAAAAGGTCAATCTTGATGATTGAAACAAAAATGATCACAATGACTTGAATTATTGGTCTCTATAATTTGAATCATCGATATCACCAATTAAAAGATATAAATGTACCATCAAGTTATCACGAGAAAATTAAAGGGGATTTAGAAAGAATTTACGACCTTTTCCAAGTTAGAAAAGTCAAAGGAAAATATGTTTTTGATTTTTTTTGTTTTGTTTTTTTTAGTAATCTTTTCGTGTTGTGCGTGAATCTGATCACATGATAGTCCAAAGAGTCAAAGTCAAGAGTCAAATTTCAGGCCTAAAGAAAGGTCAAATACGATTCAGGTCATTCTTCTAGTCAAAAGTCAATAAAATTGACTTTCCCTATGCTTTGATGCAAGTAGAGAAAGAAGCTTAAATTTCTTTTCTTTTCTTTTTTGCCCATTCCCATACAATTAGTTGGACGAGAGAAACAAAATGATGTCTTTTACACGTGGCACTTTATGTGGCAAACTTTTCTTTTTCCCTCTAATTTCATTTATTCAAAAAAAAAACAAATACAAAACATACCCATTTTAGGAAAATTTCTTGATTTTAGACTTTTAAAACATTCACATGGCCTACATATATAGGCCAAACTCCAAAGAGTAGATACTCCCAAAACCCATAACTCAAGACAGACCCAGAAGATCACAAACTTTTGATTTAGGATCTAGAGGAGAAAAGAAATCAAATATGGGCTGGGAACGGATCTCAAACTTCTCATTTAGGATCTAGAGGAGAAAAGAAATCAAATATGGGCTGGGAACGGATTGATTTGTTACCGGATTAGTACCACTCCAATACCAATCCGATTTGATTAATGAATGTGTAAATTGAATCCGATCCATTTCAGTTCATCCTTAATCCGAAACCGATCCGAGCCAAACACATGCCTTACGTTCAAATTATCGGTGTTCAAAATTTTTAAAAATATAAATCATATAAAATCTACTTTCCAAGTACAAATATACACAATAGAGGAAAATAAAAAGTAAAAAATTATTAAAATATGTTCTGATTGGATTGGGATACATTCAAATCCAATTCAAAATTATTTTGGATCCAAGATTTCAATCCGGAAATCTGATTTTTCATGTTTTTCAGATCAATTCGGATCATTGTCGGCTGAACCAGACAACAAACTGTCTGAATCAATTAAATGAGAGATCACACATAAAAAATAAAAACTAAAAGATAAAAAAATGAAGGTTAAGGTTCATATAGGATGGATAATGTTGGGAGCACCAGCTCAAAAACATAGTGATGTTGCAATTGAAACAAGAACCCATGTAAGAAGAGAACATTGCAACACAATAGACATTTTATTTTAAAGCTAAAATTGCTAAAGATTAACATATTTTCTGTGATTCCAAGCCTGGCTAAGGAAATGTCCTACAAAGCTGGTCAATCACTCTTGAGCTACATAAAACTGGCTTGGCGCAATCATTACCTAAGTGAGAGAGGTAGATTTGCATTTACAGATTACTCCAAAGAGACTAAACTACTTTTTCAGTGTTATTGCTACAACACCTCTCTTGTGACTCTGAGATTGAACTACATCATTCTGTGAAAACTGGCTGAATTCAAGAGTACTGCTTTGATTGCCTCGGGCACGATGTCTTGACCTTCATTGCATTGCTGAAAAAGGGAAATAAACAATATGTCTTTAGTAGATAATATTTGGTTTAACCAGTACATCAAAGATGCCAAACCCAATAGATGAATCACAATTAACACATTGTTCATGGGCTGAGCTCTTGAAAGAAAAAATTTCCTAGGGTATTTCTGTAATTTCATAGATATTATGTAAAATCCGAGTTAGGTTTTCCTGGGGTGTATAAAAGAATCTGTAACTGAGAATTTTCTCTTCATAGTGGAATCTGTGTGATCCGTGGACCTACATCAATCTCGAGGGAACCACGTAAAAATATATGTTTTTTGTGTGAGATTGATCATATGATTATTTTCTTTCTTTATTGTTCTTTGATCGATATCTCTACATCAGTGCTTGAATATCAGGGTGAGTCATAGTTGAATTGGACAGTTCTCCAAGTTGCGACAATGAGGTCATGGGTTCATCGCGGCTTGCCTAACAAAATTAACTGATCAAGAAAATTTGACTGAGAAAGATTACCTCAGCTCGGAAAACATCGAGAGTGAACCCATCGAAACAGCTGATAACGGCTTGCTGGATGTCTAGCCCAAGGTCATCAAAAGCCTTCATGGTGGAGAGCAAGAGACCCGGTCTGCGGGCGCAAATCATGTGTATATTGACAGCTCTCCCTTCTCTTACCCTCACTTCAACCTACAAGAATAGAAAAATGGACAATAGATGACTAAAGAGTTCTCTTTAACAATAATACAAAACGATCAAGGGTGCTGTCAGCCACAACAACTCAAAGCAAATAAAAAAGTGAACCAAGTAGATCTAGAATGGAGGAGAATGATGGATACTAATATAAAATTGGATGTCATATAGACAAATAGATCTCGGCTTTACACGTGATGGGTTATCCAGATTGCCCAATCCATGGACCCTACCAAAGAGATTCCAAAACTAAATGGATAATAATAATCTAATAAACACATTATAAAAAATTGGATATATTCTGGATCATCCAAACCAATGACTTTAGCAACAAAGATTCCTAGATGAGAATCATCAACTAGTCATCAATAAGCAGCTTTTTAAGGTTGCACTATCATCAACTCATAGAGTCTCGGTAAATGAGTTGAACTTAACGGACAAATAGCTGAAAATGGAAACATGTTCCCTATCCGTACAACCACAACTTGACCAAATTCGAAGACAATTGAGCGATTTAGAACTTCAGAATTTTTAAAAATAATATGCATCAAGCAGTTTCTCAAGCTATTAGATAATTTGAAACCAAAAGCCTTGGCAATAAAAATGGAAAGATGAGAGGATAAGGGAAACCATGAATTTGGTTTGGCATCATAAAGGCAACTAGATGTTTTTGTAGCAAGATAATGGAAGTTTACCCTTGCAGACTGGTTGTTTGGGCTCGGCAATGAGCTTGGGCAGAGTTCATCCTTGACACGGCAAGGTAGCGTAGGGGTAGGCAGTGTGGGCGTCAAAGGGTGGAAGCTAGTAGTAGGTGGAAGCGAAGAACCAGTTGGGGTCAACTCTAGTTCATTGTGGAGGTTCTTGATCCTTTGAAGAAGTTCATTCAGGTACTCAATCGCATCCCCCAGTATCGAAGCTCTATCCATCTGTCCAAACAACAAGATTTAATTAAACTCAAACCATAACTATAACCATTTTCTCAAGGAAAAACATAGTTGATAGACTACAAAAGCACCAATAAATGGTTGCTACTAAACAATTGCTTGATTGGCTCAAGGTTCAAGTCTGGCACTAAATTTGGTTGAATACTATGTCTGAGTTATTCAATTAAAGGAAAAAAGAGCTACAATATGAACATGCAAGTTTTCAAATACATGGTTGAAGGTTCTCAGAAAAATTGTCACCCCTTTAACTCGAATATAGACTCTCGATCGAGTGGATTCATCTGGGAAAGTTTTCAAGGAATCATTTAGGTTCTTAAGCATTATTCAAAGCTTCTTATTAGTTTTTCTCTCTACTCCCACAACATCCTTTAGTCCACATGACTCCAATTGACAAAGCTTCACACGTAAACCCTCCTTATTCATGGTGGATCACAGAGCTTTTGGTACAAAAGCTAAAGTTGAACAGGACTAAATGCTGGAATCTGCTCTAAAGAAATCTAAAACCATAACACAAAAGGGAACCCATTTCAAAGCTAGTGCCATCTACACCAAAATCAGCTATAAAACATCAATTAAATTACAAAGAATTCAAATGGAAAGAAGCTTAATTACCTTGCTAATCTTAGGCACTACAGACCTCAGCATGTAAAGCCTATCATTGAGTTTCTTCCTTCGACGTCTCTCTGCCATCAGATTTTTTGCTGGAAGGCCCTTTTTCTTCCCCTTTTGATCTCCACCACTGATGGTGCTGTTTGCATTAGAATTGGTTCCACCATTTTTTAAGTTCTCTTCAACCTTGTCATCAGAATCAGAATTCAAACCTGACCCATCAATGCTGGCCTCATCTATCTCCTCCTCGTCGCTCTTCTTCTTTGCATACTCGGCTCTGGTTGAAGCCTGGCCATAATTCGAACTCGGAAACCCTAAATCACCCCCTTTGAGAGCTGCGGCTCTCTTCTGAAACAGAGTAGGTTGAGCCCCAACAGGAGGGGTAACCTCAAGAGGCTTCAACAACTTAGACTTGTTGACGAACAAAGAATCCTCAGGACCCTCCAAACCGCCTAAAATCGGATTGAAACCTACAGTACCGCTGTTTTCAGGCAAAGACATCAAATGGGTTGTTTGAAATTGAGAATTAGAGCTCAAATCAAGAGTACCCATCTCGCCTTGTGAGCTCAAACCACTAAAACCAGTCAAAACCCCTCCTCCCCTGTTCATAGAAACAGAGAAATTCGAACTCTGGTTACTCTGCAATGGTGCGAGAAACCCCAAATCAAAATCGTTCTCAAAAGGATTGCTGCAAACGACGTTGGCGAGAGAAGACGATTGCATCAGCGAAGGGTCGAGATTGAAGCATGAAGACGGAGCACACGAGGATGAGTCGAATGGCTGTAACAGTAGATTCTCAGCTGCAGTGAGGTTCGAAGAGAAGGGAATTTCTTTGATTTGTTGGTGGCTTTGGATGGTTTGGAAGTCTTGGTGAGATGGGTTTCCATTAGTGTTCAAGTACCAGTCGTCTTCAAGCATCGATTTGAACGTAGAGAGAGAACCCATATCGTCCTTGTTCTCTCCTCCATCGTTCTTAAACCATGAAACTGTGTCTTCTTCTTCTCCATCCATCCAAACAGCACCATTAACACTCGATAGCATTTCTATTGCACCTTTTTGTTTCTGGTTTCTTCTCAACAACCAGAATTGAGACAGGAGGGTATAAAGAGAGAAGAAGAGCAGAAGAATTGCAGAGAGAGAAAAACTATAATTGCTTGGAGCGTTACAGAATACAGCCTCTGAACTATCTTCCAGGCTCCGCTGTCCTCACTCCACAGCAATATATGGTACAACGGTGGCAAAGTACAAAAATACCCTTCCCTTACCCTCACGTTTAAACTAGAATCTTAGGGCTGTTAATATTACCACCCCAATATCCTTTAAAATACACACCACAATAAAACTAAAAATAAAATAAACTATTCGTCTCACAGTAGAATTGGAGGAAGAAGAAAATGATGGAATGACACAAAGGTGACAAAAATGATGGGGTGGCGCGCAGATAACTGTAGATGCTTTTTATTTGTATCTCACGAAAAAGCATCTACGGTAATATGCACGACACCACGAGTTTTTGTCACCTTTGTATCACTCCAGCATAACTAAAAAAAAAGGATTAGTGATAATCTTACGCTCCTTTTTTAGACACTTTTATACGCTCCTTGATATGGCAGTTATAGAATCTTTAATCTTTTTCATATATCTCGAGGCAAATGATCTACGATTCTGTGATGGGAGGCATCTGAATAAAAGAGCATCATATTATCACAACTCAAAAAAAGAGACATCAATAAAACAAAAGTAACAAAATCTGAAGAAAAATGTTGAACTCACTCCCTACTGCATTGCATTGGACACTCAGTTAACGTGCCAATGTGCATAGAACCATTGATTTTTTTCTTTATATCTCTAGGGAAAAAATCAATGATTCTAAAAACATTGCCATGTCAGGTGAGTGTCGTGCGTGATGCCATAGGGAGTCAATTCAGAACAACTTAAATATGAAACACATGACATTAGTAATGTGGAGGCAATTCCCAAGGGATTTTGGTGATAATTAGAGATATCGAATATTTTCAAACTGATGATTCAATTTTGAAATATCTAAATGTATATTATCAAAACACCCTCATCTTCAATCTTATGACTGGAAGAAAAAAAGAAAACTCAAACTCGTTGCCCCCTACCCTTTGCAATATACACCCCACTTAAAAAAAAAACTTCGTGGGTCTTTTTGGTGACCTCTTGTCAAACTCATTTATAACATTTGGCATAGAGCGAGGGGAATGAGTGTCGATCGAAAAAATTACCCTTGATTTTTTTCCATAGAGGCATGATCTTCAATCTTTAAGATATAATTTTTTTTTTCCTCGCTAAGCTTGTCTTCAATCCATGGCTTTCAATATCTTGCGATTTATTTTTTATTTTTTATTTTTTTATTTTTATTTTTCTTTCAAAAACCCGGCCTTCAATCTTTTCAAAGTTATATCATATTATTGAGGTTTGATGGTTGAGGGAGATAGGCTATGTCATTTGATGACAAAAGTTTAAAATATATATTAATTTGAAAGAAGATTGAGGATTTTGTAGGTGGGGTGTGGGGATTCTCATCATTTCAATCATTTTACATTAAATAGAGAGAGCTGCTATTGCCGCACCAACTTTTACTAATGCCACATCAATTCCTACGTAAATTACCAAAGAATTGCACATAGTTGGCGTGGCTTGTAAAAGTTGGTGTGGCAATAGTGACTCCCTAAATAAATAATGTGGTTGCATATTATTTATTTTAAATTATAAATTCGCTATTTTATAATAGAATAATGTGTGGTTAATATGTTATTCAATTGAGGTACATTCATAATATGATGTTGTGGTAATATAACAACACAAATGTCTTCTCTTAGAGAGAAAGTGATGTTGGATTGATACCATTTAAGTTCCTTTCACTTGAGCCAAACCTTCCATGGCATGATTACATTTTTGGCATTTTTCCTCAAAATAAAATAAACGGCTTTTGTGTGAGCTGTGGAGATTGTCCTTTCTCAGACAAAGAGAACAAGAAAAACCCTACCAAATATTTGATGGCTCTTTGTAAGAAAAAATGAGTTTCTTACAACTTTTAACTTACGAAGTTATATAATGTTGATGTCTATTATTAGTAACTTGCGTTAGTGGGAACGCTTTTAGAAATGAAGATATTTTATTCTCTAGGTCTTATATTAAAAGAGTTGTGATTTTGACACACGCCCCATTACAGAACCGTAGATCATTTGCCTCGGGATACATAAGAATTTTTTTGTGATTATGCATATCTTATGACAAATAATCTACGATTTTGTGATGTAGGGGGCATTAGAAAATCATTACACATATAAAAATTGTGGTAAAATAAATGAAATTAATGTTTATGTGAATTGTATAATTTACTTGGTGTTAATAATGCCTGTAAATTTTGATGGATGGGGGAAGGAAAAGTCACTACCATCTACTCAATAATCAACGATTTGTTTGAATAAATCTATATGTGGAAGCATTGGGCTTGCATCTCTAATCACACATTAATATAGGTTTGAACAATATGAATTTGATTTTTGCTAAGAGTATTTTATATAAAGTGACATGTTTCTTCACTATTAGAGAGATTTACTAGGCAAACCTATTTGTGGCATTTTATCATAAATGTTCCCTTACTTTATCAAGTTTGTCATGGATGAAATCTTACTTCATCATTCAAGTTATTGTGACTAACTTTCTGAGATTAAAATTCATCGGTGATTTTTTTTTTCTCTTTCTTCAAAGTTTTTAGAATTTTGTCTTTTATTACCCTGTAGCATCAGATCATGTTTTTTGATGCCACAAATTAAGTGATGCAGCTAGGGTCCACTCCAAGGTTTGTTGAGTAACAAATTAACCGTATCAATTTGAATTTTATGATGTAGATCCCCATTCCAAGGTTTGTTGATTGGAACATTAGTTGAAGAGATTGGATAGGAATCAACAAACTGGAACTATGGAAATAGAAATGTTAAGAGTCCAAGGATTCTAGGATAAGTAGAATCAAAATTGAATATGTTGAATGTAAATTTGACAATAACATCCAAGAAGAAGAATATCTAATAAATTCTGATAAGTTAAAAATATCTTAAAGGAATCAATTTTACCATATTAAGTCTACTATACGTAAGGATGGAATGATCGATGAAGATAATACTCATAAAGTCAAAGTTGGATGACTAAAGTGGAGGTGTGTTTTTGGAGTATTATGCGACAGCACATCAATCAAACTAAAAGAAAAATTTATTATAGGGTGCATGCTATCTATGCTTTATGGAGTTAAATATTGGATTGTCAAAAAACATCATGTAAATAAATTGAGTATAACAGAGATAACGATAATGGGGGGAAAGTTTACGAAACATAAAATTAATAATGTGGGAATAACTTTAATAGATGATAAATCGAGTTATTTAAGATATTTTGAGCATAGTTGATAGATTATAAGTTTATAATCCTAGTTAAAAGAAATACTAAACTAATTTATTTATATTTTTTGATTTTTTTAATTATTTAGGATGACTTTAATTATAAACTACTTTAGAAAATATCATAACCATCACATACATTGTAATTGCTTATCCCTATCTTGCTCATGAAAAAATAAATAAAAATAAAAACCAAAACATTGTGACTTATTGTTGTCAAGTGAAGTGGCTTTCTCGATTAAAGAAAAAGATATAGCAGTTGTTTAATCACAAATCCAATGATTAATTGAGATTCATTTTCTGGAAAAATATCTTCCAGACATATGTTATTGGAATATGTATAAATCCTGACTGTCGGATTTTGTACTTGTTCACATTGTCAAGATCATGTGTTTTCTCACAAGTCATTTTTCACGAGACATTGTACCCTACCCTATTAATATATATCATTTGAATCTAGAGCTAGAAATACCTCATTTCGTTTTGTTTCCATTCTAAATTTAGAATCTTTCCATGATGTTTTTTCATATTCTCCTTCCCTTATCACATGATGAGTGGGTGCGAAGAAGGAAAGGTCAAACTCTTCCGCTTAATGGGAATGAATAATGATGAAATGACAAGTTGAGGTGTCCTAGGCACCCCCACCTAAAAAGAAGTTTTAGGTTTGTAGGTTTCCCTTTCCCCCTTTGTAGAGTGGTGTACCACCAAAAATCGGGCTTAAAATTCTCGTTTAACCAACAAACAAACCACTAATGATTGTTGATCATAATTATTATCAAAAAATTTCCATTCAAATTCAAATTTCACATGGAGGAGTGCGCATTTTTATGTTGGGTGGTTTTTCGTGGAGTCGTGCTACACTGCATATATTGGACACTAGGTCCAACATTGAGTCGACCTCGTAGTGCACAAATAGCCATAGATTTATTTTCTCAAGATACCAATTAGAAAATCAACTGTTCTCTATGCACTGCTAAGTCAACTCATTGTTGGACCCAGTGTCCAACGCATGCAGTAAAGCAATTTCCTTTTTCATGCAATCCACACGACTTATGTAAAATCGAAAGGTATTCAAGTCAAGAAACAAAATAGAGTGATTCTATTGTCACACCAACTTTGCTAACACCACCCCAAAGAAATAATACACATTTTGGAGTGGCGTTAGAAAAAGTTGGTGCGGCAATAGAAACTCTCATTTATCATTCAACATTTGTCTTTTTTAAAAAAAAGTTAAATTAAATAGATTATTGTAAGAGTGAGAGAGATGCGGTACATTGAATGAAAAAGCGACAGGAGTACAAGAGATATGGAATAAATTGGAAGAAGGAAACAAGCCAAGTTTCTCGTGAATCCTCACCTAATTCCCAAGTGTTACTTTGCAATCCACCACTTGTCACCCCACAATCTCATTCAAACCTAACATCTCAACCTCAAATTGAGCACCTTTTAAGTTTCTCTCTCAAAATTTACCATTCTGAGCTGACTGTCACTTCAGTTGCGCGTGCCCCACGGTTCTACTTAAATTTCCGAGTCGTCCTCTTTTTTATTAAGTGACGTGGATTTCATTATTACATTCAATTATACACGTGGCATGCATGCATGTCATGGGAACTTCAAACATTGAATAATTCAAACATAAGATTGTAACAAAAATCATGCATTCAACTTGTAGATTTTTTAAAAAAAATTTCTTTCTAATATTTTTCAGATGTGGAGATCGTTGGCTTACTTTGCAGGCAAGGGCAGAGCCAGGATTTTCTTGTAGTGGGGGCAAATTATGATTAGTTGTATAGTTGAAGAACTTGAAGATGAATGATTTTAACGAGAAATTTATAAATTTTTTGTTAGAAGTTGAAGAAAATAATATTTAGATAATTTCCAATTAGTATATGAGAAGGCCGAAGGCCTGGTCAAGGGGCAATGTCATCAACAACAAAATTGAAGGGTGTGGACAAAAATTGGAGGGAGGTGAGGGTGTGGGGGTAGATGGGAAAAGCAATGAGGGAGTGAAAACAAATGGGACATGTAATTAGTTAAAAATATAGGGTGTCTTAAAGTTCTGTAGGGGCAATTGCTCCCACCAACTCCTTACTAGTTCTACCTTGTTTGCACGGTCTTCCTATCATTATTATTATTTTTTTTAAATTGAAAACTAGACTCACAATGCTCAGCTAGTCAACTTGAAAACTCATGAGATAACTTGGATGTATCAAATTAAAGGGTTTGTTAACTTGTGCCCTAAGAGCACACGTTAAAGTGCATTGAATACACATTGCGATTTGATCTTTGTATCAAAATTGCCAATATTTTTTTTCTTTTATTATTAATGTATGCCTTAAGGGTAAAAGTTAAAGTGCAATAAATATACTTTAGAAATTGAAATTTAATGGTATTTTGGTATATAAAAAATTTAAGGGCATTTTCAATATAAAATCCAATTTTCAAAGTGCGTTTACTGTACTTTAATGGGATGTCCTAACATGTTGGCAAAATCCTACCAAAAAAAAAAAATCTAAATATTTATTCTCGAGGTGTATTTAATGTGTACGAAAATTGATCTTTGTAGCAAAATTGCCCTAATTTTTTTTGTCTTTTACCAAAATAAAAAATCCAAATGCTTATTCGCAAGGTTTATTTAATGCACTTTAATGTGTACCCTAAGGACACACATTAACAAAATCTAAATTAAAATATTAAATGGTTTAATTAAAAGAACATATTTTAGGAACACCTCTTGTTAAGTTGGTGATATTAGGTTTACCTCCTTGCAAATTGCAAAATTAAGTTTACCCCCTTTACCATAATTGAAGGTTGCTTTTTTTTTTTTTGATTTTAGGAACACCTCATGAAATTTTGATTTTTTTTCTTTCAATTTTAGTAATTTAAGTAATTGAAGAGTATTTTGAAAAAAACTAATAAAAATTTCATTGTCAAATGATCGAAAAATGTGACATTGACGTACGATAAGGGGTAAACCTAATCTTACATTTTGCAAGGGGGTAAATCTAATATCACCAATTTAACAAAGGGTATTTCTAAAATACCATTAGGTGTTCCTATAGGATTGGAAAAATGTCTACGTGTTACGTATTAGTTGGAGTTTAAAATACATCAAACTCTAAACCAAGCCATTTTCTACATGGCACACAACTCGTTGTGTTTAATCTCCGATTAAAATGTGCTATGTACCAAGCCAATCATTTTCTATTGGCACGCAGTCCAATGTGTTTAATCTTTGATTAAAATGTGTTATATACCAAGCCGTTTTCTATATGGCACGTAGATACGTAGTCTGATGTGTTTAATCTTCGATTAAAATGTGCCATGTACCAAGCCAACCATTTTCTATATGACACGCAGTCTAATGTGTTTAACCTCCAATTAAAATATGCCATATAGACACCCTATGTTGTATAGGAATGAAAAACAATTCTAGATCGTGATTCTAATTAAAATGCCCGTCTTCAATACATAATCAAGTACTTTGATTTTCTTCCCAAAATCAATAATCTTCCACAATGGAACATTAGTTTGTGGGTACTATAATTAATCTGTGCTTGTACCATGGACATTGACCCTCAGTGACATGGTCGAATTCATCAAGGTTGAAATCAGCTATGCTTTGTAATTGTAAAGACTTCATTGAAGGGGTATGCAACTCAAGGATGACTAAAAGATCTTAAGTGATCAACAAATATTTATGAGTTGTGCATCAAGAATGCACCTCATATTGCACATCTCGACGTGAAAGTGTCTAGGAACCATAAGTGTTTTTATTGAATTTTCAGCATTGTTCAATGTTTAGTAGCTTTATGTTTGTAATGCTTGATTAGTAATTAAGAATATGTGGTTCAAACATACACATTACCTTTTAATGGAGGAAGTCAAGGGCTGCCCCTGCAAAGGAAATTTATTTGATCTTTGTAGACTTTGCATTTATAATTGCAAATCTCTCTCTCTCCCTCTCTAAGAATACTTGGAACTAGAAACCTAATTCCTAAGAATCTTAGGACGAGCTTGGATGTTAGCACCCAAATTAAACTAATTCGTGCTTAAAAGTACCCCTTTATTGCAAGAGTCGTGAAAAATATGACTCACTAGGTGGCATACTCAAATGACTTCATGATGTGATAAGTTCAGTTATCATAGATCTGAATGCCTCGGGATACACGATTGCACTTCTCCAAAAAAAAAAGTGTATCACAGGCGAATCATGCATCCCAAGGTGTATAGATCTACGATTCCCGAACTTGTCCACAGCATGGAGTCATTTGAGTATGCCACCTGATGAGTCATATTATTAGGACTCTTATTGCAATTTGGAATGAAAGACCTTTGTAGCGAAGGAATTATTTATGGGACTCACTAGTTGCATACCATCTAGTATTGGTTGCACTCCATCACTAAAAAATATTTCACCATTTATGAAAGGGCCTTGTTAACATGTGCCCTTAGGGCACACATTAAAGTGCACTAAATACACTTTGAAAATGGTATTTTGATAAAATATATATATATATATATATTTAAAGGCATTTTTGGTAAAAAAATTCAATTTTCAAAATGTATTTATTGCACTTTAACGTGTGCCCTTATGAAAATACTCTAAAAACAAAATTTTACATTCTTCTTCTTTTTCTTGAAAATCAAAGAGGAACCACAACACCAAAAGCTTCAAAATGCTAGAATGACACAAATGGAGACACAAAAGTAACAAAAATGATGCGGTGGCGCGCACATAACCATAGATGCTTTTTACTCGTATCTTGTGAAAAAAGCATCTACAATAATGTGCGCGACCCCACATCATTTTGTTATCTTTGTGTCTCCGTTTGTGTCATCCCAGCACTACTCTAGACTTTAGATTCAATTTCAAAGTTTCATGATTTACAAGTAGGGTAAAATTTATAGCAACTCCTAGTAATGAGTGATGGAATCATTTTTCTGTTACAAACCACTT
The DNA here is from genome assembly GCF_017979445.1 of Akebia trifoliata. NCBI lineage: Eukaryota > Viridiplantae > Streptophyta > Magnoliopsida > Ranunculales > Lardizabalaceae > Akebia > Akebia trifoliata. The sequence continues at coordinate 731,776 of NC_141377.1, forward strand.
TCCCATTTAATAAGCCAAATTACTTTTCCTTTCTCGCTTCAACCAACCAAAGAGATGCAATTTCAAATTAATTAGTTTAGATGAAAAAAATGTTTTAAAGACCATAAAACTTAATGTGGTATCTCATGTGCAACCATAAATATTGCATGACAACCCATGTGGGATTTGCGTGATCTTTGGGGAGAGCTTGCTTGTTGGTTTCCATTTTCATCTCAAGACGCCCAAACTCTATGCTTCAATCAGATAACTTTGTCTGTATCATTTCTTCAATTTACATATATTTTGAAATTGAGGTGTCTAGACCTCTTAAAGCATCTAATTAAGCTTTATACACCTGTAACCCCCATCCCCGCAATCAAAAAAATAAAAAACATGCATCAAGTAATTTTTAGGATAAATCCTTGAAGGTAGCTCCTAAGGGGGTGATTCGAACTCAATGTCTCCACTTCCTGAAGTGTGGTCTTGCCCATCTCATTTCAAGTTATAATAGGTCTTGGTATCGTTAGTCCACCTAGGCTCTTGTACTGAGGAATACAACTTGTCTTGAATCATCTTAATAATCATTAGCTTTGGAATTGGTCTGACTTTCTCTTGTTCCAAAAAAAACTTGTCTTGAATCATCTCAATAATCATTAGCTTTGGAATTGGTTTGACTTTCTCTTGTTCTCAAAAAGCATCTTAAATTATAATTTATGCATCCCTTCTTTCCTTTTTTAATACACAAATTTCACATTTTTGTATATATGAAGTTAATATTTTGAATAAATTTTTTAATTTTTTTTTAACAAGGTGATTCCTGTGATAATGGGCCAGTCATGGGACCATTGGGACCCAAAGACCAACCTTATCCACAAGACTAATCCTCTGACCGCATAGCAACCCACCTTGTCACGTGAAGCCATTAAGTAGCCACCTTTATGGTGGAGGGGCTATATAGATTCGAAGTCACGACCCGGGGAGCACACCCAATCGCTTCTTACCATCTCAGTTAGACCCCGGTGGGTAATTTTTTAAAACTTCGCCAAACTAGAATCCACTGCAAATCTTTGTAAAGTACCACAAAATAAAAATTATAGGAAGTAATAAAACTGTGGACTGCAAAATTTTACTATGCAAACCTTTGTGAAAGGTTCTCCTTGGAAGACAAAAGGAAAATCCAAAAGATGAGCGATGAGCCATAGGTATCAGCACTCAAAACGTAAATTCATTCTAAGAGTTATGTTTAGAACATTCCTACTAGCCTTACTAATTAAGTAAGGATTTTACCGTCACTAGGGGTTTTTGGGCTCACCTTGTGGCTCTAAAAACATGATTCGATGCTTTAGTGTTGTAGAGGACAAAATTTTATGAACTTTGAAAAAAAAAATTATTTTTCACATTTGAATTTGAATTTTATGTTTGGTAATTATGTGGAAGTTAGATTGCCCTCCATTTTCAATAACTTAGATCAAGTTCAAAAGAAATTGTTTTAGATTTTTTTAATCTGAGTTTTTGATAGGAACTTAGAGGGCTGAGGTGTTGGATTGCTGATGTGGTAATCTATTTGAGCAAAACGACCCCTAGTAATGCTTAAAATCTTACTAAGTTAGTGAGGAAAATATTTCTCTTTTTTAAACAAAGAAAAAAAGAAAAAAAAGAAGGAAAATGTATTTTAGGTTATGAATTATGACCGTTGGATTCAAATGAATTGAAACGATGAGAGAGTCTGAGATGGGTCCCACATCACTTCCTAGTTCACTAGACCCTTGGTACCGTCTCCAGTAGATAAAGAGAAGAAAAAGTGGAGAAGAGACGAAAGCATGGATAATTATCCTCCACATTCCTCCAACTTCATTTGAAAGGTATTTCCCCAAAACTGAACAAACCCTAACATCTCTCTCTCTCTCTCTCTGTGTTTCGCTGATACTGGTATTATCTCCAATCGATTATCTGGTTTTTCAGGAATTGAATTTAGGTTTTTGATTTCTTTCGTATCGATTCTCCTTTGTTTTGTTCCTTGATTTTAGGTCATAATTCTTCTATTTTGTTGGTGTATTTTTCCCCCCAATTTTTTTTGGTTCATGTTAGAAAGCTTGTTTATTTGGTTCTAGATTTGAAGATCGTTTGGTTGGAATAGGTGTTTGGGTTCGTGTCTAGAGATAGAGAATGGCAATGGATGTAACATACTAGTTTAGAAAAGTTGTAATTTTGGTTTATTTCTCTAAAATATAATGGATTTTCTTGATTATAAATCAATGCTTTAGCTCACAAGTTATCCATAAATCTTATATTTCTCTCAGGTATAAGTGTGTTTTCTGCACAATATTTAGGAGAAGTCTTTGATGGTGATTATGATATAGTGTCTTTGCTGCCTTGAGTAGTTTTGTTACAGATGTTTTTTTTTTCTCCCTCCTACCAATATTAGGTTAGATTTTACAGTTCTCATGTTTTGGTTTTATCGTGAAAATCGACAAGAAATAGCAAACTCACATAGTAAAATAAAGAAGAAAATACAAACACGGGGATTTACGAGGTTCGACTTTTTACGGTCCTTAGATTTATGATGTTTATAGGGCAATTCCTTTCATTGGGTTACAATGTGGTATAAATAAATCAATCTCGTGGGTTTAGAAACCAAAAATCCTGTACAAAGAAGATGGTACAATTGGATTCACCCCGTGGCCCCGATTACTGTCCCCAATGGATGACATCGAGGCCACCTTTTTGGGGTATGTGTGCAGCTCCAGGGCTTAAGTGGTTGGATATGGTGGCTTATGGGAATATTTTAACCTTCTTTCCCATGATTCCAAAGTCACCCAAAAGCTTTTGTTGGCAGCAATAGTGTCAGTGATTTTAAATCATCCATTGATGCTAATTTGTGAGATATTATGTGATTGAAGACTGTCCTTTTCTTAATCAGTAATATGAATGTGTCAACTTTGCTAAGTTGGTTATAATCTATGAGTGTTGATACCATGAGTCCACATCTTGGATTCAGAACCTGCATTCACCTACTAATAACCAACCACCAACCCACTACAAGAGAAAAGAGAGTGAAAAAGGAAAGAAAATAAACCAAAAACCAAAAGATCCAAGGCCAAACAAGAAGCCCCCTGATTAACTACATAGCACACAAAGAACCCCACTTAAACACAAAATCCTCAAAGGAAGTTAATGTTTTCAAAAAAAAAAAAAATGTTTTCAAAAAAAAAAAAAAAAAACCACTTGTTTTCAAAATAAAAAAATAAAAATCTTAGTTAATAATATGCTAGAACCTTCTTGTAAGCCATCACGGACTGAAAACAAACTTCTATTATCTAGTTTGTAAATAGTAAGTTAATGTTTGTGTTATCTGAGCCTACTCTGTTAGTTATTATTATTTTTTTTCTTTCACATTATCACAGTGACCATCTCCTTTTATTTAAAAGTGTAACTTCTTGTGCTACTTTGCACTCTCTGCTGAGTAAAATGCCCGGTGAATCTGTACTATCTGCAGGTTGTATTAAATTTATAGATATTGTTGATCAGTATCTAGTCTGCGGGAATCATGGCTAGGGTTCTGGTTCACTCAACAAACCTCCCCGCTGCAGTCGCTAGTGGAAATCGTGGTCAACTCCGAGGATCTGGAAAAAACAAGACTGTGAAAATGATGGTCAATGTCCAAGCACTGCAACCGGGAATACGGGGTTTCTCAGGATTGCGAGGATCCAATGCTTTAGATACAATGTTAAAGTCTGGGCTTGATTTCCATTCAAAGGTTGCCGCTGCAATCTCTGTGCCACGTGGAAGGGCAAGCCGAGGTGTGGCTAAGGCTATGTTTGAGCGCTTCACGGAAAAGGCCATCAAAGTTATTATGCTTGCACAAGAGGAAGCAAGAAGATTAGGACACAATTTTGTTGGTACAGAACAAATTCTATTGGGTCTTATTGGTGAAGGCACTGGAATTGCTGCGAAAGTACTTAAATCCATGGGAATAAATCTGAAGGATGCTCGTGTCGAAGTGGAGAAGATCATTGGGAGGGGAAGTGGATTTGTTGCTGTGGAGATACCTTTTACTCCTCGTGCAAAGCGTGTTTTGGAACTTTCATTGGAGGAAGCCCGCCAACTTGGTAAGTTTTGAATTTTCTAATTATTTATTCATTGTTGATCTACTTGTTTGTACTCGTTGGTTTTCTTTTCAAATAAAAGAAACATGCTCTGACTGTATTCATCTTTGTTAATTTCTTTTTCACTATTTTTATCTTATCCATTCAAAAAGCTCCCTCTTATTTCTTGTCATAAGTTTTTCTGATACTATCTTCAATGTTGCCTTGCCACTTTTGATTTTCAAGTTTTTTGCTGTGCCAACATGACACAACATGATCATGGCACAACAAGACACACCTAGGCACTGTCGATACATATGATAGCATCAGTTTTCACCATTTTTTTTCCCTCAAATGAATTAACATCAAGAATATGAATCATGTACTCTAGTAACTTCGGTAGCTGTGTGACTTCAACTTTCCTTCGTGTGCCACAAATGACTAGAATACCACCTTATATGTAGAGTGTTTAAATTCCTCTTCTCTTGAGATATAACTATGCATTCTATAATTGAATATATTTGTACCACATAGAAGATCTGTTGTACCACAAATTAATATTTGTGTAGCGGTGCCACTGTGTTAAGAATTTCCAGAGTTCTGGGTACTTTGGACACCTTGGCCTTTGCCACCCATGCCACAGGTCAAGGTTACATTGGTCGTCTCATTAAAAGGGAAAAAGCATTAGATAATACGTAATATGTTTCCCTGTATTCAGTAACCTTTGTCTTCTATATTTGCATGGGGAGATCTTGTTGATTCTCGTTGAGTGTTTCAGGTCATAATTATATTGGGTCTGAGCACCTGCTCCTAGGACTGCTTCGTGAGGGGGAAGGTGTAGCAGCCCGTGTGCTTGAAAACCTTGGTGCCGATCCAAGCAACATTCGTACACAGGCAAGTTTGTAATATGCCATTGTCCTTGTTATGTTTTCCTTCCAATTTTTCACTTAAGACTTGCCATGCCTCTGATCCAAAATGAATATTCATCACCATGATTGTTTTGAATTTCATTGGTGCAACCAGGTTATCCGAATGGTTGGAGAGAGCACAGAAGCTGTTGGTGCTGGAGTTGGAGGAGGCAGCAGTGGCAATAAAACACCTACACTTGAGGAGTATGGTACCAACCTGACAAAATTGGCAGAGGAGGTATATGCATTCACTTTACTCATCTAATGTCAACAGCAACAGAAACTAAAAGCCAGTATCTAAGCATGTTTTCTCTGCTTGACAGGGTAAGCTGGATCCAGTTGTTGGAAGGCAACCACAAATAGAACGTGTGACTCAAATTTTGGGTAGGCGGACAAAGAATAATCCCTGCCTCATCGGAGAACCTGGTGTGGGGAAAACTGCAATAGCAGAAGGACTCGCTCAACGAATTGCTAATGGTGATGTTCCAGAAACAATTGAGGGAAAGAAGGTGAGAATAATATTATTTGACTATTTTGATTAACTTAAACAGGTACACAGCTTTTGTCAAGCTTGTATATTTGTTGTCAGACATGGGGTTCCTTGAAAACCTAGGTTGCCAGCACATGAATAAGTAAAAAGTTACTTGCAATTCATGCAAGTGTAAAATAGATAATATGTGGACATGCCTCTAAACTTTACAATTAATACAAAAACAATGCCAAAAAATGAAAGACAAATGATTTTTTCCTAGGTGTTACTTAATGTAGTTAGTCAAAGCTGAGTTGTTAATCAAGATCTGATAACTAAAATTATACTATAGAGCTTCTACCGCCTCCCTTTGCTAAAATTTCCAAGATTCATTACTTCTTTTCCACATGTCAGATTCTATCTCAAAGTTCTGTTCATGCAATTCAGGTCATTACCCTGGATATGGGTCTTCTTGTTGCTGGTACAAAATATCGTGGAGAGTTTGAAGAAAGGTTAAAGAAACTGATGGAGGAAATTAAACAAAGCGATGATATAATACTCTTTATTGATGAGGTGCACACATTAATTGGGGCAGGTGCAGCAGAGGGTGCAATAGATGCTGCAAACATCTTGAAACCAGCCCTTGCAAGAGGTGAACTGCAGGTAACTTAGCATCAACAGTTGCACTTGTCACTTACTCATCAGTCATCACAGAACAACTTCAGTTTTCGATTCTTATGAACAGTTTCCACTTGACTGACGGGCATTTTTCTTAACACGATGTGCTTTTGATGCAGGGCTGTGAATTTTACCCTAGGATGATTACTTTGTGATCATACTGAATTAACATAAGCAATGCAAATATAAATCAATAGTTCATACATTAATGAATATGCAAGAGAATCCAAGCGATAATTAAAATAGTCCTAAGGTTCATCACAATTCCACAGTAATAGTTATTCAAGTACTAACAATAGGTTCTAACGGATGACAAGCCTTCCTCTAGTCTAAGGTTTCAGTTAGATGCTCAAAACAGATTTCTAAGCTCAATTTTAATGTAAAAATAGCCAAATAAGTGGTGCTGATTTATGGGGGCAGAAGGTAATAACGTTTGGAGAAATTGTAGGTTAAAAAAAACGGAAGGTGATTAGGGTTTTGGGCGGTAAGGAATGATGTGGTTTGAGTAAGGAAGGGTTAGATTTGGTTTTTATGTGTATTTGGGTTAGGTTTCAACGGAGAAGAGAATGTCGATGGGGTTTTGGTTTATAGAATGGATTGGGTAGGATTTATGGATGTTTTAGAGGTTCAAAACATAAATTTAATAGAGAAAGTGAGAACGAAGATGTTGAGAAAAAAAAAATAATACCACTTCGATTGAGAAATCGATAGAGAAAACAAATGTTACCTTGGACTCACTTTAAAATGGCCTCACACCACACCATTAATGGGAATATTAAAGCTTCAATCTTAATTTTATTCACCATTGAAGAAAATTACAGTAAGAAGCAAGTATCTATAATGTTCTCTAAACCCTAAATCCAATCTCAACCATCCAACTAAAATAAGGAGATTCAATGGTTGTAAATAAACTGAAACAACTTAAATAAAATAAAAGCAAAAATACCATCTATGTCCCAATCCGTAATTTTATTTCCCTTGAATTTTTAGCTAATGAAAATTCATTAAAAAATCAATACAAAATTATCAAATTGCCCCTAAACACCTATACTAACACCATAAACTAATAAAACATGAAAATAACCTCAAATACTCATCCTAAACGCTAAAATAGACCCATGAACATAAATTAAATAAAAACATTTAATATGATGACCCAATAAGATTCCAACGGTGCTCATCCATAAACTTCACGTTCATAATCCATCCATCCACAATGAATCTAAGTGTTATTTTCTCCTTTGGAACACTCTGAAGGGTATGCCTGTGATGTCCTCATCAGCTTCCCACCTATATGTCTGGATTATCATGAATCATTTAGTTATGTTTTAGAAACCAAATGTGATGAGTGGGTAACCTGGGCAGCACTCATTTTATCAGCTGAAGAAGCAGTTAGTTTAGTGTATATTTTTAGCTCTGGTTGGTGTCTTTAAAATTTTCTGGGTAATTTGCTCAAGGATAAATGGACTAGAGCTCCCAGGCTATTTTTGAATTCACTTATCATTGCTAAGCTTGACTTTTAACTCTAGGGTATTATTGGTTATAATTATTAGACAGGCTCAAGGCATTCTAACATTCATTCTTTTCTAGGGCTGAAAGTTTAACTTTTAAGCTTCTCAAGCACTAGAAACCATATTTTCCTTCTTTATCCTTTTTCTTCCCCATGGCCTTAAAATTATCCCAAACGACGCATAAGTTTTTCTAAAATTTTCTGCTTATATATTTCTGATCTATTCATGATGGTTCTCGAGTATCTGTAGTAATGCTTTTGGGTTTTTTTTTCCAGCTTTTTTCATTATTGAACTCATGGAAATGATCATGAGCACTATGTAAGATAAGATTCTGTGCTTCACTAGTTTGCATGGTTTTCTTGTCTCATTTAATTATATGTTTTTTTTAATCTCCTGATTTATCTTCCTGTTTATTATATGATGTCAATTCAGAATTTGTTTGAACTCCCAAAAACTTTTAGGACTGCAATCATCTAGGGAGAAATATGCTTTATTCAACTCTAATTTTGGTTAGCATGGTTAATTTGAGTCAATGTTCCTCAATCTCACTTTCAATCAATATGATAGAAAAGGGTTTGTAAGTCATCCCTTAAGTGTTAAAGTCGGTGATTTTTATTTGGTGCAGTGTATTGGGGCCACAACACTAGATGAATACAGGAAGCATATTGAGAAAGACCCAGCTTTGGAAAGACGATTCCAGCCAGTAAAAGTTCCCGAACCATCTGTTGATGAAACAATACAGATTTTGAAAGGGCTTCGAGAGCGATATGAGATTCACCACAAGCTTCGTTATACAGATGAAGCCTTAGTTGCTGCTGCACAGTTGTCATACCAGTATATAAGGTTTGTGATGTTTAATCATCATTTCATATCCAGTGGTCAACTCTATCCTGGCTTTCTGATTGCTCAATGTGAACAAAACTGCATCAAACCAGAAATTTTTGAATTTATAAACGGAAAGAAAATTTTGTTTTACATCTCTAAATATGTGATCATTAGCCAAATCAAACCTTTGGGAGAAGGCTTCTTGACCATTTGAAATAATATGTTAGTCACAACTCACATGATTAGGATAATCAAATCTGTCTTTGTTTCTTTTAATGTAAGAGGTCTGGGATCCATTAAAGAGGTGGTCTGCTCTTTCGTACACATTTACTTTGATGGGTCTCTTATAGTCTATAAACCATAATCTATGTAAGAAAGACACAGATATACTTGTTTCATTAGTTTATATATCTTTATCATATTAGGTGTTCTTATATCTATTGCTCTTATGGACATTTCTATACTCCAGTGACCGCTTTCTCCCCGACAAAGCTATTGACTTGGTTGACGAGGCTGGTTCTCGTGTTCGACTTCGTAATGCACAAGTATGTACTCGTGTTCCAATCAACCATACCTGCCTTAGAACAATAGACTTTTTTGCTTGAGTATGTAATTTATGTGGGTTACATTCTCTATCCCATGCAGCTCCCAGAGGAAGCTAGAGAACTTGAAAAAGAGCTCAGACAGATCACAAAGGAGAAAAATGAAGCTGTTCGCAGCCAGGACTTCGAGAAAGTACTTTCAAATTTCTTCTTCTTTACAACAATTGAATTTATACCAATATGGGTTTAGGAAACGAATTGTTTTGTGAATCTTTTCCACAAAGCAGCTGAACCCAAATAATATAGTTACCTAAAAGTCTGAAAAAGTAAATGTCCAGTATGTTTTCATGCCAAAAGTATACTCATCTTTTAGAAATTTCCCTTCATAGCCCCATTTACTTGTAGAAATGTTCAGCAACAATTTGTACCCAGTAGGCTTACAATGCAGAATACTTGACAGGCTGGGGAATTGAGGGATAGAGAAATGGACCTCAAGGCGCAAATCACAAATCTTGTTGACAAGGGCAAAGAAAAAAGCAAGGCTGAGAGCGAGGCAAGTGATACAGGTCCTATTGTGACAGAAGTTGACATACAACACATTGTCTCTTCATGGACTGGGATTCCCGTTGAAAAAGTCTCGAGTGATGAGTCTGATCGCCTCCTCAAGATGGAAGAAACGCTCCACAAGAGGATCATTGGTCAGGACGAAGCTGTCAAAGCAATCAGCCGTGCCATTCGCCGTGCCCGTGTTGGACTCAAGAACCCTAACCGTCCAATTGCCAGCTTCATATTCTCTGGACCAACTGGTGTGGGAAAGTCTGAGCTGGCAAAGGCTCTGGCCGCCTACTACTTTGGTTCTGAGGAAGCCATGATCCGGCTTGATATGAGTGAGTTCATGGAGAGGCATACAGTCTCCAAGCTCATTGGATCACCTCCTGGTTACGTTGGTTACACCGAAGGTGGTCAACTTACTGAAGCTGTTCGACGTCGTCCTTACACTGTTGTCCTCTTTGACGAGATAGAGAAAGCTCACCCTGATGTCTTCAACATGATGCTTCAGATTCTCGAAGATGGAAGGTTAACAGATAGCAAAGGCAGGACAGTAGATTTCAAGAACACACTCCTGATAATGACGTCCAATGTTGGAAGCAGTGTCATCGAAAAGGGCGGCCGTCGGATTGGATTTGATCTTGATTTCGACGAGAAGGACAGCAGTTACAACCGGATTAAGAGCCTTGTGACAGAAGAATTGAAACAATATTTCAGACCAGAGTTCCTGAACAGGCTTGATGAGATGATTGTTTTCCGACAGTTGACGAAGTTGGAGGTTAAGGAGATCGCGGACATAATGTTGAAGGAGGTGTTTGAGAGGTTGAAGGTTAAGGAGATAGAGCTTCAAGTGACCGAAAGGTTCAGAGACAGGGTGGTTGACGAAGGGTACAGCCCGAGCTATGGGGCAAGACCGTTGAGGAGGGCGATAATGAGGCTTTTGGAGGACAGCATGGCTGAGAAGATGCTGGCAGGAGAGATAAAGGAGGGAGATTCGGTTATTGTGGACGTCGATGGTGATGGAAATGTGACCGTACTCAACGGTAGTAGTGGTGCTCCTGAGCCATTGACCCCTGCAGTGCCTGTGTAAACCTTGGCCTCTTCTCTCATCTGATCACCACCAACTAATATCTTGTCTGTACTTCTTTCTTATATTGAAAAAGGTATGAATTATCGTCTGTTTTTCAAATAAGAGTGTCGTAGTCGGGTCAGTCGTTCGTATTTGTCACACCACCACAGGTGCAAGCAATTTTAGCAATTTTTAAGGGCTGGAGGATGCTATTGAGTAGTGCAAGTGTTTCTTTTCCTTGAAAAGGACAGAAATTAGAAGAGTGGATAACCTGATGGGTTCATTTCTTCTATGGTTGCCTTGAAACAGTGATTAATAACCTTTTCTTCTATGTAACTTAGTAATTTTCAAGAAGTCCCACTATTATCAGTTATAAAGAGGGTTTATATCTAAAGCTTTATGATGCTGAGGACTCATTTTTCCTTCTTGATTAAAAGAAGAGATGGTAGTCAGGGCCTTAGTGACCAGATTGCGGAGCGGGAGCAGGAACAGGAGTGTGAAAGTGCCAAGTTGAAAGTATCGAAAGGTGTAGAGCACCTCCAAAGTGTTATTTTTGAGTTATATATATTGCATATTCAACTATCAATTTTACCATTGTATGTTACATTTGTTTTAATTAATCCATCGTTACTACATGCGTTCTCTTGCAAAAACAAAAAAAAAAATATTGTAATTAAAATTAATAACTTTCAGTAAAATAAACACACTTTATGAATAAATTCTATACATGGCTCTACCATGGTACATAGTTGTTATATTTTCACATGTTCTACATCTATTGCTTGATTGTATTTTTATTTTTTAGATTATTTATATAACTTAACTATATCATTGTTGTTATTATGCTATTCGCCACTCGCCACCTCCAATTAGTTACGACAAAATAATTCTTGATTCATATAAGTATTATTAATTAAATAATCAATATATGCTTTAATGATTGAAGCTTCTTCTATTTTGAAGAATTATAATTAATTTTATAATTATAATAATATTTTAATTTTTTTAAAGACTAATGATAAAATAACGCATTGACACATACACAGTTCACATGGTAAGTGCACAGAACTATATAGTTCTGTGCACTTACCACATCACCATTGTTGTGTGCACTTGCCACATCAACCACATAAGTGATATAATGCGTTGTTTGATCACCACTCATTTTTTAGTCATTACAATATCATTGTCTCTACTCTCTAATTGTATTACTCGGTAATAATTCATTATAACATTTAATTTTGAGGGCATACCTTATTAATAGCTATTTAAGAAATAAAAATAATAATTAATATGAAGGATGAAATGAGATTCTTTATGTGCTCGAGTTTCAACATTTTGAGAAGGGTTCCATTTTTCGTGAGAGCTGGGATTGAAGAATGATTCGTTCCGAAAGCGCCAGAGTGAGGTTTGAGAGCGTGAGTTGCACCTCTAACAAAAGGATTGGATCACTAAAATTTGGACTTTAGAGTGCTTGCCATGCTTTTTGACCTTATTTTGAAGTAGAGAACTTTTATTAACGCACCAACTTTTACTTATAACACCAATTACATATAAACATCCCCTAATTTCAAAAAGAATGGTGTGTTATAAGTAAAAATTGGTGTGCCAATAGAATCTCTCTTAGGAGTCCTTTAATGGATTAGTCTCAGTTACAACGTTGAAAACTGTCAATGACATTCTTCTTTCTAGAGATCTTTACAAAGTTGCTGCAAATCAAAGTTCCCCCCTTACATCAACAAACAAATGCATTTTTTTTCTATGATTAATCATTGATTTATTAAGAAATACGACGACAAACTTTACTTAAACTCAATCTTTATTTCTATGCGACCAATCGGTATATATTAGAAGGATTCTGGTAGAGGCTGGCCTGCCACAAATGCCTTGAACAACACCAAAGATCTCTCTGGCTGAGAAAATGGAGCTTCATGGGAAGCTCCTCTAATGGTGGCAAATGAAAGAATATTACCATATATTTGAGTCCATCCACCAACCTGACAAAAAAAAAAACCCATAAAGCCTCCTTAGCAGATTAAACCTTCCAAATAACAATTAATGGATTCTGGATGAATCTTGAATTTTGTTTCTGTGTTTGTCTCATGGTTTTAAAACTCATTTGGATGTCTCATCTCGTCCGTGACCGAGACCGAGTCGTCTCGGACGAGTTTTCCAATACGGTTGAGGCGTCTCGTTCAACAATGAGAAAAATGAACATTGGGTTTTAAATCTCGTCCGATACATTGACTTGTCCGTCCATCTCATTGCTGGGCGATACGTCTCGGTCTCAGACGAAGTTTTGAAACCATGGTTTGGCTTAACATTGCATGAGTTATATTATCAAGAAGACACTTACTTGCTTCCCCTCAAACCAAACTCTGTAAGGTACAGTTATGTTCAGTCCTAATGCTTTCGCTAGCCCATGAACGAGTGTCCGACTCCCAGTTAATGGGATAACAGAATCTTGATCTCCACTGTGATAAAAAACCAATATACAATCAACTTTGAAGACTAAGATTGAATCATCCGATCTACCGACGTAAACGAGATTTGAGTCTGAGTAGGAATTCACCTATAAACCAATACTGGGATTCCAGCTTTGACAATTGAGCCAACAACAGAGATTGTTGGTGTCTCCACATTGAGCACTTGATAATCGAGGACACTGTGATTAATCCATTAGAAAAAATAATTCAACTCAATTGACAAAATTATAAATGTTCAAGAAAACCCAGAATCACACACACATACATCTATGATTGAATTGTTCTTCTAATATCACAATTGAGTTTAACTTTCTTAATAAAAATCAAAATTTTCTAGAATTTGATTCAAGAAAAACTTGAAACTTATCAAGATGCCATTTTCTTTGAATAAGCCCAGGTGACGATCTTGCACCATTAGTAAAGAACCAACAAGTAATGTCATTCAGACAATCCTAACTATCCAATTTGTTGCACAATTTAATCTCATATGGTTCTTATATTTTTTGGGTCATGGGCAAGAATGAGTAGGATTATCAATTTGGCATGATTTTGCACATGAGCTTTACGTGAGGGCGGGCAGCTTATCGACCTGACTGTCTGGATCAAAAACACAATGGCATGAATACCTATTCGATGGTACAAGTTTCATCTACTTTCATAGATTTGAGGGAAGGGAAGTACTTGCTACAAACTGCCCATCTCTTGACTCCTACAAGACGGGCATGGAGAGCCTTCTGCACATCGACCCGGTTCAAATAATTTACCGTTTCATCCTCCACGCATACATCGATGCTCTCGGTAACTTTCTATGGAATTGAAAGAACCAGAATTAAGTACTTAAAATTGAAAAACAAGAAAATGGAAGGAATATAATGATCATTAGTTAAATTTACCTGGGGACTGATAATCTTGGATTGCGAATACACTGATTGTATACATACATCGAGAGTCACGTCATATTTGTCTACAAATCTGCTTGTTTCTTTGCTCACTTGGCTCATTACTGCCGAACAAACAGGAGACACGGAACTTCTATAGTACTGACTCACGAATCGGGAGTAGTTACAAGCAGAGGTGAAAATTCTGTATGTGGAGTCTGATATCAATCCATGGGACCAAAAGTACTCTGCCCTCGAATTGAAGTCTGTCTTGAATTCTAAAACTGGGTTACCTAACTGAAATGGAAGAAAATGTAATTCAGCTCCAACAATATCAAGAAAATTTGAAAAAAAAAAAAAAATATGGAAGAATTTTTTTTAAAAATTTTATACTACGTACAGCAATTCCTTTAAGATTAAACAACTTATTCTTCTTGTTAAATTGAATCATTAGCTCTGCGAGTTGCGGAATGTAATGACCTGTTATAACAAGAAAATTGACAATTAGAATTTTTTTTTTCTTCATCTAAATCAATCCAAAATGTTAAAAGTAGTTAGAAAAATCAGAAGACCTGCATAGCTTTCCCCTGTTAAGAACAGTTCACTATGCTTGTATTGTGGAAACTTAATGAACCACTGTTGCAAGAACTTAATATTGTCCCTGGCTTAAGAAAAGAAAGTCAAAAGAAAGTTTCAAAACTCAATTGTAATCCAAGTAAGATAAATTGAACCCATTAGGCCATTATAGCTAGGAATCATGTTGGGAGATTCTTGAGAACCTTAAACAGTAAAGTTAAATTGAATTTGAATCCAACGTAATTGTATTTCAAATGAAGAACAAAATGAATTAGAGATCCATATATTTCATTTAATAAAAACTTGCCTGTTATCTTGTCATCTACAGAGATATATGATGAGGTATCAGTGGAATAAGAAAACCCAACTCCTATTGGTGTTTCCAAGTACAACATATTTGCTTCTGCAAATCGAAGGAACATTAAAAAAAGAAAATCAGTTTTTTTTTTTGGGTTGATCTTCAAAAACCCATTATGTACAAAAGTAAGAGAAAAAGAGAAAATCTTTTGATGGGTACCTCTGTTCCAGCTATACTCATTCCTCACCAAAACCTTTCCACTTGGTCTAAAAGGCCCATTTTCAGAAAATGCCCCAACACCCAAAGAAGAGCAACCAGGACCTATGTAAGAAAAGAAAAAACTTTCAAAACAACAGAGAGAGAGAGAGAGAGAGAGAGAGAGAGAGAGAGAGAGAGAGAGAGAGAGACCTCCATTTAACCAGAGAACAAGAGGCTTTGAGGTTGGATCTATCTCTGCTTCAACAAGATAGTAAAACAGAGCTCTCTGTTTCTTGTCATCTACAGTAACATAGCCAGAAAACTGTTGGAAGCTGACATGGGGTTGGCCAGGCAACTGAGTAATCTTGTCTGATAGAGAAAGAGATGACTCTGCTTCCATGAAAAAGCATAGATGAAGCAGTGCTGCAGCCATTGTCATGGTTTTCCATGATACATAATGCATGATTTCAGGAGGGAAGATTGATGGAAACTTGGAGCAGACAAGTATGAGAGAGAGAGAGAGAGATCTAAGGTTAGTATTACAAAATGAGGGGTGAGGGAAGCTTAAATAAAGGGTAACTTTGTTTTTTTTAATGGGTTACTCAGTTGACCAGACTTTGAGTGTGAAAATGAATGAAAAGGGTGAAAATACAAGAACAATAAATGGTAACAAAATCTGTGTGATAATTATACAGAACTTTCATCTCCACACCAACTTTTATTTATTGCATACTTATATAAATTAAATTATTTTGTGAGGGGGTGAGTGTACCTTTTGAGTTTTTTCACCAGAGTACCTTACCTCTTAATACGATGTACCTAGTCCCCCATCTCTCTCTCCTTTTTTTTATTTTTATTTTTTTTATTTGTGATTTTCCTAGGTAAAAAAAAAAAAAAATGGTGAAATTTATCTTTTTCAAAATAAATAAATAAATAGTTTGAACATATTTCAAGGAATTTATATGGAGTCGTGATAATTTGACACTCTTTTTTTCAGATGCCCCCATCAGAGAACTGTAGATCCTTTGCTTTGGAATGCATAAGAAAACGATTTATGATTCTATAACTGCCATGTCAAGAAACATTTGAAAAAGAGCGTCAGATTATCATTAGTTATTTATACGTCCTTGAAAATCAAATCCTTGCAATCATACTAGTCTCTCTCTCATATTCAATGTACAAATGCGGAAATTATCATTTTTTTATTTTTTTCTATGTTTGATCTTCTTGAAAAGGTATTTTCCTAACATTGAAACCACCACTCTTTTCTTACACATCTATCCTCTTTCTTATATATTATTCCCTACCAAATTGAGAATGGTTAATAATTAGAGGGTTGTCAATGGGTGGGTTCTCAGTGTGGATGAGTCTTAACCTAGTCTTCTAGAGGTTGGTTATGTCTTAGACTAGTCTTAAAACCCTTAGAATCTAAGTAAACTAAACCCAAATCTAAACCTGATCCTTATAAATTCAGGTTGATTTCAGATTTTATAAAAATATTAAATTCATGCATCTATCATTTGAAGTTGTTTGATGTTACTCCTTATCTATCATAGTTAAAAATAGAGGTGCAATCTGGGTAGGTTGGCCTGAACTCAACTCAGGCTCAATCTAATTGATGAGCGAGCTTGGCCCGAGTTATGTAGAAGATAAGTTGTAGCATGGGTCAGAATATCTCAACCCAATTTCAATTCGGGTTGAACTTAGGTTGAGGGTATGAGCAACCAGACTCAAGCTGAACCCGATGCTATATACTAATATATAAATATTTTTTTATTAATTATAAATTTTTTCATTTAATTTTTTTATTCCATTTTATTATTATGATTTGTGAACAATTGATTATTATTAATGTAAACTTTGGTTTAGTATGGTTTGTCTAAATATTTTCTCAACAAGGGATTTGAAGGTTGTATGCGATTTTATTTACTAATAGTTTTAATTTTGATGTTGTATATATATTTTTTAAAATACAAAATTTATTTACTAATCAAAATGAGAGTTATTCAACAAATCCAACTAGGCCAACTACCCAAAATTACCTAACTCGAAGTAACCCAAACTCAACCCGATTTTAAAAAATCAAGTTCGAGCTGAGCTTGGGTTAGTGAGCTGAGACTCGATGATCAGGTTGAGTTGAGCTCAAGTTGTGGGTTTTGCTACTTGAGTTGAGCCTAGGTTTACCCTACAACCCGCCTAGGTTGCAGTCCTAGTCAAAAAAGGGTTGGGATAGAGTAAACTTATTATTTCATTATGTATTTAATTTATTTATTTTTGTTATCAAATAATGCATTTAACTAAATAATATATACATTAATATAATAATAGGTCTAGTCACACTAGTTGTCCATTGTCGGTCCTTAGCTCTACCCAGATTTAATGGGTTGGCAAATTTTGAGTATAATTACATTTTTGCAATCTCAAGGTCAAGGTCCTAAACCTTATCTTTTTCACTGGCTAGACTAGGTTAGCGGGTCAATTTGACAATCTTACATTAACGACAAAGGGCATTTGGAAAAGGTTGCTTCTTTCTTGAGTCGTGATTTTTTGATGCCCCCTCTAACACACGCCCCTAACATGGCATAGGTTAAGCCATAGATTTTTTTCCTTTGAGAAAAAGAATCTATGGTTCTAACACGTGCCTCGTGAGAGTACGTGTGTCAAAGTGGGGTGTCAAAAAATCATCATTAGTCTTCCTTTTATGTCATCCATCGATGGAGTGTAGTTGGATACAGAACATAAGTGGGTGAGAGTGGTAAAATATGAGAGTTTCTATTAATACACACACCACTCTATTATAAACAATCCCACTATTATCAAAGAATTTGTGTGTCACAAGTAAAAGTTGGTGTGCCAATAGAATATCTATTTTCACCCTCATGCATCCTCACCCTACGTCCCTAACTTCTTGTTTTCTATAAAATATTTTCACAAGAAATTAAAATTATCTTACAAATATCTATTTTCGCTGTAAAATATTTTTCACCTTTAAACAACGACTCTCTCTTTCCTATCTTAAAGAAATTTGATTTGACTTTTTGGGCCGGTCTGTTGAGCATCATAAAAGGTTACTTGACATTTAGTCCAAATAATTTATGTCCAAAAGGTGAGTATTGCCTCAATGTTTGATAAGATGCAAGGATCATGCATTATTAGTTGAAAGTACTCTTTCCAGACAATGTTGTTGTGTAAAAAAAAAAAAAAAAAATTAACATTAAGAATAATGCAGAAGTGACCTCAAGATTGTACCTCACATCGCACATCTTGACGTGAAAGTGTATAGGAACCAAACCACCAAGGGGGTAGCTGAATGGTACCGACTTGGGGTTCAAGGAGTCTACTCCTTCTTTGGTCTCAAGTTCGACTCCCACTACCCATAAAAAATCTTGGTGGCCACGCACTGCTTCACGTAAGTAGGGTAAAGCCTGAGTGCGGGGCGTAGGGACTAGTCTGGTGCGAGCAAGCTGGCCTGGATACCTTTCGTTATCCAAAAAAAAAAAAAGTATATAAAAACCATAGATGCTTTTCATCTAGATGAAAAGATTTAAATGTCATTGTATTATACAAGTATTTTTTTTTTTTTTTTACTTGTTTGATCCATGTTCTTTGATCTTCATCCTAAGTAGTCGAAATTCTAAGTCTCATGGCTGCATTTGGGAATACACTTTAAAGATCAAATCAATATCAAATTTCCCAGAGTTTAAAGCTAGTTTAGTTAAGATTGCATATATTTGCCTTTTGTTTTCCTACTTTAAATAGAGAGTCGTGATTAGAGTACTTTCAAGATATTGACACATGTCAAATTCTAAATTATCTGTAGCACATTTTCTACATAGAGGTCACGTATAAATTTGATATCGCAATTAACTTATCAATCTAGTCAGTCTACTTAGTGCTAGGTTGCATGCATGCTTGAGAGGTGTTTGTAATCATATTGCACGTGGGATTTGATTCGTTCGAAGGATGTAACTATCTTCGATCTGCAATCAAAATTCTATTAGTTTGTATGACTTTATTCTTGGTTCAATAAATCCGTCGATCAATATTTACTTTGATTGGAAACCTATTGGCTGATCTTTGTGGAGCAACTCAAACATTATAGGATCATTTGTGTCTAAACAGTGGCAGTGTAGAGAAGGTTCCCAACATATGTGGATTTGAACTAAAACAATGAAACCCTTGCCTTGCGAAGATAGTAAGATTTTGAGTCTTATTAATGGTGGTTTTGATCAACATTACAATCCAACACCAAAACCTTTTAAATTTCATGCAAAAACTTAGATTAAAAAAATACATTCTTTTGATCTTGATCCAAAGTTTTGAAAATGGACGGTTACTAAATTTCCACGTAACTCTCAAACTTAAAATTAAAATTTAACGGTGAAAAATATTTTTTTTAGAATTTTTTTTATTATTTAAGTTCATCGAATTCTGTCCTCTACAACTTTGAAGCATTGGATCATGTTTTTTGGATGCTACAAGGAGAGATGAAGGAATCTTGGTAAGGGTGAAATCTTTACTAACTTAGTAAGTTTAGTGGGACTCATTAAAATATAGAGAAGTAGTTGGAGACAATAGAGTTGGAAAATGTTGATGTTGGCTTTTTTGGAGCCTTGGGTAGGAAACCAACCTTCACTTTTTTCTTTCTTTAACATCTTTTCATGATAGTTTTTCAACTATTGGTAAGGAAAAGCCCATTAACTTTTTTTTGTTTAGAAGAAATGTGCACTTGCCCAAATTATCCACGTTTCAAGAGTTAGCCAACTTGACTTGGAAAGTTTTAAGGTGGAAAGAAATTATATATTATATATATGTTAAAAAGTACTACCATGAATTTCAAGGAAAAATGGAAGAGAAGTGTCCTTTGGTTGATAAAGAAGTAGTTTTTAGGATTTATCTTTAAGAAAAAATTAATAAATTAAATAACTATGTATTTTACCAAAATTATTCATTAATTTTTTTAATATATATATATAAGATATATAATTACTTTTTTTTTTTTTTTAAGAGATGAATTTATCTTTATGCCCTTGAGTTAAATGTAGATTCATGAAAAAAAAAAGTAAATAAGGGGTCGGCCTTCAATGACTCATGAATGAACACATGATTCTGATCGTGTAAATACAAAATCTAATGACTAAGATTTATACGTATCTCTATTACACACATATTAAAGAAACTTACTTTGAGGACAAATCTCAACAGTTGAATTTTGTCTTTAAATGGTTGGAATCATGTTTTTTTTCCATGAGTCACCGAAACCTGACTTATATGTAAGGGTCAGGCTCTAGTGACTCATGAGTAAACACATGAACTTGATCATAAATAACAAAGAGAGTTAATATTATTACACCAGCTTTTACTAATGCCACACTAAATGTGCGCAAGTCTAGTGATTTACACGAGAATTGATGTGTCATTAGTAAAATTTGGTGTCAATAACGGCTCTCATAGCAAATATTGCTGTTTAGTAACATTTGAATATATGACCATTTATGTAAAATATAAAAAGATCATGTTTGGTTTAGTAATTTTGCAAAATATTCCACCCTACAGATTTTGGTGAACACCCCCATTCTATTTTCAAACACTGACATCCCCTCTTGACCTCAGTCTTCTAAAGAGACTAATTGAAATGACCTCAATACCCTTATTTTCAAGGTTGAACTAAAATTCCCTCACTTTTTCTCCCCCACAACCTCAAGATTTTATCTTCTACGACCTTAGAATCTCAAGAAAAAAAAGATAGGAATATGTTTTATATTACAAAAATGAATAATTTATTATAAGAGTTTGAAGATTAGGTCAAAGAAAAAAAGAATTACCTGACTGGCAGAAGAGTTTAAAAATGATGCTTTATTCACCCCCATAAAACCCAATCATTTTTTGCTAGGAAAATACTAGCCTCAACCCATCTATCCATCAAACAGACGGTCGAGATGCTAGGAAT
Source organism: Akebia trifoliata (assembly GCF_017979445.1). Classification (NCBI taxonomy): domain Eukaryota; kingdom Viridiplantae; phylum Streptophyta; class Magnoliopsida; order Ranunculales; family Lardizabalaceae; genus Akebia; species Akebia trifoliata. Next base: position 752,777 of record NC_141377.1, read on the forward strand.
TTCAATGGAAAATTAATCTCTAGAAAAGATTGAACTAATCTCTATTGACACACCAATTTTTACTAACACCACACCAACTATGTGCAATGCTTTGGTGATTTATATAAGAATTGGTGTGGCAATACTAGCTCTCATATTTTATTCACTATCTTCTTGTCAGCCTCTCTAAAGTTTATGGTCAAGGGGCATACCTAGAAAGAGAGAGAGAGAGAGAGGAAAAAAAGTTGAGAGAAAAGTGGGTATAAGACATATCTTATCTAAGTAATTATAACACTTGAAGTATGCTTCCATACTTATCAAAATGATGAAAACTATGGGCATTTGGGAAGAACACAAGTGGGGAAGATGGAGACACACTTTACTAATTCGCTAAAGGTGAAAGGTTTGGAGCCTCCCTCCCATTCTCCTTTAATGTCATTTGGTCAAATCAATAATGATTTCGAGTTGCACAATCTATTGTGCTTAAACTTGTTCCATTTTAACAGATTGGTCCAACTTTTTTTTTTTTTTTTTTAAATAACATAAATGAAAGGAAAATTAATCAAGGAAAAATAAATAATAAATGCTTAATTTTTTTTTCCATTGTAACTCGATGGTTCATTTTGTAATATTATTATTTTTGAATAATGTTGAAGTGACCCTAAGATTGTACCTCATATCGTATATCTTGATGTGAAAGTGTGTAGAAATCATAGATGTTTTTCATCGAGATATGAGTAAAAAAACATCTATGGTTCCTACACATTTTCAAGTCAGGAATTAGGATGTGCGAAACGTGATCCAATCTTGAGGTTACTCTAGCATGACGACTTTTTTTCTTTTTTGCAATTCCCCCGCCCCTCCAATTGGTGAAATGTTTGACCATGAATCACAAAAGTCAATATTCAAATTATCGAGATCGACCTTGTTACAATGATCAATCTCAAAGTTTCAACATGAATTATTGAGATCAATGATTTGAGTGGATGATCTTAAACATTTGAGTTGGCCATTTTATCAATGGGCGTTAAGAAAGAAAGATTTTACTAATCACGTTCAACATTCAAGTGCATTTAAAATTGTGTCCCTCCCAGAAGGTCTATTAAGTAATTTTCCCAAGTAAATACACATTACTAATGTATTTTTCCACTGAACGTCCCATATCTTTTATGTGGCAACTATTACCAAATTAGTAAAAATAATTTCAACTACAAAATAATTTACTTCATGATCAAGGACTAAATCTTCAAAATAGTGAATAGTGGCTCATCATCACAGATCTTTTATGATTCTTTCCCGATATCAATAACCCCATATCAGGATCAATAGTGGTTGCCTTGAATCTCCGTGAATTAAATCGGACGGGACTTTTGACTTCTCGAATAATGTTCATACAAGCTGGTCCCATAGGACTGACCCATTGTAGGCTTTGAAGGAGGTCAGGTTTTCATCCTTCCCATGGGCTAGGGGGTATCAATGGGCCGGTTCTAAGAAAGTTAGAACCATAACCATTATATTTTTTCGATTTCGGTTCTTGACGATTCTAGATCCAATTTTAAAATACGTGGAATTAGAATTAGAACTGTCAAAAATTGTGAGTGCCCATTGATTTCAATTCTCAAGAATAGAATAGGAAAAATATATTTTAAAATCAGTAAAAAAGAAATTCTTTCTAAAAATAACTTATTATCTACAAAGTATCAACTTAATTATAATTTGTTCCACTAAAAATAGGTTTAATGACTTATTTTCAAAAATTAAAAACCATTTTCTTTACCATTAATAAACTTGAAGAAGAGATGAGCCAATATTTATTTAATATGAAAAATTGACGAACTTTACATAATATATATATTAATTTTAAAATATAGAAAAATTTTAAAGAATATATATATATATATATAATGTAAAAATAAATTGGTCCGAGGTACCCAAGGGTATCCATCGGATAGAACCTAATGGTTCTAGTTCCTATTGATTCAGTTCCATATTAGACTCGATTATATTCGATTCCAATAAAAAGGAAATCGAAATCCGGGTAAATGGGTACCCATTAACACCCCTATCGTGGGCCCAGAAAATCTTCATGAAAATTGATTGAAATCTTGACGATATAAGTCATTAATATGACTCTACCATAATTTTATACACGTGGGGTCAGTAGACTCAAAATGTTTGGCCAAACAGTTTTAGGAATTAAATGCTTGGTGTGGCCTTGGAGGGAGTATTGGAGTTCAAATGACAAAATTAGGGGAAGGTTAGTTGGGTTTGGGTCAGAACGGCTTTATTTCTAATTTATGAGAATTAGTGGGTGGTCCCTCCTTCCATGCCCACCTTTTTCATCTAAAACGCTTTTCATGGGTACCTCACGCCTAGCATAGATTGTACATATTAGTGGTGCACATGGCCTTCCAACCACCACAACAAAAATTATATTTTGAGTAAATTACATTTAGATCCCTCTGATTTGGTGTAATTCTATATCGATCTCCAAATCTTTTGATAATAGCACTTATCTCCTCTGTCGGTGATGTTGTTAAGGATGGGATTTTATTTTATTATTTTACCCTCTCATTTTATTTAATTTTTTTATTATAGAAAAAAAATGAAGTTAAGAAAAAAATGCATGTCGATGCATTCTTGTCCCAAACACAAATTTGGTCGCACACAAATGCATGAGTCCATCTTCAATGGTTTCACTCCTCTTTTTCAATTGGACTTCTCGTCTAACATGGTTTAAAAACTTGTCTCATCTCGCCCATGAACAAGATTGAGTCATCTCAGATGAGTTTGAGTCGTCTCGTTCAATAATGAGATAAATGAATCATGATTTTAGATCTCGTCCAATATGTTTAACTTGTCTATCCGTCTTATTGGTAGATGATACCAAAACATATCAGACGTGACGTGTCAAACAAGATTTAAAAACATGTCATCCAGCTATTGAATGAATACTTTTGTATATGATAGAGGATGAGATCTTAAAAGGAAAAAAATGATGTTTATAAAAAGAGAGATTCTATTGCCATAACAAGTTTGGTGATTTACATATAAATTGGGGTGCATTAACAAAAGTTGATGTGCCAATAGAATCACTCTTATTAAATAAAATATAAAACATTTATTGACGGCAAGTAGAGGAAGGAATCCATTAGATAATTATAGGGGAGGTAAGTGCAATTATTAGAATGTTAAGGGATTAACATATGATTATGCCAAAACAAAGAGGGTCAATATGTAATTTATCAATATATTTTTTCAAACTCCTGCAGCGCTGATTTTGATTGGTATAACACAACCTGCAGCGCATGAGCGCGCACGCGTGCGATCAAAATTATATGGATTCCAAGTGGCCATTAACAATGTTCCATCCACAACCACAAAGACAGCCATTTACAATAGTTCTCTCTCTAGATCGAGAGAATCTCACTACAATATATATATTTTTCTTAAGTACCCAAAAATTAAGGTTGTCAATGGGTCGAGTTGATGTGGACCAATTCAATAAGGATATCGAAAGAATCTCAATACATTATATATTTTTCTCGTACCTAAATATTAAGGCTGTCAAGTCGAAATGGACTGGTTCAATAAGGATTGAATAATCAGATATCAATATTTGAATCCATTGGGAACCTTAGTCTGGTCCTATGTTACCTGGTTCGTCGGTTCGATTGGTTCAAATTCAGGTTCAAAGTGCGTGCTTCATCAAATCTAAAATGAACCTGATTTGTATGGGTAGGTAAAGAAAATTCGTTTTTGGATTCGCTTTGGTTTTCTAGATCAGTTCGTTTGTGCATATATATAATTCAAGCATACAAGTTATAATTACAATTATAATATTAAAAAATTCTAAGTTAAATAAAAATAGATTAGTAAATTAATCTAAACTTTACATATGAACAATGCACAATGAAAAAAAATCAATTAAAAAACTATTTGATTCACCTAACACAACCATAATTCGATGAATTTCAGATCTGATCCGATCCATAGTTCGACGGGGAATGTTTGGCTACCACAAAACCATTGAAAGAAGAGTCCCCCACCAACTCGGCATGTAGCCATCACATACAGCCTAAGAAATTTCTGATTGCAAAGGTCAGCCTTTTGGCTTTCAGTACTCGGCTAGATGGCATTTTCTTGATGTGGGATCCTGAATGTGACTTGGGTAGCTGTGTCCTTTAATGAAAATGGGAAACAATAGGCAAGCCTCAAAACGGATATAAATTCAAAATTTTGGAATCCATCTAACATAAAACTGGTCCACTCATTCCAATAATCGACTTTTATCCTTATTTTTCTTTCGTCTTTATCTTTTATCATAAGAAGACCAACAAGGGACCCAAAGAAAGAGATACTAATACCATACTCCCATCTATTTTTTGCAACTCTACAGATGATTTTAAAACTTGTTTTGACACGAGACTGAGTCATCCTGGATGAGTTTTCCGATACATTTGAGTCATCTCGTTCAACAATGAGAAAAATGAACTGTGATTTTAAATCTCGTCAACTATGTTTGACCTGTCTATCCATTTCATTGGTGGACGATACCGACATATTGGTCGAAACGTCCCCGTCGATAAAACACCTCCACACTAATACCATGATCCATCCCTCTCCTAAATCTTTTATGTTAATTAATATAAATATATAAGAAAAAATCAGGAGAGGTAAATAGTCCACAAAGGCCCTCACTAAACCTCCTTACAAAGTCTCACCTGAACATGAAATCCTCGGAGAAAAAACTCTTGAACTCATTAAAGAATTTACACCAAAATAATCAATAAATCAAAAACAATTATTACCTCTTCAAGTAAGGATTACTCATTTCTCTTTTGAAGGTTCTTTGAAAGTACAACAATTCCCATCCTTTCAAATAGCTCAAGATATCGGAAAAGAAGTCAAAACTCCAAATAATTAGAAGAGATGAGAGAGGGATATTGGGGAATTAGTTTTACAAGGGACTTCATCGCCAAATCATTCAATCTTCTTCTGAAATCAAAGTCCTAAGAAAGATAACGTGTCCTCTTCACCTGAATTCTTGAACCGACCTCATCTTTTTTGAAGAGATACAAAGAAAGACATGAAAATCGGTTCTTAAGAAGACAAGCCCCACACTAAAGATACTTTAAACAAAAAATAATTGAGTGTATCGCCCCTGCCAACTTTGAACACAATGCTTTTGTAAAATTTTGCACAACTTATAGCCATATAAGTAGAACTTCCCACCCATGTTCTTCCACCCTATACTTGCCCTAAATCTTACTCTAACGACAAGTAGTTAGTGTGAAAAGAAGTATGGAAGGGTGGGTACTCTTCACAAACTCGAGACATTTTTAAAAAGTATAATAGAAAAACTTACAAAACTTCCAAGTGGCAGTCATCTAGGTGAAACCTCTATATAATTATGGAAGGTTTGTGACTTGGGTTGTGGGGTGAAGAAGATGGTCGATTTCCTTGCGTGATTCTTCCCACAATTGCTGCTCTATCCCCAGCTTCCTGAGTTCCATCAGACCTACCTCAACTGGATATAAAATACACAGTGTCGGTGAAAAGCCATTTATGATATTAACTTACAGAAAGAAATGTACCAAACCAAAATAAGGAGAAAAAACAAAAGACTTGTACAAAACATCCCTAAATTCAGGATGCTTAAATTGCTACAAATGGCTATCCAAGTTGTCTCCAAAATATGAAGGTGCCAACTTAGCTAAGTTGGCAAGACATTGTTTGTGTTGATACCATTGTTATATATATACTAGAGTTCACCCGTGCCCACGGCACAGGCATCCTCTCTTGGGTTAAAGGGGTAAAAGCAAAAAAAATAAAGATGGAGAAGTATTATTATAAAAAAAATTATAGGGGTAAAAGAGAAAATATAGTTAAATTAGAGAAGGTGAAAAATAAAGGAAATAAAGTGGTCCTATGACACTATAGCTTGATGGGAGGTTTAACCCACAAAACTGTAGATGATGGAAGGTTTTTCCTAGTTCGATTTGTCTCCCATAATACTGTAGTTGATTGGGTGTTTGTGTCACACACAACTGTTCCAACTCATTTGTGTTTTGTTATATATATATATATATATATGTATAATTTTCTTTTTTTTGAATGAAATATTTTTTATTTGGTTTTTTTGTTTTCAGTTCTAACCTTTGTGGGTCATTGCTTAAGGGGAATGGGTCTCACACATTTATATCTTGTTGAGAAAGTCTCTGGAAGGAAAAAAAATTCTCACAAAACTTTGCTCAATGAGCTCACAGAAATCAGGGATCCACCAATCACATGAACCCAAAGTGTATTGAATAGCATCCATAATTTACAAAACTACCCTTGCTATGCTTGACGTGGAATGCACTGAAGAGTCTGTGAGCAGTGTGAGGTACAAGACATGTCCCAGATTACAGCTTCTCTTGGAAAATATACAGGTTTCCTCCATATATTTTAGGTGAATGTCTAGAAACTAGGAGGTAACTAATGCTAATGAAGCAGCATTCAAATGATTATAGACAAGTAGAACTTACCATTGACAGCATCATGTGAAGTTGGTGAATGACCACTACGGTTAATCCAAAATTGAAGTCTTTCTTCTGCAATATCTTCTTGCACACCATGAGATTTGGCTCTTCTCCAGAAATATGTAAGCCATGCCTGCAGGTAATAACGAAGTTGGAGTCTTGGGGGACACACAAAACTCAAAGCTGAATAACTATGTTTGGCATATAGGAACCAATCTCCAACTAACACCCAGAAGTATGCAAATCAGTTGACACCTACGTAACAAAGATAGTCATGGAGTCTGACCCCAGTACTAAGTATTGGGTACAAATTCCCACAAACATGATACACTGATACCACAGTTCAGATTATGCCACATGTTAGGAGAGAATTTTCTATTATTTTAGCCCATGTTAGGTGTATAATATAGAAAAAATGTATTTAGCTAATATAATAAACAAAAAATATAAAGATAATAGCTGAAAATAAAATATTTGAATAAAGTGAGATTCAATTGAAAACATACGTCCATGTTTCCGACAACCTGAACAGAAAATGAGGAACAATGAATCCCTCAATGGTGCACTCTGTATCAAATTTCAATGGAGATGGGAAAGTTTAGTTGAGATAAAGTTTAGATGATGATGAGGATTGAGTTGCAACTACTAAGTAGCCTTCATGTAAAGTGTCTACAGAAATTGGTGGAGTTTCTTCCAAGTCTAAGGATGTTGTGTAGATTTCAATATATCTGATACACTAAACTTCCATTCCCAATCTAAAAAGGTACAGTTGATCTGTTTTATGGACATACAGCTTAGGCTTGAATATTCAACCCTAGTGGTTGTTCACTAGGGTTGAATATACAACACTAGTGGTTGTTCACTAGGATGCAAAGGGACCAGGCTCCTGAAAGAAAATCCAGGAACTTTGTTAATTTTTCTTGATACGGATATATAATCTACCAAGACATATAAAGGAGTGCCAAAGTTATCTATTAGAATGTATAAGTATGTAAGTATATAAAACAGAAAAGAATGAAAGAAAAGGTCTCTATCAAAACAAAAAATGAAAGAAAAGGGAACTTATAAGCATAGGTGGTATCTAAACGAAGCTACAAAGAAGTTAATGCCTAACCTCCTTGAAAAGAACATCTTCCGACTCCTCTTGATTTAGCTCTGCAAAAAAAAGGGTCTCAATTCCTCAGTGCCTGTCCTTGTAAAGGGGCTTTCGAAGGATGAAGCATGCATGTGAGCCAAACCCAAATATCATCCAAAGCAGTTAATGACCACTTTGACTCCTCTCCAACTGCTAACATTTGCAAATGTGCATCAAAGAGGAAGAAAACTAGCTCACTCTTAGCCACAGAATATCTGAGGTACCTTACCTACTCAGTGGACCTTAAAGATGATTTACCAATGGCAAAGTGTGACATGTGGTGCACATGCAGGAAGTGGACTTAATCACTACCTGGTTAAGCCGGGATCAAACCCAAAGCCTCATAGTTCCCATGCAGCATGTTGAACATTTGATCCACGGGTTCAAGCCCAATACCAATCAAATCTGCAAACTTTTTGGTAACCATCCATTCATGTGTATATGGATTTACATAATTGACTACCAAATGTAATAATGGGTCAATGAAAGATTATGGAGAATCAAATTTGGACCATTCTTGGAAAGGAATTCTCCTAATCATCTATTTGGGTCATTTATTATATGGAGAATACACATGTGGGTCCCAATTATACGGATGTATTGTGATGCTCTTGGCTCTACCTGATGGTTAAGTTGCCACAATCTTAGCATGTCTACAGACTCAAGCATAATGCAATAGAAAGTGAGTTATAACTTTACCAAATGCCTCAAAAAACTTTGGATCCCCAGGTGACTTCAGATCTGATTGCATTAAACACCCAATAAAAATAAGTAATTAGTGCACATCACAGAAACTTAATTGACTCAGAGAATGAAGAGTTGAAACAAAATAAAAACAACATTCATGATGATCAAGCTATTGAAACTGAAACCAATTCATCAATAATAAAAAACTGAAACCAATTCATCAATCAAAAAAAAAAAAAAAACTGAAACCAATTCAGCATCAACCAATCGAATGGTTGAAGAAACTATACATAAAGATAATTATCGCCACAGTACTATAGGCTGCAAGCTCTTGCCTCATAAAACAACAGAAGTTTCAAACAGCTATTGGTTTCTGGAACAGTTGACAATAAATGTATGCTCTAGATCTAAACATTACTAGTAAACAAATGGAACAATTTTTATTTAATTTTGAAAGGAAGATGGAACAAAATTTCAACAAAAGTTGTGCACTTTAAAAATGAAAGTATCAAAGAAAAGAATAAAACTTTTCAAAATGTTAGATAGGTCAAATTGATGAGCACTAAAATTTTACGAGTGGATTTAAAAAAAGATGCAGCTACTTGAATGATTCTTTAAATAAATATGGATGATTAGAATTCACTTTGTCAAATTTCTAATGAAAAGAACAATCGACTTGAAGTGAGGATTCTTCCAATCAAAACAGGCCTTTGTAGAAAATCTGTTATAAAATAATGCTAAGACAAACCTGAAATGGATTGTCGAACCAAATTTGGGCGCCGGTGTTGGGCCAGTGCAAGCACAACAGCATCCTCGACCTTGAACAAAGTAGGTATAAAAGTAAATATGTAAAGCAATGCCTTTCCACGAAAAGAAATGCTAAATGAGTGGGTTAGATTACACATAAATGAATGAAACATAATCACAACTCACAAGTACAGGTATACAGGACAGACAGTTCTTTAGGCATAAGAATACACATGGTGGAAAGAACTCCATAAAGAAAGAGACCAAAAAAAAAAAAATGAACTAACAGAAGATAAACTAGGATACCTTTAAGGATGCGAGTTCCCTCAAGCCCATTTCAACTGAAAGCATACTCTCAATATTTCCTTCTCCAGTTAGATCACTCAAATCCCTTGCAAGTTTGCTCCTGTCTGGGTCATCTATAAATGCTTGGTGGTACAATATATAAATTATATATTTTATTCATGAAAGAGATGCACTGCAAATCAAACTAGTACAAGTGTCCAACTTTTGCTTCCAGATAAAAAAGGAAAATATACGATACGTCTAGATTAACGTGGGGTAACCTATGTTCGGTGTTCCAACAACATAACATGTTTGGTATTGTATTCACTTTTTTTTTTTGGTGCTAAGCAAGCTAGTGGTTAATGGGGTGAAAGTGGGCTCAACAAGGTTTGAACCTAGGTCATGGGATCAAATCTCCTCAAGCCTTTACCACTTAGTAAGTGGCACCTTTGGTACTGTATTCACTTGCCAGACACATTATGATACTTTTTTCAAACAAATCTTAATTTATCCAAAGCTTCTGCTTTCAAATATTACTTTCATATCGGCATATAATTTACTGCATGGTATTAGTATAAAAAATAGATTATTTTAAATCATATACTTAACATAAACCAAAATGTTACTAAACTACATTTTTTGAACATATGAAATAATTTGCACAGAGGTGTTCAGTGTATCCAGTTTGTGGAGGTCACTATAGTGGAAACTTCGTATTGGTGTCAAACACAGAGACACATGTCAATGTATTAGTCACATTGGTGGCAACTAACCTTGTTTCCCAGGTTCATCCTTGGCCTTTTGTCCAGCAGAAACAACAACTTCAAAAGGAAGAGGTGCTAATGACGACCAGTGTGCATGGTTTGTCTCTGCAATATCAGCACAGACATCTGCAAAAGCATAAATGCAACCCATGTAGAAAAAGCAAATCATACTCTTCATTTAATGTAGAAAATAACATTTTAATTTTTGCGCAAAATTCCACAAAAGAGTAAGACTTCAAATCCTAATTACAGTGTACTACTTAGAGTTAGAAATGCTTGAGAACTCAAAACAACATACCCTAAAGTACTCAGACACCAGAAAAAGGTTGGTGAATCTAATAAAAGAAAATTTCATATCCCACAACTTAATGGACATAAGAGGTCTCAAGAGCTTCTTAATGAGGTGTCGAACCCTCATCAAAGTTTAAAACAAAAGTTAGGAAGACATGGCAAAATATTTTATATGTTATATTTTTTGTCATGAAATCTATGAATTTTGAAATCAAGGATGGCCCAAAACCCCCTTGCCTCAATAATGAAGTAAAACAATTTGAAACAAGCCTTACCATGGCGTACAGCTAAACCCCAATAGCGAGCAAGCCAACACCTCTTGAGAACAACTTCCTCCTGAGATGCAGAATTGGTACTATTATCTAATCTCTAGAGCGTAAATCATATCAAAAGATCTCAGAACAGTACAAATTACAAACCATCTCTTCCTGAGTCAAGATCATTCTCCTTGTCATTGAGCGAAGAGCTTTTGCTTCAGATTCTGCTTCTTGGAGCTGCTCTACAGCTGCTGCAGCATCTTCTTTTGCACTCTGATTCAAGCCAAAAAAATGAAACAATTAAACTACACTATAAATAGTAACATTTTCTTAAGTTTTAGCAACGTATAATGGTATAAGAAACAAAAATAGGGAACCAAAGTGCCTATCTATTTGCGCATTTAACCTTAATTTCTGATCGAAGAGCAGAAGTTCCCTCATCTCTCCCATTGTTAGTTTGTTTTGCAGCTTTAAAGGCAGCCTGAAACAAATTATGTTTGAGAAAAAAATATATGAAAATTATGCTTAACCATAAGTCAATATGTATTTAAAACCAAATATAGTTAACTCCTTGTTACTCACCTCTCTTTGACGCAGTGCTGCTTCCTTCCTGCAGATGAATTAAAATAAGAAATCATAATCAACTTATCAAATATATATATATATATATATATATATATATATATCATAATCAAAACATAGAAGAATAGCATGATGGATTATATCCAAACTCCGAAATTACCTGCTCAACAATTTGGCTTCTAGAGATACACCATCTCCAAGAGCAGCGACCTATGAAATATCATGACTAAACAATAAAAACTAACTCTTGGCATTCTGACTGTAACACTGAGAACGTTAGAGACATATAACGGCATAGGTTCAATCTTTAAATGTTTTATTTATGGGTCATCTGAAAGGTAGTCATATTACCAGGGGAAAAAAAAGGAATTTAAAGAAAATAGCCAATATAAAGTTTACTATCTGACTTATAATAAAAAAAGCTTATTGTCTGTCTTATCAAGCCTTCCCTATTCATATTATGCTAACAAATGGTCTACATTGTTTAAAATTCTCAATCCACATCAATTACAACAAGAAAGGGAGGCAATAGAAACTAACTAACAAGAGATCAATTTAGAGGTAGATCACTTGTTCTAAGTCCACCCCTCTTTCATCACAAATACAAAATCAGAAACATTAATAACTGACATAAAGAAATGACCTGCTTCTCAAGTTCCCTAGCTCTAGCTTCTGCTTCCTCACATCTCACTTCTGCAAGTTGAAGCTGTACAACATATTTTAGTGTACATACTAAAATATCATATACAGTATGCTACGAGCAAGTCAACTAATTACTTCACTAGGAAAAATAAGCAGCGAACCTTGTCAACAATATTCTCATTCTCTTCTTGTAACATATCAAGCTGCAACATGAGCACGTCAGTTTAACAACAAATTCTTCAAGGATTACATGTCCAAATTTCATCAATAAATAACAAAATTGCCGTTTTACTGAACATTTGACAGGTCCAGCTTACATGTGAACAGAATCGACCTGTAAATGGCTTTCTTCAATCTATTTTTGGAGGTTACTTCTAAAGAAAAGACAATTGATGATGTGAGTGGCATACCTTATCTCGAAGTGCAGAAGCCTCATGCTGATTTCCTAAATCGTTTGAACTGAGATGCCCCATATCAGACGTAAACCTGCAACACAAGTGAGTTGACAATACACAAATCTATGTGAAGAAAAAGAATATCACCTCCATTAACCTTCACGCCTTTAAGAAGTTAGAGCTTATAAACTTTCCTTTGCAATGACAATATTCAATAACATGATGGACTTACAATCTCATATGCATACATTTACCTACATATGAGAAAGTGTGCATACACAAGCTTACATATGACTGAAATCAATATACAGGGTAGAAGCTTGGCTAAATTACTTGACACGTTGTGTAGCTATGGACATACTGATTTAGTTTATTATCTTTTTGTTTTCTCATATGGATATTGTATCCACGTGAATTAAGCCAGTCAAAGTTCATTTGGACAGGGACTTACGAGTCACTACTATTCATTGGATCAAGGTGTGAATGGTCACCCAAAAAGGGGATTTATAATCAAAATGATTCACAACATAAGAAAATGACTCCAAATTTGGTCTAAAACTAGAGATTCATGTAAGGAGCTTGGTTAAAGAGGAGGGAAGGAGTTAGGTACCCTCTTCAATCCTTTTGATAATGAAACAATAGGTAATTTCCATCTTCAAAAGCTTGAAAAAAATGAATGAAAGCAGCTCATGTGAAGACAATTGTTATATGTGGACTTATGAGCAAGACTGACCCAATGAGATGGACAATATCTACTCACCCTTGATTCTTAACCATAAAGGTAAAATTCTTGTGAGAAGCGTCGAAAACGAATTTTTTAAAATAGCATTTAAAGGCACTTTACTCTCTTACAACCATCTTAAGAACACACATAGAAAATTGTTTTTAGAAAGAGAAAACGAATATTTTTTATCTTTAGGCACTGACAATTGAAAACAAGAGCAATCCAAGACAAGATCTTAATCCATCTATGTTTCAAAGACTTCATTCTATTTTTTTCTTCACAAGAAACAAAAAAGTGTTAAACAAGATCAAAGAGTTTTTTTTTTTTTTTTTTACCTTTTGTGTCTTCGCGTATTGTTAGGAGGTTCTATTGGTGGTATAGAAACCGGAGTTCTAAGTGGTGCTCTACTAGGTGGAACCAATGGCGTTGGATGAACAGATACCGAAGGTCTTCCAGCTGATGTAGAGCGAGCTGATGAAACGTGCTCCATAAAGTTCCGACCTAACTAATTAAAACATGATAGAATCCAACAATCATCATGTATTACTTAAAATCATACTTTCATGAACAAAATCACAAAGAAAAATAAAGAGGATCAACTCCAAGAAATAATGTTTCAAACAAAAATATTCTGGAAAAAACAAACTCAATTTCCTTGGTATTAGGTTTCAATTGACAAAGATCAGATAACATCCACATTCAAATTTCAAAACACAGCAATTTATAAAGATCCTACATTGAGAAAATGATGATTAAATTTCTAATTAAAACTTCAATTCGAAAAATATCCAATCTAACTTGAATACTAAAATCCCTCCTTAAACTTCAATCCAATAAAAACATCAAATCCATACTACTAACATTAAGTTCCACAAAATCACTAAAAAAATAAGTGAAAAAATTAAAGTAACAAAAGTCCAAACCGTATGTATCGATTTCTAACTAAAACTACACAAAATCTATTTCTAACTAGAACTACATATAATCATGAAACTTCAAATTTTAAAACTTTCCAGTAAACTTCAATGACTTGAATTCAACAAAAAACACTAAATACATGTTCGCTGTCACTAAAATTTCAACTCCTCAATCAAAATCAAGTTCAAAACACATCAAAAATAAATTCGAATTGCTTTCCAGTACTTCAAATTAACAAAAAATACCAAATCCACGTTCTCTGTTTCTAAATTATCGACTATTCAATCAAATCAGATTCAAAACACATAAACACCAAATCCATGTTCGCTGTTACTAAAATTTCAACAACTCAATCAAAATCAGATTAAAAAAAAAAAAAACATCAAAAGAAAATTGAATCGTAGAATTACCGCAGGAGACGGAGCTCTAGTCGGTCTAGCAGCCGAAACCACATTAAGATTATTATTACTATTAACATTTCTGGAGAAAGAAAGAGGAGAACCGGAATGGAACCCTAGATCATCGTCTTCATCGTCATCATCATCATCAGCTGTTTGAGACGCCATGACCTGCGCGAGCCGCTTCGCAGCAGCTTTTGCTGCAACGTTCTGAGTTCTCTTGATATTGGAGAAACTAGAGGTCGAAGAAGACCGGGCGTGGTGGTGAGCCGGTGACATGGTTGGAGAAGACGAACCAGTACTGGTCGAACCGCTGCTCACCTGCCTGGAGTAAACCGGACTTCCGGTTCTTCTCCAATCCATGATTATTTACAGACCTCTAGTGTGTCCAACAAGGGAAGATGAGTAAATACATATGAGTCTTGGATGAAGAGATTTAACAGATGAGAGCGGAAGCTTCGAAGAAGAACGATAGAAAGAATGTCGTGTCGGCCGAATCTTTACTGGAGAGATGAACAATGAATCATGTTTTAGATATTTAATATGAGTTGGCCTACGTGTCAAAATGCCAACTGTACCAATAATTTGGATCCACTAAATTATTGAATAATGATTTACTAACTCCCCCACGTGGCATACTCGAAATACTCTTCTGATGTGGCATGTGTTAGAACCATAGATATTTTTCCTTGAGATACACAACTTCTTATTTATAGGGATCTAAATGATATTTCTCCCAAGGCATATAATCCACGGTTCTAACACATACCATGTCTGGAGAGTATATTGAATATGGCATGAAAGGGAGTCCGGTTACCATGACTCTTATTACTTTTAGCTGCTTGAAAGATACAAAACATATTAGATTGATTTGTACTTTGTTGCAATTAATTTAGAAGTTGAGAAATGATTGAACCAATGGATGTGTAAACAAAAAATTGATTAAATCAAATGGCTAGATTTCGAAAATACTTCGATGATCAAGTTAGTTCTTAAAATGACAACATATCGATTCTTTTTTATGAAAAATTGTAAGAAATTTATTTATTTATTTATTATCTTGTCAATTGAAGGGCCTCAATACCTACCCATTTAACCAAAATTGAATTAGAATCAAAATCGAATACTTTGATTTTAATTCCATTTTTATTGGAATTGAATTCATAGGATTTAGAATCATTACGTTTCTATCTAAGGTTGCAACTCTAGTGGGTTGGTGATTAACCCGTGCCCTTGTTCAACCTGACCTCGAGCATGAAATGCTCAACTTGAACCCTAACCAAGTCAGGTTAGTTTGATTGTTCAGGTTAATTCATTCCTCATTAATACTAGGTAATTTAGTATCAATAAGGGTTATATAAAGATAAATGACGTGTAAAAGAATTTAAAATGTACAATTATTTAAAAAAAAATGTATTTCAAAAGTTTATATACATAAAATTATAAGCAAATTTATAGAGAGAAGAAAAATAATAAGATTAACAAATATTATTATTTTTTATTAATAATCATAATTTTCAAGAAAAGATAAAATGTTTGAACTTGTAATATAATCATTGTATGATAATATAAAATTACATTAAAAAAAAAAAACATTAATAACAAACCAATAATTTATCTAATGAAAATAATCACACTCTAGTTTTGATATATAGATAAATAAAAACCTACATATTGAAATATGAGTTATGGGTGTGAAAGAAACCAAAATAAGAAATATTTTTAAATTATAATCATATTAAGTTTAAGTTCGGACAAATCGAATTGTCGATACTTATGCCCACGCCTTACCCGATTTGTGTCAGGCATTTTATTTTTTTTGGTTGTTCGAACCTGAGGCCAAACCCAAGGTCGGGTTCAACCTAACAGGTTCGGGTTTTACCCACCCAAGTTGCAATCTTAATTCTATCCAATGTGTGATCGGAATTGATTTATTTTGTCATTTCTTTTTATATTATATATTATTTAAAGGTTTCTTACATTTAAATTAATACATGTTATATAAAAGTTCCTCAATTTTTCTTACATAAACTATTAATGGAGCTTAGACTTAGCCATTTCTTCTAACAATTTTTCACTTGTAAAGAAGATGAATTTTAATTTTTCAAAAACATCAATAGCTTAAATAATAATTAAGTTATATTCTACAAATAATATGTTAATTTTTTTAAAGGAAATAAATTTATAATGATGCTTTGAAAAAAAAAATCTCATTATATTATTGAGAATCAAAATCGATGGGTACCCGTGTTTCTTGACGGTTCTAGTTCAAATTCCACTTATTTTAGAGACGGGATCAAAACTGAACCAAAACTAACAAAAATTAATGGTTATAGTTCTAAGTACATTAGGAACTCTAGAATCGACCCATTAACACCCCTACTTCTCATATTGATCCACTATATTGCGTTATACTTGCCTACTTTTATTTCTTAGGCGGTGTTTCTTTGCGCTATTTTTCAACGCTTATTACTGAAAAAAATTAAATTCAGCACTTTTGTCAAAATAGCGCGTTTGTTTACTCTATATTTTCAGTGGTTATTGCTGAAAATAAGTGAAAAAAATTTAGCACTATTTTGATACTGAAAAAAAGTGTTAAAGCGGTAAGCACTTCGCTTTTTTCAATACGAACAAGTATGCCCTTTGTTTTTTTGAGCATGGACAAATATGCCCTTATTCTTAAAAGGAAATTACCTCTTATATCTCATGGATAAGTATATAAACACCCCACAAATTAATAAACCCACACCATAGTTAAATTATTTTGTCTTATATGGGTTAAAAGTTTTGGAATGAGTTGATTTTAGGTGAGGATGATCTCTACAATGAGGAGATCATCCTCACAAAAAATCAGCACATCTTGAAACTTCTAACCCTATCAAAACAAGTTCAAGAACCGTAAATTGTCCCTTTTAAAAAAAAAAACTATTTTTGATGAGTTAGAAGTTTCAAAATAGACTGTTTTTTTGTGAGGATGATCTCTAAACCATATAGACCATTCTCACTAAAAATTTGCTCATTCCAAAAACTTTAACTAATATAAAATAAAACAAAAAATGACTATAGTGTGGGTTGTCCTTATTAATTCATAGGGTGCGTTTATAATTACACATCCTTCATCCCCATCGAAAATTATTCATTCAAAATTAAGTTCTTTTAAAGTTGATTTCATATTTTGGTGACTTGTATGACATTATTATTTTTAATTTGAAATTTGTGGGCTTTTATAAATAGAAATTATTATTTATAAATTGAATATTTGAGTATTATTTATTATTTAAAAATAAATTGTATTTTAATTTTATAAAAAATAATATATTTTATTGTGTTTGATAATAAATAAGTATTTGAAACATGCAAACAATGTATAATATGATTGTAAGGGTAACAAAGACAATTTACTAATTTCAGTAATGTGTAGCAAACATGATTCAGCATCTAAACAAACAACTTTTTCAGCACTTAAATTCAACGCTTATAAGTTTTAGCGCTTAATGCTATTCAACACTTATTTTTTTTCAGTTTAACAAACAGCACCTTAGGCTTGTTTCTCTTGCTATGGCACATGGTGATTGCTACAAGTAACAATTTACCTTTCAACACTTCAAGGTACATGTGCATCTTAGTGCCATATGACGAGTTTGGCAAGCTATCCACACCACTACCATTGTAGTGCCTATGCATGCTCTCGTGACTTCACTCTCCATCTCCACAAAGTTCTTGAAAAGTGATCGTTATTTATTCTGCAATGACTCTTTGTACTTCAATTTGATCTAATCAAGTCCTAGGTCCATCTGTGTACATCCATTTGACATCGGAATGCTTCAACTTGACATTTTCGAGAATTTGATCGTTATCTATGGATTAGTGAGCTATTGCGACAGATTTTGATGAGTTATTGTTTAAGAGGACTTAATCATCTCCACCTCTTCTGAGTTCTGATGAAGATTTCAACTTCGAATGCAAACCTCATACCATATTCTTCACTTCTCTTCAAACACTTCTCAACACACAACCCAAACCTCGTATCTTTCTTCAACAAATACGTCGACAAAACCGATGTCTATTCTTGGAACTCAGTCATCGCTGAGTTGGCTCGGAGTGGCAACTCAGTCGAAGCCATCCGAGCCTTCTCGTCTCTGCGAAGGCTCTCTCTCAAACCCAACCGTTCTACCTTCCCCTGCGCCATTAAATCCTGTTCTGCACTCTCTGATATCAATTCAGGCAAACAAACCCATCAACAAGCTTTGATCTTTGGCTTCGAATGCGACCTCTTTGTCTCGTCTGCTCTCGTTGATATGTATTCGAAATGTGGAGAATTAAATAACGCGCGTAAACTGTTTGACGAAATTCCTCAGAGAAATATAGTTTCTTGGACGTCTATGATTACTGGTTACGTCCAAAACGATAATGCCCATGAAGCTTTATCGCTTTTTAAGGAGTTTTTAAGAGAAGAGAGTGAGAGTGGGGGAGTAAAAGAGGTCTCAGTGGATTCTGTCACGATGGTTTCGGTTCTTTCGGCTTGCTCTCGTGTTTCAGATAAGAAAATCACAAGAGGGCTTCATGGGTATGTGATCAAAAGGGGATTTGAGTGTGACTTGGGCGTTGGGAATACTTTGATTGATGCTTATGCAAAGTGTGGTGATTTGGGTGTTTCAAGGAAAGTGTTTGACGAGATGCATGAGAGAGATGTGGTTTCTTGGAATACGATGATTGCCGTTTATGCACAGAACGGGTTATCTATGGAAGCGTTGGAGGTATTTTATGGGATGTCAATTGGTAGAGATGTCCATTACAATGAGGTGACTCTGTCTACGGTGTTCTTTGCATGTGCTCATTCGGGAGCTCTGCAGTTAGGGAAGTGTTTACATGATCAGGTACTGGATTTACTTCTTTTAGGGAACCCATCATGGTTTCAAAATGCAGTTTGACGCATGGTTTTTAAACTTGGTATCGCGTCTCATCTCGTTCAGCTCTGATACCGAGTTGACTCGGATGATACGTCTCGTCTCGTTCGACATTGAGATGATGGTTTTTAACCATTTTAAAAATCTGAAAAATTCTAAACAAATTCATAAATGATTCCTATTAAAAAATTAACCCCCAAAAAAAATATATAAAAAAAAAAATCATATTATACCTATCAATTATTTGGGGGTGAAATAATTGAGGATTGAGGCAAAACTCGTTTGTCTCGGTTAACTCGGACGAGATTTTGAAAATCTCATCCGATACAACTCGTTTATCTCGCGAGTTAAAACAATACTTGCGCTGTCTCGTTTATCTCGTTCGTATCACCCGAGTTTTTTGAAAATATCGTCCGAGACGACTCGCTTACGCAGTTGTCTCATGACACATTGTGAGTTGGTCTCGTTAGGCTCTGATACCGAGTTAACTCGGGCGATACGTCTCGGTCTCAGACGGTTTAAAAACCATGGTTTAACGTCTTCATGGACGAGACCGAATTGCCTCGAACGAGATAAACCATTTATCTTGCTTTGCAATTATTTATTCATAAATATTTATACGAAAATAATTATCATTTGTTTTAGAAAATAAGGTAGATTAGAGGATGTTTAGTAATGAAATCATATTTTATTTGGATAATAAATATTTAAATTTAAAAAATTAATTAAAATATAAAAAATCCTAGTTGATTCGGATGAGTTTTATTGACTCAGCTGAGATTTTCACAATATCGTCTGAATCATCTCGTTTGTCTCATGATATTTTACGCATGTGAGGCGCCATGTCTATCTGTCTCATTCATGGACGATGCCGAGATGACATCTCGGTCTCGAACGAGATTTAAAACCATGACACCCATTCCTCCAAATGCTTTCGTCTTTATTGCGATCATTGTTTGACTAATTCTATAGTATGATACTCAACCATTCTTGACATGTTTACCACTATAAATGTATCTTAGGAGACTAAGATTCTTTGTGTTTCAACAGGTCTAGAATATTCTAACTTGGCCACAAATCTGTTTTTTTCCTTGTTAGGTGATCAAGATTGGTCTGGAAGAGAATATGTTTGTGGGTACTTCGATTATTGACATGTACTGCAAATGTGGGAGAGTGGAAACAGCGAGGGAGGTATTTGATTGCATGAAGACAAAGAATGTTAAGTCATGGACTGCCATGGTTGCTGGCTATGGAATGCATGGCCATGCCAAAGAAGCTCTTGAAGTCTTCTATGAGATGCAAAAAGCAGGGGTGAAGCCAAATTACATAACCTTTGTATCAGTTCTAGCTGCTTGCAGCCATGCAGGTCTAGTTGAAGAAGGATGGCGTTGGTTCAAAACGATGAATCAAGAATTCGAGATAGAACCCGGGGTTGAGCACTATGCGTGCATGGTTGATCTTTTGGGGAGAGCCGGTTGTTTGAACGAGGCTTATGACTTGATCAAGGGAATGAAGGTGAAACCTGACTTTGTTGTGTGGGGTGCTCTTCTCGGTGCTTGTAGAATTCATAAAAATGTGGAGCTCGGAGAAATCTCCGCTAAGAAATTGTTCAAGTTAGACCCAACTAATTGTGGGTACCATGTCTTGCTTTCCAACATGTATGCTGACGCTGGAAGGTGGGAAGACGTAGAGAGGATGAGAGTTTTTATGAAGAACCATGGATTGGTTAAACTGCCCGGATTTAGTTTGGTAGAAGCGAAGGGTAGGGTCCATGTATTTCTAGTCGGTGACATGGAGCATCCTCAACACGAGGATATTTATAGGTATTTGGCTATTTTATCTGTAAAAATGCAGGAAATTGGTTATGTACCGGACACGGCATCGGTTCTCCATGATGTTGATCAGGAAGAAAAAGAAGCAAGTGTGCATGTCCATAGTGAGAAGTTGGCCGTTGCATTTGGAATCATGAATACATTTCCCGGGACATCGATCCAAGTCATTAAGAATCTTAGGGTATGTGGTGATTGTCATATGGCGTTTAAGTTCATCTCCAAGATTGTCAATCGAGAGATTGTGGTCAGAGATTCAAAACGATTTCATCATTTCAAAGAAGGACTATGTTCTTGTGGAGATTATTGGTGATTTTTGTGGAAGAAGAAATCCATATTAATTCTGAATATCTGATTCTTTTTAATCCATTTATTATGGATACCAGGATTTGATTGGGGTTGAAGTTGATGACAAAGGTTGCTGATAAAGAGGTCATGGTCCAACTAGTCACTATTAGAGATATTTGTACAAGAAGAACCATTCTAATCTAATTATTCTAACTGAAATTTGAGAAACACCAGTGTTTCAGATTTACAATATCACCGTGGCAATGACAGGAAGACTAGCGTCGCAATTTTGCAATGCAGAGTACAACAATTGTGTTTCAATCTTGGTGAGTTAGTCTCCTTTTTATATTGGATGATTGTAGTTGATCAATTTAGAATATTCTTTGATCATCCTTACTGTGAAACAAATAGGTACATTAAGCAATCCTTTTACTTACAATTAAGCTAAAAAATTCAATTTAGTATATGAACGATCATTTTTTTTTCCTTTTCAATTTTGTTTCTTTTTAGTTTCGATTCCAATAATAAAATAAATGGAACAAGAATTGCAATAGTCAAGAATCATGGGTACCCATCAATTCTGATCCTCAAGAATCAGAATGAGACGAAAAATAAAATAAAAAACACTTCCAATTCGAATGGCCCTAACTCTTATAGCATTATTACACCTTTTGAATGTGTGAAAATAATATATTCCAAACTTAAGCGGAACTGAAACTGAAAATCCAACTAGAATCGGGTCTAAAAGGAACCGAACTGAATAAGAACCGGAACCGATAGGTTCTACCCAATGGGTATTGGAAACCAATTTACTTTAACATTTCTTTTACATTATAAATGGTTGAAAGTTTTTCATACCTTTCAAAGTTAATAGAAACTACATAAAAATTTTCATGTTTTCATATAAGTAATGTCTTCTAATTTAAAATGTTCATCTTTCTTATAATATTACCACTTGTAAACAAGATGGATTTCAGGTTTTTTTTTTTTAAATTGACTCGTATATTAAATAGAACAATTTTTTATTATGTTGTTGATGTTTTTATAGATGGTGTTGTGTTCTTGGAAGATTTTTTTTTTTTTTTTCAATAATTTGTAAATAATATTTTAGGATGTTATGATAAAAAAGAAACTTCTATCTAAAGAAATCGGAATACTACCATCACTCGATTTTGGAACTTGAACAAAAATCGACGAGAATTGGAATCGAAAAAAAAATAAAAAAATTATGATGGTACCAACTCTAAAAATCTTAGGAACTGAAGTTGATCCATTGACACCTCTAATAGTGGTCTCTATTATTCTTGTTTTAAAAATATAATTTGTTGTTGGGTGTGTGTAAGACGCACAAAAAAATCAATCTAAAATTTCACAGAATCCTGAATAACCAATCGCATGAAGCCTAGTAAAGGTAGTTTTGTAATTAAGGATCTCCTCAATACAAGTGGGATCATATGATTAGTCGATCGAAATCCCGGATTGACATTTATGTGAGCAAAATGCCAAGAGAGTTCATGTACAAATCTTGCTACCAGACAAGCATCCTCAGAATTCTAAGTCCAACTAAACCAACTGAATCATGATGTACACCTGCTGAGGTGCCCTCCTAGATTGAACCATTTCAAACTCTTCAACCACACAAAAATTTAGGATAATTCTCCACCACATACTTAT
The DNA here is from genome assembly GCF_017979445.1 of Akebia trifoliata. NCBI lineage: Eukaryota > Viridiplantae > Streptophyta > Magnoliopsida > Ranunculales > Lardizabalaceae > Akebia > Akebia trifoliata. Next base: position 775,803 of record NC_141377.1, read on the forward strand.
TGATTAATGTTTCACATGCAATCACGGACATGATTCACAAGTTTATGCCATGTGATATGTTATTCGGCTATCATCATGGTTTTACAACTTGTTTGATGTCTCGTCTCGTCCGTGAATGAGACTGAGTCATCTCGGACAAGTTTTCCGATATGGTTGAGATGTCTCGTTCAACAATGAGAAAAATGAACGTGGATTTTAAATTTCGTCTGATACATTGACTTATGTATCTATATCATTGACGGACAATATTGAGATGTATCGGACATGTCGTCTCGGTCTTGGATGGGATTTAAAATCATGAATGGCATATCGTTTAGAAAGTGAGGCCATTGTTTGCTTGGAGATCTCTTGTTCCAAAATCTGATTCAAATGTCATGATTTGCTGCTTGAAGAGGTCTTGAGGTGTTCTAAGATGTTCCTTTACATAAAAGGATCTTGTCCTTCAGATGTGACACAATTTGACTTCTTAAGGCCCTGTTTGATACAGCTGTCTGAATCTACTGTCAGCTTCTACTGTCAAAATCTGTTGTCAGAAGCTGAAACATTGAAAATATTTTTTTGATAGAGTTTTGTAAAAGTGATGTGCTGTTTACCAGAATCTGGTAATTATTGTTTGATACAGCTTCTGAAATCTGTTGTATTAAGGTAAAATGATCAGAATACCCTTAAGGTTGATAGTACACCCAGAATGCATAAAAAATTATCAGAATACCCTTATAAATATATAATTACATTAAATATATATAAATTTAATAAATTTATATTAAAAATTCATTAAAACAATTATTTTAATTTTAAAAAGTTATAATTATTTAAAAAATTATAAAAAAATTTATAATTCTATAGAAATTTCGGTAACATCTCCTCTTAAAAATGGACATATGAAATTTTCCTGATAAACAAAATACCTGCATAATACGCAATCCAATATAATGTACCCAGAATGCATAAAAAATTATTAGAATACCCTTATAAATATATAATTACATTAAATATATATAAATATAAAAAATTTATAAAAATAATTTTTTTTAATTTTAAAAAGTTTATAATTCTATAAACATTATAAAAAATTTATAATTCTACTGAAATTTCGGCAGCATTTCCTCTTAAAAATGGACATGAAATTTTCCTGATAAACAAAATACCTATATAATACGCAATGTTGATAATGCACCCAGAATGCATAAAAATTACCAGAATATCCTTATAAATATACTAAATTTTACTTCCTCAATATCTCCATCCTATATATAATAGACCCAAAGTTGATATTTGATACGATACAAATAAGAAATATAACATTAAGCAAAATTAATTATTAAAAAAAATTAAGCATAAAAATATAAATTAAGTAAGAAGTCAAAACAGAATGAGCACATACACGTGGTTCTAAACTTTAACTTCCCTAGATTGTCAAAACTACCTATGAAACAAAAAAAAAAACGATTGTCAAAACTAGGTAAGGAACTTTGATTTCTTTCAATGGTTTGAAAGGAAGAGAGTCAAGGAAGCATGACAGAGGATCTGTAAGCAATATTTGAATAGATCCCCTAGCACAATCCATTACATTCGAATTGAACCACCAGTTCAAGAGTCATAAAATAATTTGGGAACAAATTAGTCTAAGAAACTATTAAAAAAAAAACCTAAAATTCAGACACAATTTCAAAATGAAATGGAAAAATTGAGTTTTCAATTACTAAATTTTATTTCATTTGACTACTGAACCAGATTATTCAACTCGTCTTATCCAAAATTTTCATCACAACAGTCTTGCTCAACCAGTCAAAACCCTATCTTGAAGAAAACATAGTACCCCCACCCAAAAAAAAAAAAAAATCAAAATTAAAAAAAGAGAGTAAAGTTTCAATATTTAACATAATCATAAAAAAATCACCAAACCATTCTTTCCACCAAATCAGCCAAATCTTCCATTTTTCACAAATTACGCTATGTAATTGCAATGTTATGAAACCAAAAGAAAATGGAAACCTTACAGAAAAGTCAAATCTAAGCCATTGGACCAAGTTAAATATGAAACTATCCTAAATGAATAACATCTTAGAAGTGAGTGTAGGAATGTACAATATTCTAAGCCGTTTCAACTGTCCAATTTGAGGTAGAATTGGCCCATTCAACTTGTTATTATGGACATCCCTGAAATTGAAAAACAATCACACAAAATTTTATACTTCCATGAACATGCTATAAAGTAGTTTAGCTAGTTAAAAAAAATTACAAGGCTTAAAAAAATGTAAACACGTCCGATATACAATGGAAATGGAGAGAACTTACAACCTTGTCAAATCCAACAGATTGGTCATAGTAGTTGGAAAAGGCCCAACAATTCATAATGCATAAACTTCCTTGCAAGTGAAGAATGACCAAACTAATGAGCAAAAACCATTTCCAAAACTCTCTCACAATTATCAATTCTAATATTGGAGTATGTCCACCATGAAATCTATCCTTATGAAGATAATATACGTAGCATCTTATTCTTGAACTAAGGGCATGCTCCCAGATCATTTATTTATTATTATTTTTTCTACTCTTTTGTTAGATATCTTACAATCAGGATGGAGTTATCAATTTTGGATAAATTTGATAGCATCCAAAATTCAGACAACTCTAACAATGAAGTCCCATAGATAGAGATGCATAATCAAATTTTACTTTTTTTTTTTTTAAATTTAAAAAAGGCACATATTTGCAAGCATAGACAAATAAATCATAAAAGGAATCCTTAGCCATTGCAACATAGAAAATAAAACAAAGTAATGCTTACAATTTTGTGACAACCTTGTAATCACCCTGTGTAGAGCATGTGATGCCAGACCACGGATGTAGATCACCATCTCCACAAGGATCATCTCCAACCCAAGCATAGACCACCCTCCATCCAAGAGATGCCTTTATTTCATTTAAGGCCTTCACTCAATATCATTTTATACCCTTATCAGAAAGCATTAATTCTGAAACTGAAAAATTGTCATCAACTAGAAAATAAAGCTAAAAAATCATTCAAATTTGTGGCTGAGAATTTCCAAATAACACTCACTAATTGCATAGGTTTTAGTTATACTTAATCAGATCAAGAGGTATTTTAAGATTTAACATAGAGTTTAAGTAACTAACTTGAACTTTCTATCCAACGTAACAAGATAAAGAAAAGCACACATATATATTTATGAAAATTAGTACAAAGGATATATTTGATTTATAATAAATAATTTTTTTTATAAATTTATATATTAGATTGTTGAATACCCGATAATATTAGATTTGATTTATTAAATTATTTTTTTATAAATTAGATTGTCGAATACCCGATAATATTCGATTCGATTTATTATTATTATTTTTTATAAATTTATAAATTAAATTATCGAATACCTGATGATATTCGATTCGATTTATTTAAAAAAATTATAAATTTATAAATTAGATTTTCGAATACCCGATAGCATTCAATTCGATTTATAAAATATTTTTTTATTATAAAATTATCAATTAGATTATCAAATACACGATAACATTCGATTCGATTTATATTTTTTTTTATAAATTTATAAATTAGATTATCGCATACACGACATTCGATTCAATTAATTTTTTTTTTCATCCAATAGAATATCCAATTACATTTGACCACAACAAAATACAGAATACCCAATTACATTTGATTATCAGTCGACCACAACAGAATACCTGATTACATTTGATTATCAGTCGACCAAAATCATTGATTTCAAACTACATAAAAAAAATTAGAAATTTATAACAGACCAACCTCAACCAAAACCCTTGATTTTGACGATGAAAATCAATCATTTTTGCATACAAATCAATTTTTGGCTCAGTTTGAGGAGAGGGAAAGAGGATACGTGAAAGATCGCCGTTGAAAATTTTTTTTTGTCGAGATCGACTGCTGTTAAACAGTTGTGTACTGTGTGAGGTGAGGTCGAAACGAAGAGAGGTAGCTGTGTTGAGCTGTGCGAGAGAGAGAGAGAGAGAGACTGCGTTTTGTCGACAGCAGAGAAAAAGAGAAGAATAGAGGGCATTTCCGTCATTTTCTATCGATCGTTTTTCGGTGCTCGCGTCTCCCGCAAACGCAGAAAAAAAGTGCCTAAATATCGCTTCACCCATTCGCGTTTCAAAACGCAGTTTCTTGACGCAATTTCATAACGCAGGTTTTACCAAACGGTGATTTCCGATTGAAACGCAGCTTTTTACCGCAAATGCAGTGAAATCCGCGTTTTGAAGCAGAAACAAACACCACCTAAGTTTATTGGTAATCAAATCCCTAAAGAATGATGATTTTCTAACTAGAAATTCTTCACTCGATCAATACTCGGCTGATGTGGCATGAACACAGAATCATAGATCTTTTTCCTCGGGGTATATACAACTTCACATCTTTTATGGGGATGTGTTGGGGCAATCTTCACCTTTCTCTACTTCTAAATTTTGTGGGTCACATTAAAATTGATGAACAAACAATAAAACTTCAAATTGAATAAAAGAACCAACACAAGCTTTAATTTTGTTTACAATTGGAGAACTTGAAGTACACCTAGCATTATTGCTCCACGGAAATTGAAAACAAGAAAGAGAAAATATGAATAGAGAGACTAGAGGGTTAATCGAGGGTGGCCCCAAGGAATTTATTGTTTCATGGGGTTTCGAACACTTTGACCTACCCTTCCTAAGGAGCTTATCAAGGCTCGGCTTGCCACTAGGCCAACCTATTGGGGTTACCCATAGATATTAAATTTATAAAACTCTCCAATCTTTTTAAGATTTATTATTTTTTATATCTCATTTTTCAAAATTACAACCTTTAACCTTCACCTTTAATCTCTCTCTCTCTCTTTTTTTTTTTTTTTTTTTTTTTTTCTAAAAGAAGAAAATTTGATACTTCTATGTATGTTTATTAAACATTTAAACTTTAATACAAATCAATAACACTTGGATATTTGTATACATATTAGTTAAATTTTGGATACTTGTACACATATTTATTAAACACTTCACTTCTTATTTTTCTTTTCTTATCATGGGTATCCTCACCTTTGGATGGGACAAATCCCACCACCCCCTTGGAAAGTCCTATGTGCAACTGGTTGAGTAGAGAGCTGGACCTTAGAGAGTGGCCCCAAGGAATTCATTGTTTCGTGGGGTTTCGAACACTTGACCTACCCTTCCCGGGGAGCTTATCAAGGCTGAACTTGCCACTTCGAGTATTAATCGTGAATTATTTAAAGAATTACTAACTATGGTCAGACTTAGTTGGACCTAGGGGTGTTAATGGGTACCCATTTTCCCGGAACTAAAACTAAAAACTTTGGTTCTGGTTTCCTTTTTATTGGAACCGATTAGAGTTGGGTCTAATATATAGGGAAATGAATTGATAAGAACCGAAACCATTAGGTTCTATCCGATGGGTACCCGCAAGTACCCGAAATCAATTTATTTTTACATTATATGTATATGGGCAATTTTCTTTTGATAAAATCCTAAACAACATTCTAGACAAAGCATTTTGTCTTATATGAGATAAAAGTTTCGGAATTAGTTGATTTTTTGTGAGGATGATTTGGTGAGAAAACCATCCTTACAAAAAATCAACCAATTCTGAAATTTCTAACCCTAGTTTATAAGTTAAAGAATCGTGAACCGTTAATTTTTTACCATTAGTTTATAACTACTTTTCATGGGATTAGAAGTTTTAGAATTGGCTGATATATATATAGGGGACGGTTCAGCAGTCCTAAAGTTTGCCAAGTTTGGTGCCAAACATTTTTCAAAATATGGGTTAGAAGCTTTGGAATGAGCTGATTTTTTGTGAGGATGATCTTTATGATGAGGAGATCATCCTCACCAAAAATCAGCCTATTCCAAAACTTCTAACCCCATCAAAAGTGATTTACAAAAATTGGACAGTCCACGATTCTTCAACTTGTAAACTAGGGTTAGAAGTTTCAAAATGAGTTGATTTTTTGTGAGGATGATCTCTTCACTGTAGAGATCATCCTCACAAAAAATCAGCCTATTCCAAAACTTCTAACCCCATCAAAAGTGATTTACAAAAAACGTTTGGCACCAAACTTGGCAAACTTTAGGGCTGCCGAACCGCTCCCATATATATATATATAGGGGAGGGTTCGGCAGCCCTAAAGTTTGCCAAGTTTGGTGCCAAACATTTTTCAAAATATGGGTTAGAAGCTTTGGAATGAGCTGATTTTTTGTGAGGATGATCTCTATGATTAGGAGATCATCCTCACCAAAAATCAGCATATTCCAAAACTTCTAACCCCATCAAAAGTGATTTACAAAAATTGGACGGTCCACGATTCTTCAACTTGTAAACTAGGGTTAGAAGTTTCAAAATGAGCTGATTTTTTGTGAGGATGATCTCTTCACTGTAGAGATCATCCTCACAAAAAAATCAGCCTATTCCAAAACTTCTAACCCCATCAAAAGTGATTTACAAAAAATGTTTGACACCAAACTTGGCAAACTTTAGGGTTGCCGAACCGCTCCCACATATATATATATATATATATATATATATATAGGATGATCTACTCACTCTAGCGATCATCCCCATAAAAAATCAGCCCATTCAAAAACTTTTTAGCTATATAAGACAAAACTTTGTCTAGAATGTTATCTAGGATTTTGTCAAAGAACCCAACCCTATGATCATATTGAAGCTTGAAATGGCTCATATCTTCTTAAAGTTTATTATTTGATTTTTTATTTTTGAAAAAAGTCATTAAACTCTATTTTTAGTGGAACAAATTATAATTAAATTGATACTTTGTTGATAATATGTTATTTTTTAGAATTTTTTTTATTATTATAATGAATTTAAAATATTTTTTTCCTATTCGATTCCTTAGCACCAGAACCTACGATATCCATGATTTTTGGCGATTCTAGTTCCGATTCCACCTACTTTAAAACCGGATCCCAAACCACCAAGAATCGAACCAAAAAATGATTCTAACTTTCTTAGGAACTGACCCATTGACACCCCTAGATGGACCACCCATACCTTCTAAATCAAGTCCTACTGGCATCGATATCTCACCAATGTGAAAAAGAGAACGAGTGGGTCGTTTATTCTTAGGCCCTGAAGTCTTGTGCTTGCCTGTGTTTTGGACCTGATTTAAAATCTTGTGATTGGGTATTTCGGTTTTTTCAAAAAATCAAAACGATGCACTAGAAACATTTGATTAACATTTTAAATAAGCCTTTCACAAGAAAACATGGTCAAGGGCATCTCATCACTTTGAAAACACAATGGTGCCTCAAATATTTACCAAAATATAATGAGGATCTCATAGAGAACAAGGTCAAGTGCTTGCATGGTGTTGACAGGCTTTATTTTAAAAAAAAAAAAAAAAAAAAAGCAAAAAAAAAGGAAAGAATGAGCAAAAAATTAACTTCAAACTTCCAATACAACCCCGATCCAGCACAACTCAAGTCTCTCTCTCTCTCTCATGTAGAATGCCGAAATCTTAAATTATTTAAATTTCCTCCTAGTATCGTCTTGCCAACAATTTCCATTCTTGCTGGTTTTCACACCGATTTCATGTTTAGATTCCAATATGCACTAACGTGAAAAATGGGTAAATTCTGCGTCAAGATCTGTTGATTTTAACCATTTTTTCACATAATGTTTAAAAGAATTGCATCCATTTACCCCTTATTTCATGTAGTGATATTGGAAATTGTAGTATTTTATGGTTATAAAAGCCATTATTATTTTAGTAATGTACCTATTATGTTTACAGCATGTGATAAACTATATGAATCTAACAGTTGGAAGGGATTTTAATCCTTTACTGATTGGATATAACGTTCACAGGTTATTGATAGTTATGCTAATAAACCGATTATATTTATATTTCATTTTCTATAAGAGTCGAGATCCCATTTGATTTACCGCCCGTTTCTGTAGATATAAACAGTGTCTATGTGGCACAATTTGATTAGGAAAAAAAAATACATTGGGCTGTCTGAATGACTTGATTAGGAGCCTAAGGTGTTTTAACCCCCAACTGCAGTTATGCATCCCAAGGAAAAACCTATGGTTCTATTCACAGCCACGTCAGGAGAGTTCTCATTTTATCATTATTCAAATTCAAATGAGATACTTTCTGAATTCCTATTTACACCCTAATTTTAGAATAATGATTTTCTTAGTAGAAAGTCTTCACTAGGTCAATACTTGACTGATGTGGCATGGACACATAACCATAAATCCTCTTCCTCGGGATACTCATATGCACATTCTCGTAAAATATGTGCAGCTGTGTATCCCAAGAAAAAAGACCTATGATTTCATGTCCGTGCCATGTCAGCCAAATATTGACCAAGTGAAGACTTTTTGTTAGAAAATCAGCACTCCTAATTCAAGTTGATGTCCTCAATAGTTATATTTGCTTTTATCGTCCACATGCCTCTCATTAGAGTCCAACTAGCCTTGCTAAGATAGTGAGGAAAAAGGCCTTACAAAGCCTCATCCACTGTCAAAAGACCTCCAGTTGCATAAAAACAAGACCTCGAGATTTTTTATAGGAAAGGATTTCCCTACACACACCCCCCCCCCCCCCCCCCCCCTTCTGAAACTTCAAAGCTGCTTATTTAACTGTTAAAAAGACCCCTCACCAAGGCCACATCTTCCAATTTGCTCACTCTCCAAATTAACCAACACCAAACCACGTCAAGAGATTCTAACTCCTGAACCAAAATGACATTACATCTGCTCATGGTCGAACCTAGAAAACAATCGCTTGGTATGATGGGTAGTAACAAGGCTTGGGTCAGAACCCAGTCACCAAGTGAAATGGGGGGTTTCGATACTAGAAATACGATATTACCTCTCAGTCTCACCATGGTGGCATCTTCACACAAACTAGATCGATTTCAGTCCAAATCTACCCAGGAGAACACAACACAATCCAAGCCCACCATGATTTATCTGTGTTTTTCAGATTTTGTTTAGGTGGGATAGTAGATATTGAGTTAGGGGAGGTAGAGATTAGTTTATAGTTTAACAGCAAAGTCTTGCTCACTCGCCCTTCGATACAAAAGAGCCGACGCTTCGACCCTGTACAAATTGAGACACAATTTAGACAATTATATACATAAATACTAAATTCCATCTAAATTTCATAGGGTTCTCACCAGCCGGGGTGGACAACAAATCTTCCTGTAGACAAAGCCCAATTAACCTGTTTCAAAGGAATCCATTAAAAGATGATATCTTTCCTGAAATAGGAAAATTAGGGTACAAACCAGGTAGATGAACAAAGAAAACCTGCCATTGACATGGGAATAATACACCCTGAACATTCAGAAGGTAGGGTTGATTCCGTTAATTTGATATTCCAAAAGATTTAATAGGCCACAAAATGGACAAAGTCAGTGAGACAATCGTGCCTATCACACTTTTAATATCATTGGTATGAGATTCTATCCCAGAAAAAAAAATCATGAATGAATCACAAAATATACTCATTCACAAAATATATATCGAACAAATGGCTATATGATTACAATATCAGGTCAATTTCTGGCATTAGATCATCTACTAACTTGGATCTTACTATTATAATGAGGTGCAGCAGAGTAGAAGTGGTTCAACACCAAAATTTGGTTTCCAAAAATGCACCCCCCCCCCCCCCCACCTTAGTATTTAAGCTTAATATAATCAGTTATTTTGGTCAAAAACCTAGAAAATTGCAATCTCTTGTCTCTAAAATCAATTTCGTTAGTTTTCAAAATTATAAAAATATCCTTTTTACTATGTAATCTTCAAAACCACCCTTTTATTGACATTTTAAGTTACAAATAAGCCCTTTAGATATATGAGAGTTTGCACATGCCATCTTCTAGTGGGTATGTAACAGTATTTGTTTTGGTATAGTTTCTTATATAATATTCAACCGTGACTTGAAGATTTTCTCTTTTCTAAGTAGGCCTTAAGGGGCAAGTTCAACGAGGTAGGTCCTATAGGCTAATGAGAGAAGCAAGCATACCTTATCAGTCCCGAGTGAATTGGCGACTACATGAGTCACCTGTTCGTCAATCTGATTGGTGCATACAGCACCAAATTGTTCAGCTGTCTGCCATAGTGGGTGTAAATGAGGACTGACTTCACCCACTCGAAAAATCCTACTAAAGACTATACGACAACCAGCCAAAATCTTTCTTTGCTCCGAAGCGAGGACGTTTCTAACGTCCACGTCATGTAAGGACTGATGAGAGAAAAAATTCTTGTGTATTTTCTCAATTACCTATTTTAATAGCAGATATAAATAATTCAGAAGAGGGCAGACTGAATTAGTAGAAATCTTGAAGAATGTGTAGTGGACATAGAGCCTTACTGCCAAGGAGGATGCCAGTGTGCCATCTTCAGGTCGCTCATCATGATCAATCTCGAGAAGTGAAGGACCCGGAAGTCCAAATTGGCGTCTACTACAGGGAAAATAAGTGTATCTACAATACAGATTATTCAGATTAAAAAAGTGTAATTGTTGCACACACACACACACAAAAGTAGAAACAAGTAGAAGAGAGAACACGACCTTACCTCTCTACAACTATCAAGTTCAGTTTGTTATGAGGCCAAACTCTTACAGAATCGTCAATGATCACTACAGCTGATTCCATACCCAAAACCCCATCCAAATCCTTATTCTTGGGTAACTTCTCATCACCGTCGAAAGGGTCCGTATTATCTCCCTTAGAAAGAACTCGTCCGGCAAACAAAACCCCAGTGGGATCGAGCACTTTTGCCATCTCCGTGGCATAAAGCTTGTTCCCCATTGTGTATAAATGCAACTCATAAAGCTTACTTGCCTAATAAACATTCACAGAAAACACAAAGTACTTCAATATCCGGTATAAATCTGAAGGCATTTAAAACTACAATCATCTCAAGGCGATACTACCTTCTCAAGGAAAGTCCAGATTCCCGGTCGCAACTTGGTCCACATTCCCATATGTGGAAAGCGGAAGAGATGCCTGTGCAGTTTCTCTCGATCTTGTTCTTCCTTCTTTCTCAAGATCTCGTCATGCATTGGGTCTACTTCGACAAACTGAAGGGTGAGAAGAGGGAGAAAAAATGAGTAAAATGAATCACAGACCAGCACTCCCTTCCATGTGGTGGATATGTAATATACATACATCTTCACTATTATAATGATAGAAGGCAGAGTAAAAGTGGTTCAACACAAAAATTTGGATTCCAGAAATGTCCCTACCTTAACATTTAAACTTAATATATCAGGGTCATTTTGGTCAAAAACCAAGAAAATTGGAATTGCACCATTGGACATCCCTAAAATCATGTTGGATAGTTTTCAAAATTATAAAAATATCCTTTTTTTACTATGTAATCTTCAAACCACCTATTAATTAATATTTTAAATGACAAATAAGCCCTTCCGATACATATGAGTTAGCACATGCCACCTTCCAGTTTATATAATATACCTTGGCTGAATTAAGAAGAGTGTGATCCAGATCCAAGACAAGGCAGAGCTTCTGTGCTGCAAACATTTTGTTCTGTTCTTCTATCCTCCTTGTCCTCTCTCTTTGGATAGCAACTTTCTGCTGGTCATCGTACCCCTCAAATAACTGCTCAACATCTCCCCATGAATTCTGTGATCGAGAGGATCCTGTTATGCTTTCTTCAGCAGTTGAACCAATCTCAATTTGCTGGTCCTTTGAATCGGTTATTGAAACTCCCACAGTTGCCTTTTCTGTCTTAACTTGTATTAGTTGGGAATAAGTGGACTGAGAAGCCATTGAGGGGGTATTAGTTGCTTCGGAGGTAGATAAAATATCAGCAAGATTTTTCAGCTTCTTTGTGAACTGCTGAGCAATATCTGGTGGAGTGGATTGCGAAGGCAAGGAAGTTTCCTGGGCCTTCTCCCCTTGTTGGACAATCACATTGTCTTTGCTGGCTTGAGCGATTGATGATAGTGTTCCATTTGTTTTAAAATGTTCAGTTCCCAAGCTCTCACTCTTTTGAAATGTGCTACTGTGGAGAATACGCCGAGGGTCACGCGGTTTCATCCGTATTTGTCCCCATTCACCCTTAAGGTTCTGTGGATAGTTAAATATGATTGGTCGTGAATAGAAACGAAACTGTGGTGGGTGACAAAGACCACCAAACTCAACCATCAGAGTATCATATTCTTCATAGTGATGTACATAACTGAGATAATGTGTGGATTAAACCACAAAAGTAACAATCAAACACAAATGCAATCAAAATTTGTTTCAAGGATAAATAGTAAGCAAAATGAATGCATGAATATCTTGAAGAGGACATCATGATGCCACCACATAAGGTATATCAGAGGAGTAGAGGCCTGTTACGATCATTGTGGATGGATGATCTATATTTGGGCATGGACAGTCCTGCATCATATCTCAAGGGTTTTTTAGCTAAATTTATGCAAAGTAGCAATTTAATTGCTCAGATGGGTGACATCTCAAGATGTATATATTGGATACAAATGTTTGACCAAGACAAGACAAAACCAGTCTATTTTTGCCCATGAGAGAAACAAATCATAAGCAAAGGGAGGGATGGGTTGTCTCCTGTAAAATTGGATTGATAGATGGATATATAGCTAGAGGTCGTTAAATGCATATTTACACATACAAAGGAAGTATATGGTAATGCTCACCCCTGATGTTATTTGAGCAGGAACCTGAGGTTTTCCTACAGGTTTTTGTTCGGTTTCTGAGGCCTTTGAGGGACCAGCAATTGCTAAGGGAACTGTTCCTCGTATGACACTCGAGCTGGAAGCCGATGTTGTGTTCTTGGCTGAATCACTAGACTTCTTCTGTGCATCAGCGGCCAATCTCTGTTGTTCCATAATAAGCTGCATCAGTATGGTTGGGTTCACGGCAATATCCCTCAATAAAAAAGGCAAGGAAGCCATGGTACTAGGACCTATCATTGGCAACCGCTCATTTTCTCCCTTTTCTGATTCTCTAGGATCAGTTCCCATGTTCTTGGCCAATATGTTCTTGTCAGTAACTTGGGTCCCAACGGTACTTCTATCTCCTGATACCATTGGTACATATCCAGTTATCAATGAATCTGTCAACCCATTTCTTTGCCGTTTAAAGTTTTGACTTTGACCATCCGACACCGACTCTACAATAATCGTGTGCTTCCTCGAACTAATTGATCCTCCAAGGGTTTCACTTTTAGGTGCGTCTTCCAACAGAGGACACTGGTTGAGAACTGAAGCATCCCCTTCAGAATTTGTAAACCGAAGCCGAGGATCCCTACTCTTTACTTTTAAAACAAGATTTGATCCAGTTTGTCCACTTGAGCTATCCATGTGGGTAGTAGGAGAACTAACAGGTCGTAATGAAACAGATGGATTAACAGTTCTGACATTACCCACAGTGGAAGAACAAACCTCCCCACTTAAGTCAAAATCTACCTCATCGCACTCTTCAGAGGGAGTTGGACTGGGAAGCTGATCAATTAGAAAGTTTGAAGTCCGACCAAATTTCTGTTGATAGGTAGAGAAAGCTTTTAGGGCATCAGTTTCATAACGATACATCATGGCATCTTCACTTTCATCTGCTACATTGGGGGTGCCCAGCTCTGACTTAACTAAAGGTGAAGGCAATGGGGTTTCTCGTGTAGGCGAAGGAAGGCTATCTACATCATGTTTCCTGTGAAGGTCAAGCAGTCGACCAAAACTACCTTTACCACTAGAGCCAGACAAGAGTCCTGGTTTTATCTCAAAACCCATGTTTGCAATAACAGGTATGGGTTCCAGCAAAAACTTCTTTGAAGAAGGATTTTCACCTAAAATGCCCAATTCATTTGGATTCACCCCATTATTGACTTGTATTTCTTTCTGTTTTTCCGTGGCCTTAACACTTGGGACAACAGCTTGTAAATCCATGAAAGGCATCATGGCCTCTATCTGTGCACAAGAGATGTGAAATTAAGTTTTTTTTAATCATAAAGACATTTTCTCATCTAAAGTAACTAATTTGAAAACACACCTCTTTCATCTGCTTGGGTGAGAAAAGAGTAGTATCTTGGCTCATTACATGTGAAAGCAAACTGTAACAGAAGACGACATAATTCAACATACTCGTGGGCAGTAAAAATTCATTAAAAAATGAAGAGATGAGTTGTGGAAAAACCTTGAAAAAATATCTTTATTCTGCTCTTGTTGCTTTGGGTTCATAGAGCAGAAAACCTGGCAGTTCAAACCAATGTAAGTAAGACATTAGATATGAAACCAAATCCTTGATACAAGAACATGATCACTAGTAAAGCAAGCGTTCTCAATCTTACAGAATTAATAGCTCGAATCCCGTCAAAGGATTGTTGGATGAGATCATCTACATCCAGAGTACCATTCTCCATTACCATTAGCTCCAAACTATCCAAAGATCTCCGCAACTCCGAACAAACTCCATGAAACGATCTACAACAAATTAATCAAAGAAATCAATCTCATATCTTTAATTCCTCGTAAAAATTTCATCTTTAAAGTTAATGAGAATGATCAAAATTAAATTTCTCTTTTTTAAAGCTCCAAAATCTCCACAATTATTAGTATCCAAATTGAGCAATTTCAAACCTACATTTCAGCATCTTTCACAGTTACAGTCCCTAAAGCTTCTCGAATCGATTTAATCCGATTCTCAAACTCTCTTTCTTCCAAATTTCTCGCCAAATTTGAATTGTTACTCAAACCTCCTTCAGTTTCTTCTATCATCTCCGAATCCAATTCAATCTCTCCTTCCTCCAATTCACCTTCCTCCTTCTCAACTCCAATAACATCATCTGCTCTACTATCATCGATTATTGATCTCTTTGATTTCTCAATCGATCCAAAGTCCCTCATTAAGATCTCACTCAAGGGTTTGTTCTGAACCGCTTGCGCCCAAGCAAAATTGTACAAACCAGATCCGTAATTACTCGAAATGGGATATTTCAACATATCATCCATCCAAACCCTAGAACCTCGATTCGAAACCTTAGATTCCTGCTTAAAATCTTCTTCAGCTATTTCCTCGATCGATTGACTATTATCAGAAATCTCTCCATCCTCGATTCTGTCATGCGCCATCCAAATTAGGATTTTCCTCTCGTTAGGGTTAAATAGATTTGATCCAGCTACGCGCAAGTCCTCGCGATCAATTGAAAAATAACTAAATCGCAGATCTTCTTGAGATCAAATAAAAAATACTTAATTTTGATTCTCCTCTAGATCTCGAAATCTGAAAGTTGGAGAACCGATTTCAATCCCCGAAACAAGCGATTTCGAATTTAGGAGATTCGTTTTGTAGACTTGATTTCTACTATTCAATGCAGATTGCGGATATGAACATTAGGGATTGAGATTTCTGAAGAAAAACGAAAAATATTTGATCAGATGAGAAGAACGAACAGTAGAAGATTGAAAGAGGATCGAGAACTCGAGAGGTTTTAAAGATCCTTGAAATCTTGATCGTTTACGTCAGCGATTTGGAGAGTCTAAAACTTTTCAGTTTTGATGCTTGCGTCGTCAAGTCCTCGCGAATTGCGATATGGATTCTTTATTTGAAAATTATATTATTGACACACCAAATAACTCTAAGGGTCCTCCAAAGTTTTAGGGGCATCTCTAAAAATCCAAAAAATGTTGTGGGCACTTCATGTCAAAGGGCACCTCTCTTATCTCCAACGATTCTTCGACGAATCAGACAAGGAAGAGAAGGAGAAGAAAATCAAAGAGAGATCGGAGGAGAAGACAAAAACAAATAGAGAGAAAGAGATCAAAAGAGAAGAAGAAAATCAGAGAAAGTGGGAGAGAGATCAGAGGAGAAGATTTCGGCTTGTGATCAGTTTTCAACGTATTGATTCACAGGAGAAGAAGAGGGTGCCTTTATAAAAAAAATATTAAATTTTGTTTTCAACCTGGCCCACCCTTAGAGATTGTAACGTGTCAATAAAAGTTTCCTTCCTCATTTGAGAGAAAAATTGAGTACAACCTAGTTTTGTCTATAAAAAGCCTATGGGCCCACAATTGTCTTTTTGAAGTCAAGCCCAATATGACTTTCAGGATTAGCCAATGCTTGTCACTCTAAGCCCAACAACACAAGCCAAAGCTCCAATCCAAGTTCAAAACTAGTCCAATCTAAATAACCTCAATTAAACTCGAGGCAGAGCCCATCCCCATCAATCCACCAAAAGCTTTGATCGAAGTCCGTTTTGTACATGAGTCGAAGGTTGTCTCAAGCTTAGAATTTGGTAATAGGCCCGACTCGATACTATTTAACACTGATGAAGCTTGACTCGATTCGATGTACACCTCTAACTAAATGGTTAGGTGGATCAATTAAGTAACATAATGGCGAGTTTGATGTAGGTTAAAAAATTATGCGAAGGGTCAATAGATGGACGTGTGACTTGTATTTAGTAAAAAGTACAATCCGTTGTGGGTATTTTTGTCTACTTGATTATTGCTCTTGGATTCTTCAAATTGTGAAGTTCAAACTTATATATCCATTATGATTCTTGAGAAAAATACTTCAATGATTAAGTCAATAAATAATTTGACGAACTTTTGTTTTAGAATAGTAAAGATCACACATTTTTTACCTTCATTTTTACTTGCCTTATGTAGGCTTATTTTTTATAGATAGTGTCATTGCGTACACCCTTTAATCTTTATCATTAGACCCAAACTAGTTTCTAGATTCGAATTTGACTTTATTCATCCCTTGCATTGGCTATACTTCTTATATCTTTACTATTATAAAGAGAGTAGGCTGAGTAAAAATGGTTTGACATCAACATTTGAGTGGTCATAAATGCCATCACTTTTATATTTGAATTTAACATAACAGTGTTATTTTAGTCAAAATCCAAAAAATTGTAACCCCACGACTGTGCTTAATTTTCAAAATTATAAAAATATATATTTTTTACTATCTAATCTATATAAACCTTTTAATCAATATTTTAAATTATAAATAAACTCTTTTATACATGTACGATTGTACATGCCACCTAAATTACTTTTTAATTTTTAGAAAATTACTTAAAGGACTATTGTGGAAGGGATTCTTTCTAAATAGTTCCTAAGTTTTGCACGGTAACTTGATAGGACATTTCATAAAAAAATTATTTCTTAATGATCCCTCATTATTGTTGAGTTCACAATTCTTATTGTCGAACTTGACAATTTTTTATTTAATGTCGAGTTTACAATTTTTATTGTCTAGTTCACTACTTTTTATTTACTATCAAGCTCGACGCTTTTTATTTACTATCAAGTTCTGGTGAACTCAACACTGGTAAAACCTACCCATTTTCAATCTTTGAGTTTTTTTTTACTAAAATACATGGAAAGATCGACTAAAAACTTAAGATAAGAACTTGTTTAGATGATTTCAACCCAAAAAAAATCCATTTTTGATCGATTTTCATCTAGAAACTAAGAAAAAAAAAAGTGAGAAAATCTTAGTGGAAAGGATAAAATCGGTATTGGACACATAGTGTAAATAAGACGAATATTGATGATCGATCACACGATAATTAATGCATATCTCGAGGTATTGATATATCCTTGATTATATTTTTAGTTAAGATTGTAATCTTATCCAAAATTAGAAAATCTCATAAATTGATTAGAGAATATCTATTTTTAGATAATGATAGATTTTGTAAAGAATCTTGATTTGTTTGTGTTTTCTTTTAGAATTTCTCTTTCTATCTATTTAAGGGGACTCTAAAGAAAAAAGAAATGGAGAGAAGGATAGGGTTTGTAAATCCTGTAATGGCTTGAAGAATAGTGGAATGGCTCTTCGGAGCCCGGGGACGTAATTCGAGTTTTGGACAAATCCCGTAAACAAATATTGTTTCTTGTCTTCTCTATCTTTTCCTTCTCTTTGGTTATTTTTCTTTATGATTTTTGATCATTTGAGTGCATCAAGAACCATGAAAATCGATTGTTAGGGGTAAATATCAAAGAATTGACGTCATATGAGATTTCGTCTTCACACCTAATTTTTTATATATATCTTCAAAATGATTGAAAATGATTTATTCTTACTTCATAAATCTTTTCGTCGAAATTAAGTCTCCAAAACTTGATTGAGATGTCAAAAATCTAATTTTTTGATAAAAACTATAAGTTTGAATGTTTGGAGCATTCAATCGTGAAAAATGTGGGAGATGAGGTGTTAGGTATCTCTAGGAAGAGAAAAGTTTATTAAATATATTATTAAGAAACCGTCCAAAGCTTATGGGGTATTAAAAAAGAAGTCCCTCCGCCAGGGTCCGTTAAGTAATTTTCCCTTTAGTTTTAGGGCATTTTCATCCCCCTACATATCTCGTATATATGACGCCAAGGGGGGCGGGCCTCCAGTGAACGTGGAGTCACATTTTCTTCTGTTGTCGGACAGCGAGCGATCAGTCCGACTTCCTCTTGTATCGCTCTCTCCAAATCCTCTCTTCTTCTTCCTTGGAAGAGAAACTAAGGATCTAAGCTCAGCTCTAATGGCGTTATCTGAAAACTCCCACCAATCTCTCATCCCAAGATTCCTCTATTCCACCTCTTCGACGAAGAAAAACCTAAATTTTGAGAAATTTCTCAGTAGAAACCCTAGCTTGCCTTCATCATCACCACAATCTTCGTCAAATGGAGTGTCAAAGAGTTTCGTCATTCCCGCTCCAAGCGAGCCTGGCAAGATCGAGATGTATTCTCCTACTTTCTACGCCGCTTGTACCGCAGGCGGGATCGCTAGTTGTGGTCTTACTCACATGGCTGTCACTCCTCTAGATCTCGTCAAATGTAATATGCAGGTCTGATTTCAATCGATCTTGGTTTCTTATATCTTAATTTGGGATTTTCGTTTGATTCGATCTCTTTTTAGTACTTATGATTGTTTATTCTTTGATGTTTAGCTCTCTTTTATGATAATTTGAAATCGGTGTAGATTTTATGTTTTGTGCGTTATATCTGTTGCATTAGGGTTACGTGCCCATGGCAATGGTTTATTTTCGTCAATTTTCCAAGATCTCATTTTTTGGAGCGATTTTAAGTATTTTCCCCCCCTTTTAACCGACTCCTTTGGGATTCTTAATTCAAATATATGGCTAAAGATCTGTTTGTTTGTTTTTTTATTTTTATTTTTTTTGGAATCGCAATCTCTTAGGGTGTGTTTGGATTGAGAGAAATGGAGAGAAAAGAAAAGAAAAAGTGAGTTTCTCTTGTTTGGATTGTTAAGTGAGGAGAGAGAATAAAAATAATGTAGAGATAAGCGGGTTAGTTTTTCCTGTCCAAATCAGAGAGAAAAGAAATCTTCATGACTAATAAGAGCACTAAAAATGACAAATCTACCCTTTTAATGAGTTTCTTTTCTCTTCATTTCTCTCAATCCAAACAAAGTGTTAATGGGGGGGGGGTGATTTATGGATGCCGTTCCCTCGATTCCCATTCAGAAAAATTATCTTGGTTGGTGAAATTATACACACTAGAAGTAAATAGGAGAATAAGAGAAAGAATAACATGGGATTTTGTTGAAGGTCACGTCTTTACCTCAAGATAGGTACTGAATTAGTATTGGGATACGTGCCATCAATACATTGGGATCTGTTGGACCATTCTTAGGATGTGTGTTATTCACGTGCTTGAGATGCATGTTGAATCTGTCCTAGAATCAATCATGGAGATATGTGTATTTAGTTCCACATTTCTAATATTATTGTAGCTCATACTCTTATCATTCGATCTGGCTTACTATTCAATCAAATATGGTTTGAACTTTGAACTAGAGCTTTTTCTTGATTCTTATATGGCTATCATTGGGAGCTTCATCTAGATTTATAACCTATTTGATATTGTAACAGAATTATACTTATGAGCTGAATTAGTCTTTATATGTGATTTGGATGGTTCCATCTGTGCACTAGTTGGGTTTGAAAGGTATTGATTTCTCCTGATTTTGGTTTTAACATCTGCATATGAAGTTTGTTTTCCTGTTTAAGGGTTTTTTTGTTTTTGTTTTTGTTTTTGTTTTTAATCCCATTTTCAAGTTCCAAAAAGCTATCTGAACTCACCCTACACTGAGGACATCCATAAATGAGGATTCAAACACTATGCCACAAATATACACTTTCCGTTATTTTTGGTCTGTGTTTAAATCACCAGATACCCAACTATAGGATGAGTAGGAATAATTTTGGGGAAATTAATCTCTTTATTGTTTCAACTTTGAGACCAGTCCTTTTATTTGATTTGGAAAATGCGACGGTTGAGGCTCTCCATCAATGCGACCATTAGGATGTCAGGGATTCCCAAGAAAAATGTACCCCTAGGAATTGTGTTGATCCCTGGAAGATTGGAACTGATCTCTAGGAAATCTATGTTTTTCCTTGAATCCTAACGGTCATGTTGATGTTGTTGGAGAGCCTCAACCCTAGAAAGGTTTGATAATTTTCATTTTTTTTCTTCTTGTGCTATTTTTCATTTTCTTTTGGAGGCTCCAATGCCCCAACTGTTGTAAATTTAAAGACTTCTCTTGATCTTCTTCATGGTTCTAGTTTCCCTTCTTGAATTGTGTTTGTGCTAATATTCAGATTGATCCTGCAAAGTACAAGAGCATATCGTCTGGTTTTGGAATTCTGCTTAAAGAGCAGGGCATTAGAGGTTTCTTCAGGGGTTGGGTGCCAACCCTGCTTGGTTACAGCGCACAAGGCGCTTGCAAGTTTGGGTTCTACGAGTTCTTTAAGAAGTACTACTCTGACATTGCTGGGCCTGAATATGCAGCCAAATACAAGACCTTGATTTACCTTGCTGGTTCTGCATCTGCCGAAGTGATTGCTGATATTGCCCTTTGTCCTATGGAGGCAGTGAAGGTCCGGGTCCAAACTCAGCCTGGATTTGCTAGAGGGCTGTCTGATGGGCTTCCCAAGTTTGTCAGATCTGAAGGCTATCTTGGGTATTGTGGTTATATCCATTTTTAGTTTTGGCTTCAGTGATCTAGTGGTAGGTTTCTACAAGGTAAAGGCAAGTAGTTTCTTTCTGATTTATTGTCAAATATTTACAGGTTGTACAAAGGGCTTGTTCCTCTTTGGGGGCGTCAGATTCCATGTAAGCTAAAAATATTTCCATAAGCTATTTCTTGTTTATTACTCTGATTAGTAAGTTTCTTTTCCGTAGAAGCTATTTTTTCAAGAGCTAGTAGTAGTGATGACTAATTCAGCTTTCTCTGGTTTTATTCAATTTCCTCATTTATTTGTTCGAATTGGCATTGTTAAATCTTTGGTTTTATGATGTGGGGAACTGGACTATTAAGCTTGTGTTTAGTTTGCTTGGGTATTTATGCAATGTATGACTTTCCTTGTTTTCCCCCAGATTTGTATGCTTTGTTTTGATGTAATGAGACCCATTTTGTTTTGCTATGTTTTTTCGTTTCCCATAAGTTTAGCTGTTTCCTATGATGAGCTATGGATTTTTCTGTTCCTTATTGGGTGGGGCCATATGTACTCTTAGGTGCGCACATGTGCTAATCTGGTAGCCTTCTTTTGGATTCCAACTCTATTAGCTTAAGATTGCTGCGCAATGCTTGTCAGTTCCTAGGTAACTGAATTTTTTTCTTTATGTGACTCACGTGCCATTACCTTTATCATTGGCATGCCTCCCATTTTCATACAAGGACACTGGTTTGTTCATAGTCCAAATAATTTAAATATTTTCGTACATTGTAAGCTAAATGTGTATTTTCTGGAGAAAAAAGTCATTTTTAGGTGTAAGGAATGTTGTGGCTTCAAAGTAAAGGATATTTTATGGTCCATATCGAATTGATCCCATTTTCATATAAGGACATTGGTTTGATCATAGTCCAAATAATTTAAATATTTTCATAAACTGTAAGCTAAATGTATATTTTCTGGAGAAAAAAGTGATTGTTAAGTGTAATGAATGTTGTGGCTTCAAAGTAAAGGATATTTTATGGTCCATATCGAATTGATATGAGCATCCAATTTAATTACTTTTTGGACAGTGAGAGGCAAATAGCCATATTTTAGGGAGAGAGCAGTCCTCCAATTGTGCTGTTCTTTGGCCTTAGAGACTTCCTTAATTTGATGACTTCATCTCAGGTCTTAAAAAAGAAACCACCAAGATTTTAAAAGAGAAGCGTGTCTGTTGAAAAGACTGTTCATCCTTTCTGCAATAAACCAAGAATAATGATTTTCTGACACCCCCATCACAGAACCGTAGGTCATTTACCTCGGGATACGCAGAACCATAAATCTTTTCTTGTGTATCTTGAGGCAAATGATCTATGGTTCTGTGATGGGAGCGTATGCCAGAGGGGGTTGTTAGATTATTACGTCTCATAAACCAATTACTTGTCTTTTGCTTGGTTCTGACTTCTGTGTCACACCCCTATCAACAAGTCTGGTTGTGCTTTCCTTCTGCTAATTACTGTGATTTTTCAGACACCATGATGAAATTTGCATCTTTTGAGACCATTGTGGAGATGTTGTACAAGTACGCTATCCCGACACCGAAGGACCAGTGCAGTAAATCTCTGCAGCTGGGTATCAGCTTCGCTGGTGGTTATGTTGCTGGTGTTCTCTGTGCTATTGTTTCTCACCCTGCCGACAATCTTGTGTCATTTCTCAACAATGCCAAGGGGGCTACTGTCGGTGATGTGAGCCATCTTTTCTCTCCACTGCAGTGCTTCCATATGCTCTGTGTTCATTCTCACCCTATTTTGTTTGTTTGATGATCACTTTGTTTGTGTGTTGTTGCAGGCTGTGAAGAAGCTAGGTTTATGGGGTCTCTTTACCCGTGGCCTTCCTCTTCGTATTGTAATGATTGGAACCCTCACGGGGGCACAATGGGGAATCTATGATGCTTTTAAGGTGTTCGTTGGCCTGTAAGTATCTTATCAAGGCTTCTAAATTGTGTTTTAAGACTTGTAGTTACTGCGAGATAAGAAAGGTGTCCATTGGCCTTTGTATATAATTTTAAATTGCGTGTTTCCAATGTTCAGGCCGACAACTGGTGGTGTTGCTCCTGCTGCTGCTCTTCCTGCTCCTCCAGTGGCAGCTTCACTCGTGGAGGCATAAGCTCTTTACTTCTTCACTAACCGAGATTGGAGAATGAGGAAGGTTAGAGAGAGAGAGAGAGAGAGAGAGAGAGAGAGAGAGAGAGAGAGAGAGATTTTTCTTTGCTGGTATTTTTTGAATTTGAGAGAATCATTTTTTATCAAATCCCTTGGTCCATGGGGATTTGATAGTAAAGAAGACCATGGATTCAATTTGACATGTTAGGTGATTTGGAAGAGAAACCCCCTACAATAATGAAAGGCTGACTTGGGGTATTTCACTATTTTCTCCTTCTTCTTCTTCTTCTACATCTAATTGCTGCAGAAGTTATTGATTCAACCAAATATTTTACTGTTGCAGCAAAGCACGAGAGAGATCTCCTGCATAGTGCTTTGTCTGAAGTAAGGAAGCTGAATCATAAGACATTGAATGCTTGACAGAAACAGCAGCCTATTATTTATTTAGAGAGGTTCCATTGCCACACCAACTTTTGCAAATGCCACCCCTATTCATCATATTTAATCACCAAAGAATTAATGCACACTTGGGGTGGCATTAGCAAAAGTCTGTCAATAGCAGCTCTCTTTATTTATGGGTGTGGTTTCTTCTACTATTATGTTTTTTTTATTTTTATAATCATTTGTTGATTTCTGTGATTCCTGAAGAGGGTCTCAGATCAACACAAGTATCTATAGGATCTTTCCAGGTTTACATTCATGGATCAGACCCTTCATTTTTTAAAACAGGTTGTAGCTGGTTTTCATATAAATTTCTCGCAATGGACATCCCAATGCCAATAAATTTGTGTGCCACGTGTATTGAAGAAGTCTGTGAGATGGAGGAAAGACATATATTTCCTTCGGATTCGTACATGTGCCCATCTCAGCCACTTTTATTTATTTATTTATTTTAATAGAAAGGAGAATCTATGTGGTCAACGTCAACTGGTGTTCCTGTTTTTGACTTCTGATACGGACAATTCCTAAAGATTCGGAACTGTAACAGATCTTAGGAAATCTCTGCTGATGTCAAAGAAATATTTATGCTGACGTTTTAAAACAAAGTCTATAATTATCTTTCCAGTTGTCACAATCTTATTCACATTACTCCCCTTCAAGTATCCAACTTAGATTTGAACAAACTAACTAAATTACCACCACGACTACGACTTCTCCTCGTTGGATACATTACCTCGCACAAAGATTAAAACTACAAGTTCTGTTCGCCTAATAACTCTTTTTGGGACCGACACGTGGATGAAACCGGTTATAGCAGGTTTTCATATATACCCATATGTCAAAATTTGTGCTCGTGAGGCTCGCATTCATTCTTCTCTCCTATTACAAATAGAACTGTCTCACAATCTCACTTCCATGCCCTCTTCTCTATAAAAACAAAGCCCAACTATCATTTTCTTTCTTCTTCTACAATGGCTTCCCTTCTCCATTTGTTTCTGTTGATCTTGAGCACATGTTCTTTCTTTCTTGTTTCTACTGCCCAAGACAGAATCTGTCCCTTTGAATCTCTATACCAGTTTGGAGATTCAATATCCGATGTCGGGAATCTTATTCGTGAGGGCCCTGCTGGTGCTGCATCGTATGCTGCTCGCCTTCCCTACGGAGAGACTTTCTTCAATAGGCCTACTGGTCGATGCTCCAATGGCCTTTTGATGATTGACTATATTGGTAAGTCTATTATGTTTGACTCATAACCATGGTTTTAAATCTCGTCCAAGACCAAGACGACTCATCTAATACGTCTCGGTATCATCCACCAACAAGATGGATAGACAAGTCAATGCATAATGTATCGGAAAATTCGTCTAAGACGATGCAATCTCGCTCGCGGACGAGATATTAAAACGAGTTCGAAAACCATGCTTATAACACCTTACTGCCATGCACCCATATGATCTGTTGTGTCAATACAAACCTACAAACCTCTTGCTGGCACAAATTTCTTTATTCTCTATGATCACGTATAACCTCTTCAATCTTATACCTAGTATTTTTAGAGGATTGTGAGGTTTACATCTCAAGGCACACCACACATCAGGATGAGACTCATTAAAAACGTCCTGAGGCATAAGATTCAAACATAAAAGCAACTAAACTTACGCTTAAAACCATGAGGCACCTAAAAGTCGTTCGTCTCAGTGCGAGGCATACCTCTTTTGGTTGAGGCACATGTTTTATGTTATTTTTTTCTTTTTAAGTAATGCATTTCTTCCTGTGTTCTTATCTTTTCTTTCTTTCTTGGTTGCCATCCAAGCAAGAATATCTATATATATATATATATATATATATATATTGAACTTCTATTTCTTTGTTATTGTTAGTATACAACATAATTTAAATAGTTAAAAATGAATTCGGATACAAAATAGTATATATGTAAAGAAAATCAAAATAAGGGTTAGAAGTTTTGGAATGAACTGATTTTTTTTGAGGATGATCTTTTCACCATAAAAATCATCGTCACAAAAAATCAGCTCATTCCGAAACTTCTAATCCTAGTTTACAAGTTGAAGATCGTGGACCGTCCGATTTGATGTGGTTAGAATTTTTGAAATGGGCTGATTTTTGGTGAGGATGATCCCTATATCTTCACAAAAAATCAGCCCATTCCAAAACTTTCAACCCATACACTGAAAAAATGTATGCTTCTCTTTAGGGTCTCCGAACGCCACCCATATTTACAGATGAACTCATTGAAAGGATAATATTTAGTTACAATTTTGCAATAAATATAAAATAATTGTTATTTGATAACATTGCTTGTACCTTTCTACCCATTGATTACACTCCGACAATCAAATCAACCATAAATCTTGGTAGAATAACGAGATTCTGGATAAAAGTTACTCAAATTTGCTTCATAAACATGTCCTCATATAGTTGTGACCCTATTGGGGGTTTCTAACGCATGTCTTGACAAACGTCAAAGTCTTACATTATTAGATGTAAGTTGCCTGGGATGTACATAACCATCATATTCCTTCCCTAATAGAATGCTCCATTTCCAAGAATGATCAAAGACATTTGCTTGGATTGACAATAAAATATCTCCAAGTAGCCCGGCTATGGGATGGGAGCTCCTATTGCCCCACATACATTATTACAATCCATGGCTTACTTTATACTTGATTTCTGTTTTCAGCTATGGCACTTCAACTTCCTCTCCTCAACCCTTATTTGGAACCAAATGTGCCAATCGATCATGGAGTCAATTTCGCTGTGGCAGGAAGTACTGCACTTGATAATTCATTTTTCGCAGCAAGGAACATTCATGCCCCATCAAGCAACAATCCTCTAAGTACCCAACTCTACTGGTTCAACAATCATCTCAACTCTATCTGCCACACACATGCTGGTACCTAGTTAGATTCTACCAAACAATCAAGTTTTGGTTCAAAATTATTATTAATTGAAGTAACGTTTCTAACTTTGATTGATTATTCAGAATGTGCAAAGAGACTCGAACGGGCTCTTGTATTTGTTGGGGAGATTGGAGGAAATGATTACAACTACGCCTTCTTCCAAGGCAAACCCATTGAGGAGATTCAAACCTATGTGCCCTATGTTGTTGGAGCAATAACTAATGCTGTTAGAGTAAGTTTCTTTGTCCCATTATCAAATTCTTTTTATGACTTTTATGACAGTTTTTGAGTCGTAATATTGCTTGTTACATTGATGCAGGAGGTCATTCATGCTGGTGCAACTCGAATTGTTGTTCCAGGAAATTTTCCGGTTGGATGCATACCAATCTACCTTACTTCATTTCCTAGTAGTGACCCAAGCGCTTACGATGATATGAAGTGCCTAAGAAGTTTGAACGGATTCGCAATATATCACAACAATTACCTCCAAAGTGCCCTCACAGAGCTAAGGCAGGAGTTTCCTCAAGCTGTCATAGTGTACGGTGACTACTACACAGCATTTCAATCTGTCCTTCATCGTGGCCCTTCTCTCGGTGAGTTACCCTGCTTTGGCACTAGAAGAAATATGTCGAAAATCTTACATTGAAGGGGAACTAACTACTTATAACTGTTTCATTGATGTCTCTGTGATTAGGCTTCGAAGCGTCTTCACTATTGAAGGCGTGCTGTGGAATTGGAGGCCCGTACAATTACAACGGTGGAAGGATGTGTGGATCTCCGGGAGTCCCAGTTTGCCCAAACCCTGCTCAACACATTCATTGGGATGGTATTCATCTCACACAAGAGGGTTATCGGCATATGTCAGAATGGCTTCTCAATGATATACTTTCAAAAATTCAGTGTATCTGGTAGAAACAAATTGTAGGAATCTAGCTTAGTTAGGTTATCAGTAAGGTTCTTCAGTTTGACGTAGAGAAATTTGATTAATTTCATTTAAAATATTGTTTATAAAGCAAAACAATAGTATAGTCATTTGGCGATTTATGATTCTGCTTTTTAAGACAATGGGTTTGGTTGATTTTTGAACAACAATTTGTATTTCATGGAGTTCTAAAAATCAATAAACATTCTTGCACATATGAGAGTGGACCTGTCAGTCACATGGCGTTGACTTGATTCAAAACTCTATTCTTCCATGAGCTCAGTGTCTTCTGGCCGATGCCTTCTCTTTTCCTGCAACAAGTTGAGCTCGTACCGTGCTTTATGAGGAACACAAATCAAAATCGTTAGATGTAGAAGCTCATGACCCTTTCATCTTTGATGCCTTCCCTCTTGTCCTCAATAAAAATTTATGAACCTTCTTGTTGGTTTGGATTGAGAGGGTAAACAGTGTCGAAAACAACCCTTGCAAATGTATGTCGTACTTCTGCGAGGTTCCCCAAGGTTAAGTACTCATAATCGATCCTTTTCCCACGCTTTGGTACAAATCCCTTCTCTTTACCACTCTTCACACATTCAAAAAGCTTCCATGCCCTCAAATATAAATTTAGTGGGATAAATACCTGCAAATCGGTTAAAGAGTGTTGAACATAAATGAGCCCCAACCATTGAAATGAACATAACTGCAATTTGGGTTTCATGGAATTTTTTCAAAAACCTTTTGAGACCCTCTTCTGTGAAACTACGATCGGGAGCACCGTCATCCTCATCAAAGCCTTATCCTGAAATTTTGGGGTTGGTTTGAAGGCGATGTAGGAACGTAAGCCTCAGTTCCCTCTGCCCCCTCTTGGGACTGGCAATATTGTGTAAAGAAACATTCCCTTATGGTGTTTGTGGATGTATAGGAGGTTCATGAGCCTCTTCAAACCACACAAACTCTGATGGCTAGTTCTAACACCTTCAATATAGAAAAAAGAAAAAAAAAGAAAGAAAGGAAATTCAAAATTTTGTGCCCTTGTCCCCTTTCAAGGACAGAGACTGACTATAGAAGTGGGACCTAGAGTTATGAAAGGCCATCAAAAGAAGAAATCTGAGGAACAATCGCATGGGATCTCACTTTGGTGATTATGGGGTCACACACCAGTTCATCTCACTTAGGAAATCCCCAGAGTCAAATATCTATCTAATAAGATGATCATAATCATCACGCATCAGTGCATTACAATTTTTTTTAAACAATTGAAGGCCAACACTTTGGCAATCAGTCCATAAGGATCAGTTTAACTCTTAACAAGGACCCATCTTGGCAAAGACCTGTAAACTTAATGGTCCTGATGTCCTGTGTGTATCCCCAACATGCAAGTTTTGCAAACCATGAACATTCGATTTCTCTGATATATATATATTTTGAATTGGACAAAAAAAAAAAAAAAGACTCATCTGAGTATGGCCACTAAGAAGAGATGGGTACTCACCAGATCTGAGTAAGGAGCCTGCGGGTAGTCAATCATGGCTTGGGAGACAAAAGTTTCATCTGTCATCATATCCAAAGCAGTTTTCACTGACATTGCGAGATCCACGACCTCATCCATCAATGCCTCATTTGAGTCCAGCCCCTGAGGTTTTAATAATTCATGGAAAGTATCATTGTGCGGTTGGGAGATCCTCCTTGCTATGTTTACTGCTTCTAACAGATCTCCTCCATTGTGAACAGCAAGGGCAAAAGCGGCAATTACCAAAGGATCCCTAGGATGGTCCACCATTGCTTTATGGAATGCCAAGATCCCAACCCTACAAAGGGTAAACATACATCCATTCATGTTCTATAGATATAGAAGGATATTATAAATCAATTTGTTGGATTACAAACTAGTGCCAGAAAAATATATGCTAATTATTCAAATTTTAAGGGAACAGGTAACAACACAAATTGATTCATACAATTTTAAATCATAAAAGTTGTATTCTACAAGCATTTTTAATTTCATGCTTTAGACATATATTCTTTCTCAATAACTATTTTACTAGCGTGAATGCACTTCTGGAGGACCCTGATTTTAGATAATGCCTGTCTTTATTCAAATAACGATTTGGATAAAAACACAAGGCAGATTTACAGTTCAAAAAATGACTCCTATGTTCGTTTTTTTTTGTTTTTCTTAAATCTTAAATAGTAGAAAGAAAAAAAAAATAGTGGATCTTTCTACTGACATTATCTATAACACAAATGGTAAAAAAAAGCATATCCATCAACAAAGTTTTGGGAGATAGAGAATTGGGACTATTAATAAGAGATGATAACATTTTCATTCGAAAATGAAGTGATATAACTGACGCCAAGATTGTCTCAAGAATTCTTTTCATTCAAAGAATATTTTAAAAGATATTAGACATGGTTCAAAGTTCCTGTTTTGAAAGGTTTTGGCAGTACATCTCGGTTTTGGCCAAGTACAATGTTTCAGAAATGTTTTGGATTGCGATTCATAATGAGTCAACTAATTTTTGTCGTGACCCATTTTTGAGTCCTACCTTACTGTGGAGTCCATTTGTGCTATAACTCTCAAAAAAACACCTGGTCTACATATCCCTTGTTCTGAAAATTGGATTCAGGACGTTCTGTGGTGGCAGACGAGTGTTGCAATTAAAGGAGAGAGAACACAGGCAAAGTACTTAATACAGATAAGAATAAACAAATAATCTTTAATCCAAATTCCCAACAACTTGAATATGAGGGAAAAATAAGGATTGAGCTGTTAGTAAAATTCTTACCATAGGCTACCATGGCATGGCCTGTCAGGCGCCAGAAGTATATCCAGGTTAGAAAATAGTGACTGCATAAAAATAACAAGACGATTATAAAAATATATGCTTCAGATTGTAACCTTCTATAATCCACACAGAAGATCGAAGAATGTAACAAAAACAGTACATAAGCTTCTAGAGGAAGCCATTTAAAACAGAAGAAAGAAAAAAAGAGGTCTGCAATCTGCATTCACTATCAACATTTAAGAAGCAATGATGCCAAAATTACTCGTAAACTAAAAACAATGTCAATTTCCACAAACAATGTCCTTGGAAGGCGACGCTGTTAAACTTCCATAGCATACATCATTCCTGCACAGTCAACATTACTAAAATAAAAAATGTATGTTGTAACTAAGATTTAGGACCATGTGTCCTACAAGACTTTAACAGACTAATCCTACCATTAAACCAGAAAAGAACCCAATTGTATTGGTTAATCAAAGATTAACAATTACAAACAAGATGCTTAGGTGCTTCTTAACAACTAGGATTTCTTAATGTGCTTAGGTGCTTTTTAACTTAGCAAGAAACAAGATGAAAAAGTACATTAGTTAAGAACAAGAAACAAATAGAAAAGCAGGTAAAACTGAGAGCTGCAGAACTCACAAGAAGTAGATTATTTTGAGAGAGAATGTTAAATTGAAATGGATAGTACTTGAACTTACCAAAAGCATGTTTGACCTCTTATCACGCCTCCGAAAACCTTGGGAAACTAAATACGCTGCCTGTGTTGTGCAGAAATCACAATCTTAGAAAACGTTAGGTGCATAGATACATTTTTTTATGGTAAAAGTGGGGATAGGTGATTTCAACTCCACTGAGGAAATTGTTTGGGTGTTCGGGTGCATAGATACTTATAAATCAAACAATAACATTGGAATAAATGAAAAAAGAACTCCATACTTGAATGGGTAGAAGTATCTCCAGGAGCCCAAACCTCCAGAGTAGTCTCAAAGAAGCTTCTGCAGACCCAAATGCCAGCATATAATTCATTTCCATGAGAAGCCTTCCCTGTGAAAAGTTTTCAAAGCGACAAGAGATTGGGGGATAAAGCAAATGTTTCATATAATTAAGGGAGAGAAGTCATAGTATAACAGTAAGAGGTAGTATTTTAAGCACCTTGTCAAGTCTTAATATTGAGAAAGACAAATCTTTCACAGAATGAGCTGTTTCCCTGGTAAAATGAAACCCTAAACGAGCAGCAATTCTGACCGCACGTAAAATGCGAGCTGAACATATGGTAATTAACGGTGTTAGGAGCTACTTATTTTGTAGATATGGGCAGAAAAAGATGACATAACATCGGTATCCACCATTACATACAAGTAACTAAGCAAGCAAATTCATTTATAAGCAAAAAAACCACACCAAATAAGAAGACAAATACTTACCACAATCCTCCTGGAATGAAGTATATGCAGGAATCACGGTTCGAACCTATGGACAAAGAATGGATGAGATGAGCACGGCATGAACATGGCAACAAGTATGAACTAATACAATAAAACTGATACTGTTAAGAGATACATGCACACTTTAGCCTTTTTAATGTCTTCCATGCCACCCATGTAGTCATATACTAGCTTTGCATACGGGTCAAACATCAACCTACATAGAGAAGCGTTAACGGAGAAATTACATAAACAATTAAATAAGAAATGTAAATCAACCAGAGAAATTACATAAATTAGATAACTAATAAGGTAGATTAAATTAGTAACCGACCCGTTAATTGTAAAATCCCGTCCCAAACAATTCATCCACCGAAGATGATCATGCTCATTGCAGCCAGGCGGCTTTCTAAAAAAATTACGTAACTCTCTACTTGATTTTCTTTTGGAGGTGCTAAAACTTGACACCTATCTTATAAGAGAGTCACAATTAATGTTTAGGCAGACAAAGAATAAAACGCCATACGATTGCAAAATAAACAATTTTTGATCAAAATGAAAAGCTTTGACCAAGCATCCCGGTAAGCTAATTCCTTGTTCAATAACAAACTAAACAAAGGTATTATGAAGCACTCAAAGACAAACCTCCACAATGGTATCATTAACGTGGACATGGCATATGGGAAACCGTTTTCCAACTATTTCACACCGTCCGAATGTTCGCACTACCTACAAATGGTATAAATTTTTATCCTAATCAGTTTAAAGCTTCACATATTATGATTTGAATTAACAAGATATCCACAATGAAAAATTAAACTAATGAGTCGATAATACAATAACTTGAAAAAACAATAAATATATTTGAAAAAAAAGAAGAAGAAGCATACTTCTTTGAGTTCAGCTGAAGTTATGATATCAAAGTCTTTCGGAGTCCGCTTTAGAATGAGATCCCTCACACAACCTCCAACAAGGTAGACTTCATATCCTACCAAATGTATCAATTGAATTGGATTAATAATTCCTAATTTTTATATTTGTTGTTGGTGATTGTTCAACTACAACTAGAAAAGCAAAGAATTTAGAGTTTCTAATGGAATTAGATAAAAACTTAATATTATGTAAAAAAATTAAACCTTTTTTTCGTAGTCCAGTTAGAACCACTTTGGTCGACTTTGAAATCATGGAATTTGTAATTCCAAGATCTTTAGCATTCAATTTCTTCCACTCGGGCTCCTTGGCATCACTCTTAACTACTTCACCAATAAATTTTCAAACCCAAGTCAAATTATGAGAAAAACTGATACAGAGCTCAAATTCCTATTTAAGAGATTTCAAACTAAGAAAAACCTAACTCAGTAGCTCACCTTTTTCATTCGAAGTAACCGAATCATGACTGTCGTCCTTGAAGAAACCCTCTGGTTCTGCTAGGGTTTCCACTACTGAAACAGACCTTCTTCGAACCTAAATAGAAGAAAATATTTAAGAGAGTAGTTCATGAGAGGTCAAATCCGCCATTAAAGGTTTCGAAAAAACTAGGGTTTCGTAGAAGATGTGAAACCTTGCGAACGCAGTAAATGTAGGGAGGTGGTCGAAAAGGAAAATTGCTTCTGTACGCAAATCCCAAGCCTGCAATCGCCATTAGTGGGCATGAAAGGAGAGAGCTGAAATTAGAGAGAAAAGATGGAGAAAATAAATCTCATTTAGTAATGGGCTTCAAGAAAAGCCCATATTCGATTTCCAAGCCCATCAAACTTACATGATGGAAATGTTGTATGCGTTTGGATAGAGCTTCTTAACGACTTTTGCTCTTGCGGGGTGCTAACAAACTTTTGAATAGGTTTTTGCTCTTGCGAGAAGGGGTTTTTTGCTTTTTGTTGAGAAATTCTAAGAACCTATTCTGTGGAGATGTTTTTTGTTCTTGCGGGGAGAGATTGAGCTTTTGCTTTTGCGCGGAATTGAAGTGATGCCACGTGATATGCTGTTATTGGATCGGAAGCAGACATGAGATCCAAACCGATAATTTCAGATATGGATTGAGGATTTGGGTTTTGATTGGGATCCGATAAAATACCAAATCGATTCTTGTCAATCAACCATTTCCTGATCTGCTAGGGGTCGGTTGTCCGATAATATTTTAGAAAATATAAAAATTACATCATCTATTTGTTGAGATATACGAAATTTATTTAGAGTTTGTATATAAAATTGGGTTGGGCTCCATATAATATTTAATGGATCGGATCCATTAAGAGCCCAATCCAATATTTATCGGATCAATCTCGAATCCAATCCAATTCTTATTGGGTCAGTACTAAATTGACCCCGATCTGACCAGACCCAATCCATTGACAGCCCAAGGTGCTGGATTGCCAATGTGGTAACCCAGATGGGATTTCCGCGGAATTTTGGTTGTGGCCCATTTTCAAAACCTTGGGTCAAGCCCAATTTGTTTTGAAATTTTTTTTTGGGAAACTACACTGCGTTTGGATAGAGCTTCTTGACGACTTCTGCTCTTGCGGGGAGCTAGTAAACATTTGGATAGATTTTTGCTTTGGCGTGGAGAGATTTTTGCTTTTGCGGGGAGTGGTTTTTTGCTCTTTGTGGAGAAGCTTCAAGGACTTGCTCTTCCACGGAGAGATTTTTTGCTCTTGCGTGGAGTGATTGAGCTTTTGCTCTTGCACGGAGAGGTGTATCCACACAGGCCCCTAGTTTTTTCATGAAATCTAGAGGTATGTGGTGTTGGTTTGCAAATGTGATAATCCATTTGATGTCAAGACCCTTAGTAAGAGTTAAAATCTTATTAGTAAGGAAAGTGTTTTTATATTATATATTTTGGTTAAAGATATGGAATGTATCTATATTTATATTTGGAATCTTATTTGATCCAATATGGACTTGGAACCTAGTATTGAGATCTGATAAAAACCACATTGAACAAGGATCCAATCTGATTCTTTTTGGATTGGTCCAAGGTCTGATCCAATCTTTATTAAATTGATTTTAAATAGATCCCAATCGATTGATAGCTCTTTAATCTTTCAAATGGTCTCATGGACAAAATTTGATAAAATACAAAGATATAAAAGTGTAAAATCTATAGGTAAAAGTTTATTGAAATTGTTCATGCCCACTAACTTAGTTGGTAAAGTCTTTGGGTGATGATACCGGAGACTTGGATCTTCAGTATCAAATTATTAAACTCATTAAAAATATGCTTATTGATAATAAAAAAGTTTATTTTAATTTTATTCTTTTATTTTAAAGGAAATGCAAATAATATGAGCCTCTCAAAGGGTTGGTTAACTCATTAATTTTGGCCGCCTAACAAGCTTAGCTCATAAGTCGAATAGGTCTATCCCGGACTAGAACAATAGCTAAATAGGCCAAGAAATGCTACGTAAACACAATCTACATGATACTAAAGCCCAGCCCATTGACAGCCCCACTTGAAGGGCCAAGTTGTGATATTTTGAAAAGAATAATGATTTTCTAACACGCTATTCAGACATATGCCGCATCACAAAACTGTAGATCATTTGCCTTGGGATATGTAGAATCATAAATCTTTTTCTTATGTATCCCAAGGCAAATGATCCATGATTCTGTGATGAGGGTGTATGTCGAGGTGAGGCGTCAGATTATCACGACTCTTTTGAAAATTCAAGAAAAAAAAAAAGAAGAAAGAAGAGAGAATGGGGTGGCATAACCAACATGGACTTACTCTCATCTTCCTAGGGCTTTTGGGCTCGTTGTCACTAGGAGGGAAAACCAACCATAACAAGTTACTTGGTGATGGCGTAGTTAGGTATAGTCGTTTCTCCCTCAACATGACATGTCCATTAGCGTTATTAAGGCTTCTAACTTGACTAAGATGGTACGCTTAGATTTTTTTTTAAACAATATTTAAAAGAAAAAGAGAAAAGAGAAAACATGTTAGTGGACTTGTTTTACAATTCACAAAATGTTACAAAGCTACCGTCCAAGTCGAATTATGAAATTATCTTAAGCTGAATACTAGATTCTTATTATATATAATCCATTGAAAATTTATAGGGATTGAATATTTGCACATCTTATTTGTTGCAACCCTACGTGAAAATACACATTTTTTTAAAAGAGTAATGACTCAAAAATTTTCACTCAATTTGTACTAAGTTGATGTGACAAGTGCACAAAACTATAGATCTTTTTCCTTGTGTATCCTAAAGCAAAAGATCCATGGTTCTGTGCATTTGTCACGTCGACCAAGTGAAAATTTTCAAGTCAGAATATCGCGACTCATTTTAAAATGCTTATGTTTACAATCTCCTTAAACCCACTTCGTTCCTCTCTTCCCATTATCTTGGTCTTCTCAATGTCAACATCAAAATTATAGGAAGTGCAATTGTTACTAGGTGATATGCAACTAGTCGATCTCACACTTATACTATTGAATCATTTTTGTGAAAGAAATGATTGACCATAACACAATCTCCTTTATTGTAGGTGATCTGCTTATTGTTGAGTTTAATTCCACATCGGACACTCATTGCCTTGCCTTTCTCCTTATAAACTCCCAGGCCTCTCCACTCATTGCCAAGTGGTTTTGAGTTGGACCTCCAAATTTATCATAGTATCAAAGTAGGCATTTCTCTCCTCCATGTCACTCAATTCATATTTTCATGTTCTTTGGCCTAGTCAGGCCCACACATGTGGGGGCATGTTGAGTTTAGTCCCATATCGGACACTCATTGCCTTGCCTCTCTCCTTGTAAACTCTTGGGCCTCTCCACTTATTGTCAATTGATTTTGAGTTGGACCACCAAATTTATCAATTTCAATTTGATCACTTTACTTTATTCTTCCTATTGCCCATAAACACATTGGTCTTGGGATCAATCTGTCAATAATGGATCTCATTTTTTTATGGGGTATAACAACAATATCTAGGAATTTTAAATTTTGATCTATCAGTTTTGGTAGGTTACTTTGTTGTGATGCATCTAGAACGATAACTACTATTTTTTAGAATAATGATGTTCTTATGCCTCCTTCTTACATATGCCCCCCTACACTCCATCACAGAATCGTAAATCATGAGTCTTGGGATATGCAAAATTATCCCTAGGCAAATGATCTACGGTTCTATGATGGAGGCGTATGTTAGATTTTTTTATTTTTTATTTATTTTAGGGGGGGGGGGGGGGGTCTTTAATTTTTATGATGAAAATTTTGAATGATCAAAAAGGGATTTGATTTAAGATTTGCATAAATTTCCACAAGTTTCCCATGTGTATGCCACAAACTTGGTAAACCTAACTTAAACTCTATTATCATTCTTGAGAGAAGAAGTAAGGTAAATAAGTTTATACAGTTACGAGGATAATAATACAATTAATTAGAATAAATAAAAAAAGATTAAGAAAAAAATTTGTAAATAGATACAACTTATATATTTGAACAGAGATATTATCTAGACTTCTTAGAGCACCCGACTACTCTTTAGGACACATGCATTGCGATAAATTCTTGAGGGTGGCCCCTAAGGGAGATTTGAACTCAAGAACTCCTCACCAATCCTTGGGGGTTAACTTTGGTATTTATTTTAAAAGAAGAGATCACCTTGCTTTAATATATTAATCGAAAGATCTATGTAACACTATGTGAAGAAAAAAAAAAAAAAGGGTAACGATAAGGTCTATTGAATTTAGTCAAATTCAATGAACCTTGAAGTCAAATTTACCATTACCACTTTATTTCAACCCTCCTCCCTTAGGGGTATACTATCCAAAAACAAAGTCATGATAATTTGACTCTCCCACATGACATACTCAAAATACTCTTCTGACGAGACATGTGCTAGAATCATATATATTTTACCTCGAGATCTGTACATTTTCATAAATATATGCAGTTGTGTATCCCGAAGGAAAAAAATCTATGGTTCTAGCACATGCCACATCAAGAAAGTATTTTGAGTATGCCATGTGAGGGAGTCAAAAAATCATTACTCTTATAAAAGATACACGCATAGAAAGGAAAAAAACATGTAATAGAAAGATTAGATTTGGGTTAGATCAGTTGAATCCGTATCAAAATTCAAATTCACACAAGTCGACCAAGATTTAGAACATGTGGGCAAGTTATATAAATGGTCCAAGACCTACAAATAGAAGAAGAAAGACCTAAGACCAAGATCATTCTTTTCACATGGAAGACCTTGCACATGGATTTGAGCGCAATTTCGCAATTTCTATTACCACAAATACGGCAAAATATTGTCAGATAGTTGGATCAAATGAATGCACGACGAAGGTAATAATGTGTTTGAAAATCAGCTAAATTCGTGTTGAAATTCAACAACCGTGAACTACCAATAAACATGAAGAAATCAATACGTCTTTCTATTAAAAGCCCATTTTGTACCATAAAAATAACTTGACGTCACGACAAATTAACTGTGTTACACGTGTTTTTAAAAGAGAACTGCTTTTGACTCACCAACCTTTGCTAATGCCACACTAATTCTTATGTAAGTCACTAAAAGAATTGCAGACAGACAGTTGCGGTGGTGCTAGCAAAATTTGGTGTGGCCATAGTAGCTCTCTTTTAAAATGGGGTGGCGTTATCAATTCTCATGCCTATGTATTCTAACGTACTCTGTATCAATTATAAAAGTTTCACCTACCACTCAAAGAACTTCCCATCAAAATTCAAAATGATAGATGATTTATACAATTAAATTTAATAATTTGTTACATCTTCTAGAACTCAACTGGTTTAAGTCCACAATGAACATCACTTATATAAATATCACCAACCAATGTATATGGAAGAATAGTGTTTCATATGGAGGGTAAAAAATAAAATAAAAAAATATCAGAAGTAGCTACTATATGGGTTCTTTTGATCATTGGATCCCTTTTGTTCTATCCTTCTTCTTAGATACAATATTTGAACATCCTAAGTACGTGGTGGTCTTGTGAAAAATGCTTCAATCAGCGACAAAGTCAATAAATAAGTTGGTAGAGTTTTTTACTTGTATTTATGAAAATTACGTATATTTGTCTTTAATTATTATCAATTTGTAAGTTTAAAATCTTTGACTGTAACACATATTATACTTAATAGAAAGTGACACATACCAATCTAGAAACTTCTCTCTCACGAAAATCACCTGATGTCACTAGGTCATGTGAATTTTTTATTAACGTGAAGACCTGGTTGGTGGTTATTGTTTTTTTGACTTGTAGAGTATAGGAGGTAGGACGATCTTAATAAATCATTGTGTAAATAATATAAATTTTTTTTTCTATTTATTATTAATTGCCTTGCTTTTGCAAACTGGAACTCATGGTCTCGATGTTTCTTTAATAACAGATGGGCCCATGCATATGTCGTCCCATCTAAATCTAACTTCAAATTTTATGTCGTTTTCTCTTTTTCCCTAAAATTATGCTCTAGGAATCTTTCATTCACCAAGTGAAATTATGAAAGTCAAAGTGCAAGTGGGCAACAAAGGAGGCCAGACAAATATCCCTCATTTTCAAAGAAGGTACATAAGAAAATAAAGCCAACTCTATGAGTATACTATACATTTGGGAGTTGATTAGTTACATTACTTCCCATCATTTTTTACATGTAATATGTCATACTAAATTATGAATATTGGATCAGGATCCGTGTACACACATATCTACTCATATATCTATAACATGTTTTATCTTCTGTGGGCTAAAAGTTTCAGATTGAGCTGATGACGAGATCATCCCCACCAAAAATCAGTTAATTCTAAATCTTCGAACCCCATATTTATGAGTTGAAGAATCGTGGATTGTCCATTTTTTGTAAATCACTTTTGACGAGGTTAAAATTTTTGGATTGAATTGATTTTTGGTGAGAATGATCTCTACGGTGAAGAGATCATCCTTACCAAAAATCAACTCAATCCAAAACTTTTAGCCACATAGGACAAACACGTTATAGATATATGAGTAGATATATGTGTAGATGGAACCTGACCCAAGAATATTTGGTCCATTTCTCAGTAAGTCTATATACCAAGACTCAAATTGATTGGTGGTACGTACTAGGGTTGTAACCTGGGCGGGTTGGAAGGTAAACTTAGCCTTAACCCAAGTGGTCGGACCCTCGACTTGAGCTCTACTCAACCTAACCATCGGACCTAAACTTGCTAATCAAAACTCAATCCAAGCTTGATCTTCTAAAATTGGGATGAGCTCGAATTAGTCCAAATTAAGTCATTTTGGGTAGTTTGGTCTGGTTGGGCTCGTTGAATTAGGAAATAAATTTCATATTTAAAAAAAAAATACATTAAAAATAAAATCACTAATAAAAAAAAGTGTATACAATATTTAAATCCATTATTGAGAGAATATTTAGACAAACCATATTATACTAAAAGCCACATTAATTATATTCAATTGTCCACAAATCATGATAATAAGATGAAATTAAAAAGTTAAATAAAAAAATCTATAAATAATATAATAATATTTATATATTAGTATATAATATTCGGTTCAAATTGAGTTGGATTGACCAAACCCTCAACCCAAGCTCGTTGAGATATTTCAACCCATGCTCAACTCTTCATGTACATAACTCATTCCATGGCTTGTCCATCAATCGGATAGTACCCGGGTTGAGTTCAAGCTAGCCTGCCAAGGTTGCAGTCCTAGTACGTACCCATTAGATTCAATTATTTCTTATGAGAAGAAAAATTAAATTGACTATTACAAATCACCAATCAAATTATTTGTCATGCAATATTGGAGACGCTTCCCTAAATTTAGGGAAAATTTGAGCTGCCTCCTTAAACCTAGAATTTTGAAGAGAACTTCAATTGCCACACCAACTTTTGCTAACTCCACTTAAGACGTGCTAACTCTTTTGTGATTTTCTTATGAGTGTGTATATGTGTGTTAACAAAAGTTGGTGTGGCAATACAATCTCTCATTATGAAGTATCCAATGTAAAAGTTCAGTATCCTATACAATTGGGTGTTAATTAGTTACATTACTTCTTATCTTTTTTTTTTTAGCATATATAATGGCAAGCCAAAGTAATCCATGAATATTTTGCTTACTCCAAAGTAAATCTATATGCCTAACTCAATTTGATTGCTAGAAATCACTAATCACTGGATCCAAAAGGGTGTGCTATGCGACATATAACATGAAAGTCAAATATCAAGGAAGCAACTCAAAATTTAGTGTTATCTTAAGGGATAAGGACAAATTTATAAGTCCTTGCGTTAAATAACAACGATGGATAAAAAAAAATTTACCTCTATTATCTAAATATAAAAAAATTCACTCTTAATTATCTTAAGTGGCCAAAATCCTGATTTCACCCGTGTCTCAAGAAAGTCAATAAGAGATTTCTTAGAATTCAGATAAAATAATCTCACGCTGCCTAATATAGATAATTTTATAAATTACGAATGCTCTCAATACAGATGACTTCGTGTGATTAATGAATATGATTTTTGAGAAATTTTGAATTGACTTTTCTTTTAAAAATTTATTTAATTATAAAATAAAATTATAAATAAATAAAAATCTATACCTATTTCAACACGTGGATGATGCGCCGCGTCTCTCGCGGGAAGTTCTCGAGATCACAAGTCCACTTGCATTTTAGCTGTCTCGGTCTTCAGATAATTTGTCTCGGGGTTCACATGGTACAATTCCCGAGGAGAATCAAACGGTTTCTAGTCATACTAGAGGGACAGGTCCTTGAATCTCGAAAGTACACATTATATATCATTTAAAGTTTTAAACAGTTTTTACATTAATGGCGCGTGATGTTGGACCCCAGATTATACTGTACTCGTCCGACATCTGACGTGTGATGGGCCCATCATGGTAGGCCATTAAGATCTTAATGTCCGTCTGCAACAGCTACGTTGGATCAGTCATATCTAGAACAACTACAAGACATCACGCTTTCTTCCTCTTTTTGGAAGTTAAATCAAAGTTTGGTGGGCCCAATGATTACGAAGATGGATCTCGTACAGTGAAGTTGCGACAAAAATATAAGATTTCAATCGTTGCCGCCTCGTCGCCTCCAACAGACTCTCAACGATCCCTCTTAATCTAATATGCCCCACCACCATAGTTTCAAAATTTTGAAGAAATAATGTAGAACTTGTCTTATATGACTCAAAAGTTTCGAGTTAAGTTAATTCCATCAAAAGTGATTTATAAATTAATAATAATTAAAATCAATGATCTATAATTTTAAATTATTTTTTATGGAATTAAAATTTTTAGATTGGACTGATGATCTCCTTACCGTAGAGATCATTCTCACAAAAAATCAACTTATGTAAGACAAAGGCGTTGGTTCCCTAACATTGATTATTGATGAGCAAGTTGGCAGAAGTTGATAAATTTATAAAAAGTGTTCTCACTGACAAAGGTACTAAAATCAGCTCATGCAAGACAAAGGCGTTGGCTCCCTAACATTGGTTATTGTCGAGCAAGTTGGCAGAAGTTGATAAATTGATAAAAAGTGTTTTCACTGGCAAAGGTACTAAAAAGATCTTATATGGTAGATTTTGAAAGGGATTTCAAGATTGGAAGAGTCCTGACTTATATAATCCAATTTATTGGTTCAGTCGATTCGAATTTAGAACTATGGTTTGCTACTCTAAAATGAATCCAATTTGTAGGTGTGGTTTAATAGAGGGTCAAGTCGGGATCTGGTTCATCTGTTGGCCTAATTTGAATTTGGAATTATGTTTGCTATTCTAAAATGAACCTAATTTATTAATGTAATTTAATAGAGGGTATTTAGGTCACTAATGTTAGTCTTAGATAAGAAGACCTAGGTCAAGGGTGGCATGTCAATCCTTTGAAAAGAGTATCTCTTGACCAAAATATAGAGATATTTGCAAAATAAGGGATATTTCTAATATTGACAAAAAAAATGAGGGCTACTGTGAAGTTGACTAAAATACGGGGCTAAATAGATTTTTTGTTTTCACGAATTCAAACCAACTGAGGTTGGGTGTATCTTAGACCAATCCTAAACTCCTATTTAGCTTAGGTCAACTAAGCCCAAGTCCGATCCTAACAAGTTGAATTTTGAATTTTATAAAAATATTAAATTCATGTGCCTTTTGAAGATTTGGTGTTTCTTTTTCATCAGAATAAGAATCCAATCTCTAGAAAATAAACTTGTTGTTCTAGTCAAAATAACATGTGCTTTAATTATATGTTTATAAATTTATGAGTCGGGCTGGAGTGATTTCAATGGGGGACATCTTGATGTGGTGGTGCGCGTGTGTTCGTAGATGCGTTTTTCTTGTATTTCGAAGAAAATACATGTACAAGCATGCACGCGCCACCACATCAAGATGTCCCTGTGTGTTTCCTATTGAGGTCACTCCAACATTAATCTAAAATTATATATCTAACCATATATATAATATAGTAACGAGCTCAGCTAGACATTATTATGTCTTAATCCAACCCAAATTATATAAGTCAAAAAACCTCAACGAGGGACACACAGAAGACACCTTGACATGGTGGGGGGCATGTCCATAGATACATTTTACTCGTATCTCGAAGAAATGTATCTACGGACATGCACACTCCACCATGTCAAGGTGTCCCCTACAGGGCTGCCAATGGATAGCCAAAATCCGAATTTGAATATGAAAAATCAGGTATAATTTGAAATTTTTGAATATCAAATTTGGATGTTGCAAAATTCGATTCTATAATATCCGATCTGAATACCTATACATAATATATATATATATATATATATGAATGTGCAAGACTGTAGTTTTCCTTTCATTTAAGATTTTAGTATTTTTAATTTAAAATATTCATCTTTTCAAAAGTCAAAAACAATTATTTGTCTTCCACTTACTACATTTGATTTAAACATTCATCTTTTCAAATTAAAGACAATTGTTTGTCTTCCACTTACATTCATCTTTTTCTCCTTCATCTCGTCTCCTCTAAAGAGTTAATGAACAATGGCGATGTTTTTTCGACAATCAAACGGTGACGTACTCTCCGACATAGGTAAATCTTACTCTGTCCCTTCTTCTTCTCTCTCCCATCTCCAATCTCAATCCAAAGACCCTTGATTTTTTTTTTCCCTAAATCATGTTTTTCTTGAGGGTTTGCTTGATACAGATTGAAGATGAATGGATTTGTGCAAATAATAAGAGTTTTTGAAAGTTGAAGATGAGGGATTTTGATATATTTTGCATTTGG
This sequence comes from Akebia trifoliata, assembly GCF_017979445.1. Lineage (NCBI taxonomy): Eukaryota > Viridiplantae > Streptophyta > Magnoliopsida > Ranunculales > Lardizabalaceae > Akebia > Akebia trifoliata. The sequence continues at coordinate 819,689 of NC_141377.1, forward strand.
ATTCAAATTGAATAATATCGGATATCACAAATTGAATTCAAATCGAATAATATCAAATATTCGATAATTCACTCGGATGCGAATTCAAATATTGGTTAGTGATATCCAATCGGATTCAAATTTGAATTTGAATTCAGATATCACTATTTTTTCGGATTCGAATTTGGATATAACACTATCCAATCAAATACCTACCTGTTGACAATCCTAGTCCCTCGCGTGTCCCCCGCTGGGGTCATTCAGCATGACTCATAAAATTACGTATCTAACCATATATATAATATAGTAACAAGTTGAGCTAGACATTGTTATGTTTAATCCAACCCAAATTATATAAGTAAAAAAATTATGAACCAAATATAACCGCCCAACATACAAAATTGACAATACGAAGGGTTCATACTATTCAAATGTGATTTAACATTGCCTTCACTATTTTTAAATTTATATTTGTAGACATATCCTTCCAAGTTTTGGTGAATATTTGAGTTATTCCAATATTTTCAAGCTAACCAAATAAGTGGTTGATGATGACTGATTTTTACTAGAAAAATCAGGGTTTTTTGCTACATGATGATGATGAGGACATCAAAGTCATTTTTATTCAATAAGAAAATACAAAGGTCTTGAGATTTCATTAAAACATGGGAATATATATGTTTATATAACATGGGGACTTATGTCTAAATCACCCAATAAGCATATATACCATTTAAAAAAATATTTACTAAATTAGAAGAAAAAAAAGAAAGAAAAAAAAAAAAACCAACTTGATAAATATTTTGGAACACTTGATTTTTTGGTAAATTTGACAAAACTCACCCATAAGTGTTAAATCTCTCACTTTTAAAATTATGTTAAATCTTTATAACAATACCACTGTTAAGTTGGGAATTAATCTTGACCAAATATTTTCTCAAAAATACCCTTGTGTATAATAAACTAGAGTTAACCCAGGCCAAAGGCACGAGTATCCTCTTTGAAGTTAAAGGGGTGAAAGAGGAAAAATAGTAAAGTAAGAAGGGTGTTATTGAAAAAGGAAAAGGGAGGGGGTGAGAGGAAAGCCAATAACATTAAAATGAGTGAAGTAGGATAGATTGGACCTTTTGTTTCAATCTTTATACCCACAAAACTGTAACAGCTACAATTTCATGGGGAGTATAAAAGAGAGTGGGATCCATCATTGTGCTTTATTATATAGATAAGAAAAAAAAATAGATTTTTAATTAAATTTGAAGCATTCTAGTTGTTTTACCGTTTTAATTTATGCTAAGAGGATCCTTAAGTAGTTCATATTTTTACAACTCATGTAAATGGCATTTTTGGAGATAATTATACCTTCTCAAGTATAAAATAGAAATTAAGAGCATTTTAGTCACATTAATTTTTTTTCTCTAAACATATTTAGCTAGAGCTCATCCACCATTTTGAAAAAAAAAAAAAAAAAATTGACTATAATTTTGTAATTTTATTTAGAAAGAAGTCTTGTACTATCATATAGACCATAGTTCGATAACCTAAAGAAATACTGCAAATGATCCTTAAGTCTAACAAGTTCTCTCTTTCTTTTCCCTTGAAAATATCTCTTCGAGATTTGTATGATGATATTTATTAATAAATATTTTATTTAAAAATAGTATTTTATACTAGCCTTAGAAGGTTGATTGTTTTAGTAATCACCATTAATAGTTTACACTAAAATGATATAATTATTTTTAAGAATGCATCACTCATACTTTCACTTAATGCTTTTGTGCATACTATTAAATATCTCCTTTAAAAAAATTTGGGTGCGAGAACCATTTTTGTCCCCACCCGAGATCAAGACACATGTCCCCAAATATGAGTATTTTCTAGGAAAAACATCAGGTCCCATTTGTGCATCCCTACAAAATCATCATGTGTAACGATGGATTTTTGCCTACATCGACCAAGGTATTAGGAAAACACCCAACCCTATCGATGTAAAAACATAATTTGTTGTGGTTTGTAGAGCTTGACAGTACCAATCAACAAGGAGGTATTGTAAATCAAGCCACTCTTTCATGTCGATCGAGCTTGGATGAGAGCTCGCTAGGGGGTTTGAGGGGAGTTTAGAGGCAAAGCCCTCAAAAGAATTTTTCCAATGGTATTTTCATAATTTCACTAATATTATGTAATATCCTAGTTAGGTTTCTTGAGGTATTTATATTTTTTTGTTTTTGGTCAAAGTGTGTAATCTGTAATTATGAGTTTTCTTTTCATAGTGAAATCGGTGTGATCTGTGGACTTACCTCAATCTTGAGGGAACCATGTAAAATCTCCGTGTTTCTTTGTGTGATTGTTTCTTGCATTTGTTTTTTGATTTGTTTTCTTGTTTCGATTGCACTTGTTTTCCTAACATAATTTTTCACCTGAGAAGAATCACACAAATGACATGGCGCAACTGTGCACTCTATCAGGTACAATCATCACTTTCAATTGATACAACGACTCTCTTGCTAAGCTCGGTCAAAGCTAGACCTAGATTATTCTCAAATGGGCATCAACTCAATCATAACTTGCTGGCAGACATAACTAGGTCTAAGGTTGTTCAACATATTAAAACAAGAAATTTAAAGTGATTTGGGCACTTTCTCACACTTAATCTGAGCATTTGATGTGATATAGATAGACATGATATTCTTTGATTAACCTATCCTCAACCAGTGATATCTCACAAACTCAACACTTATTACTCTAAGACACTATTAATTCAACTCAAATATTTGCATTAATGAGACATGGGCACGATCCCTAAGTGCAGAGTCAGTAGTCCTCATTCAACTCAACTATTAACTGGCATTACACTTGAACCTAGACAGTTGTCCCCATAATTCAACAATAAAATCCCCTCTCAAAGACTAAAAAAGGAGTTCAGGATCTGAAATATCAAAGTTTCATATCTTTGAATTTTCACAAATGTGCCACTTATTTTTTATCTTCTTCTCCAAATCATCTAAATCTTTTATTTTCTTCTCGTTGATACTAACTTAACCTTCAAAGACTCTTTGGCTAGCGCCATACCAGAGCCTCAACCTTCTTGTCTTCAATCATCGAAGCCATCAAAAGAGTTCACTATGACTGTATATTATTAGATTAAGTAAATCATTGAAGAAAAACTTTCATCTTGAGGAGTGGAAGTCCAAAAAGTCTACACATTGAAGATAACAATTTGCTTTTCTTTTAATGAGGTAAATCTTTCTTCTTCTAAAGTAAGTAGTTGCGTGAGACTCTTTAATTGAGAATCTCGAAAGAAACTAAAACTTCATTTCAGTATAAAATGGAAAAGTAGCATAAATATAATGAGTGACACTTATGCAGTTGAATGAACCCAACTTACTAAGTTAGTTTTGGGCTCAAATCTCGTCTTCACCTACTAATTAATGAGCATCATCTTAGTTTGTTAGCAAAAAAAGTGATTACTGTCTATAGACACTCCAATTTGAATGTGTCTTACTCAAAAAAGGCTAAAAAAGATGTATTTTATCTGAATGAGTTTAAGGGCCCAAAATCCTTAAAATAATGATTTTATATCAAAAAAATGCCTAAGATCCTTTATTTGGCCCATGGGCTAATAAATATTGTGGGTCACCCCTCATCACTTCACTTCTTCACCCTTACCACCTTACTTCTCAACCTAACCCAATCCTATCCTAATCAAATCTAACCAAACTTCTAAACCCATTGGACCTAAAATTCAAAGCCCAACCAATATCCCAAGCCCAAGCCCAAGTCTCAACTCAATAACCACAACCAATCGCCACAACAACACAAAATCATCACAAGGGAACACATGTCATCACATCTTCCACCTTCCAAAAAAAAAAAAATCTATAACCACTCCCTTATACCCTATTCTTCTAACAAAAAATTTACCTAATACTCAATTTACAACCACTCCCTTACACCTCCATTTTTTTAACCAAAACCCACTCCATTCAATTAACTAACATTCGATCAAAATGGGTTGAAAGATTTAACCCATTTGGATCATAAACAACCCACTTACACATATTTTTACAAATATCCTTCCACCACCCTCAATTTACACATACACACCTTCTCATAAATGTCATACCATTCTACATTTTTTCACCATTCCATCCCATTTTATCCCTAAAAGTTATTTTCAAAATCCTATAAAATCCCCCTTATTCTCAACACGAAACCCCATAAAAATCAAGTCTTGAAAATCTCTCTCAAGCTTCATTCTAAAAAAATTTCTCATTCACTATCAACTCTCAATCCCCTTTCTCACAATCTCTACTCTACAAGCATATCAATACTAAGTCAAAGAAGACTCATCTCTGAAGAAAAACGAAAAAAGGTTAAGTCAATAACAAGGTAGAGTAAGGTTTAAAAGAAAAGAAATAATCCTCTCTCTTCCCTCCATAGTTTTCCTTCTACTTCTCCTTCCTATCTCTCTCTTTTATTTTATTTTTCTTTTAACCTTAAGATGGGATGAAAACCCATCTTTACCTCCAATAGATTGGATTTTGACTCGATCGAAAGGGTAGAGGTTGAAAAATCCTTTTCAAAAAATATTTCTAAAATTTGTACACTAATGCAAACATCACAAAAAATTTGAGACTAAAGTCTTGGGCCCTTTCCTTATGGAAATGGGTCATTGATTAAAATGTTTACATTTTTCAAATTTGCTCAAAGATATGGACTATAGAAGGGCCCCTTCCTCAATAAGGAAGTCATTTTTTGTTTAAATCAAAATCAAATTCCCTCACACTCGAGGGCACAAATCGATTTTTCAACTTTTTTTTTTATCTTTATTTTCAAGTTGACCAAATTCAAAGTTACTACCAATGGTGGAGGGATTATGGTGCCTAATACCTTTCCTACTCCCTAATATGACCCCCTTACCTAGATCTAAGGTGGACCTTATCCTTATGAGAGTCACTAACAAAAAAATAATTTTTTGAAAAATACTTCCTGAATGACCATTCACTCACTTTTCTAAAAAAGAATAGTGACGACTTCAAACCTAAATAAGAAAATCTTTGGACTCGAAAATCTCATGTCTACATTGTCATAAGGGGGTGCACTAGTGTTTTAAAAAGTAGTTTGATCGTATTTTCAATAAAATTGATTCGATTAATTAATATTCGTGACGTATTTCCATTTATGAAATTAATACGTGGCTACTTGTAGTTTCCCAATCCTAAGTCTCTACTCCTTGAATTAGGTGACAATGATAAATTACTCTGATGATTAAGTTAACAAGTAATTCGATAGAGTTTTAATAGGATAGAAGCTAAGTTGCATATCTTTATATATTCTATTTATAACTTCAGGGTTTTTTTAATTGTAAATCATGAAAACTTGTTTGTATAATTGGTAGGATAATGACAAGTGACAAAATGAAACCTTTTTGTCATGGAAATGGAGATCACAATATTGAACCAAATTGAATCAGATCTTATTAACTAAAATCACACCCCAACCATTTTGTTTTCACTAAAATTGGATCCGATCTTACCTGATTCAAATTATGCTTGATTTAGATCGAATAATTTTTTACCATTTGAACTTCTTCCCCCTTACTGTACTTCTTTCCCAATTGTTAAGATTAGTATTACCCTTTTGTTTTATAAGAATTCATGTTATATTTAGAAAAATAGAAAGAAAAAATAATAATAATAAAAACATTTTGAGAAGCATAGAAATATATCATTCGGATCAGGGTAAGAGACATTAAATCATATTTAACCCATTTTTATTTGACTCTGCATCAAGAATCTACATATGTTAAATTTGATTTTCGGATCACTCGAATATTGGGTCTAAGTTCAACCCATTTATATATACTAATTCCTAACTATATGTTAAAAGATCCCAAACCCAGACAAAAGAAGATTGGATATCAGAAGGATTACACGTACCTTATGACTTGTCCATTAAATACTACATAAGCGTGCTTTGGCTGTCAGTTTGTGAGTTCTGCTGCTCAACAGATTTTGTGAAAAATACCAGCTTTTTGATCATCATTGATAAGGATATAACTGAATGAACAGTTAAATCACTATTTGATGCAATAATACCAGCTTTTTGGTTTGTTTAGAAACTTTTCATGCGAGAATAGATTAAAGGAAATTTTAGTAATATCCTACGAAATTGGCTTATATTGGGTTTATCTCCCTATAAAATGTAAGTTTAGCCCCCCCCCCCCTTCTTTTTTTTTTTTTTTTATATACCAAAGTCAATGTTACTTTTTGTTGGTTAACTAGAGTTCCCACAAGCATCCTCTCTTGATTAAAGGGTTAAAATTTAAAAAATAATAAAGATGAAAAGATTATTATTAAAAAGAAAAAAGGATAAAAGAGAAAAGATAGTTAAATTGAAGGGATATTATTAAAAATAGGGATGGATAGGGAGGAGATGAAAGAAAATAAAGTTGAATGAATAATAGATAAAAATAATAAAATTTGAAAAATGATATATAAGAGGAAATACAGTAAAATTAGAGGGATATTATTAAAAAGACGAGAAAGGAAGAAGTGAGATAAGACAATAAAGTTGAACGGGTTAAAAGGTATGGGGTGCTTAGTGTGGACCTCACTCCAAAATTGTAGTCGAGGGGATGTTTATTCTCCATAACTATAGTTGGAGTGAGACTTACAGTTGTATTTTATTATATGGATTAATAATGAAAATTTGATTTTATTGAAAAATTTCTTCAAAAATTCAAATTCTTAATCAAAATTTGAATAAAATCAAATTGTCACAATTAATTCATTAACAAAAAGAGACCTGGACCTTCAATCAATGGCTAATCCTAATCTTGCATTTTCCAGGGGTAACCCTAATATTGTCAATTTTGTAGATTTTTAAATTTCCTAGAATAAATTTGGGTCATTCTATTTGTACCCCCATTTACACTCAGTGCAGCAACTTCAATAAATTTTTTGAGTGAGATGTAGTGATGTACGATTGTAAGTGGGTGCACTAAACATAAATGGTGGGTGCGAATAGAATGCCCCATAATCTTTTGACATGGTAAATCAAAATTTTGTGCATTGTTATAAAGTGTAGGTTGGATTTATATATATATATATATATATATATATATATATATATATATATATATATATATATATATTGATAACGAAGGGTATCTGGGCTAGCTTATGCGCACCAGACTAGTCCCTACGCCCCGCACCCAAGTTTTGCCTATCACGTGTTAATCTACACATGTGAGACAGTGTGTGGCCACCAAGGTTTTTTATGGGTAGTGGGATTCGAACTTCAGACCAAAGAAGGAGCAGACTCTTTGAACCCAAGTTGGTACCATTCAACCACCCCCTTGTTATTTCATGACCTTATAGTTGTAAAACTTGTTAGAGGATTTTGAGGTGACTCAATCCCAAAATTTGTCGAGTCAACTTAGAATATCTTTAAGTCAACTCATCAATTTGGTGGAGCGAACTAGAAAATGCACCCAATTAGATGAGATCCTCGAGCAAGTTCTTTCTTTAAATATATTAATTTTTTGAGTTAGACCAACTTTACTATGATAATGAGGAAAAAAGGCTTTACTAAGTCTCATCTGCGTCAAAACACCTTGTGATGAACAAAACAACTCTTAGAGATTCATAGCAAATCTTGAGGTCTTATTTTATGCATCTCGAGATCTTTTTGATGGTGGATGAGGCTTAGAAAGGTCTTTTTCCTTACTATCATAGTAAGGAAAAGTAAAGGGTTTCTCAACTTTTGTAAAGAAAAAAAAAAAAAATAAAGAAATATGGATATTTAGAAACCCTATTATGTTCTTGAGATTAGAAAGTTGAAAGAAATTAAAAGATGGGGTTGAAGGTCAAATTTGAAGGGCAACTTTTAAGGTCGGGGGTTCATATCCATTTTACTTGTAAAAAAAAAGGGTGAAGGGTAAAAAGTTTTATCTAGAAGTTGAAGACAATGCATTTTTAAGAAAAATAAATAAAAATTGAGGCTATTACTAAAAGAACATTTAATAAGATTTTAGGAGAAAAATAAGAATTACGGCTAAAGATGACGGTATCGTCAATTAATTCATTAATTCATAGATTTAATTGACCGATTTCTTAATCAATGACCTTCTTTTACTTCTTTAATATTTTACAAAAATTCAAAGAATTTTGTGAGAGTGACCCTGGCTTGGCCTAACGGTTCGAGATAGGTAATATTCAATTGTGAGATCCAAATTATCTATAATAGCATGCCCAACTGAGTAGTGCTGCAAATTTTCAATGCTAAATATGAATAGCTCAACTGCTAAACGAAAGGATAATATCTTGTGAGACCATTTACAAAGAAGTGGGTCGGTTGAAAGCAGGAAAAACTAATATAGATTATTGGAAAGAATTGCGATCCAGAACGGTGTCTCGTTCCTATAACAATTTTATGTACCTACGTGGTGGTACATTTTTCTTGGAGTTCAAACACATTGGGCTCCGTGCATGACTTGAGAAGAGTCCTAGGTGTTTCAAACTCCAACAATTTGCGTTCCATGTAGACACCTTAACTTTATTATAGGAACAGGAGACACCGTATTGGATCATGAGTCTATTGGAAATTGGGTATGAGGCCTTTTCTACATTTTAAATAAAATATTGAAAAAAAAAATAGATGAAATAAATGGATTACTTGTATAAATGGTAATTTTGTATGATCGGCTGGAATATCTATAGATGCTTAGTTATTTGCACCCAAAACTGGAAGGATAAGGAATTTTCAGGAGATATCTCTGATTCGTATAGAAATTTAGGGTACGTATGATTGCACATAAAAAATTGAGAGGGCAAAATGATTTTTCTTTGAAAACAAAATTTCCAGGTGTATGATTGCACATTTTTTTAGAAAATAATTAGTGTCCATGACGGTTTCACTTTGAACATTTTTCTCACTCCAACCCCTAGGAAAATGATTTTCTAACCTCGTAATGATATAGTCTCTTATTCATCACCAATACCCAGCCACTTGAACTAGAAACCAATTCTTTCTTGTGAGGATGATCTCTACGATGAGGAAATTATCCTAAAAATAAAATCAGCCCAATTTGAAACTTCTAACCCCCATCATAAGTGATTTACAGATTAACGGTACAAATCGATAGTTCATAATTCTTCAATTTGTAAATCACTTTTGATTAGATTATAAGTTTCAGATTGAATTGATTTTTGTATGGATGATCTTCTCACCATAGAGATCATTCCCACAAAAAATTAGTCCAATCCTAAACTTTTAACCCGTGTAAGAAAATTTTTGGCTCCCTAATGTTGGTTGTCAAATGGGATCTATATATATACTAGAGTTTGCCCATCCTTACAACATATGCATTCTCATAAGAGTTAAGGGGGTAAAAGCGGAAAAAAAGTTGGATGGGTATTATTAATTTTTGTTAGGATTAAATGAGTAAAAGATGAAAAACAATAAAATGGGTTAAAGTGGTTAAAAAATGAAATATACTAAAGTTAGAGGGATGAAAAGTAAAAATGATAAAGTGAATTTCATAAAATTGTAGTTTGATAGAATGTTTGTTCCCCACAAAACTATAATAAAGTGGGCCCTATGATTGTATATTATTATATAGATACTATTATAATGAGAGAAAGCGGAGTAGAAGTGGTTCGACAATAAAATTTGGATTCCAAAAATGCCTCTAATTTAACATTTAAACTTCTTATAATCAGAGTCATTTTGGTCAAAAATCAAGAAAATGACAATCCAACATCCCAAAATCATGTTGGTTTATTTTTAGAAGTATAAAAATATCATTTTTACTATGTAATCTTCAAAACCTTCTTTTAATTAACATTTAAATTAGAAAAAAACTCTTCGAATACATGTGTATTTGCACATGCCACCTTCTAACATATACAAAGAGAGAGAAAGAGAATGAAATAGGATGACGTTCCATTTTTTCTCACAATCATTCTCTCCCAATAAATAGAGGTTGAGATTTAATCTCATCACAAATCTCGAAGATAATCACAAATTTCGAGGATAATTTTTAACTTTAGTACTTTTCTTTTCTCTCCTACTTAAGAGTACCCCTTCAATTTTATTGCATTTCCTCTTCTATCTCTCTGTTCAAGAATATCCCTTTAACTTTATAGTCCAGCTAACTTTACTAAGTTAGTAAGGATTCCGCCCTTACCAGTCCTTAGGCTCATCTTGTGGCATCTAAAAACATGATCCAATGTTTTAAGGTATAGAAGGACAAAATTTTATGAAGTTAAAAAATATATATAGTTTTCATCAATGAATTTTAATTTTAAATTTAAGAGTTTCGTGGAAGCTCAACAGCCATTCATTTTCAAAACCCTGGACGAAGCCCAAAAAGAAAAAAAAATGATTTTTTTTAAAGTTGTGATAAATGCACACGGTCTTGGTACACGAGTGATGTGGCAAGGGCACAGAACGATAGATCATTTTCATCGGGATACACAGAAAAAGATGTGTAGTTCTGTGCCATTGCCATGTCAACCACGTATCCAACCGCTTGCATTCATCATCATTCTTTTTTTTAGATATGAGTTTTTCAATGAAATCTAGGGATTGCAGTGTTGGATTTCCATTGTGATAATCCATTTTAGCAAAACGACTCTTAGTAACACTTAAAATATTACCAAGTCAGTAAGGAAAGTGTTTTTCTTAACTATATATATATTGTCTTTCATTTTCTCCTCTTTTCTAATGGAGTTGTAATAAATTGTCTTGCAAAAAGTCACTCAAAATTCATTCGTTGATGTGGCATGTGCACAAAATCATAGATCTTTTTCTTGGGGATACATAAAGAAAAAGATTTATCTCAAAGAAAAATATCTCTGATTCTGTACACACATCCACATCAACGAGTAGATTTTAACTATTTTTTAGTCAATTTATTATTAATCTTTTTAATAATATTCTTCTAATTTTATTATATTTTCTTTTTACCCTTAACTTCAAAGAGAATGCATGATGTAGGCATTGACAAAGTCTTGTTCCTTTTTTGGTTTCGATATTTATCTCTCATAAGGAAAATTTTAAATTTTGTCATCTTCTCTCTTTTCCCTTTTTTTCTAATATTATTACCCACCAACTTAATTTTATCAGTCATGCTGGGGTGACATTAGATTTACTGTCATTCTCACATTTCTAATGTTGGGTGCGTACATAACCAAAGATGTGTTTTCTCGAGAGTAAATCCAATGTCACCGCAGCATTATTGGTGTTACTTTATTTCATCCTTGATGCATGCCCCCCACAAGCATGGGCAAACTCTAGTGTTTGGGTATATATGTTGGGTATTTTAATAATCCAATCTAACCTTCACCAGTTCCTACAGTCTTTTACTGGTCCATGCATATTTATTAACATTTTTGACTGGTCATCTCTCTCTCTCTCTCTCTTCTCCAGCATTACCCTTATATAAACCTCTCTAGTTGCTTCTTTCAAAACCCCCGTCCTTGATTTCTATCAATCCAACTCTCTTCTCTCATTTTCCTTGTTCACCTTAAACTTAATTTCAATCTCTCCATCTCTCACATGGAACCCTTTTCATATCAGCACTCCACATTTCTTCTTGACTCAATTTTCCTTCCAAACACTCCCATTAAGATGTCTAGTTTATTGGAAGGAGAAGATGTCAACACTTCATGTTTCTCTAATTACCCATCTGAACAACCTCTTCAAGAGACTCCAATTGATGTAATAATTCAAGAAAGCAGTTGTGTAGACAGCAGTACAAAGGTTATTGAACTTGATAGTAGTGGTGATCAAGTTAGTCACAAAGAAAACTCAATTGACAAGAAAAGGAAAAACAAAGATGGGTCTTGCTTGACTTCTGCTAAATCTCAGGTAAACTTGTTGAAATTCAACTTGAATTCTTGTAAAATTTGGGTTTTTTAAATTTATAATTATGGGTAGTTCTTAATTTTTCATAGTTTTGTCTATAAAGGAAGGTAAATCAAAAAAGCAAAAGAAATGCAATGTTAGAAAAGAAACAGTGGAGAAGAAAAGCAAAGCCGACCATGAGAAGAAGAAACAGGACAAAGGTACTCAAGAGACCCCAACTTGTTACATTCATGTCAGAGCAAGGAGAGGTGAAGCAACAGACAGCCATAGTCTTGCAGAAAGGGTACTTAAAAAACTAATAACACACCCCATTTTACTATATTTATAGACACAAACCTCCTCATTATACCCATTATATCATATTTCCTTGAACTTTGTTTTTTCAGGTTAGAAGAGAGAAAATCAGTATGAGAATGAAGTTTTTGCAAAGTTTGGTTCCTGGTTGTGACAAGGTGAATTTCAGCTTAAAATCAATTTCCTTGTTTTTTTTTTCTTTGGGGGTCTCATGTGGTTTGATTTGTGATTAATAGGTGAGTGGTAAGGCCCATATGTTAGATGAGATAATTAACTATGTACAATCCTTGCAGTATCAAGTAGAGGTAACAATAATTCTTACAAGAAATTTTGATTTAAAATCTTCATTTTGACATATAAAACATTACTAAACTAATTTATTTCATTATTTTTTAGTTCCTCTCCATGAAACTTGCTTCTGTGAACCCAATGTCCTTTAATTTTGCGGAAGACTTGGATGCATTGGATGCATTTATGGTTAAATCAGAGGTATTAAAAATCAAACTACTTTTATTCCATCTCTCTCTACATCCATAATTATCTTTTGTTTGCTTATGTTGCCATGCTTTCATTTTTCTTCTTTGAAACTGATGGGTTCTTTGTTTTTTTCTAAAACAGAAATTAAACAGCTTGGCCTCACCATTGTCATCTATGCTCCAATCCAACCCAACCCAACCCATAGATTTTGCTGACACAACAACTACCCTCAGCACAAGAAATAACTACAACAATTCAGTTTCTGTTTTATATCAACAAGGGCAGAGTCCCAACAACTTCTCTCAGGTATAATAAAATACCCATTCTACCCTTACAACTTTTCTTGCTTATAAACTTCAAAAAAAAATAAAATAAAATATGAGAAACCCATCTTATAACGAGCTATGCATCCTTTTCAGGATAATGAAAATCTCTTATGGGATGTGGAGGACCAGAGACAAAAATTTATTAATCAATGTGGGTTCAACATGTGTTCTTTCCATTAAAATAATAAAAGCCACCCAACTAGTATCTGGTAAGTCCTCAAATCCCTGTCTTGTTATATATATTATATTCATTTTATTTTATTCATTATTTTTTATTAATGTTTTGGATTGGATTCATATGTTACAGTTTATAAGGAGATTCAAAAGCAATAACAACAACAGCCACAGAGAATGAAGCCAAAGAAGCCCACTTGAAATTAAAGCATTTGTCCTCAGTATCAGTTCCAATGAAGTTGTGGGCTGCTCCTCTTCAAAGCTCTGATTCAAGACCAATAAATTAAAAAGGGGTCTTCTCTTTGACAAAAAAAAAAAAAAAAAATGAGAATAAAAGCAAGGGAGGAAGAAGAAGAGGACGCACATTGCCGACCAAATAAAACCAAATCTTTTGTAGATCCTTGTTGCCTGTCCAACTGATTCCTTCCAAGAGCTTGTATTAGTTAAAGCTATGTAATAAATAATTATAATAATAATTAAATCATTTTTATTGTTATTTTTTTTTCTTACCATTTTATTTGAGAGCTACTATTGGCACCCCAACTTTTACTTATTACATCTCCACTTAGAATAATGAAAAATAGGTCAACGGATAAGAATAAGTAGAAGCTAGTTAGGGTGCCAATAGAAACTCTCTCTCTCTCTCTCTCTTCCATTTTTAGGTTTCTATTTCTTAGATTTAGGATTTTATTTAGGCATGATCGTAAGTGTAAAATGTGAACAACTGTTAAAATTGTTTGAATGTGTTATAATGCTTTGTAATGTTGAAGTAATAAGTTGAACCAAACTTTTGTAACTTTGAATGGTGTGTTTTAATCTTTAATTAGGATAGGACAAAAAATTGAGTTGTGCTGGAGTGACTCAAGATTGTACCTCATATAGCACATCTTGACATGAAATTGTGCACGAATCATAGATGCTTTTTGACTCATATCTCGATGAAAATTATCTATGGTTCTTACATAGTTACACGTCAGGATGTGCATTATGAGGTATAATCTTGAGTTCACTTCAGCATTATTCTAAATAATTTAAGAAATTAGAGTGTGATAAATAAAAATTGGGTGTCAATAACCCCTTTCTTTTATTATATTTTCTTGTAACTTCTAGTGTTGTTGTTTCTAGAAACTATTGATTTGATTGGTCATGGAATCTTTGTATGCTTGTATTGTGGTTGAGGTTGCTGAATTAAGTCTCTACACACCTTTGTAACTATTGTGGGCAGAGAGCATCTTTTATAAAATCAAGAAATTTTTTCTTGCCTTATAGAGCCTTACATGGAACCATTCATTTGGCCTTAATCTCTGCAGGTAAATTTCACCTTTTTGTCTTTAAGCAAGTTATACAACTTTGTAGGAGAATCAAGTATCTTAATAATATAAATATGTTCCCTAGGTTCTTACATTAAAGTATCTCTAGTCATTATGTTCTCTTACCTTTGAGACCCAAAGGGTTCAAGGCACAAATTGAGTTGACTGATTAAGGTCTGAGTCATTGTTGTTGGAAAATTTTTGGAAGCAATGAGACAAAGAAAAGAGAAAATTTTCAAGATTGAATCGAGATTCGAGAAATATCGTTATCTTTAAATTGATATTTTCTCTAAACACAAAATTTATGATCACTAACGGATTATGGGAAAAGTTGATTTTAGAGTATAACTGATCTAATCTGAATTTTTACGATAGATTTGTTGAATCTATTAAAATACTGATAATATTTTGATAAACTAATATAATTATAAGAAGAATAAGATATGATTTACAATTGTATGGGTGTGTGAATGGTTGGGCCAAAACAATTTCAACAGTTGCCTTTCATTTTAAAGCATTTAAAAAGAGTCATGAATTTTGGACTCAGTTTTTTCGCTTCATCATCTACTCGGCTGATGTGGTAAGGGCACATAATCATAGATTGGTTTCCTGAGTCCGAAAATCATTAGTCATTTAAAAATTCTATCACAATTATAACTCAAAATCAAAACGAAGATGACTAGGGATTGAGAAAAATCTGAGTCAGGCTGAGTCAAGTTTGAATCAAAGTATCAAACCATAGCTAATATCAAGTCAAGGGTGAGTCAGAGTCAGGACCAGAATCACATCGGTAGTTGATAATGGTAAAAATAAGTTATTTCGGGAGACTTGCCGAAGACTTGTTCCCATTTATTTTGTTGGTAAGCTCATTTTTAATGAGATTAATAACTCAATACTAGACCATCAAGATCGACTATCACAGCTTCTTGACGGGTATCTTGAGGTGGGATTGTCACCTTAAAAAAAAAAAAAAAAAAAAAAAGGAGGGGAGGGGGGTGTCAACCTTCCAAAAAGTTCTCTTTAACTACAAATTATCTTATTTTTACGAACATCAACAAAAATGATGGGAAACAAACTACTTTTTGGTTGTTAAAGGACCAAATCCAAGTAAAAGAGATTTCCTTCTTACACTTTATGGAGATTTCCTCACCTATGAACGAGCATTCCTATCATGATTTTAAAACTTGTTTTGACATTTGGTCTCACCCATGCACGAGATCAAGTCATCTCGGACGAGATATTCAATTTATTTAAATAGTCTTGGACGAGATTTTAAAAATGACTTAGAATTAGGTTAACCCATGGCTTTAAGATGACTTGTCACCTCGTCTTGTAGGTGGATGATACTGAGACAACTCGGATGAGATTTAAAACCATGATAGTTCTCTTTAACTACAAATTATCTTATTTTACAAACACCAATAAAAATGATTATAAGACAAACTACTTTTTGGTTGTTAAGGGACCAAATCCAAGTAAAAGATATTTCCTTCTTACACTTTATGTAGAGATTTCCTCACTGATTAAGAAGCATCCCTATCAAGGTTTTAAAACTTGTTTTGACATTTCATCTTCGTCGATGAACGAGAACGAGTCATCTTGGACAAGATATTTGATTTATTTGAGTAGTCTTAGATGAGATTTTAAAAAATGCCTTAGAATTAGAATAAACCATGTCTTTGAGACAACTTGTCAACTAGTCTCGTTGGTGGACGATACCGAGACAACTCGAATGAGATATAAAACCATGATCCCTATACTCACCTAGCAAATAAAAAAGAAAAAGAAAATTAAAAAATTAAAAAAAGCATCCATAAACTCCTTTAATACATCCTCTATTACTATTGCATACATCCAAGTTTTTGTCTAGATTGGAAGGTTGGGGATTTTGTTCCGTCCGTATGAATTATGAATTTTTGCCAAACGAAAGGATATCATCAATTTCATCAAAGCAGTATTCCAAAGATTTGGATTGATTAGACAAATCCTCTTCCACTATTCAATTATGTTTGGAGTCACGTCTTTTGCAATTATAATAAAGACAAAGTTGATAAAAGTAATGTAGGTGAAAATGGGCATAGGACGATCTCTTTTGTACACCTTTCGATGGTCTTCTTCTCACATTTTGCATTTCATTCTTCTATCGATGACAAGATATTAGCCTTGAAGGGATGCCCATGGGGACACACGTAGATGTCAATCAATTTTAAATCCATGCTATATGAATCACATTGGATTCATACTTATTGACTTAAATAAAATTAGAGTGAACTCTCATGATTTTGAGTGATAAAGACTTCACTAATAGATCCCATAAGGTCTGGATCTCATGCACCCAATGTGGAGGATTGAACAGTTGAATATATGCCACGTAAGCCACAATTTAAGGAATTAATGTCTAAAATATCTTAAATTATGCCCCTCTAGAGATCTCCTTTTTAAAATTTCCTTGTATTGTGACTTACGTGGCATGTATTGAGGTATGGGAAAAAGTTTTCAATCCTCATACAATCTGAACTCAGATCCCATATTACAAGAGCCCTAATAAGATTACTATATTTATTATTATAATTGAGAGAAGAGTGGGTATTGTTGACTCAAAGCCATATGAATTAATTTCTTAAATGACCAGAGTATTCTTGGCTCTTACCGCTCCTATATCAACATAAACCAATTAAAGAGTCGTAATAAAATGACTTGCTAGGTGGCATACTCAAAAGACTCCATGACGTGACAAGTTTGGGTACCGTAGATCTATACGCCTCTGGATACACTATTGCACTTCCCTATAAAAAAATGTATCTCAAAGGGGTACAAAATTACTATTTCCGAACGTCATGGAGTCATTTGCGTATGCCACCTAGCTAGTCATATTATCAAGACTTTTAATTAAAAGGTAATTTAGATATACCCCTTTACATTTTGGTCAATATTTGAGATACATGTGTTTCAAACTAATGACATGCCACCTTGACCTTAGTCTTAACTTGCCTAAAACCAATTATCTATAACCTCTTAGTTATTATTATTATGTTTTTTTAACTTTATCTTTAACGAAATGTTGCATCTCCTTCAACCTTAAAATGAGAGTCATGAATTCATCAGGCGGTTAGATACGCGGTTGATGTGGCAAGGGCACAGAATCATAGATCATTTTCATCAGGATGCACAAAAAAAAAATGTGTGATTCAGTGCCCTTGTCACATCAGTCACGTATCCTACCACGTACTAAGATCACATGCATTCATCATTATTTTTAAAATAAAAATTAATCGAGAAAAATAATGAATGAAATTGTGTACTATAGGCCGTGAAAATTAACGGGATATATAGAAGCCACTATCACAACTCGATGGTAAATTGAAACCGACAAGACAATGACTGACACCACGGTAAAGAAAAGACTTTAATTATAGTCATTAATTACAATAAGATCTTTATAAACAAACAAAAAAAAATTCTAATCTTTAATTAATTAATCCAATCTCTTAGGTTTAAGAAGATCTTGAAACATTGGAAAATCTTGGCCATCGGCCCCATCTTTTCGGCCTTTTCATGAGGTTCACACTAGAAAACAATTGAGTGGTCAATGACAAAGACAAGCCTCTCTCACTCTCATATTTTTCGGTGGTGAAGGGATATGAGGGGGAGTTGTCAAATTCATTATCGTCTGCAATATTAGGATATACGGATAGGGTGGGGGCCACATTAGACATGGCTGTGGACCGGTGGTGTTGCCTTAGCTTGCGGCTGGTGGGGGCCACCTTTTCCATCGGTTTGTCCATTTGTTGAGTCGAGAGAGAGAGAGAGAGAGAGAGAGATGTGTGTGTGTGTGTGAGAGAGAGAGAGAGATGTGCAAAGCTGCATGCATGCATGCATGGCTTGATGTCTGCTGCTACCATTAAATTGCATTGTCTGCTTGGTCTGTCAAGACTGAAGGTATGTCAAATAAAGAAGATTCACAAACTAAGAAATATCACATTTATTCAATGAGTTCTTCACCTTCACATGTTGTTCGTACCTAACGTCGGCTCTTTTGATTTTATGATACTTCCTTTGGAAGATATGATATTGAACATATTCTTGAGTAGTTTGCATTGGTTTCTGTGAAAATTTACTACGATGATCAAATTAGTAATAATTTTGATTTAAATTAATGGATATTTTATATTTTTTACTTTCAATAATTTTTTATTTATAGATTTGAGATCTTTGATTGTAATTTATGTTGACTTGGACACATTATTTGTAGGAGAACTGCAAGTGTTAATTAGTATGAAAATTACTTTTTCACGACTATCATGGTATGTCAAATTGTATTCATTCACTCTAGGTAGATGTGCAAATCCACTTGTTTATTATAATAGAAGGCAAATCAAAGTGAGTACACAATCAATTTTAAAATATGACAGGATATCTCAAATATTCACCAAAACAAGGAGGGTTTTATCTAAAGAGTTGTGCTGGTGTAACATTAAAATTGATTTCATTTGGGACGTCGGTGCACAATATGAAAAAAGTCCATATTCGACGGTCCAAAACAATCGAATTTCATAAAATTTGATGGACTAAAAGGTCGAATTGACATCGAATTTTTCATTGTTAAATTTCTTTTTTTAACTGGTCAAAACCTTCAAATTAATGGAGGACGGGAGAAATTTGACGACTCTAAGTCGTTGAACATGGAAAACATCAAGAATTTCGACGACCCTGGACCGTCAAAATTCGATTTCTAAAATTAATGATCTGGGCCCGTCGAATTTTCTTATTGAATTTTCTAATTTTCACGTAATAGTATATACAAAATCATAGATGCTTTTATACTCATATCTTAATGAAAAGCATCTATTGTTCTATGGACATATCCATAATAGCAATGTCTGAAACGATGTTAATTTCAATGATCCTTAGCATTTTCTTTGTCTAAATCACCAAAATATTTTTTTTTGTTGAAAGATTGACCATGAACCAATAGTTTATGGTTATTTGGCCAAAGATTATCCGGTCAGTGTGGTAAATTTGGGAGGATAGGTATTTGTTACCGACTCCATTTACATGTATCTAGACATAGTGCCTGGGCTGTGGAAAGATGGATTAGACACTTGATCCCCACTTGATGTTATGTTCTTTTCAACTTTATTAATGTTGGCCTATATAGAAAAAAAAAAGCTCTTCTTAACATCATGAAACATACAACTCTAAATGCTTCTTAATACATGAGCAAGTGAAACGTATCAAATGTGTTGCCGACAATAGCTATTGCCAATCATCTGCATTTGTAAATTATTTGAAATGTTTTGAGTCCAAAATTTATTGTTGCTTGCCGACCATCAGGAAATCTCTGGCATAATCATTTTTGGAGGGCACACGTTAAAGTGCAATAAATACACATGGGAAATTGAAATTTAGGGGTATTTTGATAAAAATAATTTTTTTAAAGGATATTTTCGGTACAAAATTCAAGTTCCCAAGTGTATTTATTGCTTTTTAACGTGTGCCCTTAGGGCACATATTAACAAGACCCATCATTTTTTGTTCATAGATTTTTTGCAATGCAAAAGTTCTACATTGATTTTGTGTTAGAATAAAATGTTAAAAATTAAAAATTATTTAACCTCATCTCTAACCTCTTATAAAAGATTTATGATTTTTCTTGCTAAAAATCCATCGTCTTCAACTTATCATATTTGATTCTTGCGATTTGAAAGTTGAAGAAGATGGTATTAAGTTTGAATGTGAGAGTAAAAGCATTTACCTCAGAGATTGAAGATGAGTTTTTGAGAGAAAAAAAATTACGAGGTTGAAGATAAGGACATTTAGGCCAATTTTTGTTAGTGATACAATAAAAGAATGCGATCAAGGGATGGATATATCTAAATCATCCGAAGAATTATAACAATTTTGTAATTTTATATTAAAAGTTATTATTTTATTATTATCATTATTGTCTTTTTGGGACGACACTGGACCCTAAGGTCACCCTACAAATGTTTTTCAATGTATAATAGGGTAAATCAGAAGGCTAATTTTGATCTCACGATTGGAGATATCAAACCCTTTTCGCCAGTTTTACCATTGAGCCAATCCCTTGGTGGTGTTTTTATTATAATTGTTATTATTACCATTGAATGATCATTTAATTAAGCTTTAATTATTTGAAACTTTATGTTGTTGTGTGTAAGCTAGAGGTCATAGTCAAGTTAACTTTTTAATAATTTGTGGCACTTTTTGTGCTGCAAACCATTTTCTAAATTTCTTAAGAATTTAGATCTTCTATGAGAACCTTTTATAATGCCAAAAATTTGTATCTAATCACCAAATGATTTGCAGTATCAAGTAGGACCATAATGTTTTGGACTTTCGTTATGTTGCATTTATTATGTTGATGCAAGCTCATCTTATAAGAAAAACTATGTAAAACGTGTTGAGGCACCTTATTGGAGGCACAAATTTGCTGTTTTTAGAACGAGAAAAAAGCTTGATGTTATCTTCTTTAGAATACTTTTTTCCATATTGATTGGGACCCCTAAATATGATCAGATATACTATTTAATGAACGTAAAAATTAATCAAATCTAACGACACGAAGTCTTAAATCAAGTTAAATGTTGATCGAAAATCCACCAAAGTCCATCTGTAAGTTTTTTTTTTTAAGTGGTGGTCGTGGGGTGGGGTACGGGGGCATTGGTAAATCCATCTATATGATTATTGAGCCCAAAAAATGTTTCACAGGATGTTAATGCATGAAACATTTTGGATTTTACGGATAAATTTGTATTTTTAACGAAAGCCTATATAAGATTCCCATACTTCCATATGCAAGGAGCTTTCTTCAAACTCGACATCAACATCCTATTGTAACGATAACATATGGATGGCAAGATATTCCTTATGGATTTCTTGGGAAAACTTGATCCGTAGATGTTCTTTATTGCTCCCTTGAAAATCTGTAGTTCTTAGGAAAACAATTGAACTTGCTCGGCATGCAAACTTAGCTTGAATACACTTGGTGCCGGGCTTTACTGATCGAGTGAGCACTGAGTGGACTATTAGCCAAGCCAAACGAACTGGGATTGTTGAGTGGAATCATACTGTAACAAATCGTACCAAGGTAGAAAGATCACAAGAGTGCAAGCCAATGATAAATATCACTACGTGAAAATTGAAAATTTTGACAGGAAAATTCGACAGGCCAAAGCCCACGAATTTTAATAATCAAATTTCGATGGCCCATGACTGTCGAAAATTTTTATGTTCCCTGATATGACAGCTTAGAACCGTAGGAAAAATGAAAATGTTGATGTCTTGGCCCGTCGAATTTTATGAAATTTGATGGCTTTGGGCTATCAAATATGGCCTTTTTTCATGTTGTGAATGTCAGGTTTGGGATAGAATTTCTTCAGCTCAATTAAAAGGGATTTACTTAAGGTCCAACATGGCCTTTAAGGCACCATTATGTATAGAGTCGTGCTAGGGTGACACAAGATTTACTGTAATTCTCACAAGTCTGATGTGGAGATGCGTATATAACCGTAGATGGTTTTTACTCGTATCACGAGGAAATTATAATGGAATGATATTTATGGACTCTACATTAAATTTTTTTTTTTGAAATGTGTCAAAATAAATTTTGAACTTTAAAATGTTGGACGCAATGGCTAAGGCATCCCTTTAAAAAGGGGGAGGTCTTGACTTCAATCTCCCTCATTGATTGTGTTAAAATAAATGTTGATTAATATTTACTTAGAATTGATTCAAATAAAATTAATTTGATTTATTTTAAAATGATATTTGAAGTTACTTTATGATTGGTGTATCTTTTTGTTAAAGTAAAAGTAAGTATTTTTTATTTAGAATATTTCTATTAGTTGATATCTTTTCACATGGATTGAAGATTGTAAAGGTACTTTTTGACTCATTTTTTCAAATAATTTGAAAATCCCACATTGCATTCTAAATTTCTTAGAGGGATTTTTAAACTTATAAATAAGAACCTATTATCAACTTTCTCTTCATTCCAAAGACTCTCTCCTTGAGAGCTCTTAATGATTTTTAGCTATATGAAAATTTTAATAATTCTTTTTTATTATTATATATATATATATAGTAAGAAGAAAGAAAGAAAGAAAAAGAGAGAGAGAGAGAGAGAGAGAGAGAGATAAAAAACTTAAGGTGGACCGTCCAAATTTGGATAAGCACCAAGACCGACCCCCAAAAGGTGTTGAAGGGGCCTATAAGGTGCCTAACGACTTTTTGATCTGAATAGTTGTCTAGTGATTCCAATGGGTTTCATACCTATTGAGTTTCTTAATCCATTTACGAATAGATGTGACTTTTGAAATTGTTCTCTATTTATAGATATCAATTTTATTAAAAATAAATAATTCAAATTTTCTACAAAAAAGAGACATTCGTGTATCCAAGATTCTGTGTGACAGATTTTTTTAAAATAGTGCAAATTTTGATGAAATATACAATTGTGATATAAAATTAGGCTTTGTTGTATCCTGAAGACAAGTTCACTAGCAACTCATCTGCATCTTCGTGTTTAATCATAATGTGGGCATCTGTTATTTATAAGACAACATAGATTACTATAAGACAACATAGATTACTATGTGCCACAAAGAAATTTTCTTCTTTATTTTCAAATTCTATTTATCTAACAGGTTGTCCATAGAGATTTATCCATGTTTACTTAATATGTGTGATTTGTAGGGTATTGCATGTACCCATGGGATTTTGGCTAGATAAGATGCTCTAAGAGCCCAGTTGCCTTGCCCCTGCTAATCGGGCCTACGGGTCTGGAACTCGAACATAATAAAATAATAATAATAAGGTAAAACAGGATAATGACTTTGACTTGGGAATCACAATAAGTTCAAGAGGAAAATAGGTTCAAATCCCAAAAATTATGAGGAAAATCAACAAATTTAATCACAATCATATTTGATCAAGTAAAAAATCAAAGACATTTGAAAAAAGATGCTAAGAAGAGAGGAGAATAATCTCAAGGTACAAAATATAAGTAAACTAGATAATTTTGAGAATGATTAATTCTTGTTAAAAATTATAATTACCCTATGAGTTTACCTTAGACATTGAATCGAAGTTTCTTTAACTGGTACCACACATGCGTAGACATGAATTTTTGCAGGTTTAATTATATTACCTAGTCATTTAACTTTTTAATGAATTTTATTTTATTTCAAACAAATTTTTTTAATTACTTTATTTCTATTATTATTGGAAGAATTATCAACTATTTGTAAAAACAATCCATCAGTTAATAAATACTTGTACATATTTACAGGCACTCCCCCAGTTATTCCTTGTGCAACAACTCTTTAGCTAAATCAGTATGAATCCTTATTTATTTATTTATTTTTTAAATCAATCTTTTGCTCAAATTTTTTTAAAATTTTATGGAAGTGACTGAACTCATAAAAATTTGAATCCAAAAATTCATTCAAGAACTATTTTAAAAAAAAATCAATTTCCAGAAAAAAAATTTCTTTGGGTAACGTTTCAGAAATGATGAAATTTCGAGTTCCAACAATTGGAACTCGAAACTTTTCTATAAAACTTATGCTGATAAATTTTGTTTAGTGAAATAAGATGAAGTAAGTTTCCTCAGAAAAAATCTCATTTTTTTTATATATATTTTAAATTTAAGTATTTTTAGTCAGATTTACAAATTCATGTGTCAAATTTGTTTGCTGAAGATTTTTGTTAGACACCCAAAGTTTGACTAGAACTTTTAACCTTGTAGTAGGATTCGTTTTGACCAAAATTAATGAAATAAAATAGTCTCTTAAGCTTTTAAAAATGGTATGGTGGGTCCAACCAATCATATGTGGCCTATAGATTTTAATCTTGCGAATGATGTGTTCTAAGGGCATGATTGTGGTCAAAGAAATCAAGTCTTGGATTAGCTAGAAAATCCAAATCAGTTTATCACACCCCGAAGCTCGGGTCCCAAGTCGGGCCAATCATGGAAAGTGGGACAAGTCCAGGTAACGGATTTCGAGGTGTGACATGAACATGAATAAACATGTTGACTTCTTTCTATATGAAAGTAGCAACTTTGACATGGTATAGTCACACTCAACCACATTCTACATTGAGGGATAAGGCATCAACTATGCTTAAATATTTTGGCCCCGTGGATTTTACTAACCTGAACGATTTGTTGGCCAAGATGAAGCAAGGGACTTCAATTGTCATAGGTTATGAAGAGGAATTTGAAAAATTATCAAATTGGGTTGAAGGATGAATAGATCGCACATTGATTAGAATCTTTATTGACTTACGTGATGAAATCGGCTAAGAAGTGCTAATGTTCAGGCCATCTATACTCGATGACATGATGGGAAATTGTTCTGACTTCGACATGCATATCAATTACTCCCGTGATTGGTTATCAATGAAAAAATCAACACCGAAAATCCACTTGAGATGATAACAATACCCACACAACAAATTTCAAGTGACGAGATGAAAGTTTGATGACATGAATTCTATTATTACTGTGATGAACATTAAACTATAGACATTGATATAAGAAGATGTAAATACATTTACTAGAAGGTAGGGATGAAGTAGACAATAAAAATATTCCAATTGAAATTACTTTTCCACCACGAGGACATGGTTATTTTATATTTATTAGGATTCCATTATAAGATTAATTTGATAGGTATTTTAATAAGAGTGGAATTAGTAAATTGTTAAGGTAGGACTCTTTATTCATAGAGGGATATATGGTCTTCACTCGCTGAATACTTGACTGAAGTGGCACAGGCATGGAATCATAGATCTTTTTTCTCAGGATAAACAGAGGTACGTCTTTTATGGAGATGTGCAATTGTGTATCCCAAGGAAAAATCTATGATTCTATGTCCATACCACATCAATCGAGTATTGACCAAGTGAAGACTTTGTAGTTAGAAAATCATTATTCTTATTTAAATTGTAGAGATATTTATCGAGCAAATCTATCTGTTGCAATTTTATTATAAAAACTCCCCTACTTTATCGAGTTTCTTATATACACAAACCTTATGTGATCATGCTTTTGAATGCTACAAATCGATGTGGTTAGAATCCACTCTAAGGTATGTTAAGTAATAAATTAACTATAAAAAATTAAAAACTTATGACGTGGATCTCTTTCCAGGCTTTGCTCAGTAACGAACTTGATAAAGTGAGGTTTGGTGAGTAAGGAACTTCATAAAGCAAGGTTCTCTTAGAGTTGTCCAAACTTGAAGGGTGTTTTTGTAATAAAAGTGCAACAGTTAGGACTGCCGTGTGAATCTATCTAAATTGTATTGGGTTGAGCACTCGATTCTCTCTTTTGAGTGAACTCGTTAGTGACCAGTGCCCTATAACACCTACGCACCACCTCGTTCACTCAGTCTCACAGACGAGATGACAGAGCCAGAGCTTTTCGAAGGACCCATTAATGGCGGAATATTCTTTTGTGGAACCTCATCTGAGAATCTAGCCCCATCTTTCGCTTCTAAGCGTCAACGTCGTCCTAGCGTTCGATTAGGAGACATAGGCGACCAATCATCAACCCTCCTTCATGAATCTCACATTAGCCGCACCAAAAAATGGAACGATTCTTCAACTAAATCGTCCAAAACTCGACCTCTCACGAACTTGGTTAATGGAGGCGATACGGATACCCTTGAAACCCTAGAAATTTACGATCCTAAAAACCCTTCAGAGGTTAAAAATCGTGATTTGTTATCGTTTGGGTATCCAAGATTGAAGAATTTGAAGTCCAAGAAAGGATTAATGATGAAAAGAGTAAGATCGAATTGGGTTTCTAAGGTGGATGAAGGAGAAGATCGAAATGGGAAGTTTAGTGGTGAGGATGGCGGGGACGAAGAGGGTTCCGCAGTGAGCCCTCCGAAGGAACACAGCCCAGATAACCCAGCTGTCGAATTACGCCAGAATTCATATAGGGAACATGAGAATGAGAAAGAAGAGATTTTTTCAGGACAAAGGAGATCGATTAGGGCTAGGGTTTCGTTGAGTAGAGATTTTGATGCGGTCGAATCGGATGGGGTTTCAATGTGGCTCAATAGATTAGGATTAGCTCGATATGTGCCAGTTTTCGAGATACATGAAGTGGATGAGAAAGTATTACCTTTGTTGACATTGGCTGATCTTAAGGATATGGGGATATATGCTGTTGGTTCGAGGCGGAAAATGTTCTGTGCGATCGAAAAGCTTCAGAACGGATTTTCGTGAATTTTGAGATAAACTATGGCGATTGTAATTGCTGGAAATCTTGGCCATGGTGGAAATATTCGAATACATGCCCGAGATGGTTCGTGATTCAACCTAATTTTTCATCACGTAAAAGTTAAAATTACATTGCTTTTTGTATAGTTATATATATCTAATGCACTTTCTTGTTAAATATGTTTCTATAATTTTGCTGAAGTTGTTTTAGGAAATGTAGAGCTGATCAATAATGGTACTGATGAACGAATAGAGAATGTGATGAATAATGAAAGATACAATCAATAAAAAACATTCTTTTTGTACATAACTTGAAGGTTTTTCTTCTGTATCGTTACGTTTAGTTGTTTTTGAACTATTTTCTTGTAATATAATGCACACACGTTTCTGATTAATCTGTACTGGCATAGATGCTAAGCTGTAAATTTTTTTGTCCAATCAAGCAACCTATTGTTATTGATTTTCTCCATTTCTTTGCATGTTTTCTTCATGATTTCTGTTAATTCTTTGAAATAATACTAGACTTGGCTTGATTATAAAAAATAAAAGATAGAACACCGACTTTGCGCGGTGGGGAATGGAGGAACATGATTTATTTAGTCAACCCCAAATGTTTGGGGTTGTTGACCACTTTCATTTCCATAACCTTCGGCATAGTGACCAAGTCGGGATTCAGGAAATTCATTAGAGTCGAGATCCCATACGGTGTCCTGTTTCTATAGATAGGGTAGGTGTCTACATGGCACAATACGATTAGAAATAACACCTTGGGCTGCGTGAACGTCTTGATTAGGAGCCCGAGGTGTTTTAAACACCAACTAAAGTGTGCCACATAGACACCTAACCTATTTTATAGGAACAAGACACCGTATTGGATCCTGAGTCAATTTAGTAAGGGAAAAGATCGAAAAAAATAAAATAAAATTACAAAATATCATATTTAAATATAATATGAAATTTTATTTTTCAAAGCTTTGTGAATAAGTCAGGATTAAATCGCTGATTGAAAGAATTATGAATTATGAAATTACAAAATTTCATATTTAAATATAATATGAAAGAATTATTTTTCAAAGCTTTGTGAATATTAAAGCTTATTTTTTCAAACACAAGGCGGCTAACTTGTGCAAGCCTTGAAAGGAAACAAATTAGTTTTGTTGCTGAGGCTGCAAGAGCCTATACCCTGATTTATCTGAAACCTGATTTTTCTACTACCCTTTATTCTTATTATACTTTGTGCCATTATGTTATACCCCTAAAAGCACATATGCCATAAGTTAACCTTGTTCTGTAATCTACTCAATGACCTGATTTCCAAGAGGTCTACGCAATGGTGTCGAACAAGTTCTCACTAGATAATTAGTGCACCAGAGTTCACTGATTGTCTTCAAAAATGTTACTATCCACTTTATTGGAGTTCTTGAAGCCAATAAATTTGGAAAACACCTTCAAAGTTATCATCTTTAAAAGCCTTGTCATTCTAACAGCACAATATTGCATTCTGTTTTGATGTTTGGTCGACCAAAATAATGAGATGAAGCCGAAACATTATGAAATTCTTTTCTAAAAGAATTTTCTCGGCCCTCTTTCATTTTCTATGTGAAGTGTGAACTCAATCGCTTAATCTCCTCTTTCATGGACCCATTCATTCCAAGATTGCTTTCTTTATTTGTTTAGTTATGCTTGATAAAATCTTGATTATTGATCATTCTAGAAGTAGAGGATGGCCCATTCCAAATAGATGTGTGCTTTGCAAGGCAAGCGAAGTGATCACCTTCTTTTGTATTGAAGATCTGATATTCAAGTGGAGAGATGCCCTTTTTCAAATGTAGCTGAGTGGCTATTTTTGCCCTCTTTTTATTTATTTATTTATTCATTTATTTGTATGAGAAGATCTGCTGCTTCTATTGATTTTCGTATCTTTGTATTCTTCTCTCTTCTTGGTAGATCCCACTTTTCTTATAAAAAAGATGCTCACTCTCGTATAGAGCAAATATTTTCAAGGAAGGAACAACCCCATAGCATGTGAGTCAGCATTTTGTTCATTAAGTACTTTATCTGTAATATTTCAAGATCTTCAAATACCTGTTTTTTCATAGAAATCTTCTACAGGGCTCTTGAATCAACTTGTTCACCTCAGGTGTCTAAACTTTGTCTATCAGTGGGTTCTCCTTAACCCTAGAAAGGTCCCAAGAAGTATAATATAACATATTATTTATTGGAACATAATACCTCTCAACACTTCTATCAACTTTGGAACAAAAAATAGCGAGTATCTTTATTGACTTTTAATTGTTTCTGTTTGTGACATTGGGAGAACATTGAGACGGTGAATCCATGATTTCTGTCTCATAGCAGCTGCAAGACAAGGTTGTGGAAGTGATATAAAAGCTTGTTTCCAAGTACTTCGAGCAATCTGTTGTTCTTACCCAAAGTGTGGATAATTTGGCTTTTTCATAATCTGTACCAACCAGTTTATGTTCCCCTTGTGACTATAATTTTGAAATTAACATCTTTTAATATTGTCTGTAAGCATCGTACCATGGTAATTGAGGGTAAATAGAGCTATCATAATATGTTGGCATATTTATTTATTTTTTGGTTTGTGCCTTGTATAGTATGTTACTGTTTTCGTTCATTTTAATCAAAAGAATTTGTTCATCAAAACCATATAGTTCCATCCCACTTCTGCTTCTATTGCACACACGTATCTTATTTAAAATTGAGCTGGTCCAATTGAAATTTTCTTGTTTATTTGTAGGTTCAAGCTCTGATGACTCATGTGAAAAACACATGATCCTGACCGTTTAAACTCAATATTCAATGGTTGAGATTTATCCTCGGGATAAATATCCCGGGATACTCATAAATCCTAACCATTGGATTTCTTGTTTGCACGGTCAAGATCACGTGTTTTTTACATGAGTCATCTGATCCCGACCCTTAATCTTTTATCAATTGTTCTAAAAGATATGCTGAAGGTGAGGCTTTTAGATTAAGATGGTATTTTCTATGTTTTTACAATTATCTCCAATCTTTATATTGCATTCTACAAGGCATACACACAGTTCTGACTTAGCGGATATGTCGGAATGATCCATGCCCACCATTTCACTATGTGCCAGGTGTTTATCTGGCTTGCTAAAACTTTTAAAGCTTTGATGTTCTATTAGTCCAAGAAATTCATGGAACGTAGAGATTCTTTGAAAATTAGGTGTTTGATTGAGATTGCATCATAAATATCGAGGCATAATTTTAACTTTTTTTTTTTCTCTTTCTTTTGTGTGCTGCCCTTGGTTCAGATTTGTACTCTATTTCCTTTGGCCATATATATGTATAATCTGTTTTTATTGATTTTAAAAGGTACATGGTGTGCGCAAATACGCGTTCACGTGTGCCTTGAAGGTTTTGACCATGCATGCAAGTATGCATTTCATTTAGTTGATCATAGTTCGTCATTATTTCGCCTTACCACTAGTGTGTGTGGGTTGGCTGCATGAATCCTTTCCCACAACGTAATTAGTTCTATATACAACTGTTTCTTTGCCTAATAATCTTGTCTAAATCTTTTTTTACTGACTTCAGTTATTTGCTTTTTGGCTTGCAGTTTGCCCCCTTGGTAGCAATTCGGAATGTGGCAAAAATTCGATAAATAAAAAATATCCAGCATATGCTTTATGTGTATTATCCATTTCATTTCAAAAATTCGAAAATAAAATATTCGGTAATATGATAGAGATGATAAAATTGGTAATGATGATAATGATTGTAGTGATAATGAAGGCATTAAAGTTATTGTTCCATTGGTTTGTAAAAGAAGACCAAAGTTAAGTGTCAAATAATTAGTTTGAAGAGATATCATTATTATTTAAAGAGTAGTGATAATTTGATGCCCCTCCCTGACCTATGCCCCATCATAGAATCGTAGATCATTTTTCTTTGATATACAAGAAAAAGATTTATGATTCTGTGCATTCTGAGGCAAATGATTTACGGTTCTATGATGGGGGCGTAGGAAAGAAAATCATTGTTTTTATTTAAAAGATGAAACAAACATTTGTCATCTAAAAAAGTGGATTTCTCCAAAGTTTCGAAGCATGGCCACTTCATAGTCGAATTTGTGTTGCATGTTACAATTTACAAGTTTAACACTTTACAACATAAAACAAGTTACAATACCATTTGGTTTTTTTTTTTTTTGATCAAATTGGTTAAGACATAAAATTCGTTGAAAATCATGTTTTATTCTTTTTACTTAAAATTTGTGAATAATTCAAATTAATCCAATAATCCAAAGAATAATACTTTCATAAAAAAAGAAAAAAAAAAAGAAAAATTCATTAAATAAATGGGAATTTGGTAACAAGAGCTTAGAGTTTTCGGCCTCCAACAAAGTACTCACTAGACATTGATATCTGTTCTTATTCTTCGTCAAAAGTCCTTATAGCTCGGGAACAATTGCCTTAGATGATCACAGATGCTTCAGGTTAGGGTAACTCGATGTCGTTGTAATAGAATCGGCACAACAGCTAGACTGCTTGACCCTTGTTATCAATTCGGAATATGGCAAAAATTTGATGTGTGAAAAATTCGGGTTTTGGATTGCAAAAAATTCATCTAAAATCTGGTAAAAAATTGATAAATAGAAAATGTGCGGTATATGCTTTGTACGTGTAATATCCTTCTCATTTCAAAATTTTGGTAACATGTTGGTTACGATGAAATTGGTGATGATATAGTGGTGATAGTGAGGGCATTGAGGTTATTGTTCCTTCGCTTTATAAAAGAAGATTGAAGTCAGAGGACAAATCATCTATTTGAAAAGTTGAAGTGTAATATCAAATAAATGTAGAGGGTCATATCATTATTTTTTTTAAAGATAAAAGGGACTTGTCTCACCTAAAATGGAGGATTCCTCCAAAATTTGGAGGCATGGCTGCTTCAAATTCGACTTGTGTTACACGTTGCAACGTACAAGTTTACACTTTATAACATAGATGAAGTTACATTAGCATTTTTTTCAACCGAGTTTTATAAAAATTCGTGTTTTATTCTTTTTTAACTTAAAATACGTGAATTATTCATAATAGCTCAATAATTAGAAGAATAATACTTTAATTGAAAAAATGAAAAATTCGTGAATTTTTCAAGAATTAAACGGGCGATTGCAAACAAGGTGCTTGGCTGTGCTGCATGACCCATTCACAGCCCAGGCATCAATGGATAGGTTTGGGTTAGACTTGGATGAGTCCTTCACCAGCCCTGAAAAGGTGGGCCTTAAGTAGGTTAAGACCAAATCCTACCCTAAATGGGCTTGTGTAAGATTGGATTTTACTAAATATAAATTCATGCACCTTTCCAAGCTGTTTAGAACCATTTGATGCTACGTTTCGTCAAAATAGGAGTTCAATCTTCATCTTAATTGAAAAATAATTAGAGATAATAATTATTTATTATAAAATCATACATCTAACTATATATGATCTAACTATGTATGATATGCACGTATACAATAGTATTAACCTAGGTAGATTGTACATCAAATAATTATTCACATAAAAAAAAAAAAAAGAATTATGAGACCGGCCGTATGATCATTTTAATATTAAATAGCATGGCTGATTCAATAATTTTGGCAAAACATATTTGGTTCAGTAATTTCCTCTATCAATCTTAGGGAGCTAAAGCTCTCTAAACATCCGCAGTGGGTGGGTGGGTATGTAGGGGGTGGGGTACACTAAATGGTCAAATTAATATAGTGGCTTGTGTCACAACCTTGTCAATGCTGTATTGGGTGGACATGAAAAGGATTGCGGAGATTGAGGGGTTGAAGTGGAGCCGTCACGTGACAATGTGAAATGGCAGGGAGAAGTGTGAGGGGTACACACTAAATGATCAAATAAAGCAAAATTTCTAATTAGTAAATAATAATAAAAAAAAACAAAACAAAAAAGCTATAATGACTTGTGTCATGACCTCGTCAATGTGCTACTGGCTGGACATGGAAAAGATTGTAGAGATTGAGGGATTGAAGTGGAGCCATCACGTGATAATGTGAAATGGTAGGAAGAAGTGTGATTAGTCCCACATCAAATATGAGAACGTTTAGATCCTGGTCTATAAGGACAAATTAAATCATATATAATATAACGTATTTTAAAATAGTGCTGGATTTGATTCGAAACAGACAACATTGTACTATTGTGAGCCTGAACATTACAGCTTGGGAAACAAATTCTAGATGATGTTAATTACGCCACAACCTTTT
Source organism: Akebia trifoliata (assembly GCF_017979445.1). NCBI lineage: Eukaryota > Viridiplantae > Streptophyta > Magnoliopsida > Ranunculales > Lardizabalaceae > Akebia > Akebia trifoliata. Next base: position 852,643 of record NC_141377.1, read on the forward strand.
ATAATTTTGGATGTTTCTCAATGAATTGAAATTAAAGAAGTAAAAAAAAACAAAAAAAAGCAACAGCACCCGTCATGTAGAAAGAGAAGAAATAAATAAAAAAGATGAGGGGAGTAGTAATTGAGTAATTATACAACATGTGGGGGGGAGGGGGTGATAATAAATTAAAATATGATGTCAAGCAATCCTACCATAGTGTAGAACCATGACGTGATCTGTGGTTGAACAGTCTGGAAGTAAAGTGACAGCATCCATCCTTCTCCACACGTTATCACGAACATGTTGCAACGTCAAGAATGGTACAAGTTGTTGCCCTCTACATCTTATCTCAATCTGCTTCATTAGAAAAAGAAAAAAAATATAAGAAAAATGAAATATATATTAGAGACTCATAATGAAAATGAAATATAACATATAAGAAAAATATGATCTTCTCATAAATGTGTAAGCAATAAGTCAAAAATAAAAATGAGTTCTAGCTTATTTGATAAAACCTTTGAGTGATGATACCAAAGACGTGGGTTCAAATCCCGTTAGCATCAAATTACTAAACTCATTAAAAAATAGGTTTATCAATAAAATAAAATTTGGGTTTATGATTTGGTGGTAAAATAAAATTTATTCCAACTGTTGGACTATTATCATGATCCTAATTAACTTCAAAACTTTTGCTTAAATGATAATGGCAGCAAGCACTGTCACCAAAACAAAGGCAAATACATTGGTACCTTGGGAAATATGCGGATTTAACAATCTCACATTTACCACCTACGGTGTCCCGTTCCTAATCAAGGTCAGGTGGCACCCTCATTTTATGCCATGTGGCATTTTTGGTGACCCACGAATCATATGGATATGTAGTACATCCCTTAGTGAATCTACACACAAAATATTAGTTTGATTGGTGATGTGCATTGTCTTAAGAATGATTTATAATCGTTGTTTTTAAACTCTTTTTCAAGAGCTTAGATTAAGTGGTACAAGTTATCAAACACTATGATTTTTGGTATGTAGGTTCACCAAGGGATGGGCCACAAATCCATACGGTTAGTGGGTCCCCAAAAATACCACGAGGCTTAAAATGGGGTGTCACCTGACCTTGGTAGGAACGGGACACCGTTCTGGATCCCTACTCATTCAACTAATCTAGATTGTAGTTCCAAGTAGAAGAAAAACACAAAGTCGAAAAAAAACACTGGAAATTTGAAAATTGTGATAGTGAGAATGAAGATGAATACATTTGCATCATCTATGAGAAATTGCACATATCCCACACAATGAATTTTTCATCACCTATGCGCACGATGCAATTCCACCTCAAACATGAATCAAGCTAAATCACTTACCTATCTACTAACACAACAAACAATTGTTGGCCTTTTAAAAACCACCATGTACACACACCATCAAATCATTTTGGTCCACCCCGACTTGATCGCACGTCCCATGCACATGTGCAGCTGCCTCAAGCTGATTGCTTAGTTAACTCCGAAGAAGGACCTCGACTTGTCCTCTCGAAATATAGGAACCACCCCAAAAATTATTAACAACTTGAAAACACAAATATGTCTCTATCTCATATGTGAAAGAGACTTTTTGTAGACGTCTACTATTCTGTATACCCTGTTTTGAACCTTCCATCAAGGTCTTGAAAATACCATCTATTATTGTATTTCTAGCTAGATTATACATTTCATCATACTTTTCTCTTTTCATTAGGACCATGCAATCACCTGTGATGTTTATAACTCCACCTCCAACTGAATACTTACAATCCATTAAGTCCAACCTATTAAATGATATTAGATTCTTTCGGATCTTTGGGACAAAAGCCACACTATCCAAAGTATGTACAACTCCATCAAATATTTTGATTTTCATCGTACCAACTTCTATGACATCACAAATTGTTCCTTCACCCAAGGAAACTACACTTCTTCTATTTTTGGAACATATCAAAATAATCTTTCTTAGAAGATATGTGAACGGATCAACTTGAATCTAATATATAATCATCATTAGAGAAAGTGTGCATACATTTGGAGATTGTGAGAACATCTCGTAATAATCATCATGATCATTTTTATTCTCCACTGCAATGATCTTACTACTATAACTATCCCCACTTTCTTTCTATTTCTTTTTCGCATGAATCAGACAACCCTTCCTAATGTGATCATATTCCTTGTAATAGTAGATTGTATGTTGTTCTTCCCTTTCAATTTAGATCTACTTCTATTATCTTTAGATCCCCTATCTGAAGTCCTTCGTCGATTCCCTCCACGGACAATCAAGCCTTGACCACTACAATCAAGTTGGGCCTCTTCCTAATATCGTTTGATAGAAGTATTACTTTGAGTTCTTCCAGCTTCTCTGTATCTCTCCCATACAAAAGTGTTATCATTAAATTATTGTAAGAATCTAAACATGGGGTAAGAAGCATAAATAGTCTTATTTTCTTCTTCCAACTTAACATCAATCTTCTTTAGTTGATCGAAGATCTGATTGAATACATTCATGTGTTCTAGGAAATTTACACTCTTTGCCATCTTCAAGGAATAAAATTTTCTTTTTAGAAATAACTTGTTAATCAAGCTTTTATTCATATAGAGATTTTTTAACTTTTCCAGTAGTTCTGGTGTTAATCTTCCTCCATAATATTAAAATAAAATGTTATCTGTAAGACAAAATCGAATTGTACTAACTTTTCTCGTTTCAATGTCTTCCCAATCAACATCTGTCATATTCTTTGATTTATTAGAATTCCCCTTCAACATTTTAGCTAGACTCTATTGGACTAAGATGTCCTTCACCCTTCTTTGCAATAGATTAAAATTATCATTCCCATCAAATCTCGACCTCAAACTTCATGGTCAAACTTTTCACGACCATTGTATAAATCCAAAAAGAAAATAAACATTATCTCAAAAAACACAATCAATCTGTATTTTTTTTTTTTTGTGTAGAAATCTACTTCCTTTGATACCAATTATTGTGAATTTGAAGATTCATGTTCAATATGATCATGACAAAAATAATAAAGAGGAAAAAATCAAAGAACTCTGAGATTTAAAAACGATGCCTATGTTCATAGATAAATCTAATTTTCTTTACTAAAACATCAAAGGAGAATAATACAGGGAAGCACGACTCAATTTTTAATCCCTAACCCAAGTCTTGGAACCCTTGTACATCCATCTCCATGTCTCTCTCAAAGCCTAGAAAAGAAAACCCTAATCTCTATATAAAAAACCCTCTAAAATTTAATATTTATAAGTATACAAAGTAGGAACTTATCCTAGCCATTAGATTAAACCCTAATCCAACTCTTGAGATAAAAGACATAATAAATTACATTCAACAACCAAAGAGATGAGTAAAGTTATAATAATAATAAATAAATAAAAAAAAACATATATCAGGATCAAAGAGATGATTTCAACTAAATATTACTACAAATCTAAATTAAACATCAGATTCTTTTTGACAAGTATCAGGTCACCTTTTGCTTTTAGAATAGAAAATTTTAAGTACCTTGGTATTGCTGTTTATCTTGATAAGTTATCAGATTGACACAAAAAAAAAAAAAAAAAATTCCCATAACGATAATAGCATTGCAGGTGGACCAATTAAAAGCGTGCACATTAAGTATTGGATCATTTTTCATTTTCATTAATATTTTATATTTATTAACTTTTCTTATTGAAGTCATGCTTACATCCTACGTGCGATAGGTGAGAGATAAATACCAATTTTTTTTATTTTTTGGTACCTTATTATTTAACGTCTACTTTACCCGTTTTCCGTTAAACGTTATTAATTCAGTCAGTGGTCAGCGATGGAAACCAACCAGCCAAGAGCCTAGGACTGCCCGTTCCACCATCTTAAGCTGCCCGAGTTTAATCATTACTGGACCCAACTAAACTTTTCTCCTAAAGCAGAATCATGACCCCTTAGACTCGCTCATTTCCTCGCCAACATTTTATTCCTTTTTAAAAAAAAATAATATAATAATAAAGAGAGATTTTATTGACAAAAAACTTTTTTTTCTTACGTGTTACAAGTAAATATTGGTGTGTTAATAGAGTTTTCTTAAGAAATAGTAACGGACCCAAAAAGTACGGCGAGGAATCGGCACGATTTCTCGTTTCTTTCTCTCTCTAATATACGAATCTCATGCACGTCTTCTTCACGTTGATCTCCCTTCAAAAACCCTAATAATAAGCAGAAGTCCTTTAACTTTATATAAAATCTTCTAAAACTCCTTAAATTAATTCTATATGCATTTTCATTCTCACCAACACTTAGAATATAAACATGTATTTGTCTTGTTATGTCTATATGGTCCAAGTTTTCTCCTCTTCACCAAGTTGGAATGATTCTGTTGTAGATTTATCCTTCATGCATTGCTTTCCTCCAACGTAAAATATTTGCTTTATTAGATATTTAACTTTATTTTTGTGTAGGTTGTGGATGTGATGATGGAGTATTTTATATTCCTACAAAGTGCACCACTTATGGGAGAATTTTTAAGCACAAAACTTAGGTGTGTAGGGTAAGATGTTAGTTGAAAAGCTAAGTTGAATTGGTCGAAAGCATGACGAAACGACGAGGCGATAACGCATGCAGATGGGTGTAAAGAAGACACGGTCTACGTGTGATTCTCTTGTCCCTAGGATCAGATTTATGATGTATATGCTAGAATCATATTTCTTTTATATGTTGATGTCAACTAGGTCAGGATAATCTATGTGAATATGTTCTAGAGCTCTTAAAGTCAATGGAATCCATGTAAAAACCTAAAAAAAAAAAAAAAAAAAAAAAGAAAAAACAGAAAAGAAAAGGAAGAACTACCCACCTTGAAAGACATCTCATTCCTTTCTATCTATTGATTATTTTACTGATTGATGCTTTTTTTTAAAATCAAATCTTCTCATGGATTGTGTCTTATCTTCACAACAATATATTAAAGTACTTTTAATTATGAGACTTAGATGAGCAAAAAAATAATGATGAAAATTCACCACACATGGTGAATCTGAAAACCAGGTTCATTTGAGATCCAATCACTCAAAGATCATATTGTCCTTCAAAGGTATAGGAAAGAGAAAGAGGGATTCTCCTAAATTTGTGGGATAATCAAAGATTACTTAATTTCTTTAATGCATGTTGATGCATCTCATGTTTCACACCCACTATTGTTTAAATGATTGGGTACTTAGTTGCATGCCATGTGCCAAAGAAGAGGTCTAGCAGTTTGAGAGACATGGCAATCACCTTCTTGGTTGAAGTCATTTCCCCACTTATTATTAGAATCACTTGGCCGGTGGAAGATCCTAGAGATTCAATGGAGGCATAAAAGGCTTGACCTCTATAACAAAATATATGACCATACATCATTATTTAATTAAAAGAAAAAAAAAAAAGAATGTTGATTTGTGTATCATATATGCTAATTATTAGCTAGAATGTATTTTAACAACTGTCATATATAATATATGTTTAGGCGAGGGAGCATGGCATAACTTATACAATTTCTAGCTAATAATTAAGGGCTCTTCCCTTGTATTGTTTCCTCTATCAATACCATAGTTTTGCAATTTAGCCAAAAAAGAAAAAAAAAAGATTTATACAATTTCAAAAACTAGTTCATGGTAGTTGCTTTTGGCCTATTTGAACTTGACAATTGTTTCTTAGAAATAAGGTGCAATCTTAATCTCAACCATAGTAAGTTCAGATTTGGAAATTATTCGGCAGATTATCATCACTTAGATTTAATTCAGATAAATCTAGAAAATTTCTTGAATTTTTTTGGGGATTAGTGAAGGTTGAAGAAGACAGAATGATCTTGAGGTTGAAGAGGTTAATTGGCAAATCACAATTTGCCAATTAATTAGTCGATTGAATTGGCTAGTCCCTTGTTTGGAGAATTTGGTGACATGGCTGATATTAATTATTAGTTCATATACTGATGAAGTATAAGGAAACAAGAGAAGTATTTCGGATTGCACCTAGAGGGCCAGTTGAATATGTAAACTTCAAGGAGTTAATATGAGTTAAAGAGGAATGATCATCATATGAGGATCTTCTAATGTTCATCAACCTAAAATATCTGAACTACCATAGCATGTCTAGCTGTAATAGAGAAACAAACGTAGCTGTAAGAATTGATTGTTGAAATTTATTTATATGGTTATCAAACCTAGAAAACAAAAAATTTATGATTCATATACAATAGTTTAGCATAAACTTTTGAAGGGAAGTTAAGAGTTAATTATTCCTAAATTTAATAATAGAAATACTCATAGTTGTCTTTGAAAACATGTTCTCTTATTAAGGAGTAATAGAATTTTATTGATTCTTAAGAAAATTACATGAACTCCAATATGGTTTGTGTTGTAAATGAAAGAAATCTAATTTTGAAGTAAACGCTAACTAATATAAGATACGCTTACATAATCATAATCTAATATTAATCTCATCTTTATCCTAATCTTCATGGGAAGAATTGGTGCATCAATTAATACACACACCTTATTAAATGCATCCTAAAATGGTCTGGTGTATCATTATATGTCATCACAATGAGTTGAATTCACACCATCTCTAATACTCTATTGTGTGGGACATGGAACAATAAACAAAAAAAAAAAAAAAGGACAAAAAAAAAACAGAAGAGATAATTAAAGAAAGCAGTACAACTTCTCCTAAAAATAATGGATTCCCAATATATGCATTAGCTAGCTTTGGTGACAAGATAAAGAGAGAATCTATTGTGTAAATCAATTTGTATCGCACAAGAAAAATATGAATTTCTTCACCAGCACTGTTGGTGAATCCAACACTATGAGAAGGGACAACCAAAGGTCTTTCTACTAAAAATGGTTTAAACCACTTTAGAGTAAGATTCGCCAATATCATGCAAGTATAACATCTAATTAGATAGAGAGAAGTAGATGCTTTTGCTTCCTATGTGTCTTCTACTTATTCTTCCTTTTTGATTCTGTAAATTCTCTTCCATTTTTGGCTCGCAAGGCTCTTATGGGTGATCTCTTGAATCTCCCGAGTCCTAGACGAGTTCATGCTGTGTAATTTTTTCTTCTTTTAATACAATTTTCTCTCTTGCTTAGCAAAAAAAAAGATGTCGGTTTCACATACTGACAGTTTCCCTTTAAGAAACTGAGCAAGCTTATGGGGATAAATGATCTATCTCTTGAAAGGTTTGACTGAATGCATTATAGAATCAAGCATCATGAAAGCTTTGAGTGTAATTATAGCCATTTTTTTAAAGTGGGAGGTCTTGGGCAAGTGGCTTCAATGGAATGAAACGTGAGACTCGTGAACATGACTTTTTAAACTGAATATATAAAATGAATATAGAATAAGATAAATTCAATAAAATGGATAAATATATAAGTAAATAATGGAAAAAACATAAATTAAGCCATTTTGATATGAGGCAAAAAGATGTTTTTGATGTATTAAATCTAGAATAATCTATTATCATTAAACCAAGAGTAACCTTGTAAATCCATGAGTACTTCAATTTGATTATTCCTTCCTATTCTATTCTTATTATAATCACCAGGCATTGTTTAATAACTCATCAATCATATGAAATATTTGAAAGAGCATTTCAAAGTCTCCATTTGAAAATCCAAACCATGAAACAAAGTCCATTTAAAAATAAATTATTTTTATCACTGGACCGGGGCTAGAAAATGTGATTCAAGGAAAAAATATTGAAGATACCAACTAGTTTAGTTCAAAAATTAAACCATATAAAGTTTTTCAAACTCTATTTACACCTTTAGATCATATCAAAACCAAACTATGAAACAAAGTCTCCATTAAAAAAATACTTTTAATCACTGAAATGGGGCTAGAAATCAAATGTGATTCAAGGGAAAAATGTTTGCCCTTTAGTAGAAAATGGAAATCTCTCAAATTATAAGATTTATCTCTTACTTAAAGTTCAATGCTTAGAATTATGTTTTCTTTACTAGACGTCTTTCCCTCTTAGGAGGAATTGAAATCTATCTATTTTTTATGAGATTAAAAAAACCATAGTGAGGTTTATATAGAGAACAATAGAAAGAATCTTAAATTGAAATATCTCTAGCTCACAGAAGTTAATCTAATGTAATCCTCATCTAATCTAATCTTTTCATACCTTTTATGAGAAGATGATCAACCTGTACCTTATTATTGTGTTTCCCATAGCTAAACTCTATTTGTACTGTTTCACGCATTTATATTGAACTTTGAACTCCAAACCTTGCACTTGATGTCATTGCCACTCAGAATGAACACTAATAAATGATCTAAAATGACTTAGAAAACTGGAGACTAGAAATATGCAATGAATTACCACAGCTTTCCTATGTGATATGGATATGGGCAATCTCCAGTATGCTTGGAGTTCCTCATCTCAATTGCAATAGCAAGTATGTGGTAACCTAAGTATTAATTACATTATAAAACTAGTAGAGCGTTTAGTATAGAACCAATATATGAAGTAATTTACCCGATGTGAAAAGAAATGGAGATCTTTTTTCCTCGATGTTTTTCCCTATCTTGAGAAGACTGTTATCCATTAGTAGTGAAAGACATGCCTCTACATAAGATGGAGTTGAATGGGAAAAAAGAACTTATGGGACTCTTGACAATATTTTTGACAAGTCAGAGAAATGATGATGATGTTTGGTTTCTCAATTTTAGATTTTTCCATGATTTAATGCAACCTTATGACATTTTTTCTTAATCATGCATTATCACAATTTGGGTAAGTATTATACAAGATCAAACAAAGAATGTCTTAGACAAGGAAAGATTTACCAATGGCAGGTTCTTTCACAAGGAATGATCAAATATATATTAGAAGGTATTTATCTATAATTAGTATTTTCTCATGTTAGGTAAGATTAGATTGATTAGAATTCTCTTTCTAATTTTAGATTATTTCAATTCTATATATAAACTCTTTAAAGGGTTGATGTATGATTAAATGCTTGTTTTGTTGGATTTTTCTTGTTAGGTTCTTTTCTCTTTCATTTGGTGTTTCCCAATACAATATAAAATGTTATTTCCTATATATAACAAAACTGATGTGAACAGTTAAAGTTCATTATCTCCACTCAACCCTTCACCTAAACCCATTCACTAGACAATTGATACAACTGATTAAACATGAAGCTTAGAACTATAACTAAGAAAATTTATTATCTAATAAGCCAAGGAGTTACTTGCTAGGTCAACTTTCCATAACAGGTAACCATCTGATGTGCTAACAATGCATGTATAAATGTCACACAAACATATTTGCCACCAAACTTTCTTTTTCTTTTTTTCAGGTAAGCGCCCGAATAGGCTGGTATCAGAAGAAATAAATACTGCCAGTAGTGAAGCTCTCTTAGTTATGCAGTTTCTTTTATGTTTCTAAAACTAAGCATATAGGAGAAATGAAACTAAATTTCTGGTTGAAGAGATGGGTATTTGTTTATTAGTTTTTGGATTCTCCAATGAAATTATGTCTCTTCAGCTTTATTTATTTACAAATTAAATGTGAGTTTATATGCCAATTTAATACCTAAGGGAGCACAATCAACCACTATATAATTTGCATTCAAAAGGAAAACACTTGCATTAAAATGACTTTAAATACCTCCGATTCGTTGTTCAGACTCAGTTTGTTAACTAGATACTTCATCAGCAATCGAACTGTCATCCTCTCATCTCTGTAGAATTCAAAAAATAAATAAAGAAAATACACATTGACACATAAGGGAAAGAGTGATTCTCTTGGATTGATCTAATTCATGAACTTAACCTTTTTTGCTAAGCTATTCATGAACAAAATGTAAGAGAATTACTTGATTCTTAGGTAGCTCTTTGATATTTGAGGCAAAAATGGTTCTTTTGATCTGCAATAAAAACTAGACTAAATTAGAGAAAAAAGTTCAAAAAAATTATAGGGTTAATTTTCTCCATGTTCAATTTTTTTCTTTAAACTTGTACTTACTGATTTTCTGATGCTTGGAGAACAAACCAAATACCAGGATGTGGTCTCCGTGGAGCATCGGCGACTCTCACATCGGAGCTAGGACCAGCCAAGCCCATATTTTGGTGTTGAAATGGTTGCGAGTAATACTGTCCTAGCGGCACCAAAGAAGAAGAAGAAGCTTGAGTGGGATTCCATAAATTAGGCCTATATCCCCATGGGATCTCAGAATAATTAGGAAAACTTAAGCTTGTTCTTGGATTTTGCAAGAACAAAGGTGTTGTAATACTAGTGTCACTAATCCTATTAGGAGCTAATAACCGAGGAGGAGCTCGGAACTCCCTCACATGTTGTGTGCTATTAGTACTACCAGGTAAGAGATCAAGTTCTATCAATCTGCCACTTGTAGCCGCTTGTTGGATTGGATCAAGTTTGAGCTCTGGACCGGTCGTGTGCCCGCCAAGACCTAATTGAAGCCACTTCTCATGTCTCTCTTCTTCGACATCCTTTGAACCTGAACCTGGTTCGTTTATGCTATTAGTTCTTGAATCGTCTTCGGCCATTGGACCAATCGTTTGATCAGATCCTAAGCAAACTTCACTATAATATTCATACCCACAAATCCTGCTCATTAAGATTAACGATCTGCTTATAACTGTCTCCACAACCACCATAACCGTAGTAGTATCGTTGTTGTTGTTTCATAAATATGTTTTCGATACTAACTGTGCTCATATCGGAACGCTAGCTTTCCTTTGATTCTTGTTTCTCTTCTTTGATCTCAATATAAGTATATATCAAAACCTTTCAAAAAGGTTGATCAAAAGGGAAAGAAACCAAAGAAGAGATACCCATTAGAGAGATAAGGGTCGTTTGTTGTTTCATCATAAAACTAACTAAAGACAACAACGAGAAAGAATCTTTCAAATCACACTTTACATATATCTCTTTGTTTGGAAGTTTGTGGAGATGAAATAGTTAGAGAGAGAGAGAGATCAGTAGTTCTTATATTAATTATATATATATATAGTATATATAGTGTGTGTGATTAAAGAAGCTAATAACTTAAGGACATGGTTTCAAGGACAAATTTACAGTTAAAGTTCTCCCTTTTTCATAAGGATACCAACAAAAGGTATTTTTATCCTCAAAAGGATTGAACTTATAAAACCAAGATCATCGGATTTAAGATTAGTAGGTAAGAAGATATTTTCATTTAAAGCGCAAGTTAGAGTCAAGGAGGTAGTATTACTTGTGCAAAATAGGTCAAGTTTTCAACCCTTTTGTAGTCTTTCTATCCTTTTCTTTGTGACTAATGGTCATGGCTAAGATTGATAAGTTTTCTCAATAAAGTTAATTCGGATACATCGTAAATACTTATACAAGAGATGTTCAATGTATCACTGCTACATACGATGAACACGTAGCTCTTGAGATCAGGACAACCTGACTTTTTCAGTTGTATATTTTCCAAGATTAACCTTTTAATATTTCAGAAATACTTTGTTTGATTAGCAAATAAAAAATATAAAAAATTAATACTACTGTGTAGGGCAATTTTGTAAGATCTTTTGAATTGCTAGGCCAAGAAGACAACAAAAATCTATTATCTCTTGAGTTGAATAAAATTACTATAATTGAAGCTTTCCAAAGAAAATAAAATCAATGTTTTTTTCAAAATACAATTTTTTTTTAGTGGTCAGCTGAGGTGAAGGTGGGATGAATGGGAGGTCATGGGTGCAACAAAAGAAACTTTCATTGAGAACATTATATCTATATCTGGTATCTAATATTTTTTTAATGCAGCTATGTTGTTTTATCTACAGTAATGTAAAACCTTCCTATAAAACACATATAAACGTTATCTTTAAGAACTAAAAGATGATGTATCCAAACTCCAAAGCAAAATATTATTTTTTTAGCTGTGTTTGCCGACCGTGTTATACTATACGGATCTAGATATAAGATACACTATCCACAATTTCTATATTTGTATTACATAACAATAAGTGGTAACCAAATCAGCATGTCCCACCAAAGAATTACGCAACCAAAAAAAGTGGGAAAGAAGAATTCTACCAAAAACTTGGGATTCCTCTTTCTCTCTCGTTCACTCTCATCATTCTTAGAAAAATACTTTTCTTATTAATTTAGTAAGATTTGGAGTCTTATTAAGGGTATTTTGCTCGAATGGATTACTCCATTGGAAATCCAACACCACGGACCTCTAGATTTCAATGAAAAACTCATCTAAAAAAATTCTTTTGGATTTGATCTAAGGTTTTGAAAATGGACGGCTACCAAACTTCTCCTTAGCTTTCAAATTTAAAATTAAAATTCAACAGTGAAAAATAACTTGTGTTTAATTTATTTTTTTCAAAGTTCATAAAAAAAATTTCCTCTAAAACCTAGTATAAGATTATGGTTTTGAATGCCACAAGTTGAGTCCAAGGACACTAAGGGTGAAATCCTTACTAACTTAGTCACTTAGTAAGGCTAGTTAGACTCTTTTTCTCAAATTTTGGAAAAAAGGGATTTGGCATAAGTGGGTTCAATTAGCGCATGCAGTTCGAATTTTGAAAACGATACCTACTTTTCTTTTTAATATTCAGTTGTCATCTTGGTATTTTTATTATACTATTTTTTTAATGATTTGTTTCATTGTTTTTTAATAAAATATATAGATTTTTAAGAGATTAGTTTTAATGGATATTTTTTTTATTCAACAGGGTATATGGACTTTTCTTTTATTATCCTAATATTTTTTTAACATCTATAGATTTTGATTTTTTTTATTCCTTAAAATTAACTTCTTGACGGAAATTTGTATTGTATTTTCTTTTTGTGAAATTGGGTTTAAAGGATTTTCCTTTTGTATTTCTTCCTAGTTAGTAAAAGATTAGATGAAAACCTAAGTTTTGACATTACAACAATTGGTTTTCTAAAGTTCTTAGTTGAAGGAGGCAATGGAAAATCATTGAATAATTTCAAAGATCAATTGAAGAGGTAAGCGTCGAGTGATTTTGAAAATCATGATGATGAAATTTTTCCTTTTTTTAAGTTAGTATTTTTTTTTGGTTGTATTAAGAATTTGTCATTATACTTATTTTTTGGGATTAATTTTATATAAAATTTGGATGTAAATTTTTATTACATCAAAATAGACTTGTATTAGTATTAGATGAACATTATGCAAGCTAAACTTATATAAGGATCAACGTCAGACAATACATGATGGAAACTAATCCAGCTCAAGATTTTCATCAAGGAAAATCTAATTCAGGATATGTAAAACAATTTTTGTTGCGGTCAAACTGACTAGGATTTATATAGTTCAGGAATTATTTATTATAATTAAAAAATTATTATCCAAATTACCACTAATAAGCAATGTATCGGACCCCATCACCATTGCATGGATATAACAATTATCATTGGATCAACGGGTTTTTTTTCTCTGGGGAGGGGGAGGTGTAAGTGGGCTTAGACCCAACCTTTAAGAGGCGAGTTGTACCTCACACCAACCCTAATCTCCATCGAGCTTAAGTCAATCGTCTAAGTCCAAACCCAACCCTAATGGGCTTGGGTTGGGTTCAAGTATTTTTTAGGCTTTATAAAAATATAAATTTATACATCTTTATGAGTTCATTAAAATTGAATTCAATATTCATATTTATGAAAATGATTAGATATGGAGTGATTTAATTATGTACTTCATTTAACTTTTTTTTTATATTACAAAATCATACATCCAATCATGCATATATATAATATATTAGTGGGCCAAATTGGACTTTGTTATGTCCTAAGCCGATCTAGATAATGGACTGGAAAATTTAGGCTCAAGATCAAGGTCTTAAAACTTGTTTTTTCAATAGGCTAGTTTGAAGGGGCTTGAAGCATCATATACAATTTTTGGTTCCAATAGAGATTTTTGAGTCTACCCAAAACTTGGGTTAAGCTTGGGCTAAGGCATTGTTTAACCTAACCATCCGTAGCTGACCATTATATATGTATAATGCATTTCCAATTTATTTAGAGAAATTCTATTGGCACTCCAACTTTTACTTATTACACCTCAATTATTTAAATTATTATCATTTTCCAATTAAAAATTAACACAAATCATTTAAAATAGAAATAACATTCCCACATCAAAATTTTCTTCATAATACTTGCACAAGATAAAAGAAGTCATGAAGTGCCATTATTGATAATAACCTATCCAACACAACACGTTGACATCAACAACAAATTGTCTACTTCAATCTCTTGATGTTGATCTTGTGCTCTTCCCCTTTCTATCTCTCTCCATCAAAGAGAAAAAAAAATATTCTTCTTTCCTAAAGTGAGAATGATATTCTCACCCTATTAATTTTTTATTTTTTATTTTTTAAATTCAATTGGGGGTGTAATAATTAAAAGTTGGGTTGTCAATTATTTTTTCCCATCTTTCTTCTAAGTCATACCTTTAAAATTATCTAAACTCCATTCTTAAAACAAATTTGAGTGGAAATCTTTAAAAAAGAAGATTAATAAAAATAATAAATAAATTAAATGAATAGTGTTGTTTCAACCCAAAGTACACTACTTCATTCTGTAAATCCAAAATAAATATGGTTTTAATTCGAGTTTGGCATGCATGAGGAATGATGGCGTTTAGCTCTAGACCCAAGGAGTTGAAACAAAACTAAGTGGCTCTCTGTGTAGGAATAGCGTTGCAAAGCATGTGCCCTCCTCCTGCACAACTATACGGTCTCCGAACTGTCAAATTCTCTCTCTCTGTCTCTCTCTCTCTGAGCAGTTGGTACTAGGACCCGAGCTTTTTAATTAATTAACTAATTTATTTGTTATTTTTATAGAAAGCTTACTGTTGAAAGTGTGTTTAATTTTGTATTTATTAATGGTGATTGGTTGTCTCTCTTCAATGCATTCTTCCTGAAAAGCTGCTTTCTTTCCAGCCCATCATCTCTCTCTCTCTCTCAATTCCTGAGAAAAGAAAGAAAATTATATATTTACTTTGTTAAGGTGGATATTTGTTTTGTCGTGGAGGGGTTAGTTGGGAGGTGTGGGCTTTGATGGAGTTGCATGGGCACAGAATGACTAAAGTTTCAAATAAACCTTGAGCTTTTTATATAATTAATTGTATAATGATCTTTTAATTAATCTTTCTAAGAAAAGCAAAACATATATGAATCGTGATAATCTGACTATCCCATGTGGCAAACGCAATTGACTAACTTGACTTGACAAGTTTGAGAATGTTAGATCTGCACTCCTCGGGATACATGCTGCACTTCCCCATAAAAAAGTATATCTCTAAAGAACTGTGTATCCCAAGGAGTGTGGATCTACGATTCTGGAACTTGTCACATCAGATAATCGATTGAGTATGTCACATGGTGTAGTCAAATTATCACGGCTCAACATATATATACTTTAGTTGATTAAAGTTCAATTAAAGTTAGATGATCAATAATATGACAATCTAATGTCTTTCGTAAAATATTGAAATTCTGTTGATTCATTTATTATGTACTCAAATATGATTTATAAGAAAAATAGTAAAGTTAGAGAAACTCTAAATGTTTCTTCATCTTTAAACGTTTAAAAATATATCTTATTTACTAAAGTCATTTTTTAAAAATAATTTGGAATGTGTGTTGTCCCGTAAATAAGATGATTCCCTGTAGGGGTGTAACTTGAGTGATCAACCCAAACACAACCCAAATTATAGAACCCTCAACCTGAATTTAATTCAACCTGACCATCAAGTTAGAACTCATTAACTCTCACTAACCCAAGCTCAACCCGAGATTGAGTTTCTAAAATTGGGTTAGCCCACGTTAGGTAATTTTGGACAAGTTGAGCAAACCTAATTTCATTTTGATCAATACATAAATTTTATTTTCTATCTTTAAAAAGTAAGACAAGATAAAATAAAAAAGATCACTAGTAAAAAAATTTGCACACAACCTTCAAATCCATCATTTAAATAATATTTAGACAAATCATCGTGTATATATATAGCAATAAATTTAAATGTAGAAAGATAAATCAATAAAAAAAAAATTTCCCTTAATTTTATAAATATATTTAGAAAAAAAAAATTATTTTTAAATAAATAAAAATATCTAAATGTAAATATGTAGCATCGGGTTCAGGTTGAGTTGGGGCTCAAAGTCTCAACTTGAATTGAATTCAAGTTGAGATTTCTTAGCCCAAGCTCAACTCATTTTCCATATATCCTAGCCCAAGCTTGCCCATCAATTGGGTTGAGTTTGGGTTAGCCTGCCCAAGTTGCATCTATGATTTCATGGCACAATTTAGTAACTTGCCAAATATTTAATGTCCTTGACTATATCAAAAAATTATAGGAAAATTATTTAAGGGACCATAACAAAGGGAACTTTTTTTTAACTAGTTCCTAAGTTTTGGGGATTCTCATATCACATTTTTAATGCCTTTGAAATACCTGAATTACCCTTCTCTCATCTTCTTCATATAGCTAGGTTTTCCAATGGTAAATGCGATCATTTTGACGATCTTTGATCGTGAATGACGAATGGAGAATGTTATTCTCTTAATTTTGAACATTTATATATATTGTTTTGATTTATTTCAATGATTTATATAAAAAAGAACGCAATTGAGATTCTAATTTTTTTTTATAATTGTGTTGTAATTTTTTGTGTAACTATAATTTATGCATTTCGAGGAGATTTTTTATGTGTAACCATAGAGATCATCCTCACCAAAAATCAGCCTATTCCAAAACTTCGAACCCATGTAGGACAAAACATGTTGGGCAAATTATTGGGTAAATGGTTGGGTGCCGAACGGGACCCTATATATATCACATTTACAATGTTAAGTTCACCACTTTTTATTATCTATTTAAACGTTTTTATTGTTGAACTCATTACTTAGTGCAGAGTTCACCACTTTTGATTGGTTCTAGATCACCCATGTCCTGATCCGCCCGGACCCAATTTGATAAAGTCGGAAAGACCTAATTCTATTGTATATCAAATCGAGTTTGACTCAATCTGGACCCAATCCTATTGTACATTGGACCGAGTTTGGACCTTACTATTGAGATCCGATAAGAAATTAAGAATTGGATCCAATCATTACCGGATCAGTCACAGGTCTGATCCGAACTTTACAAAATCGACCCTGATCCGATCAATTGATGGTCCAAACTAATATGTTTGAGATGCAATGAGGATATTAATAACTTGATTTTTGAAACCAGAAAGACTTTCCAACCAACGGCTGAGATGGGAAGAGTACTATAGGGATCCTAGGGATCCGTACTAGTTTCCTACGGAAAGGTTTTACTTTGCAGGGAATATCTTAACACGTAGGATTCATTCTTTCTGAATAAAAGCACGACGACAAAGAGTCGAACCATCAAATAAAATCCCAAAGGACGAGAGAAGACATTGATTGGATGTATGAGAGACGACCATTGAATCAATTAAGACCCGTACAATTAACTTTCAATCTTTTTCCAATCCCATTAGAGGAAGTGGTTTCTCTTCCCCACCATGTTATACTCGAATGCATGAAAAACTTTAAAAACATAAAATAAAGAAAGAGAGAGAGAGAGAGAGTTTTATTTGGTCGACCCAATCGTCATCAAACCATCACCATTGCATCTCCTTCTACATTAGGTAGTATTAATGTTCTAAATCACCATTCGACTTGAATGTCAAAAGAATTGAGTCAACTCGTCGAGTTTCTAAAGTACTTTGCATGTACTGCACTCGATGTTCTGATAAATAGATAGGATGGGAGAAGTGGGGCTTATGTCAGTTTGAGTAAGTCTAGTCTTACTTGAGCTCAACTTGGCATCCAAAAACATGATCCAATGCCATAAGGATGTAGGGGACAAAATTCTATGGACATTTAAAAAAAAAAATGAAAAAACTCCTTAAAAAATAATTATTATTTAGAGTAGGGATCGAGTTGTGTCTCGTTCTAAACCAAGGTCAGGTGACACCCCAATTTATGTCACGTGGCATTTTTTTGTGTCCCACAAACCGAATGGGATATATGGTTCATCCATTGGTGAATCTACACACAAAAAGCCAGTTTGATCGCCGATGTGAATCCATTGATTATAGCATTGACTTAAGAATGATTTCTAATCCTTGGATTTAAATTCTTTTTCAAGAGATTAGATTTAGTGGATACAAGGGATGGACCACATATCCATATGGTCAGTGGGTCCCAAAATGCCAAATGGCATAAATTTGAGTGCTACCTGACCTTGGTTAGGAGCAGGACACCTGACTCGATCCCTACTCTATTATTTTTTGCTATTAAAATTTTCTTTTAAATTTGAGAGTTCAGTTGGAGTCCGGTAGCATTTCAAAAACCTTGGATCAAGCCTAAAAAGATTTATTTGATTGGATATGAGTTTCTATAAAATCTAAAGGGTTGAGGTCACAATGTGAAAAAACCCAAATTTGATGGCTTTGGGCCCTTAAATTTCATAAAATTCAATGGACCAAGTGGTCGAATTGGCAATGAATTTTTCTTTGTCAATTTTTTTTCGACAAGTCGAAATTATCAAATTAATGAAGGATGGGAGAAATTCAACAATTCTAAGCCATCAAATCTGGGAACATCAAGAATTTCGAAGGTCCTAGGCCGTCAAAATTCAGTTTCTAAAATTTGTGGGCTTTGGCCCGTCAATTTTTAATGTCAAAATTTTCAGTTTTCACATAGTGGGTGTTATATTGCCAATTTGAGTTTAATGACCCTTAGTAAGGTTTGAAATCTAAATTAATATAGAAAGTGTTTATGCTTTGGAGTCTGGATCCTATACACCTAGGGGGAGAATTGAAACTCTCCTCCCACACCTCAATACATGTCGGGTAAATCACAATCTTAGAAATTAAAACTTAAAATATCTTCTTTTCATAATTCCTTGGATTGTGGCTAATGTAAGGGATTTCACAAACTCTCAATTGACAAATCTTGAAACCTAATATGGCTATAAATTGGGAATGCCATCAACACACGTGGATTCGTGCAATTAGTGGATTTGGGATTTGGTGAAATCCCAACTTGACTTTCTTGTGAGAAAAAAATTTCTTTGGAGTAATTTTTTTCTTTCTTCTTTCTTCTTCAACTGCAAAATGCTATGTGGTATAGTATTGTCAACAAATTGGGTCTATATTAGATTGGGGTGGATTTGGTATCAATCCAATAAGAATCAGATCAAATATGAGACTGGTCAGATAAATATGGGATTAAATCCTTATCAGATTTGGTTTTTATCGAATCTCAATATTAAGATCCAAATCTGATACATTAACAATCGGATTGGGTTTGGATTGAGCCAAACCCAATTATATATATTAAATTTGACTAAACTTTATGTATCTCAACAAATATATTATATAATTTATGTAATATTTAACATACTCTCGTTTCAGGAACTAATCCAATAAGATGTTGAATCGAAACCTTATCAGATCGGATCCTTATCAGACTAAAAAAACATTGATCCAAACCTGAAGTTATTGAATCGAAACGAATCATAGGATCAAATTTTAGGTATGACATGATCCATTGACAACCCTAATGTGGTATACTCTCTGGATTTATTGCTTCATCCATATTTAGCAATTCTCAAACAAATTCACAAATTATATATGTATAATATAAGAACAAATTAAAAAAATAATTAGAATTTTTGTTTTTAGGGCAAATTATTCATGATTTATTCATTTTCTAATTTAAAAAAATAGAAAAAAAAAAACTTTGTGTAAAAAGGGGGAAATACATATTTTTTTCGACATAGTAAACTCATATCGATTTTCAAGAAACCCAAGTTTCTATTGTGTATAAGATTTCTTGTATCCTGTTGACAGTACGTTGAGTTGCGAGGGTGCAGGGGGTAGAGAAATGGGTAATTGTGTAATATTTTCTAAAGGATTTTCTATTTTTTGGGGTGTTTTATTTGAGGAGATTTATATGTTTTAGTAACTCTAGATTTTATAAATAGAGATTTCTAAATGTGTAAAATTTATGAGAAAATAGTGATTGTTCTTGTCCTGATCTGTAGATGTAGGTAGGGGTAGAAATAGGTTAGGTCGTGTTATGTTGAGGTGAGAGTATTATGAAAATATACCAAACCCAAACCTAAACCATTTAATAATATGTAAAAATCCAAACCTAACTCATTTATTAAATAGGTAACTTGGCCCATGTAACTTGTTTTGTAAAATTCTAATTTTAGTTGGAAAAAATAAGTTTCATTCCCACCACTAGAAATAAAACACAACTACTAAAAATAAAGTTATACAACCATAAACCAATATCTATGAACATAAATTAAGTTTCATTGCCCACATGGATCACCATATTGGGAATCAAACACTGCATGCCTCTAGATTTCGAGAATATGTATAAATAACTTAGTAAGGAAAGTTTTTTTTTTTTCTTTTTCAAATAAACGTGTCAAAACGGGTTGACATCCTTAATCCAAATTCGACCTATTTAATAATTGTGTTAGATAGGTTGACACTATTATGACCCAAACCTGCTAATTTCATGTTGTTTTCGATTCGTGTTAAAATTGCTACCCCTAAATGTAGGCACACTGCTGACCCACAAAAATGTTTGTATTCGATTTTTTGTCTCTTTGTTGTATCATTATTTTCCTTTCAATTTCAGTGGTAGGTTTGATGTCGTGCATCAAACATGGTTTGAGTTTGATGTCACAAGAGATTTGGCTTCTTTTTTTGGTTGAATAGATTAAGCTATTTGAATCAACCAGATGGGATGCAAATCTCTCTCTCTCTCTCACCTTTCATTTCACAGAAAGACACATGCAACAATGCTTTCTTTAGGGATCTTTGAAAGAGACTGGTCCCTGAGGGGTGGTGTCCCTCCTACTTTAAAGGATAGTGGATGATAAACTTTTGGAAGAGACGGCATTTTTAATACTGTGGGTTATTTTTGGCTACCACTAGTGGAGTGAGTTGATCATTCCAAAGTAAAAAAAAAAAAAAATAGAAAAAGGAATCCAACTTTCCATGAAGTCACTTTGGGGTTTGCATTGCATGTTACGAGAGAGAGAGAGAGAGACTCTCACATCTGCATAAATTTCATTTATTTATTATGAGCAATGATGACTTTTGTTTTTATAGATATTTCATGCCACCAAATGCAAATGGAAAACAACCCATGAAAAAATGACTGTAAGGGTGTTTTTGATCGAAGATAAATTGAGTTAACTTCTATTAACACACGAAATTTTACTTATAACACACCGTTTACATATAAACAATCCTTCAACAAGATTGGTGTGTTATACGTAAAAGTTGGTGTGCCAATAGAATCTCTCCAAATTATTGGAGAAATGATTTTTCTTCAAAATACATATACATACTCTACAAATCACATTTTCTTTGGAAAACTATTTTACTGTTTGGTTTTGATGAAATCATGTAAACCCTAAGATTTAAGGTATGAGAAACAGACTTGAAAATGAAATGTTGCTTATTATGAGTAAGCAGAAGAGTACTACTGAAGGCACACTCGATTCTATCAAAAACAAAACGCATGCACCCATTGCATGTCACCACCTCCTAAATATTCCTTTCTTTTCCATGTCTGTTTTCTTTCATTCTTTCATTCTTTTTACACTGCTTCCCACTCACCATCACAGCCAAACTCATCATTTCCAACTTCATCTTTTTGGGCTTTTTTTTTTTTTTGTTAACTTCTTTTCATAAACACCCTCTTTCTTCTTTATATCATTATATATATATATATGCTGTATCTTCCCTAGGTGATTATTATTACCATAAAGGGTACTTGAAATTACACTCGAATTGACTTACAAACCATGCAACTTTTGTTTTCTCTTTTCCTCAACTTTCTGTGTTTGAGAGTGAGAGTGAAACCCATGCCCTCCAACTATGATATATCATTCCATTGTTAGCGACTACATAAGTTTGTAAGTTAGTGAACACTTTTAAGGCTTATGTTAGTATGTATGAATGCCTTAATAATTAATACAAGTAGTTAAAGATCATTCTTAAAGGAGTCCGGATAATATGATGCCCTCTTCTCACAAACGCCCCCATCACATAACCGTAGATCATTTGCATCGGGATACATAGAATCATAAATATATTTCTTGTGTATCCCAAGGCATTTGATCTACGATTCTGTGATGGGGGCGTAGGTGGGCGTTTGTGACAGGGGAGTATCATATTATCACGGTTCTTATTAATTATATTCACACCTGTCTCATAAAAGTTATTTATTCCTCTTTTAGACATTTGACCCTTGAAAATATAACTTAGTAAGATTTTAAGCCTTACTAAGGGTTGTTTTGCTCAAATGAATTACCACATTAGCAATTCAACATTACAACCCTCTAAATTTCAATTAAAGTAAATATAAAAAAAAAACTTAGATCCAATTTTTTTTCCTAAAAAGAATTTCTTTTAAGTTTAATCTAAGATTTTGAAAATGAACAGCTACCAAACTCCCCCTAACTCCTGAATTTAAAACTAAAATTCAGTGATGAAAATTAAATTTTCTTTTTTCAAAGTTTATATTAGTTTGTCCTCTACAACCTTGGGGCATAGGATCATGTTTTTGGATGCCACAAGGTGAGTCCAAGGACGGGGGGCGGAGCTAGGATTTTGTCTTGTAGAAATTTTTTTGTGGGGACAACTTAGAGTGAAAAAATTAGTTGTGGGGAAAATTAAGAGTGGAATTTTTTTAGGGGGGGGGGGGGCAATAGAAGTAGATTTTTTTAATATGTCACAATAACTCACTGATCCATAGACTTTGAAAATTCTTGTTAGGGCAAGTGCCCCCACTCTAAATCCTCCCCTGCCAAGAGCCCTTAGTAACAATGAAATCCTTATTAACTTAGTAAGGCTAGTCGGACTCAAAGACTAACCATTACATATTGTTTCTTGCAATACTTGTTTTATTGTAGAGGCTATTTTGGTCATTATGACATCTCAAGATGCTTGGCACTACCAATTCAATCTAAATCTTCATTTTAGAACACTGATGTAGTATTTGTCAAAGAAATTTCGATGCTTAAATCAAATTTTCTCATCTATTTTATTTGAAGTCGTACAAAAAATAAAATTACTTCCCTTTGGAAAAGTTTTCATAATCTTCTCTTTTTGGAAAATTTTCTTTTTTTTTATGACCAGATGTTCGAACTTGTAGGCCCGAGTAGGATGTAACTTTTGGTTCAAGAATTCATTTAGCTCTATTATTATATATTATTTTAGGGTATTCCCAAAGATTTATCTAGCTACAATATCTTAGTAGCGATAGTATATTGATTTTTGTGTGTTCTAGATATACCCTCAATGTTTTTGAGATAATTTGAGACATCACATGTTTTCAAATTGATTGCACAACCCCTTAGAACTCAATCTTCATCGATAGACTAATAGAAAAGGACCAAGTGTTCTCATTTGTAGCCAAAAACATTGACTATTTTTTTCCCATAAAACCAGTCTTGTTCAACCTTTGATTTTTCATCTTCAACCTTAAAATTCTATTTACATCAACCTTTAAACATCAAGTCAATGGATTTTGTGGCAAAAGTTAAGATAAAATTAAAAAAGATGAATTGAAATTAAGGTTTAATAGATTAAAATAAAATTTTCCATAGAGTATAACAAACTTAAAGATGACAGATTTGAGAGGAAGTAGAAAAATGAAACTTTGAGCTTGTCGCTTCTTGTCTTGTATTTGAAATTGGGCATCCTCCTAACTTACTATATTGTATGTTGCAAAACTTTCGTAAGTCATGCATCCCCAGGGAGTAGTTCCATCCCAAAGGAGCACAAGGATTTTGAACAATATAATAATAATAATAATAATCTTGGTAACGTTTAGGGCACACATTAAAGTGTAATAAATACATTTAGGAAATTGGATTTTGTATCAAAAATGCCTTTAAAAATATTTTATTATCAAAATATAAAAAGACATATTCCCAAAATGTATTTCTTAGGGCACACAATAACAATAATAATTCAAGAAAATGAAAAAGATAAAACTTGGACTCACCTCCACTAATTAGTGTCATGATGTTTGATTGACTTTGTCTATCGTGATCACGTGAATCCAAAAAATGCAATCCCACTAGTAGAGTCGAGGTCAATAAATAATTATTGATTAGAAGTTCGATTGCCCTTAATAATACCATGATTTCTCCCAATTAATACTCCATCAATCACTTTCTTTGGAAATTATGAAACCCTAATTTAAATGTAAGGTTTAGAACTTCGAGCAAAATCCCTTTTTGGAGGAAAAACGATTCCTAATCTCAAGAAGGTCGACGACAACGATTCTCGTGCAGGTGTAATCAACTCCCCCCCCCAATGCGCACGATAGAAGACAGAGAGTATTTCGCAATGACGGCGTACGTACGCCCGTAATATTCCCGACAACACTGATCATAAAATCCCATGCTTGCATGCACGTGCTTGGTTTGTGGGTCCCACACCTGACTGCGCGTGCAAAGCCGGACTTCATGGGGGGGGGGAATTTCTCCTCCATTGGCCTTTCCCCCAACCCTACCTCTTATCTTGCCACGTATTCTCTTCAGTTTTATCTCACCATTATCCTTATTTTTCTCTTAACTGTTATTAATTAATAATGGGTCATTTAGACATACCCCTTCATGGTTTGATAAATATTTAAGAAACCCCTGTGTTTTCAACATGTCCTCTTGACCTTGTATAAAATGACTTAAATGCCCTCAATCTATAACCTCTAGCCCAGGAGTGGACTTAGACAATTTACCTCGCACGGGCAAATTATTAATAATCTAAAGATGAAATTATAAATATAATAAGAGGATTTAAAAGAAAATTTTTGATAAGGAGAAATGATGGTTTCTGATTTCTTGCAACTCAAACTCTTATGGTGAAGAAGTGGATAAGAAGAGGGAAGTACAATCCCTAAGAATTAGTCTGGTGCCATTTTGACCAAAATAAACTTTATTTTGAAAAAACTCCCAAAATTATCAAATAAAGTTGACTAGATAAGTTTTAAAATTACAATTTGATAAAACATATAACAAGTTAGTAAAACTGTAAAAGATTTTTTTCTTTCCCAAGATTTTATAGAGAAAAGAGTAAGTCTAGGCTTACTAACTTAGTAAGATTACCACGGATCGAGCTCACCTTGTGGCATCCAAAAACATGATCTGATGCCACATGAATGTGGAGGAAAAAATTCTATGAACTTGAATAAAAGAAGAAATCAAAAAAAAACAAACAAACAAGCGAACTTAAAAGTTATTTTTCAATTTTTTTTTCATTGAGTTTTTCCATTAAATCTAGAGTGTCGTGTTGTTGGATTGCCAATTTGGGGATTCATTTGAGCTCACGACCCTTTGTAAGATTTAAAATCCAACTAACTAGTAAGGAAAGTGTTTCTCTATATAAAAATATTTTGTAGGTTCGAGCATCCACATATATCTCAGTTCCTAGAAATATGGAAGGGTTTTTATTTTCATGAGTTATAACCACTAAGGGTCGTGAGCTCACATCTTTGGCATCCAAAACATATGATCTGATACCAGTCTTGTAGGAACAAAATTCTAATAAGGTCGATTTTTTTTTTTCTTCAAAAAATATTATTTTCCATAGTTGAATTTTAATTTTAAGTTTTGGGAGCTTAATAGCCATCCATTTTTAACACCTACGAACAAGATCGAAAAATATTTCTTTTTATTTTTTACTCTTTTTTACTTTTTTTATTTTTTGAATTAGAATTTTTCATTATATAAAAAAGGCTGTCATGTTGGATTGCCAATTTGGTAATCCATGCGGGCCAAATGACCCTATCTAAGACATGAAATCTAACTACGTAAGTAAAGTGTTTTTATTTTCTTTTTCCCAAGGTTTCAAAGACTGAATTATAAGAAGACTGGGCTCAATTGGTGCATTTCATCAACTTGAAAAACATTGGTAATAATGAAAATTGAGCTCAATATCATTTCTCAGATAGAAATTAAGATTCTAACAATACAAACATACATACATCTTGGCATTCCAATAAGAATAATTTATGAGAATTATTAATTTAATGCTAGATTGGCTTAGCATAATTTATTGACATGCATAGTTTATTGAAGTAATTTAAAGGATGGGCCAGTGGTGTAAAATCCCAACTTTGCTACTAGTGATCTATCGTGCATTTCATCAGATGATCCGATGGCCCAACAGAGTATTTTAATTTACATTTGAACAAAAGTTATTGTTCACATAATTATATATGAATTGTTCATCAATTGGTCTTACTATGATCATTTGTTTGGGGCCATCTATCTATTTCTGTGCATCTAAACCATCTTTCTTTCGATCGTCGAAATCTCAATCAGTAATATGTGTGGTCCTTTCTGGTAGAATTATGAAGTTGCCTTACTTGGTGACCTACCTGTTTCAGATTTTGTAAAGCTTTTAGTAACCATGGACAAGATATCAACTAAAGCTTAATGGGTTTTGAGAATTAGAGGACGGGGAATTAAAACGAATAATAATTCAAATAAGCGAACTTAATAAGGGTCAAGCAAGAATCAATATACCCATTTCGTATTGTAGCTTGATCTTCTTTTCATTCTCTATGTGTACACTCGTGAATCCAGGTGTCTGGAGTGTTGATCCCACGACCTAGCCTAGGTTCAAATCTCGTTGAAGCCACCTTCACATTGGCAGTGGATCACCCTTGCCTGCCTAGCAAAAAAAAGGTAATGGAAATTGTACTTTACCAAGTTAGTCCACATCATGATTTAGTTTGTTGATAAACATGAATTCATAATGACTCTATTTCTCGGTTGTAACGACAGGAAAATGAAAACATTGTCAAAGAAATGGTCAAGATATATCTACTAGGGAGGGATGGATAGATACCTCAAGTTCCATCTTGCACAGACACCAGAGTAGTTCTGGAGCCCCCATAAATTTGCAGACAAATAGGGGTGATAGGTATTCTGACAACAATAACAAATCCTAACCCCAAAGATTTGGGGTCAGCCGAACAAATAAAATAAGAATGGGTGAGTGCAGTAAAAGGAAAAGGTGTAGAAACCCAAGTGTATAACAAATAAAAGGCAAAGAGGAATGGTTGAAGGGCAAACCAAAATCTACAAATTGTTACATCGTCTAATTAGGGGTTTGTGTACTATTCACTATGGTCTATCATCAACACACCACACCCCCATAGAGTGTTCATAATTTAACATGTAATTATATATAATAATCCCCAAAGAATATATCGGGAACTAAATGCACCATTTCCTTCCTCTTCTGTTCTGCAACATAGTCGAAAGGGTGATCACAGGTGAAACAGTACAGCCAATCACCATTGGTCATGTTGCTTATATATGATATATGTTCATGAATGAGCTTGTTCAGTCCTTAAATGATGGAGGAAGATTTCCATTTCTTACTAGTATATCAGAATTACTAGAAAGAAATAGATTCCAATCTTCAATGAAAATAAAATCTAGAAAAGGCGAACAATTTGTCGTGTCACCATTTATGCCAAATATTGGGGGGTCAGCAACATGAATCCTATTTCACCATTCAATTCCATTCTTGAACCATATGCATGTCTTCATATCAATTCCAACTCCGTATACGTTATTTTTGGTCTTCCCAAAGTGAGCAATAACTCAATATCACAAAAATACGGCAAGTAACAACATGTGCAACTTAAACCTATGAGGCAGCGTATCTGAGTCTTCAAGATGTCAACATCTTTATCAGCCCCCTATCACAAATATTTGCAGTTGGCAACACAGATCCTGTCCCAATTCAACTATTGCAGATCTGAGAAATGGACAAGATCCATCATTATTGGCTGGACCACACCTTGGAAATTTCCTTGGAAAAAAATCAACCCAAGTCAATTATCATACAAATCTGATCTGTAATTCCTTTGAGACGGGCAGAAAAAACAAGGAGAATGGTCCAAAAACAGAGTATGAAATGGATTTATGATCATCCTAACAAGTCAACACTTGTCCTAGGAATCCGAGTTGAGCCTTAAGTGATGGTTACTAGCATAGTCATTTCCCCATGCATGATTCAGGTGCAAAATGTCATTGCTAAACCATATTTGTAGTGATGAGACAGACATTAGCTTCCAGCAAACTATTAACATTTATAGTTGTAGATTGATTATCTGATGCATAAATAATTCACGAGCTAAGGCCATAAAAAAATTGGATTGTCAATCGGAAGAACCTAATCAATAAGCATCTGGGGCACCAACACCAATGGAGGTGTACTGCAATATGCTGAACACTAAATTGCATTGCAGGAACAATTCCAGCCATGTACTCCAAGTGAAAAAGAGCGCTGCAAAAGTAACTGAATAGAAGAATAAAGAATACTTGCATTGATCTTATGCAACATGAGCACACTGACAGAACTCTTCCATTTCCTACTGCTTATAGTAGAAAATCCACATCGGCATGGTGTGATTGAGACCTTCCCTTATCAGCAAGTGTGACTCTCACTTATTGCTCAAGGATTTTTTTCTCCACATGGGAGCAGTGCTTGTTGGTAGACCTTAAGATCATGGTGATACTCATTATCATTGATGGAACTCTTCTTTCCATTGTTGCCTTGGTCTTCAAAATGTGGACTACCATCATTATAATTGTCTTGAGCTTAAAATTCTTGTGACAGTTATCTGCAGTCTGTCTTACATCCCTGAAATGCTTAGTGTCAGGGCTGTTGCCAGCATGATCTCGAGGAGTGGATACTTGTCATCATCATATTTTTTTGTGTCAAACCTTTCATCCTTAAAGTTTCCTTTCTTGGCTCAAATGAACCCCCTAGAGTTCTTATCACCAGAGCCATCTTCTCCTCCTGGCCCAAGTTCTTTCTCTAATTCAGGATTTCGTGGCTCATCTTGTTTGTGACAATAAGAAAAAAAAATAATTTTGAAGTAGAAAACAAATAAGAAAAGTTAAGGCCAAAAAGGATGAATACTAACATTACCATTGAAAGAAACCTTTCTCAGGTAAATTGAAGAAGAAAACCTTAAAGATGCAATTATGCATAGCAAGTTCATCTGCAGTCTCTAACGTTAAAGGTCATCCATTGGTAAAAAAGGAAAAATAGCATGTTATGCCATCACATGAGCATTTATTAGGCCCACGTAGAATGCAAACAAAATGATAGTAAGTGCCTTAAAATGAAATTAAGATAAAGGTATCATGAACAATTTAATTGGTCTGTCAAGATGAACATGATGAGCTGACAATCTTTCATTTATTATAAGTTATTTTCATTTTTAAATACACTTTGAGCCCTATAAGATCAGTGAACCCCGCATAGAAACCGAAACTTTGTCTTATGCACCAGATGAGAGGAAATTGTTATGAGCTATGTGAAAATGTGTACATGAATCTGCGATAGCAAGGATTCCTAATATAGATGCATCAAGTGAATTCATTTTCCCTATAAAAGAGAGATTTAGTAACTCCAATATTGTATAGTAATTGAAATTAATGGTGGTAATTGTGGGTATTGAAATGAGCAGCATTGTTTTTCTCCGTGGACCTTGGATAGTCAAACCCACAATTCCTTAGGATATATCACATTCAAAGTGGCCAACTACCCTTTATTCCTCTAGGGGGAGCAATAGCCTTTACACCAACCTCCTCCTCCCTCTTCATCATCAATTTTTTTTTATTCCGTTTTTTTTGCCTATCCCAAAGATTGGGCACAGCAGCATTGACCTTATTCCGCTATTCAACTCTAACTAGAGCATCCATGTGACAAGGCATGTGTCTTTGGATCTTTTCTTATGACCCAGAAAATACATTGGCATGAGTCAAGATCAACGAATTCGAATGTATGCGAACATGGCTTTTGGGGCTTATAGCATCTGAAACAGTCCTCTTACCATTGGACTCAAAATATTCGAGTTGGCAACAATCCTACATTTCCGTTCAACTCTATCTAGAGTTATATCTTTTGTTGTAGAATATCTTCAAATCTTTTTTCCTACCCAGTGAAGGCTCTAACATTCGTCAAAATCAATGAATTTGATTGCATGCAAGATGGCTTTTGTGTCAACAACACCACAATTACAAAAATAAGATAATTACGCCTACTGAGCTCATCTATAAACCATAAGATGCTCAAAGTTACCTGACTTCAAAATGATTCAATCCTTAAAGCAACCTCTAACAAGGAAAACCCTACGATGTTGCATTGCCAACGTAGTAAAATACGAAATATCATAATTAGACTACAAAATATCCATAACAGAAGTCTTATTTAGCTTAGTCTCCCACCTTAAACTATGTTAACAAAACTACTAATTCATCAACAACATTGTCCACAGTTGCAC
The DNA here is from genome assembly GCF_017979445.1 of Akebia trifoliata. Classification (NCBI taxonomy): domain Eukaryota; kingdom Viridiplantae; phylum Streptophyta; class Magnoliopsida; order Ranunculales; family Lardizabalaceae; genus Akebia; species Akebia trifoliata. The sequence continues at coordinate 883,034 of NC_141377.1, forward strand.
CATCAAGCTTTCTTGGTTCAACACTCAATCTGATTGTCATTAGCTTTTTTGAAGCTTCATGAGGCCAATAAATCCGAATATTGGGGTTTGCAACATCAATCCTATTTCTCCATTCAACTCTGTCTTGAGATGTTCACAACTGTTATGAATTGCTCCAAAATGTGGGTTTGTCTTCAAGACGGAACAAGTTTCAATGTCAATGCATCTTTGCATCATATACTTTCCAGAAAAGATCCTTTCAGCTCTAGAGTTATAGGTAAATGAATATCAACAGTGCATTTCCAACATACAATTTTTTAGATTACTAGGTGTGGGCATGGGGTGTAAAGTCTTTTGTTAATGCGTCACAATGATTGAAAAGAAAACAAGATTGGGTAATTTGTTATAGAATACCCTTAAGAAGGCACCAAATGAAACAATTTTTCTTCCTGCGATACAAAACATACCATAAACGAGGTAAACAATTTCTTAAAAGATTTTCTTAAAAGGTACGTACTCCATTATAAATTGAGGTACCTTCATCAATATTAGCTACAAATGCACAAAATAAAATTTGTTGAGTACAATTTTCCAGATTACTTGTGCAGATTACTAGGCGTGGGGTGAAGTCTTTTGTTAATGATTCACAGTGATTGAAAAGAAAACAAGATTAGGTAATTTGTAATAGAATACCTTAAGAAGGCACTCAATTAAACAATTTTTCTTTCTAAGATACAAAAGCATACAATAAATGTGGTAAAAAATTTCTTAAAATGTACATGCTCCATTTTAATTGAGGAACATTCATGAATATTAGCTACAAATGCACAAAATTTGTAATAGAATACCTTAAGAAGGCGCTCAATTAAACAATTTTTCTTTCTAAGATACAAAAGCATACAATAAATGAGGTAAAAAATTTCTTAAAATGTACATGCTCCATTTTAATTGAGGAACATTCATGAATATTAGCTACAAATGCACAAAATAATATTAGCTACATGCACAATTCTTCCAATCTTTCAGTCTAAAACTTAGCTACAATTTCATGCAAGCAAGTATGCCTACGTAGTTGAAACCATTGAAAAGAAGCCAAATATGCAAACCTCAAGTCATGAAGTTCTAGAAAGGAACACACATACACAATGAATAACATGATCCTCTGCTCATTAGATTTGCTAGCCTTACAAGAATTTCAACTATAAGCGAAACAAATAAACATAAACTACACAAGTTGAAAAAAGTTGCTCAAAACCATCAAATTTTAGGTTCTTCTCAATGCCTTATAAGATTGAAGATTTTCCTTGAGCTAAACTTCTGAATTAATTTGTAAAACAATACCCAGACATAGAAGAAAAATGAATTAATATTTTCCCAATGGTGGTGTTAATGAGTGATGCAAAAACTTGAAAAAAATCCCTTTGAAATAGAATCAACAATGAATATAAATAAAATACTTCTGCCAAAAACAAATTTTACATAGTCCAATGGAAATTTTTTGGTGACAAGTAAACTTTAAGGAAGTTGTGTTCCAAGAAACATTCTCAAAATTAAGCATTTAAATGGGGAATCATAGTAAGTTCTTGCAATACTTAGATATTGGAGAAAGTAATGACTAATAAGATGACTAATTGCTCGTCTGTTGCATTAGCTTTGAAATTCAAAATGTAAAATAAAAGAGCATTCAATTACCTATTCTACTATACATCTTCTAATAAATCCACAAATTCACCACTAACCACCATCGTTATACCTGAGATCACAGTACTTGCATGCCATATAGAGAAAAGAGTCGAGTAATGGATTTCAAATAAAAAGTACATAAACACGGAAATCAAAATCATCCTCATATGTGATTATCTCTTAGAATTTCTAAAATCAAGGGGAAAACTTCTCATAAAATATAATGCCTCAGTGCCAAATACTTTTAAAAGCATCTACACGATAGGAACACCGAAACCAAACAAAAATAGGGAATTGAAATCATTCTATACAAGATTATCACTTAGAGAAAAGATTCGAGTGCTATATAGAGAAAATAGTAGAGTAATAGATTTCAAATAAAAAATACATACAACCGAAATCAAACAAAAATAGGGAATCAAAATCATCCTCATATGTGATTATCACTTAGAATTTCTCAAATCAAGGGTACAACTTTTCATAAAATATAATGCCTCAACGCCAAGTTTACCTTTAGAAGCATCTAAACAATACGAACACCGAAACCAAACAAAAATAGGGAATCAGAATCATTCTTAATGAGATTAATAGTTAGAATTTCTTAAATCAAGGGGGACTACAAATTTTTAGAAAATATAAAGCTTCAATTTTAAGTTTAATTTTAGAAGCATCTATAATATAAAGATCATTTTGATCTATTTACAAAGGTTTTTCTAAAAGTTTTATAAAGTTTCTAATTGTATAGTGTTGATTGAGATTAAGGTAACCCAGTCTGGGTATTTTTTTTAAACACTACAAAGTTGCACTCAATTCACCCAGTCCCAATCCTAAATACATGAAATGGGTTAGAATAGAAGGCCAATTAGCATAAATTATGCATGTCTCATGAACTTGATAATAAATTCAGTTCAATCTAGGGTTTCCAGGCATGTCTTCAGACAAAATTGAATTCCTATGTCATAAGAAAAAAATTGAATTGAGGAAGAACAAGATTCATTTAGTACCCAAAACTATTAGGGACCGTTATGATGATGACGAGAACTATGACAACGATAATAATGATGATGACAACAATGACAACTATGATAATAATGAATGAATGATGATGACAAAAATGACAATGAATGATGACGACAAAAATGACAATGAATGATGACGACAATGACAACTATGGCAATAATGAATGAATGATGATGACAATAATGACAACGACGATGATGAACGATGAGGTCCAACATCATCAAACACTTATCCCAAAGATTTGGATTCACTAAATGCCATCTTTGTTCCTCTACTCAATTTTCTCCAAAGCCAACGTCTTATATTATTTAAAATGAGTACTTATACACATTTTCTATCTTAATCAACATTCATTTGGGTTCCCCTCATTCTTTAAAAACCTTCAAGTAGCATAGTCTTGTAACTAAGGGGTTGTAACTGATCATTGTTGAACATGCTCAAACCATCTCAATCAACTTTATCTTAGTTAGTCATCTATTGGAGCTACTCCAACATTTTGTGAATGTACATATTTCTAATTTTTTTCTTGTCTAGTTTTATTAATTTAAGCTTGTTTTAACCTTATCTTTTTAAAGCCTAGGTGGGTTTCCTCAATTTACTATTAGATTTCTTCATTTCTCAATTTATTATCCTTGCAAACATAATGTTTATCCTCATTATTAAACCCAAAGTAGAGTCTCAAGTTGGCAACTGATTGAAAATTTTTGCCTAATAAGTCTAGTTTTATTAATTTAAGCTTGTTTTAACCTTATCTTTTTAAAGCCTAGGTGGATTTCCTCAATTTACTATTAGATTTCTTCATTTCTCAATTTATTATCCTTGCAAACATAATGTTTATCCTCATTATTAAACCCAAAGTAGAGTCTCAAGTTGGCAACTGATTGAAAATTTTTGCCTAATAATTTCATATGAGTATAGATGCAATTAATCGAAAAGGGGCAATGCACAAGAAAATAAATTTAACTTTGACTGCAATTTAGAACAAAGCTTCGACGATTATGATTATCGCCAAGATATTATACAAGTAGAGATTTTGAGATCATCGATAGGTAAATATCAAAAATAGATAAATAAAACTATAACATTTTAAATACAAAGAAAGACTACTATCTTTTCGATAATAAGAAAAGTGTGTGCATGAAAACCTATAGGACACTTGTGCTAAGTTCATGAATAAATTTAGGCCTATATTGATTAATAAGAAGGCCTAATGAATCACCCTAAGCCTCTTCACATTACTCTAATCATTTTTAAGGTTGACAACATTCTTTGATTGGATAACATTGAAATTTGGGTGAATTTCCATTTCGTGAGGCTGAATTTGATGAATTTATAGTTCCGGCTCGCTAATTATTTTAATTACCAAAACATGAATGGTAATGAATTCAAGTGTTTTGAAGTGACTATTTCGTAGGTTTAAAGTGATTGTCCCGCTAAAAATAATGAAACCTACGAGATAGTCACTTTAAACCTGCGAAATAGTCAATTTAAAAAACCTCCGAATTCATTTCACGTTTTGGTAATTAAAATGAACAGTGAGCCAGAATCGTATAATTCGTCCATGTGGGCTAAATGACCCTTTCGAAGACGTGAAATCAAACAAAGTAAAGTGTTTTTATTTTTCTTTTGTCCCAAGGTTTCAAAGACTGAATTATAAGAAGACTGGGCTCAATTGGTGCATTTCATCAACTTGAAAAACATTGGAGTATGTCAAATATTCATCAAAACATGGGGGGTTATGCCTAAATCGTGCTTTATTAATAATAAGTCTATCAATGGAAAAGTCCAAGCCAACCTTGATTGAGCCCAAACCTGACCCTAACGACTGGGCTGGTTTTGGGTTTTATAAAAATTAAATTCATGCATATTTCAAAGTCGTTTGGAGTGTTTGATATTGTTTGTCATCAAGATATGGTTCCAATCTCTATCCTAGATAAAAAAAAAAGGTTAAAGATGAATGTGGCCCAGGTTAAGGAAGGCACCAGACCTAATTATATCATCTATGATCTTAAATTGATTTTTTAATTTATGGTAATAATGAAAATTGAGCTCAATATCATTTCTCAGATAGAAATTAAGATTCTAACAATATAAACATACATACATCTTGGCATTCCAATAAGAATAATTTATGGGAATTATTAATTTAATGCTAGATTGGCTTAGCATAATTTAATAACATAGTGCATAGTGTATTAAAGTAATTTAAAGGTCTAGGATGGGCCGGTAGTGTAAAATCCCAACTTTGCTACTAGTGATTGATCACGCATTTCATCAGATGATCCGATGGCCCAACATAGTATTTTACATTTGAACAAAAGTTATTGTTCACATAATTATATATGAATTAGTTCATCAATTGGTCTTACTATGATCATTTGTTTGGGGCCATCTATCTATTTCTGTGGACCTAAATCATCTTTCTTTCGACCATCTAAGTCTCAATCAGTACAATGTGTGGTAATATCCTAAGTAGCTGCTGCAAATTTGGTCCTTTTTGGTAGAATTATGAAGTTGCCTTACTTGGTGACCTACCTGTTTCAGATTTTGTAAAGCTTTTAGTAACCATGGACAAGATATCAGCTAAAGCTTAATGAGTTTTGAGAATTAGAGGACAGGGAATTAAAACGAATAATAATTCAAATAAGCGAAATACTTAAAGAGTCAAGCAAGAATCATATACCCATTTCGTATTGTAGCTTTTCATTCTCTATGTGTACACTCGTGAATCAAGGTATCTAGAGTGTTGATCCCACGACCTAGCCTAGGTTCAAATCTCATTGGACCCACCTACACATTGGCAGTGGATCATCCTTGCCTGCCTAGCAAAAAAAAGTAACGGAAATCATACTTTACCAAGTTAGTCCAAATCATATTTATTTTGTTGATAAACATGAATTCATAATGACTCTATTTCTCTGTTGTAACAACAGGAAAATGAGAACATTGCTGGTTAAGATATATCTACTAGGTAGGGATGGATAGATACCTCAAGTTCCATCTTGCACAGACACCAGAGTAATTCTTGAGCCCATAAATTGCAATTGAACACATAAATTTCATCAGTTGTGGAAGTATCTAGCTGAAATTCAAAAAGGGGTGATAAGTATTCTGACAACAATAACAAATCCTAACCCCAAAGATTTGGGGTCGGCCAAACAAATCCCGTTCCTCCATTTTACTCTATCCAAAGCCAAGTCTTCTGTGACATCTTCTCAATAAAAACAAAACCACAGAGGGAGAATACTGCTGGTGGGGTCTATCTAAAGATATATATATATATAAAACTTTCATAGTCGAACCTTGATGATGTGAGACTTATGGAGGTTCAGAGAGATGGTTGATACTGTTAGAGCAAATCAACTGTTAATTGGGACCAGAGAGATGGTTATCATATTTTACTGGGTACCTTGAACAAATAAAATAAGAATGGGTGAGTGTAGTAAAAGGAAAAGGTGTAGAAACCCAAGTGTATAACAGATAAAAGTCAAAGAGGAAATGGTTGAAGGGCAAACCAAAATCTACAAAATTGTTACATCGTCTAATTAGGGGTTTGTGTACTATTTACAAAATTTGATTTTGATCAACCACTAATTTTAAAGTGTTAAAAGCTAAAACATACACTAATAAAGAAGGCTATAAACTAATAAAGAATAGAGCGGCTCGACAATAGAAGGTTTAACCTGTTAACTTGAATTCCTCAATGGATTGAGTTAGAAGTTTTGGAGTGTGCAGATTTTTTGTGAGGATGGATCTAAAGAGATCATCCCCACCAGATATCAGTCATTGAATCATCATCTCCATGTGGGCCCAATGATCATGTGTGAACATAGACGTCAAATTATCCATACATCTACATATAATGATATCAATTGTTTCAATAATCTTAATTTTGGGAAAATACTTCAAACAAGACAGAATCTTTTATTTTCGAAGGCGATAATGTACCTATCCTCCATTTTGTTAAATGGAGAAGGGTCCATAGTTGTGATTCTTGTTATTTATATAGAAAATTATGTGACTGATCTAATTCGACACAAAGAACAATGATCCTTCACATGAAACCATCCTCATTTACAACAGTACATAAATGCCAAGGCAATAATTGACTATATTGAGCCTTTCTTCCTTTTCACACATATCAAACAACACTTATTGGTACTTTCCACAAAATAAAACATTATAAATGGACATTCGATTAAGTTACTACTTCCCACAAGTACCGCAATCACAAACCCAAAAGAGGCCATCCTTAGCAGAGCCAAGGTGGTTTCATGGAGCTTTAGTCATCCTGATTAAAATTGACTTTCTATAATTTAATTCTTCTTCAAGCTAATGGTAAGTCCAGCCACTTATGCCCCATGTACACTGGTAAACCATTAGTAGAGAATCCTTAGAGTCTACCAATGGATCCGAAAATTTAGCAGATATTGCAAAATGAGCACAAAATGAAAATCCCATCTAGGTTATGAGAAAGATACAATGCACAAACTTACCCTTGACCCTCACATGATTCACCTTCGCAAGAAGAGGATGACTTTTGAATTATACTGGAAGCTACAAGTTAAGAATCAACATCCAGCCTCTTTGGCAGAGCGAATCCTGTTCGTCCATTCAATTATGTCTAGAGCCCACTACTGCCACAAGTTAAGCATACATCTAAAACCAATAGATAACGGGATGCAGAATTACTAGAAAGAAATAGATTCCAATCTTCAATGAAAATAAAATCTAGAAAAGGCGAACAATTTGTCGTGTCACCATTTATGCCAAACATTGGGGTCAGCAACATGAATCCTATTTCACCATTCAATTCCATTCTTGAACCATATGCATGTCTAAATATCAATTCTAACTCCATATACGTTATTTTTGGCCTTCCCAAAGTGAGCAATAAATATCACAAAAATACAGCAAGTAACAACATGTGCAACTTAAATCTATGAGGCAGCAAATCTGATTCTTCAAGAAGTCAACATCTTTATCAGTCCCCCTATCACAAATATTTGTAGTTAGCAACACAGATCTTGTCCCAATTCAACTATTGCAGATCTGAATAACGGAAAAGATCCATCATTATTGGCTGGACCCCACCTTGGAAATATCCTTGGCAAAAAATCAACCCAAGTCAATTATCATACAAATCTGATCTGTAATTCCTTCGAGACAGCCAGAAAAAACATGGAGAATGGTCCAAAAACAGAGTATGAAATGGATTTATGATCATCCTAACAAGTCAACACTTGTCCTAGGAATCCAAGTTGAGCCTTAAGTGATGGTCAGGTGCAAAATGCCATTGCTAAACCATATTTGTAGTGATGAGACAGACATTAGCTTCCAGCACACCATTACCATTTATAGTTGTAGATTGATTATCTGATGGGTAAATAATTCACGAGCTAAGGCCATATAAAAACTGGTTTGTCAATCAGAAGAACCTAATCAATGAGCATCTGGGGCACCAGGGCACCAACACCAATGGTGGTGGACTGCAATATGCTGAACACTAAATTGCATTGCAGGAACAATTCCAGCCATGTACTCCAAGTGAAAAAGAGCACTGCAAAAGTAACTGAATAGAAGAATAAAGGATACTTGCATTTCTTATGCAACATGAGCACACTTAAACTGAAAGAACTCTTCCATTTCCTACTGCTTATAGTAGAAAATCCACATCAACATGGTGTGATTGAGACCTTCTTCAGATCCTGCTTGGATGAAACGAAAAATACCTTATCAGCAAGTGTAACTCCACTTATTGCTCAAGGCTTTTCCTCCACATGGGAGCGGTGCTTGTTGGTAGACCTTATGATCATAGTGATACTCAATATCATTGGTGGATCTCTTCTTTCCATTGTAGCCTTGGTTGTCAAACTGTGGGCTACCATCATTATAATTGTCTTGAGCTTAAAATTCTTGTGACAGTTATCTGCAGTCTGTCTTACATCCCTGAAATGCTTGGTGTCAGGGCTGTTGCTAGCATGATCTCGAGGAGTGGTCATCTATGTGCTTATCATCTTGCTGTCTATTATCCTTGTCAAGATCTTTTCGGTCTTTATCTCTGTACTTATCATCATCATATTTTTTTGTGTCAAACCTTTCATCCTTAAATTTCCCATTCTTGGCTCAAATGAACCCTAGAAGATATTCGTCTATCATGACCATCTCTGAAATTATCTTGATCATTGTCTTGATATTAGACTTCTTTATCTCTAGACTGATCATCCTCAGGTAAATTGAAGAAGAGAACCTTACCATTAAAAGAAACCTTTCTCAGGTAAATTGAAGAAGAAAACCTTAAAGATGCAATTATGCATAGCAAGTTCATCTGAACTCTCTAAAGTTCTTATCACCAGAGCCATCTTCTCCTCCTGGCCCAAGTTCTTTCTCTCTAATTCAGGATTTCGTGGCTCATCTTGTTTGTGACAATAAGAATATAAAAAAATTGAAATAGAAAATAAATAAGAAAAGTTAAGGCCAAAAAGGATGCATCCTAACATTACCATTAAAAGAAACCTTTCTCAGGTAAATTGAAGAAGAAAACCTTAAAGATGCAATTATGCATAGCAAGTTCATCTTCACTCTCTAAAGTTAAAGGTTATCCATTGGTAAAAAAGGAAAAACAATATGTTAGGCCATCACATGAGCAGTTATTAGGCCCACATACCTGCATGCAAACAAAATGATAGTAAGTACCTTAAAACGAAATTAAGATGAAGGTATCATGAACGATTAACTTGGACTGTCAAGATGAACATGATGAGCTGACAATCTTTCATTTATTATAAGTTATGTTATTTTTAAATACACTTTGAGCCCTATAAGATCAGTGAACCCCGCATAGAAACCGAAACTTTGTCTTATGCACCAGATGAGAGGAAATTGTTATGAGCTATGTGAAAATGTGTATATGATTCTGCGATAGCAAGGATTCGTAATATATATACATCAAGTGAATTCATTTTCCCTATAAAAGAGAGATTTAGTAACTCCAATATTGTATAGTAATTGAAATTAATGGTGGTAATTGTGGGTATTGAAATGAGCAGCATTGTTCTTCTCTGTGGACGTTGGATAGTCAAACCCACAATTCCTTAGGATATATCACATTCAAAGTGGCCAACTACCCTTTTTTCCGCTAGGGGGAACAATAGCCTTTACACCAACCTCCTCCCCTCCCTATTCATCATCAATCTTTTTTTTTTTCCGTTTTTTTTTGCCTATCCCAAAGATTGGGCACAGCAGCATTGATCTTATTCCGCCATTCAACTCTAACCAGAGCATCCATGTGACAAGGCATGTGTCTTTGGATCTTTTCTTATGACCCAGAAAATACCTTGGCATGAGTCAAGATCAACGATTTTTTTTTTTTTTTGAAAGGAAGATCAATGAATTTGAATGTATGCAAATGGCTTTTGGGGCCTATAGCATCTGAAACAGTCCTCTTATCATTGGACTCAAAATATTCGGGTTGGCAACAATAATCCTACTTTTCCGTTCAACTCTATCTAGAGTTATATCTTTTGTTGTAGAATATCTTCAAATCTTTTTTCCTACCCAGTGAATGCTCTTGCATTCGTCAAAATCAATGAATTTGATTGCATGCGAAGATGGCTTTTTGTGTCAACAACAACAAAAATAATATAATTATGCCAACTGAGCTCATCTATAAACCATAAGATGCTCAAAGTTACCTGACTTAAAAAATGATTCAATCCTTAATGCAACCTCTAAGAAGGAAAACCCTATGATGTTGCATTGCCAACGTAGTAAAATATGAAATATCATAAAAACCCCTTAGACTACAAAATATCCATAATAGAAGTCTTATTTAGCTTAGTCTCCCACCTCAAACTATGTTAACAAAACTACCAGTTCATCAACAACATTGTCCACAGTTGTACCATTAAGCTTTCTTGGTTCAACACTCAATCTGATTGTCATTAGCTTTTTTGAAGCTTCATGAGGCCAATAAATCCAAATATTGGGGTCTGCAACATCAATCCTATTTCTCCATTCAACTCTGTCTTGAGATGTTCACAAAACTGTTATGAATTGCTCCAAAATGTGGGTTTGTTTCCAAGACGGACCAAGTTACAATGTCAATGTTGGGAGAAAGGAAGCGAAAGGGCCATCTTTGCAACATATACAAATGCACAAAATAAAATTAGTTGAGTACAATTTTCTAGATTACTTGTACAGATTACTAGGCGTGGGGTGAAGTCTTTTGCTAATGATTCAAAATGATTGAAAATAAAACAAGATTAGGTAATTTGTAATAGAATACCCTTAAGAAGGCACCCAATTAAACAATTTTTCGTTCTAAGATACAAAACATACCATAAATGAGGTAAAAAAATTCTTAAAATGTACGTACTCCAATATAAATTGAGGAACCTTCATGAATATTAGCTACAAATGCACAAAATAAAATTTGTTGAGTGCAACTTTTGGATATTACATGCACAATTCTTCCAATCGTATAGTCTAAAACTTAGCTACAATTTAATGCAAGCAAATATGCTTACATAGTTGAAACATTGAAAAGAAGCTAAATATGCAAACCTCAAATCATGAAATTCTAGCAAGGAACACACATACACATAAGTGAAACAAATAAACATAAACTACACAAGTTGAAAAAAGTTGCTCAAAACCATCAAATCTTAGGCTCTTCGCAATGCATTGTAAGATCTAAGATTTTCCATGAGCTAAACTACAAAATTAATTTGTAAAACAATACCCAACATTGAAGAAAAATGAATTAACATTTTCCCGATGATGGTGTTAATGAGTGATGCCAAAACATGAAAAAAATCCATTTGAAATCAAATCAACATGAATATAAATAAAATACTTGTGCCAACAACAAATTTTACATAGTCCAATGGAAATTTTTTGGTGACAGGTACACTTTAGGGAAGTTGTATTCCAAGAAACATTCTCGAAATTAAGCATTTAAATGGGGAATCATAGTAAGTTCTTGCAATACTTAGATATTGGAGAAAGTAATTGCTCATCTGTTGCATTAGCTTTGAAATTCAAAATGTAAAATAGCATTCAATTACCTATTCTGCTATACATCTTCTAATAAATCTATCAACAGATTCACCACCAACCACCATCATTCTATTTGCGATCACAGTACTTGCATGCCATATAGAGAAAAGAGTTGAGTGCTATATAGAGAAAAGAGTCGAGTAATGAATTTCAAATAAAAAATACATAAACACCGAAATCAAACAAAAATAGGAAATCAAAATCATCCTCATATGTGATTATCTCTTAGAATTTCTAAAATCAAGGGGAAAACTTCTCATAAAATATAATGCCTCAGTGCCAAGTTTACTTTTAAAAGCATCTACACAATAGGAACACCGAAACCAAACAAAAATAGGGAATCGAAATCATTCTATACGAGATTATCACTTAGAGAAAAGATTCGAGTGCAGAGTATTGAATTTCAAATAAAAAATACATACAACCGAAATCAAACAAAAATAGGGAATCAAAATCATCCTCCTATGTGATTATCACTTAGAATTTCTCAAATCAAGGGTACAACTTTTCAGAAAATATAATGCCTCAGCGCCATGTTTACTTTTAAAAGCATCTAAATAATAGGAACACCGAAACCAAAAAAAAATAGGGAATCAAAATAATTCTAAATGAGATTATGACTTAGAATTTCTTAAATCAAGGGGGACTACAAATTTTTAGAAAATATAATGCTTCAATGCCAAGTTTAATTTTAGAAGCATCTATAATATAGAGGTCATTTTGATCAATTTATAGAGGTTTTTCTAAAAATTTTATAAAGTTTCTAATTGTATAGTGTGGATTGAGATTAAAGGTAACCCAATCTGTGTATTTTTTTAACACTACAAAGTTGCACTCAATTCACCCAGTCCCAATCCTAAATACATGAAATGGGTTAGAATAGAAGGCCAATTAGCATAAATTATGCATTCCTCATGAACTTGATAATAAATTTAGTTCAATCTACGATTTCCAAGCATTGCTTCAGACAAAATTGAATTCCTATGTCATAAAAAAAAATTGAATTGAGGAAGAAAAAGATTCATTCAGTACCCAAAACTGTTATGATGATGATGAGAACTATGAAAACGATAATAATGATGATGACAACAATGACAACTATGATAATAATGAATGAATGATGATGACAAAACTGACAATAAATGATGACGACAATGACGACTATGATAATAATGAATGAATGATGATGACAACAATGACAATGACGATGATGAATGATGAGGTCCAACATCATCTAACACTTATCCCAAAGATTGGGGTTCACCAATGCCATCTTTGTTCCTCTATTCAATTTTCTCTAAAGCCAACGTCTTATATTATTTAAAATGAGTACTTATACATGTTCTCTATCTCAATCAACATTCATTTGGGTTCCCCTCATGCTTTTAAAACCTTCAAGTAGCATAGTCTTCTAACTAAGTGGTTGTAACTGATCATTGTTGAACATGCTCAAACCATCTCAATCAACTTTCTCTTAGTTTGTCATCTACTAGAGCTACGCCAACATTTTGTGAATGTACATATTTCTATTTTTTTTTTCTTGTCTAATTTTATTAATTTAAGCTTGTTTTAACCTTATTCTTTTTAAAGCCTAGGTGGATTTCCTCAATTTACTAGTAGATTTCTTCATTCCTCTATTTATTATCCTTGAAAACATAATGCTTATCCTCATTATTAAACCCAAAGTAGAGTCTCAAGTTGCCAACCGATTGAAAACTTTTACCTAATAATTTCATATGAGTATAGATGCAATTCATCTAAAATGGGCAATGCACAAGAAAATAAATTTAACTTTGATTGCAATTTAGAAAAAAGTTCAACGATTATGACTATCACCAAGATATTACACAAGTAGAGATTTTGAGATCATCAGTAGGTAAATATCAAAAACGGATAAATAAAACTATAACATTTTAAATATAAAGAAAGACTACTATCTTTTCGATAATAAGAAAAGTGTGCATGAAAACCTATAGGACACTTGTGCTGAGTTCATGCATAAATTTAGGCCTATATTGATTAATAAAAAGCCTTAATGAATCACCCTAACCCTCTATACATTACTCTTATCATTTTTAAGGTTGACAACATTCTTTGATTGGATAACATTAAAATTTGGGTGAATTTCCATTTCGTGAGCTGAATTTGATGAATTTACAGTTCCGGCTCACTATTCAGTTTAATTACCAAAACGTGAATAGTAAGGAATTCAGGTGCTTTGAAGTGACTATTTTGCAGGTTTAAAGTGACTATCTTGCTAAAAATAGAGAAACCTGCGAGATAGTCACTTTATACCTGCGAAATAGCCACTTAAAAAAACCTCCGAATTCGTTACCATTCATGTTTTGGTAATTAAAATGAACAGAGAGCCGGAATCGTATGATTCGTCAAAAGTTGATCATGTTTTAGAAAATATTCCTCGAAATTTACTATCAAATTGTTGTATGATTTAAAGGATGCAAAGAGATTACAACATTAGTGGTTCACAATGATTGAAAAGAAAACAAGTTTAGGAGAATTTTTTTCAACATTTTGAATTATACAATTTTCTGTTATAGATTGCTCTCTCATGCAATGAGCCAAGATACTGTCCTTTTCTCACCTGAGAGGATTGAAAGAGAGTTGTTTTCAAATTAGTTAGTTTAGATAAGAAAAATGTCTAAATGACTAAAAGAAACTTAACTTGTACACCAGATGGAGGCCATGGATGTGTTTCCCTGGTTCAAAAGTTGTTGTCTCACCTGTTAAGGGCATGGACAAAACAGAAAGAGATAAAGATCAATAATACAAATGAAATGGACACTTTAGATGGAAAATCCTAGTCAAGTTTTGAATTCTTAGAAAAAAATTCTTTTGGGACCCATACCAGTAAAATCTGGGAATCAACATATTGAGAGAAATGAACTGTTCTGTACCTGCAGTTCCAGATGCTTACACTAGTAATCTCTAACGTAAGTCATATGTCCTCATAAATTTCTAATGCAGTTTGTGCACAAATAATTCCATGGGGTTTCAGCATGATCTCTTCAATTTGTCTACATTAAAGCCATGGAACTCCTCGGTACCATCAACGTTGAAGTCCAAACCTACTCCATCAAAACCTATGCAGCCTCCCATCTATATATAAACCAACTAATTGCAAGCCCTTGGCCACTCCTATCCTCCGAATTTTATTCAAAATTCTGATATACCATATCCTGCTACCAGTGCTTAGAGGCTAGGAAGTAATCTGCATTCAGATTAGTCATAACCCATCTTGAAATGTAATCTGCATTCAGATTAGTCATAACCCATCTTGAAAAGGTCAGTAATCTCCCCCCAGTAGACATCGTTGTGGCGCGCTCATTCTGCATACATATCCAATGGCCATAAAATTCCAAACAGGCATGCAATATGGAGCTGTTCCAGGGATTGATTTATTTTCCGTGATGGCGCGCCACCATATTGATTTATCAGGTGAGTACACCATAGCCTGCTACCAGTTCTCAGAGGCTAGGAAGTAATCTACATTCAGATTAGTCATCACCCATCTTGAAAAGGTCAGTAATCTCCCCCCAATAGACGTCGTTGTGGAGCACTCATTTTGCATCCTTTGGAGAGAAGAGATGGTCAATCCCCATGCTTGTGAACTACGTATCCCATGGTCTTATAATTCCAAACAGACAAACAACATGGAGCTGTTCCAGGTATTGATTTATCTTCCGTGATGGTGCGCCACCATATTGATAATCAGGTGAAAACCTTATCGATGCATGGAGGCCCGGTCAATCCCCATGCTTTTGAACTACGTATCCCATGGTCTTATAATTCCAAACAGACAAACAACATGGAGCTGTTCCAGGTATTGATTTATCTTCCGTGATGGTGCGCCACCATATTGATAATCAGGTGAAAACCTTATCGATGCATGGAGGCCCGGCCCCTTCATCATGTGATTGTTGTTTGGCAATCAGATGATCTTTCTTTTTTGTTTGGAGAGGAGTTGATGACATTTTAGCCGGCTTCACTATCGTACCCTTACAAAAGACATCAATCAGGAGGAAAATGAAGTGAGAAAAGGTGGTAGAAACAATGTCATCCTAAAAAGATAAAACCCAAAGATCGAACCTGCACTCAATCTGGCATGAATAATTGAGAAGTTTGGCCACTGCATTTTACAATGTATGAACGGTCAGCAGTCCTCAAAGTTGGGTTAATTCAAGAAAAATTATTACCAATAAAAGCTCAGAAGTGACATTTTGATGACAGGTCACACATCCAATTGTTACTAGATTTTGATTTTGGCACTGCCATCACAAAGATTGTGTTTGGAAAAAAAAAATGAGAAAATGAATGAATTAGAAAAATGTAGAGTGTGACAAGTCAGGCAATGGATGCGTCTGTCTTTTCATCCAATGCCCTATAAACAAGTCAGGCATGTTACTAACATTACTAAAAACAGATAAAAACACGAACTGGGTAGGGGCGAAAGGAACATTGAATAAAATGGTCATCACCCTACAAAATAGTCAACCTTCAAAAGTTTGATAATTCTGACATTAAAGGGGAGGCCATAGAAAATGTTCCTAAAAATCAAACTTAACTGTAACCAAACACAACTTCAGAAGATGAGACCATCTTTCTAATGGTGAGAATACCATAAAAATTTTACGAGCAATTATAAATCCTCCCTGTTCTATGGTCTGAGACAAGATACAGAAATATTTGAACAGGTGTTTTTTTTATCTCCTTTCTCTGCATCATTTAGATTAAGAGAAAAAAAAAAGTGGGGTTGCTCTTGCTCTCTAGTATAAAAATGAATTCACTAAATGATCAGTCATGAAGCAAACACAAGTCACATCAGCATGTTTTAAATTTAAGAAGATTTTTGTAAAACAGTTGAAAAATGAATACCTCAAATTATGATATAATGGAAAAAAAAAACATTTTTCAACTAGAAAGACTTCACATAACCCAACCACAGACTGATATATTGAGCACCATTTCAAGACATTAAAGAGGAAAAAGGATAAAAATTACTTTTCTTTTGGAGATAACAAACCGTTGGGTTATTGAAGGAAGTATCAAATACCAATCATATTCAAAAACCCATGCTTTTACTTCTTGGCCTCTCTCTGAGATTGTTGTAATTAGTTCAAGGTTAGCCTACAAAAATAACAGTTAGTTCGAAGTTCAACTTCAAGAATCTAGCAAGTTGATTTGGGAACCCTACATCCTATTAGAAAGAAAACAAGATCCAGTAGAAAAGCCACTTAAAATATTGAAGTAAAAAAAAATGAAATACAGGAACATTCTCAAAAGTTGAACCAGTACATGTACATAGCTGAAACATTTAGTTTAACCCAACTGGACTGTGGGTAGTATGAATCCCAATTTTCAAACAATGGGATAAACAAGAATAAAACAAAATTTTGATGTTTGAGTTCAAAGAAATTTAAACTAAAAACAACAAGAAAGTGTTGAAACAAGTATGCAGCGCCTAACCTTGCATCTATGAACACAAGCTTCATGGTTGTTCACAAGTACCCTATCAGCAGCCCATCTGTTGAGGGTAAAAAAGAATTAGTACTATCAACGACTCATCTGACATGAAGCTGCCTGTGAGTCCTAGTGGGGGTATTTGCTCGACTGTGAACATCACAAAGATGACATGAATCAAACCCAAAGTCACATCAATCAGCCGAACAAAGAGCCATGTAACATATTTACTTATTCTTGGTTCTTTTCAAAACCTACGTGGATTTCCTCAATTTACTAGCAGATTTATGTTGAGTGTTGTGTTTATCCGCCTCCACTCCTAGGTGTCACGTGCTCACGTATTGTGCCCCAATTGCGCCTTCCCCATCAGATCGGTATTTTGGGGTAAATGGTTTGTCAACATGGTTTCAAAGTGGTAGGTTCGTATAGGTCACGGGTTCAAGTCGCCTCAAGGGAATTTTCCACCCTTATGAGGGGGGGAATGTTGAGTGTTGTGTTATTCTGCCACCACTCCCGAGTGTCACGTGCTCACGTATCGTACCCCAATTCGATCCGTGACATAGTTGTGCTTCCCCATCAGATCTGTCTTTTGGGGTAAATGGTTTGTCAACAATTTCTTTATTCCTACCCTATTGATTTTTATCAACTCAACTACAATAAAAGTTAGTAATTTTATCAACTCTACTACCATAAAAGTTAGTATTATTAAAACCAAAGTTGAAGTGAGGAGGGTTGTTGTAAGTTAGCAATCGACGACAAGTAAACTTTGAGGAAGCTGTGTTCCAAGAAACATTCTAAATGAACTTTACAACAATTACTATAAAGAAAGTTATTGCAACACACAGATACATATTAGAGAAAGTAATAACTAACAAAATGAAAATTAATTGAGTATGGCTATCATTTTAGGCAAAAGTATATGATCTTACTGATAAGTGATAAGATGGAAGTTAACTGAGTATGGCTAACATTTCAGGTACATGTGTATGATATGACTAATTACCCCCATCAGTGCCACTAGATTATAAATTAAAAAGAAAAAAATAACATTGAAGTAAGAACCATACATCTTTGATAAACCATCAATAGATTCTCCACCAATCAGTGGAGAAAAGTGGTGGCATGCAATATATAGAAAAGTGGTTGCATGCTATAAATGGGGAAAAGAATTGAGTAATGGACATCAAATGAAAAAATACACAAGGATTCACACCCAAAATCAAACAAAATTAAAAAATCAAAGTCATCCTCACATGAGATTTTCACTCAAATTAATCTATCCAAGAAAAAAATATTTTCACATCTAAGCTTTTCAAGGCATGGCTTGAGACAAAATTGAACTGAGGAACAAAATTTCTTCAATCAACCCAAAACTGTTAGGGAAATGCTTTTATGATGATGACGACAATTATGACGATGATTATAATAATGATGATGAATGGATATGACGACGACGATGAATGATCAAAGACTTATCCCACAGATTTGGGTGAACTAAATACATCTTGTTCCTCCACTCAATTATGTCATTTAAAATGAGTTCTTATACACTTTCACTATCTCAAGCAATGTTATTTTGAGTCTTCCTCTCTCTTCTTTTAGAACCATCAAATTTCATGTCATCTAACCAAGGGGGTTGTAATTGATCATTGTTGACTATTGTTAAATGTTCTCAAAATTACTTATATATAAGTTACTAGGCTTGGGATGTGAAATCTTTTGTTAGTGGTTCACAATAATTGAAAAAGAAAAATGGTTTGGGATGATTTTTTCAATATGCTGAATTCTAGCATTTTCTGTTACAAATTGCTTTCTCATAAAATGAGCCAAGATATTGTTCTTTTCTCACCCGAGCAGATGGAAGAGAGATATTTTCAAATTAGTTAGTTTAGATGAGAAAAAAATTCTTAATGGTATCTCTTGTGCACAGTTTCACAATCTGTTGTCTCAAGTGTTAAAGAATCAACATATTGAAAAGAAAAAAAAAATGGGTTTCAAGATAAAATAGAGAAACTTATCTGGGGCTTTATTGAGGGATATTGCTGGGAATCCAGCCATGCTGATGCAGCTTATCATGGTATCAAGGTTCCAAACTCACTCCATCAAACCTACGCAGCCTCCCATCGATATAACCCTACTAATTGCAATCCTCCCAATTTTGTTTGGAATTCCAATACACCATTAATTCTGCTCCTAGTTTCTTATAAGCTAAGAAGTAATCTAAGGCATTTAGATTAGCCATCACCCCCATTTCATGCAAACAAGTATGCTTATGGCTAATATGGCCTTCAGTGATGGTTGTGGTTGTCACTATAATGCATTTTTCCGTCGCTAAAAGTTATGGCGACAGCCACAATTTTTGTTGCTGAACGTCGGTGAAAGCTTGGAAGCAAATTCATTCAGTGATGACCAAAGTTCTAGAAAAAAAATGTCCCTATTACTTTTTTGCCAGAAAAAAAAAAAATTGGAAAAAAATTTCTGAGATAACCCTATAGCGACAGTCAATTTTGGTCGTTGCTAGTTCTGGCTGTCACTATAAATATTTTAATTCAAAAAAAAATTTAGTTAAACTCTTTGACTTTCTGCAATTCATTAAACTCTTTGTTAATGTTTGATGGAAAGACAACAATAAACATATCAAACGCCTCACACCAAAAACAATAGGGATCAAATACAACACAAAAGACCCACCACCCATCTACAGACAATAACCCAAAAAAGAAAAAAGTTTTGGGGGTGTTTAGTACACTACATCACACTATAAACAGATAAAACTAAAAAGTGATCAACTTTTGACGAATTTACGATATCGGTTCACTGTTCATTTTAATTACCAAAACGTGAACGATAACGAATTCTGAGGTGTTTATAAAGTGACTATTTCGCAGTCGTTCTGAATTTTTTTTAAACGTGATTGTTCACGTTTTGGTAATTAAAATGAACAATGAGCCGGAATCGTAAATAACTCATTTTCAGCCCACGAAATAGAAATTCACCCATTAAACTACATCAAACAGATTAAACCTATCACACTATAAACAATAAGAATCGCAATGATAACAAAGAGCTACACCCAACTTCAAGTAAAAATCCAAGCAAATAAGTTGGGGGTGTTTGATGCAATTCAACATAGGTTATGACAATCAAAGATAAAACAAAAAACCCATAACCCATCTTCAAGTAAGAATCCAATATCGAACCTCCCTATGACCTGTGAAAGTTGTTTGTTAGAGTGCCTGAAAACATTGAATTCTCAATGAATAATAATAAAAATAATAGAATCAAAATTACAAGAAAACAGAAAACCTGAATGGAGGAAGCATCATAATTATAATAGTATATAATGGTCAACTTACAAGCACAATAATGTAAACCCCCAGCAACACAAGTTACTAAAAAAATAATTGAAAACAAATTGGTACTTACCCTCCTATGCAAACAGATTCTTTCGAACTCAATAACTTGGCTGCAACATCAATGTAGTCAAGAACAAAATTTTGATCACCAAGTAGTGGCGGAAGGGGTGGATCAAGGGACAACTACCCTGCAATAAGAAGAATGGTTGGCAAAAGTGCTGAATGAACACTCCAAAGACAATTCCTTAGAGAGAAACCTCAATAAACATTATTGCATGCATGCATTTCTGTAGCATGATCTCCATGTGAAATAAGAACCTCTCTGACTCAAAATCTAGTTATGAATATAAAAAAATAAGAGGCTACACAATCGGAACATTTCTATAATCAAGATTAAGATGTATGACCCGGCTGGTAAATATCAGGTGGTAGCCACTACCAATGTGGTCAACCTGTTTACAATGTCTTTTTAGGTCACTAATGATGTGTATACATTTTTTTTAACCACGTACAATGTTCCCCATTTTTCAGTATTGGGCTTCCTAATTTAAACCTGCAAAATTGTCACTTTAAAAAACTTCGGAATCGTTAGAGTTCTTGTTTAGGTAATTAAAATGAATAGTGAGCCGGAATCATAAATTCATCAAAAGCTGGTCACGTTTTCCTAAATATTCCCTGAAATTTTACTATCAAATTGTTGTATGATTTAAAGGATGCAAAGAGATTACAACGTTAGTGGTTCACAATGATTGAGAAGAAAACAAGTTTGGGATAATTTTTTTCAATAGTTTGAATTATACCATTTTCTGTTATAGATTGCTTTCTCATGCAATGAGCCAAGATACTGTTCTTTTCTCAACTGAGAGGATTGAATAGATAAGAAAAATGTCTTAATATGACTAAAAGAAACTTGACTTGTTATCTCTCTCAATTTAATGGGATGTCACCTGCCTCCATCGCCACTGTAGAATCCGAGGATTCTCCTTGGCTTCACCATTGCAGATACCCTCTTCAGTTGCCTCTCTCTCAATTTAAAAGGAGGCTTCCTCGTTACTCAACGTTTACAACGGTCATATTGCTCCACATTCTCCAATGGATATATTTGTCCATCATCAAATCCACGTTCACAACGGTCATATTGTTCCACATTCTCCAATGGATACATTTGTCCAACAGATCTCGTTGAATCCACGGTCATACTTAAAAGTTGGTTTATTTATGATGGAGAATGAGTTTTATACTCGTCTCCGGAAAAATTAGGGCCGCAAATTGGGTGAGCCAAACCCCTTAGACTACAAAATATCCATAACAGAAGTCTAATTTAGCTTAGCCTCCCACCTTAACTATGTTAACAAAACTACCAGTACATCGACAACATTGTCCACAGTTGTACCATCAAGCTTTCTTGGTTCAACACTCAATCTGATTGTCATTACCTTTTTTGAAGCTTCATGAGGCCCAATAAATCCAAATATTGGGGTCTGCAACATCAATCCTATTTCTCCATTCAACTCTGTCTTTAGATGTTCACAAACTGATATGAATTTCTCCAAATGTGGGAGACAGAACAAGTTACAATGTCAATGTTGGGAGAAAGGAAGCAAAAGGGCCATCTTTGTATCATATACTTCCCAGAAAAGATCCTTTCAGCTCTAGAGTTATGTGTACACAAAACTGTTATGAATTGCTCCCAAATGTGGATTTGTCTCCAAGACGGAACAAGTTACAATGTCAATGTTGGGAGAAAGGAAGCGAAAGGGCCATCTTTGCATCATATACTTTTCCCAGAAAAGATCCTTTCAGCTCTAGAGTTATGAGGTATATGAATATCAACAGTGCATTTCCAACATAAAATTCTCTAGATTACTAACCATGGGCATGGGGTGTGAAGTCTTTTGTTGATGAGTCACAATGATTGAAACGAAAACAAGATTGGGTAATTTGTAATAGAATACCCTTAAGAAGGCACCAAATTAAACAATTTTTCTTCCTATGATACAAAACATACCATAAAGGAGGTAAACAATTTCTTAAAAGGTACATACTCCATTATAAATTGATGTAACTTCATCAATATTAGCTACATATGCACAAAATAAAATTAGTTGAGTACAATTTTCTAGATTACTTGTGCAGATTACTAGGCGTGGGGTGAAGTCTTTTCTTAATGATTCCCAATGATTGAAAATAAAACAAGATTACGTAATTTGTAATAGAATACCCTTAAGAAGGCACCCAATTTTTCTTTCTAAGATACAAAACATAAAATAAATGAGGTAAAAAATTTCTTAAAATGTACATACTCCATTATAAATTGAGGAACCTTCATGAATATTAGCTACAAATGCACAAAATAAAATTTGTTGTGTGCAACTTTTGGATATTACATGCACAATTCTTCCAATCGTTTAGTCTAAAACTTAGCTACAATTTAATGTGAGCAAATAGGCTTACATAGTTGAAACATTGAAAAGAAGCTAAATATGCAAACCTCAAATCATGAAATTCTAGCAAGGAACACACATACACATAAGTGAAACAAATAAACATAAACTACACAAGTTGAAAAAAGTTGCTCAAAACCATCAAATCTTAGGCTCTTCGCAATGCATTGTAAGATCTAAGATTTTCCATGAGCTAAACTACAAAATTAATTTGTAAAACAATACCCAACATTGAAGAAAAATGAATTAACATTTTCCCAATGATGGTGTTAATGAGTGATGCCAAAACATGAAAAAAATCCATTTGAAATCAAATCAACATGAATATAAATAAAATACTTGTGCCAACAACAAATTTTACATAGTCCAATGGAAATTTTTTGGTGACAGGTACACTTTAGGGAAGTTGTATTCCAAGAAACATTCTCGAAATTAAGCATTTAAATGGGGAATCATAGTAAGTTCTTGCAATACTTAGATATTGGAGAAAGTAATTGCTCATCTGTTGCATTAGCTTTGAAATTCAAAATGTAAAATAGCATTCAATTACCTATTCTGCTATACATCTTCTAATAAATCTATCAACAGATTCACCACCAACCACCATCATTCTATTTGCGATCACAGTACTTGCATGCCATATAGAGAAAAGAGTTGAGTGCTATATAGAGAAAAGAGTCGAGTAATGAATTTCAAATAAAAAATACATAAACACCGAAATCAAACAAAAATAGGAAATCAAAATCATCCTCATATGTGATTATCTCTTAGAATTTCTAAAATCAAGGGGAAAACTTCTCATAATTTAGGACACTTGTTTTTGATATTTACCTACTGATGATCTCAAAAACAGGTGAACTATAGGACACTTGTGCTGAGTTCATTAATAAATTTAGGCCTATATTGATAAATAAGAAGGCTAATGAATCACCCTAACCCTCTTCACATTACTCTTATCATTTTTAAGGTTGAGAACATTCTTTGATTGGATAACATTGAAATTTGGGTGATCTCAAAAACAGGTGAACTATAGGACACTTGTGCTGAGTTCATTAATAAATTTAGGCCTATATTGATAAATAAGAAGGCTAATGAATCACCCTAACCCTCTTCACATTACTCTTATCATTTTTAAGGTTGAGAACATTCTTTGATTGGATAACATTGAAATTTGGGTGAATTTCCAATGCGTGAGCTTAATTTGATAAATTTACGGTTCTGGCTCACTATTCATTTTAATTTCCAAAACGTGAATGGTAACGAATTCAGGCGTTTTGAAGTGACTATTTCGCTAAAAATAGCGAAACCTATGAGATAGTAACTTTAACCTGCGAAATAGTCACTTAAAAAAAACTTTGAATTCGTTGCCATTCACATTTTGGCAATTAAAATGAACGGTGAACTGGAATCGTATGATTCATCAAAAGTTGATCATGTTTTTGAAAATATTCCTTGAAATTTACTATCAAATTGTAGTATGATTTAAAGGATGCAAAGAGATTACAACGTTAGTGGTTCACAATGATTGGAAAGAATTTTTTGTTATAGATTGCTTTCTTAGGCAATGAGCCAAGATACTGTTCTTCTCACCTGAAAGGATTGAAAGAGAAGTGTTTTCAAATTAGTTAGTTTAGATAAGAAAAATGTCTAAATGACAAGAAGAAACTTAACTTGTGCACCAGATAGAGGCCATGGATGTGTTTCCCTGGTTCAAAAGTTGTTGTCTCACCTATTAAGGGCATGGACAAAACAGATAGAGATAAAGATCAATAATACAAATGACATGGACACTTTAGATGGAAAATCCTAGTCAAGTTTTGAATTCTTAGAAAAAATTTCTTTTGGGACCCATACCTGTTAAATCTGGGAATCAACATATTGCAAATACGGATTTCGAGAGAAATGAATTGTTCTGTACCTGCAGATCCAGATGCTTACAATTAGTAATCTCTAATGTAAGTCATATGTCCTCATAAATTTCTAATGCAACTTGTGCTCAAATTATTCCATGGGGCTTCAGCATGATCTCTTCAATTTGTCTACTTTAAAGCCATGGAACTCCTCGGTACCATCAATGTCGAAGTCCAAACCTACTCCATCAAACCTATGCAGCCTTCCATCTATATATAAACCAACTAATTGCAAGCCCTTGGCTGCTCCAATTCTCCTAATTTTATTCAAAGTTCTGATATACGATAACTTGCTACTAGTGCTTAGAGGCTGGGAAGTAATTTGCATTCAGATTAGCCATAACCCATCTAGAAAAGGTTAGTAATCTCCCCCCAATAGATGTCGTTGTGGCGCACTCATTCTGCATACGTATCCCATGGTCATATAATTCCAAACAGGCAAGCAATATGGAGCTGTTCCAGGGATGGATTTATCATCTGTGATGGTGCGCCACCATATTGATTTATCAGGTGAGTACCATATCCTACTACCAGTTCTTAGAGGCTAGGAAGTAATCTGCATTCAAATTAGTCATCATCCATCTTGAAAAGGTCAGTAATCTCCCCCAATAGACGTTGTGGCGCACGCATTGATTTATCAAGTGAGTACCATATCCTGCTACCAGTTCTTAGAGGCTAGGAAGTAATCTGCATTCAAATTAGTCATCATCCATCTTGAAAAGGTCAGTAATCTCCCCCAATAGACGTTGTGGCGCACGCATTCTGCATCCTTTGGAGAGAAGAGATGGTCAATCCCCATGCTTGTGAACTACGTATCCCATGGTCATATAATTCCAAACAGACAAGCAACATGGAACTGTTCCAGGTATTGATTTATCTTCCGTGATGGTGTGCCACCACGATATTGATTATCAGTTGAGTACCTTATCGATGCATGGTGGTCCAGCACCTTCACCATGTGATTGTTGTGTGGCAATCAGATGATCTTTTTTCTTTGTTTGGAGAGGAGGGGTTGATGACATTTTAGCCGGCTTCATTGGTCGCACCCTTACAAAAGACATCAAGCAGGAGGTAAATGAAGTGAGAGAAGGTGGTAGAAACAGTGGCATCCTAAAAAGATAAAACCCAAAGATCGAACCTGCACTCAATCTTGCATGAATAATTGAGAAGTTTGGCCACTACATTTTCCAATGTATGAACAATCAGCGGTCCTCAAAGTTGGGTTAATTCAAGAAAAATCATTACCAATAAAGCTTGAAAGTGACGTTTTGATGACAGGTCCCATCCACTTGTTACTAGATTTTGATTTTGGCACTGCCATCATGAAGCTTGTGCTTGGAAAAAAAATGAGAAAATGAATGAATTAGAAAAATGTAGAGTGTGACAAGCAAGCAAACATTTCAAATAAGGAGTGGAGAATGGATGCGTCTATCTTTTCATCCAATGCCCTAAAAACAAGTCAGGCATGTTACTAACGTTACCAAAAACAGATAAAAACATGAACTGGGTAGAGGCGAAAGGAACCTTGAATAAAATGGTCATCACCTTATAAACAAGCCAACCTTCAAAAGTTTGATAATTCTGACATTAAAGGGGAGGCCATAGAAAATGTTCCTAAAAATCAAACTTAACTGTAACCAAACACAACTTCAGAAGATGAGAGCATCTTTCTAATGGTAAGAATACCATAAAAATTTTACAAGCAATTATAAATCCTCCCTGTTCTATGGTCTGAGACAAGATACAGAAATATTTGATCATGTGTTTTTTTAATCTCCTTTCTCTGCTGCATCATTTAGATTAAAAGAAAAAAAAAAAGTGGGGTTGCTCTTGCTCTCTAGTATGAAATTGAATTCACTAAATGATCGGTCATGAAGCAAACACAAGTCACATCAGCATGTTTTAAATTTAAGAAGGCTTGATTTTTGTAAGACAGTTGAAAAATAAATACCTCAAATTATGATATAATGGAAAAAATATATATTTTTCAACTAGAAAGACTTCACATAACCCAACCCAAGACTGATATATTGAACACCAATCTTTAAAGACATGAAAGAAGAAAAAGGATAAAAATTACTTTTCTTTTGGACATAACAAACCGTTGGATTATTGAAGGAAGTATCAAATACCGATCATATTCAGAAACCCATTGCTTTCACTTCTTGGCCTCTCTCTGAGATTGTTGTAATTAGTTCAAGGTTTAGCCTACAAAAATAACAGTTTGTTTCAAGTTAATCTTCAAGAATCTAGCAAGTTGATTTGGGAACCCTACATCCTGTTAGAAAGAAAACAAGATCCAGTAGAAAAGCCACTCAAAATATTGATGTCAAAAAAATGAAATACAGGAACATTCTCAAAAGTTGAACCAGTACATGTACATGGCTGAAACATTTAGTTTAACCCAACTGGACTGTGGGTAGTATGAATCCCAATTTTTCAAACCATGGGATAACCAAGAATAAAAAAAAATTTTGATGTTTGAGTTGGAAGAAATTTAAATTAAAAACAACAAGAAAGTGCTGAAAAAAGTATGCAGTGCCTAACCTTGCATCCATGAACACAAGCTTCATGGTTGTTCACAAGTACCCTATCAGCAGCCCATCTGTTGAGGGTAAAAATGAATTAGTACTATTAACGACTCATCTGACATGAAGCTGCCTATGAGTCCTAGTGGGTATTTTCTCAACTGTGAACATCACAAAGATGACATGAATCAGACCCAAAGTCACATCGATCAGCCGAACAAAGAGCCATGTAACATATTTATTTATTCTTGGTTCTTTTCAAAACCTACGTGGATTTCCTCAATTTACTAGCAGATTTATGTTGAGTGTTGTGTTTATCCGCCTCCGCTCCTAGGTGTCACGTGCTCACGTATTGTGCCCCAATTTGACACATGACCTTGTTATATTGATAGTTGCACCTTCCCCATCAGATCGGTCTTTTGGGGTAAATGGTTTGTCAACATGATTTCAGAGCGGTAGGTTCTATTAGGTCACAGGTTCGAGTCACCTCAAGGAGGGGGGGAATGTTGAGTGATGTGTCATTCTGCCACCGCTACCGGGGTTCACGTGCTCATGTATCGTACCCCAATTCGACCCGTGGCATGGTTGCGCTTCCCCATCAGATCTATCTTTTGGGGTATATGGTTTGTCAACAATTTCTTTATTCCTACCCTATTGATTTTTATCAACTCTACTACAATAAAAGTTGGTATTATTAAACCCAAAGTTGAATGGAAGAGGATTGTCGTAAGTTAGCAACAGACGACAAGTAAAATTTGAGGAAGCTGTGTTCCAAGAAACATTCTCAAAATAAGCATCTTCTAATTGGGGAATATAAATGATCTTTACAACAATTTCTATAAAGAAAGTTATTGCAACACGCAGATACTAATAAGATGAAAACTAATTGAGTTTGGCTATCATTTGAGGCAAAAGTATATGATCTTACTTGATAAGTGATAAGATGGAAGTTAATTGAGTATGGCTAACATTTCAGGTACATGTGTATGATATGACTACTTACCCCCATCAGTGCCACTAGATTATAAATTAAAAAGAAAAAAATAACATTCAAGTAATAACTATACATCTTTCGATAAACCTTCAATAGATTCTCCACCAATCAGTGGATAAAAGTGGTGGCGTGCTATATAGAGAAAAGTGGTTGCATGCTATATATGGAGAAAAGAATTGAGTAATGGACATCAAATAAAAAAATACACAAGGATTCACACCCAAAATCAAACAAAATTAAGAAATTAAAGTCATCCTCACATGAGATTTTCACTTAAATTTATCTATCCAACAAAAAAATATTTACACTTGAAATTCTTAAATCAAGGGACTACAAATAAATATATATATATGCCTTGGTGTCAAGTTTACTTTAAGAAGTAACTTAGCCAGTCTGGTTTTTTTATACACTGTAAAATTAAAATTGAACTTAATTCGTCAGTCCCAAATGATATGGGTAAGAATAAAAGGTCAACCAACATAAAATTATGCCATATAACATGAATTTGATAATTAATTCAATTCACATTTAAGCTTTTCAAGGCATGGCTTGAGACAAAATTGAATTGAGGAACAAAATTTCTTCAGTCAACCCAAAACTGTTAGGTAAATGCTTTTATGATGATGACGACAATTTCGACGATGATTATAATGATGATGACAATGACGACAACAATGATGATGAATGGATATGACGACAATGATGAATGATCAAAGACTTTTCCCACGGATTTGGGTGAACTAAATACATCTTGTTCCTCCACTCAATTTTGTCTAAATCCACGTCTTATGTCAGTTAAAATGAGTTCTTATAAACTTTCACTATCTCAAGCAATGTTATTTTGAGTCTTCCTCTCTCTTCTTTTAGAACCATCAAATTTCATGTCATCTAACCAAGGGGGTTGTAATTGATCATTGTTGACTATTGTTAAATGTTCTCAAAATTACTTATATATATGTTACTAGGCTTGGGATGTGAAATCTTTTGTTAGTGATTCACAATGATTGAAAAAGAAAAATGGTTTGGGATGATTTTTTCAATATGTTGAATTCTAGCATTTTCCGTTACAAATTGCTTTCTCATATAATGAGCCAAGATACTGTTCTTTTCTACCCGAGCAGATGAAAGAGATATATTTTCAAATTAGTTAGTTTAGATGAGAAAAAAATCTTAAGGGTATCTCCTGTGCACAATTTCACAATCTGTGGTCTCAAATGTTAAATCTGAGAATCAACATATAGAAGAAAAAAAAAAAATGGGTTTCAAGATAAAATAGAGAAACTTATCTGGGGCTTTATTGAGGGATATTGCTGGGAATCCAGCCATGCTGATGCAGCTTATCATGGTATCAAGGTTCCAAACCCACTCCATCAAACCTACGCGGCCTCCCATCGATATAACCCTACTAATTGCAATCCTCCCTATTTTGTTCGGAATTCCGATACACCATTAATTCTACTCCTAGTTTCTTATAAGCCAAGAAGTAATCTAAGGCATTCAGATTAGCCATCACTCCCATCTTGAAAAGGTCAGATTGGAAAAATCCCTACAGAACCCCCCCACCAAACAGACGTCGATGTGGCTGATTCCCATGCCTGTGAACTATGTATCCCATCATCATCGAATTCCAAATAGTAGTAAAGCAATATGGATTTCTTTCAGATATCGATCTTCTTTAAGTCCAGTTGTAATTAAGAAGCCATGGATTTCTATCAGACTATTTGTAACAATAATTAGATCAAATCAGGAATCAGAGATTGAGGGAAACTGCCCAGAATACCCCACATCTGCCTCCATCGTGTGCAAAATAGACTGAATTTGTCTGTTAGTTAGATCAGGACATCCAATTAGGGTTTTAATGAGATCTCACCATTATTGCAGGAACTCCAACTCGCAAGGCCGATTAAACTCCACAAAAACCAGAAAAAAAACCTAGAAGAGGAAGATTTAGCTTCTTAAACCTCAATCTGCTTCCATCGTGTCTAAAAGAGATTGATTTTGTCCGTAGGTTAGATCAGAAGATCCAATTAGGTTTTTAATGAGATCTCACCATTATTGCAGGAACTCCAACTCGCAAGGCCGATTAACAACACAGAAACCAGGAAAAAAAAACCTAGAAGAGGAAGACGTAGCTTCTTAAACTCCAATCTGCTTCCATCGTCTAAAATAGATTGATTTTGTCTGTTGGTAGATCAGAACATCCAATTAGGGTTTTAATAAGATCTCACCATTATTGCAGGAACTCACTCTTATGGCCGATTAACTCCACAGAAACCAGAAAAAAAAACCTAGAAGAGGAAGATTTTGCTTCTTAAACCCCAATCTGCTTCCATCGTGTCTAAAATAGATTGATTTTGCCCATTGGTTGATCAGAACATCCAATTAGGGTTTTAAAAAGATCTCACCATTATTCCAGAAACTCCAACTCGCATTGCCGATTAACTCCACAGAAACCAGAAAAAAAAAAACCTAGAAGAGGAAGATTTTGCTTCTTAAACCCCAATCTGCTTCCATCGTGTCTAAAATAGATTGATTTTGTCCGTTGGTTAGATCAGAACATCCAATTAGGGTTTTAAAAAGATCTCACCATTATTGCAGGAACTCCAACTCGCATTGCTGATTAACTCCACAGAAACCAGGAAAAAAAAAACCCTAGAATAGGAAGATTTTGCTTCTTAAACCCCAATCTGCTTCCATCGTGTCTAAAATAGATTGATTTTGTCCGTTGGTTAGATCAGAACAATCAATTAGGGTTTTAAAAAGATCTCACCATTATTGCAGGAACTCCAAATCGCATTGCCGATTAACTCCACAGAAACCAGAAAAAAAAAAACCTAGAAGAGGAAGATTTAGCTTCTTAAACCCCAATCTGCTTCCGTCGTGTCTAAAATAGACTGATTTTGTCCGTTGGTTAGATCAGAACAGACTTTTATGTGATGTCACCAATATTGCAGCAACTCCAACTCGCATGGTTGATTATCTCCACAGAAACAGAGAAATAAAAAAACCCTACACGAGTACAACAAGAGAGGAAGATTTAGCTTTCTAAGCCCCCATCGCCACTATAAAATTTAAGGATTTTCCTTGGCGTTGCCGTTGCGGAAACCTCTCTCTCGATTTAAAAAGAGAGATGACCGTTACCCCACGTTCACCCAACGGTCATATTGCTCCACTCTCTCTCGATTTAAAAAGAGGATTTGACCGTTACGCACGTTCAGCCAACGGTCATATTGCTCCACGTTCCCAGTTAAATTTTTCTATCGTCAGATGACGTTGAACTACAGTCTTTTTCAAAAGTTATTTCTTTACGTTAAATAACGAGTCTCATACTGTTCTTCGGAAGTTCCTCTTCATAAAATTATTTAATGGGAAAATTATATATATATGGGTTAGGATCCATATACTCATAAAGTTACAATGTGTTTTGTCTTATATGGGCAAAAATGTTTTGAATGGGCTGATTTTTTGTGAGGATGATCTCTATGGTGAGGAGATCATCCTTGCCAAAAATCAGCCTATTATGAAACTTCTAACCCTATGTTTAAGTTGATAAATTTTAGACCATCCAATTTTTGTAAATCAGTTTTGATGGGGTTAGAAATTTTGGAATGGGATGATTTTTTGCAAGAATGATCCCCTCACTATAGAGATCATCCTTACAAAAAATTAGCCTATTCCGAATATTTTTAACCATATAAGACAAAAATGTTGTAGCTTTATGTGTCTACGGAACCCGACCTTATATATATATAGGGTCCCATTCGACACTCAACTATTTACCCAACAATTTGCCCAACATGTTTTATCCTACATGGGTTAGAATTTTTGGAATAAGTTAATTTTTTGTGAGGATGATCTCTATGGTGAGAAGATCATCTTCACCAAAAATCAGCCCATTTCAAAACTTCTAACCCTATGACAAATGATTTACAAAAAATGGACGATCCACGATTTTTCAACTTGTAAACATGGGGTTAGAAATTTTGGAATGAGACAAAAATGGTTGGGTGCCGAACAGGACCTTAAAGAGCTACTCATAAAGCTACAACGTTTTTGTCTTATATGGTTAAAAAGATTCGGAATAGACTGATTTTCTGTGAGGATGATCTCTATGGTGAGGGGATCATCCTTGCAAAAATCAGCCTATTATGAAATTTCTAACCCCATGTTTACAAGTTGAAAATTTTTAGACCGTCCAATTTTTGTAAATCAGTTTTGATGGGGTTAGAAGTTTTGGAATATGCTGTTTTTTGGTGAGGATGATCTCCTCATCATAGATATCATCCTCACAAAAAATCAGCTCATTTTGAAACATCTAACCCTAATTTACAAGTTGAAGAATTGTAGACCGTCAAATTTTTGTAAATCACTTTTGATGGGGTTAAAAGTTTTGGAATAGGCTGATTTTTAGTGATGATGATCTCCTCATTATAGAGATCATCCTCACAAAAAATCAGCTCATTCCAAAACTTCTAACCCATGTTTTGAAAAATGTTTGGCAAACTTTAGGGCTGTTGAACTGCTCCATATATATATATATATATATATATATATATATATATATATATATATATATATATATATATATATATATATAATATTAAGTAAAAAAAAATATACTTTTTCAAAAAAAAATTAATAAATAATACCTAGGTCTTTTCACTTTTAATTATATTTTATTTTTGAGTCGTGCTGGGGTGACCCAGTATTTACTGCGATTCTCACAATTTTGACGTGGACATACATATATAACCATAGATGATTTTTACTCGTATCACGAGAAAATATATCTATGGTTATATGCACATCCCACGTTAGACTTGTGAGAATCACAGTAAATACTTTTTGTCATTTTAACATTTTCCTTCATTTTTTTAAATAAAATTTGAAATAAGACGTTAGTCGATCGACTTGATTTCATTTTTTTTAAATGAAATTTGAAATAATTCAGAAAACAAGTTTGGGATAAATTTTTTCAATATTTTGAATTATATCATTTTCTGTTATAGATTGCTTTCTCATACAATGAGCCAAGATGCTATCCTTTTCTCACTTGAGAGGATTGAATAGATAAGAAAAATGTCTTAATGACTAAAAGAAACTTAACTTGTTATCTCACTCAATTTAAAAGGAGGCTCTCTCGCTACTCCACGTTTACAACGGTCATATTGCACCACATTCTCCAATGGATATATTTGAACATCATCAAATCCACGTTCACAACGGTCAAGTTGTTCCACATCCACTGTCATACTTAAAAGTTGATTTCTTTATGACGGAGAATGAGTTTGATACTCATCTCCGAAAAAATTTGGATTGCAAATTGGGTGGGCCAAACCCGAACCCATCAGTTGAACCCAACCTCAAGTCTGGTCTGGAGTACGCTTGGGTCTGGTCTTGAGCTCGGGCAACCAAAAAAAAAAGAGTTGCGGTAGAGTGACCTCAAGATTGGACCTCATATTACATATCTTGACGTAAAATAGGAATCATAGATGCTTTTCACTCATATCTCGAGGAAAGCATATATGGTTCCCATACACATTCAAACGTCAGGGTGTGCAATGTGAGGTCCAATCTTGAGGTCACTTTAGCATTATTCAAAAATAAATAAATAAATAAATAAAATAATTACTTGCATTAGGTTCGGTCAACTCATTATAGTCTATTAATCTTTCACTACAATGTAATTATAGATAATTTTCTTTTACTTCTAAAAGATATTTTGCAAGTCAAGTCATCCATGAAGAGAAATCAAATAATAAGTTGTAAGTATATGAGATATTGGAGGAAACTACTAGTGATAATAAATCAGAAATGTTATGTATGAGTGGTGACAGTTTGGAACGATCATTATTCACAGATTAGCTAGGCCAACAAACCGAATATTATCAAGTTAGTCATGATCTTAATATTTTCGCTCATAAAGAAACATATTTAAAAGTAGAGAGATTTACTCATTAGACTTAATTAATGCGTTTTTATTACAAAAACTCCTATGGAGTTCTTACAACTCGAGGAGAATATTATTTTATGAAGTTTGTCACCAACCATACTTCATCAAGTTTGTTATTGAGCAAACCTTGGAGTGTGGACCCAAGCCATAAAATTCAAATTTATGCGGATAATTTGTTCCTTAACATGATCTGATATCATAAGATTATAAAGGAAAAAATTCTAACACCTTTAAAAAAATATTTCTAAAAAAAAATTAATTTTCAACATTAAATTTTAGTTTTAAATGTGAATTTCAATAGCCATACATTTAAAAACAAAAAAAAAATCTTTTGAATATGAATTTTGCCATGAAACCTAGAAGGTTATGTTGTTGGATTTCTAATTTGATAATCTATGTGAACCGAAAGACCTTTAGTAAGATTTGAAATTTTACTAAGTTAGTCGTTTAGCATGATCCATAAAGTAAAGTTTCTTAATGTAAACAAACTTTATAAATTAAAAGAGTTTTTATAATAAAATTACTACAATTAGGTTTGTACAATAAATCTCTCCAAAAAGTAAATTTATGATGATAATTTGTTAGTTAACATGATCTGATACCATAGGATTATAAAGGAAAAAAAATCTTACACCTTTAAAAAAATATTTCAAAAAATAATAATAATAATTTTCAACATTAAATTTTAGTTTTAAATTTGGATTTCAGTAGCCATACATTTTCAAAAAAAAAAATCCTTTTGAATGTGAATTTTGCCATGAAACCTAGAAGGTTATGTTGTTGGATTTCTAATTTGATAGTTTATGTGAACCCAAAGACCTTTAGTAAGATTTGAAATTTTACTAAGTTAGTCGTCTAGCATGATTTATAAAGTAAAGTTTCTTAACGTAAACAAAAGTTATAAAGTAAAAGAGTTTTTATAATAAAATTGCTACAGTTAGGTTTGTAAATTGTAGGTATCCCACTAAAACTCCCCTATCTATTAAAAAAAAGTCTCATATAAGGGAGGTGAGAGGTGAAAATGACATAAAGTATGAGAAACACTTTAGTTGAAAAACAAGGAAAAGAAAGGAATATGGATAAAAGATAGACATTCCACCATACACATATCTCTATTATTGCACGGTGGACCCATGAATGTCTTTTTTCTGTTTTCATATTTAAGAAGATTGATGTTTGGTAGGTTTAGTTTCAATGCTTCAATTATGTGTGGGAGAGAGATTTTTATGGAATGAGAAGTATTTCGATGATTGTTATTGAGAATTATTGTTGAATCATGTGAGACGAATAATTTTCTTTGAAATTAAAATAAATTCCTTTAAACTAAGAACCTAAATGGCTTTATAAATTTATAATTCAAAAATAATAATAAAAAACTGGTGTTTTTGAGTAAGGTTGAAGACAATGAAATTATGTGAGTAATAGTTATCGATCTTGACCTTCACCTAGTTATTTCTATACTTTTTTGCTATTTTCAACATTTATAATTGAACTGATGTACCATTTTCATAGTTGAACAAGTAAATGGTCCATTGAAAGGTAGTCGTTGGCCTAATGTTACAACACCAATTCCATTTGCTTTGAAACTGTCAATTTATTCTACATATATATTATGTGCATCTAGATTTGCATTAAAAGGTGCCCATCCAGACTACGGGCCCATTTAAAATAAATGTAAATTCAAATTTCATCTAACCACTACATAAAAAATATATTTGCAACATCATTAGTCAAACACTGATCCAAAACCTAATATAAATAATAAAAAAAACCAAAAAAAAAGAAACACTTGTTCAGCAAATTAGTAAAGTATCGAGGCTTTAATAGTTAGCTTGACTCATATGCATAGGAGTCTAGATTTCGAATCATTTTAATGTGCCATAGTGATATATACTGGTAAGCCTTCTGAGTCAAATGGATACCATCCCAACTCACTTGTTCTTCTGGATTTGGGCAAGACGAAACCCCTTCCGTTCCACACATCCTGAATGCGTCGAAGTTGTAGTCACCTCCAGTCCCACAGCACGCTTTCAATATCGATTCCTTTTCAAATCCTACATAAAATGTATGTGATCTTCATCTGTACAAGTCCTTTTATACAATAGGATGAATTACTATTTTGTGAGCTGAAAATAAGTTACTTACAATTCAGGCTCACTGTTCATTTTAATTACAAAAATGTGAATGGTCACGTTTTTGTTAAAAAAAATTGATAACAGTACCGAATTCGGAGGTTTTAAAGTGACCATAAAAACCTCCAAATTCGTTATCATTCACATTTTGGTAATTAAAATGAATAGTGAGCTGGAATCGTAAATTTGTCAAAAGTTGATCACTTTTTTTGTAAATATTCCTATACAACACTACGTGAAAATTGGAAAATTTGACAGAAAATTTTGATGAGCCAAAGCCCATAAATTTTGGAAATTGAATTTTGACGGTTTAGGACTGTCGAAATTCTAGATATTCCCAGATTTGACAGCTTAAAGCTATCGAATTTCTCCCATCCTTCATTAATTTGATAATTTCAGCCTATCGAAAAAAAAAATTTGATAAGGAAAAATTTGACGCCAATCGAATTTTATGAAATTTGAAGGTCCAAGGCCATCAAATTTGAGCTTTTTTCACATAGTGCAATATATGTTTGTCTACTTAGGCTACAACAGTTAGAGCTAGATGTCAAAGATTTACCAAGGAAAGGAGCATCGTGAAGGAGGGACATAAATGTGTTGTAATAATCAGCGTAGAGTATAACAACTTCGGGATATTCTTGTCTCAGCTCTTGTAGTACTCTCTGAAGTTGTTTGTTGTGAAATCTCGCAAAGTCGTTGAAGCTAACAAGACACTTGTAGTCGGGATCATAGGCTGTCGGATCATTGCTTTTGAATGTCGTTAAATATAAAGGCAAACATCCAATTGGGAAGTTTCCGGGCACCAACACATGAAGTGCACCTAAACTAATCACTTTCTGTATGATCACAATCATCCATTGTTTTAGAAGAAATCAAATCAAGAACTTAAGGATCACAACTATATATTGATATAAATCCCCGAGGCACCACGAGAATGGTCTAGTGTTAAAAAATTATGTTCTTAGGAAAGAAAAAAGAAAAAA
This sequence comes from Akebia trifoliata, assembly GCF_017979445.1. Lineage (NCBI taxonomy): Eukaryota > Viridiplantae > Streptophyta > Magnoliopsida > Ranunculales > Lardizabalaceae > Akebia > Akebia trifoliata. The sequence goes on from NC_141377.1 coordinate 920,554, forward strand.
ACTCACTTTAATGGCATTCTTGATGACCTTGACGACGTGTGGCACGTAAGACTTAACTTCCTCCATGGTTTTGCCTTGGCTGAAAGCGTAATTATAATCGTTGCCTCCAATCTCCCCCACCAAGAACAGAGCCATTTCAAGTTTCTTGGCACACTCTGTAACATTGGTAAATAAGTAATTATGCCCAAAATTGGCCTAATAATAGGTATGTTAGAGTGGACATAAGGTTTTGTTTTATTTTGTTGGCCTATTGTTTCCTCTAATATAAAGAGTACATAGCTAAATCACCTGATTTAGTGTTGCAGATAGTCTTGAGATGAGTCTTGAACCAATCAATTTGGATAGAAAGGGAACTGTTGGTCACTTGCATTTGAATATTGTGGTTTCCAAAGAAGGAATAATCGAGTGCCGTGGCTCCAGCGACAGCAAAGTTCACTCCATGATCGAACGATGCTTCCTCATCCAAGTAAGGGTTAAGGAAGGGGAGACCAAGGGCATTAGCTGTAAAAAGCATCAAATTTATACATAATAGAAACTTATAATTAGCCTCAAAACAATAGATCTAGCGATGCAAAATATATGAAATAAACAAGAAACAATCAAGAAACACAAGATTTACCCAAGAAATCGATCATAAGTAGTCCATTGGAACATCGACCTGTTGATTTGTTGAAAAAAGTCTCACCATATGGAAGATTAGTAATGAACCAAAGGGCTCCGCCCACGTTTTCACGAATTAGATTACCTACGTCGGATATCGAGTCCCCAAACTGATAAATTGATCTGGAAGAGAGACTCTTGTGTTGAGCAAGACATGGCTGGAAAAGAAGGAAAAGAAAGCTGAAAGAGAGCATGGTGACTCTACATGTGGCCATTATTGAAGAAAATGATATGTTGATGCAACTTGCAAGTCCCCCAAGTATAGGTACAGCTATATATTAATAGATATTAATAGAAGAGACCTAAGTTTTGCATTGTTATTACAAAAACTCCGTTGGAGTTCTGACAACTCCAAGAGAACCTTATTTTATAAAGTTTGATACCCAGCAAACCTTAGAGTGGGTATCCACGTTATAAATTCAAATTGGTGCCATTAATTTGTTATTTAACATACCTTCGAGTGGATCTTTAACCACATCAATTTGTTACATCCAAAAACATGATCTAATGCCAACAGGTTTATAACAGATAAAATTCTAAGAATTTTTTAAATAAAATTAATTTTTTACTATTGAATTTTAATTTTAAATTTGAGAGTTTGAAAGCCATCCATCTTCAACATCTTGTTCAAGTTCAAAAAGAAAAGAAAAAAATCTTAGAATTCAAATTATTCATAAAATTTAAAAGGATGTAGTGTTGAATTATCAATTTGATAATTCATATGGGTCCAATGACCCTTAGTAAAACTTGAAATCTTACTAAGTTAGTCATACTAGCCTGATTCATAAAGTAAGTAGTAACTTTATATTTTATAAAGTAAAGGAGTTTTTTAAATAAAAATTGCTACAATCTGCCCCTTTTGAGTCTCTCTCTATAGAATATGAAAATTTCAAATATAGATGTGAAGCATAAATACCTGTGATTTGATTTGGTTATGCGAAATATTTCCACATCGTACACTCTTAGGCTCCCACTGACTTAATCAACTTTTTGATTAATATTTAGTAATCCAAACCTATAGATCGACTTCATATATGTCAGCATCAGCCCCATGGTTGAAAAGATCGACTTCCGAGCATGGTAAAATGCACAATCGTAAAATTATAGTTAATTTTTTTCTTCATCAGTGGACTTTGTTGATTGAGTCTTTGATGAGTGGGGGTATCTACTTTGGATTGATAGAAAACATCTCTCTTTTGTCCCTCTTGATTGAAACTGTCTAAAAAATGCAACCAACCAAATAGAATAAGTTGTTCTTGTCAAGAGAGTAACGTCGGAAACATCTTTATCTGAGGAGGAGGCTTAGCCGTACAGCTCCTCAAAAATGATGTTAGGATCGGCTGGCTCATCCTTAAAATCCGAAAAGAAAACAGAGATAGAATGAAACCAATTTGTTTCAATTACATATCTACGAAGATTGAATAGGATTTTAAGAACTATCACAATCATTCACATTCATTTCAACAAATAGGGAAAAAAAAAAAAAAAAGTTAAGGGTATCGTGAAATACCTTTAAAATTCTATTCATCCAAGAATTTTAATAGAATTTTAAAACACAATAATCTATCTCCCACACAGCTACCAAGTTGATTTGTCTTAGTCATTCCATCATAAACAAGATAGTGAAATAAAATATATTCATTCTCATAATCTATAAAAAAAAAAATGTTAATGAGAAGATTCTCACTTAAATGATGATATTTTTATTTAAAAGTAAATATTTACTCAATTTAAAATTATTTATTCAATAATATTTATATTCTTAGAATTTAATTTTCTTTAGAAAATGAGGTGGATTGAAAAATTCTTACTCTCAAATTATTTAAATAATATATTTATTGAGTCAAGATCTGGTAACTCATGAAGAACGACTCATGAGAAAAACACGTGATCTCAACCATTTAAAAACAAAATCCAACAATTGAGATTCATCCTCGAGATAAGTATTTTTGAGATTTGTTTAATGGGGAAAGGTATAAATCTCAACCATTCGATTTTTTGTTTACACAGTAGAGATCATGTGTTTTCTCGTAAGTCATTCTTCACAAGTCAACGGAACCCAACCCATATTTTCATTTAAAAATTCAATACCCAAACTGACCTTTACTTGTTTCAAACGGTTGAAACTAATAAAATCTCGCATTATCTCCTTATGTCACATGTCATTATTAGGAGAGAAGTAACCACCACGCTCCTACCTAGAACGTGGGGCAATCATGTCTCCATTATATAACATAAAGTGAGATGCAGAATATGTGAAGAATTCATTAAAAGAATATGTCAAGTCATGAGAATACCTTATTTAGGGAAATTTTGGAAAACAACTCCATTTGCACTGGCCCTCTAGACATCTTAGTTTAGTGTAACTAGATAGATTGACTACTTATGGGATGGCATTTACAAAAAAGGACTAAAAAAAAATTCTTCAAGATGGCCAAAAGAAGGACACATTCGCCAACTCAGAGACAAAATTACTCAATTTGTGATAGTACACACTACACATTCGAACCATATTGATTACATAAATTTGGATTTTGATTTGACCTGACTAAATTATTTGATTCGGATCGGATAACTTTGGATTATTCAATATTTATTTTTTTGTCATATTTCATTTCTATTTTACTATTATAATTTATTTATTTTCTAAGAGTTAATGTTATATTCAAGTAGTAAATAAAAGATATTTTGAAAAATAAAAAAATAATAACTTTTAAAGCAATATATTATTATGATATAGGGATGGATCAGTATTTGACCCTAATCCAACTCGGGGAAGGAAAGGGACATCAACCTATATCCGGCCCATATTTTTATTTGGATAAATTCCAAGGGTCTAAGCCCTCTAAATTCAAATCACTCGGATTTTGAATAAAATTTGATCCATTTTATGCCCTATTTTTTTTTTCTTTTCTTTTTTGTCTATCTTGGGTATCCCCACCTTTCGGGTGAGACTAATCCCATGGTCACACACACCACCTCCTCGAAAAGTGCTAAGTGCATTTGATTGAGTCAAAGGTCAACTAGACCTGGGATGGTGAACCCAAGGAATTCATAGTTTTGTGGGGTTTCGAACACTTGACCTATCTTTCTTGAGGAGTTTATCAAGGCTCAGCTTGTCACTAGGTCAACCCCTTGGGGTTTATATTATGCCCTATATATTCTAATTACTTTATTTTATTAAAAAAATTATAATTATTTAAATAGGAATCTAGATTATAAATAATATAAAGTGAGTTGAATGATTTATAATTATTTAAGTAGAATTAAAGATTTATGCGTGGAGTTGTAAATCCCACCCACAAAGGTGGGAGTTGTACCAACTTTAAAAATAGGAGTTGAAGACTTCTTTAGCTGTAACAACCAAACAACCAATTAGAATTTTAAGGTGGGAGCTGTAACTTCAAGTTCCACCAACCACCATTTTCAAATACACCCTTAGTTTAAAAAACAACTCATTCACTAAGAGTACTTACTTTGTAAATAGTTTAGAATGTGTATTGTCCTTGTAAATAAGATGATTTAATTTCATCTTCTAGTAATTCACCCATGAATTAATAGAAGTTGATGCAAATTTTGTTGTGCACAAGGTGTATGACCAAACTAAAAATCGAAAAATTGTGTGACACCACACACAAATAAAAAGCACACCCAATTCGATCTCTCATTGTACATAAAGATAAATCCAAATATCTTCTACTCAATTCGTATATATATTTGCAGCATCATTTTTTGAATGCTTTGATGTTTTTCCTTGAAATATGAGTGAAAAGCATCTATGGATCTGTGCACACTTTCACGTCAACTCAGTGTCCAATGCAGTGTCCTGCACAGATCTAGCGATGTATAATATGAAATAAATAAGAAACACAATATTTACCCAAGAAATCAATCATAAGGAGTCCATTGGAACATGGGCTGTAACCTTGGCGAGTAACATTAAAATTAACATCGATTCACACATCGCTGACGAGGAGGTGAGCATAGAACCATAAATGCTTTTTACTCATATCTCGATGAAAAGTATATGTGGCTCTTTACATACATCCACATCAGCAATGTGTGAATCGATGTCAATTTCAAATGTCAGTTCATCATTTTTTATTTTTAATGGGTGACGGTAATGACCAAAGTTTTAAAATTATGTACAAAATAATCCCCTCTTAAAAATATGGACTCTTTAGTACTTACTTTATCAAATATTAGTCTAACAAGAACTTTTGAAGTTAAAATACTGGAACTGACCTTTTGATAAGGTTTGAAGAAACGTGACTTGAATGTCCTTCAAATAAACTCCAACAATCATAAGTCAAACAAAAATAATTATTTCTATGAATATTTTTAAATAATAAAATATTTATTTTTGTCCTCCATAATTATCATATATAACCTAATAACTTGGTCAATTTTTTTACCTAACTCTATGCATTTTTTAGTTAGGTCAAGCAAGCTGAATTGACAAGTTGATTCCATCGCGTTTGGGGCTAAGTCATGACAAAATCCTATCGAATCGATTGCAATGAACAAAAATTAGTTTTTTGAGTCGACTCAATTGGATTTGAAGATGACTTGGCCCAAATTTTGTAAAACCAACTTCTTGAGTTAACTTGGTTGAATAAGATAAAAAAAATACACCGAGTTAGGTCAAAATTTTGATCAAATTATTTGATCAATAATATTTGTACGAAAAATAATTATTTTATTTATTAAAAATTATTTTTGAAATATTCATTAATTTAATATAATTTCCTTTTAGTCAATTTGAGAGTTTATGAGTCGATTCAATCGATAGACATTCAAGATTAGTTTTAAAACCAAGGATAACCTCAAATATTCACGAAAATGTGGAGAGGTAATCTCTCAAATACATACATTTTTTTTTTCAAACCTACTTGAAAGGAGGGTAATTATGGTATTTTAACTTCAAAAAATCATTATTAGGCTAATATTCAACAAAGTAGGCACTAAAGAGTCCGTATTTTTTAATAGAAGACTTTTTGGTACATAATTTCAAAATTTTGATCCTTGTAGTCATTGTCTCTTTTTAATTGAAACATGTGGAGCAGGTTTACTCATATTATTAAAGACTAGTATTATAAAAATTAGGATCTATGCATGATTTCGATATATTATACTTAGTTAAAAAATTATTTTAAAATCTTAAATAGATTATTTAATTTTATATGATATTTTATTCTTTTAATATGTTATAAGAATTTTTTGTAATTTAATATATTAAATAAGGTAATTTTGTAAATAGCATAACAAAAAAATTACATTTGAACTTTAAGGTGCCTATCCAAACCAAATTGAATAACTGAATCACACAATTTAAATTCAAAAATCTCAATAAAGATAAATCCAAAACCTCATAAAAGAAAGGAAAAATTACTTAGGGAGTGATTTCTTTCTAAACTCCCTTAATTTTTCCACAATAGCTTGATGACCCATTTAGTTAACTCTTTTTTTTCTTCCTTAATTTCCCCACAATTTGTGAGATCAATGATTCAAATTGTCGAGATCGACCTTTATTCAAATAGTCAAGATTAACCTTTTACAACCGTTGAAGTCAAAGATTGTAAATTGTCAATCTCAACAATTTGAACTCCTCATTTATAGAGGTGCCCATTAAGAAAGAAATTAAGATTTTACTAATTGAGTTGTTAAGATACCACTCCAAACTATTAAGTAATTTCACCTAATAGAAATACATTTGTAGCAACACTAGCCCAACACCTATACATCCAAAATAGGAAAATAAGAGGAAAAAAGAACACTTTAATCAACCAAATATTGAGGTTCTAACGAACTTGATCTATAAGCATTGGAAAATAGGATGAAGCGTTCCAATGAACCAGCCATTGTGACATGTACTCGTAAGCCTTTTGAGTCAAATGGATGCCGTCCCAACTCACTCGTTGTTCTGGATTTGGGCATGCTGAAACCCCTTCACTTCCACACATCTTTAACGCGTTGAAGTTGTAGTCACCTCCTCTTCCACAACACGCTTTCAATATTGATTCTTTTTCAAATCCTATATAAAAAATATATATGTCATTAGAGACGGGAAAACTACTCACTTTTGTTAGCCTATTGGAATTATCCCATATCGATTATGTGGGTTGGTTGCCATGGCTTCATATATATGTTCGACCACTCCACTTAGTACCAATTGGTTTGGTTGGAATCTGACATGATATCAGAACGGGTTGTCTTACCCTATTGTGCAAGCACAGAACCCATGCATTGGGCCTCGACTTGAGGAGGAGTATTAGCCAACTGGAATTATCCCGCATCGAATATGTGCATGTGCTTAGTACCAATTGGTTTGAGTTGGAATCAGACAACTTTCCCTTCTATGTGCAAACCAATGGAAAATCGTGGTGTGTTTTGTGGGTGTGTTTGTATAACTTAAGCTCCAATTTACTTTTATTCCATATTTATATTCTTCGTGGATGAAATTCCATTGGTTTGCACATAGAGGGAAAGACAAGTAGTTTCCCAACAATCATTAAGTACTTTCTTCTCTATAAGGTATATGTCTACCTAATTATGAACATTTAGAGTTGTCGAAGAAGTTTACCTAGGAAATTTGCATTGCGAAGGAGAGCCAAGTATGTGTAGTAATAGTCGGCATAGAGTATAACGACTTGAGGGTGTTCTTGTCTCAGCTCTTCCAGGGCTTTCTGTAGTTGTTTGTTGTGAAACCTCGAAAAGCTGTTTAAGGCATGAAGGCACCCCAATTCCTTATCATACGCACTCGGATAGCTGCTTTTGAATGCAGTTAGATAAATGGGCATACATCCAATTGGGAAGTTTCCCGGCACCACCACATGAAGTGCACCCACACCAATCACTTTCTGTGTCACAAACAACATGTTTTTTTTAGAAGAAACCGTACCAATCAATAACTTAAGGACCAAGAGAATAGTAAATAAGGTTTATAGGATGTTGAATCCCACAATTAATTCTAGTAATATAAGTTACAAAAATATGTTCTTAGAAAAAAGAAAGAAAAAAAAAAATCTCACTTTAATAGCATTCTTGATGGTGTTGACAATGCGTGGCACGTAAGTCCTAACCTCCTCAATGGTTTTGCCTTGAGTGAAGGCATAGCTATAATCGTTGCCTCCAATCTCTCCCATCAAGAATAGAGCCTTCTCAAGTTTCTTTGCACATTCTATCAATAGTTAATCAAGATCAATTGATATTGCTGTTTTTTCAAATAGAGAACTTATATTGCCACACCAAGTTTTGCTATTGCTACCCCAAGACGTGTGCCAATTATTTAGTGATTTACATATGAATTGGGTGGCATTAGAAAAACTTGGTGGGGCAATATAATATAGTAAAGACGATTAAATTAGAACATACAAGGGGTGTTAGTGGACTGGATTCAGGTTGGACCACTTAAGCTCCCCACGTGCTAGCCAAATATACTAAAGCAACAAGGTAGAATTACGAAAATGGATATAAAACTTCATGAATTTACACATTTACTATCATATAACCACATAATGTTGATTAAATGTTATCAAATTGTCAACATTACGTTATAATTTTATCAACATTAACAACACTTTGGAAAGATAAAAAATTATTGTAATTATATGGGAATTTACCCTATTTGTATATGTTCTAAAGTATTTATGTAAAAGAATAATTTAACGTGTCTATATATATAAAAGAATGCATATGTATATGTGTGTGATTGTTAATATAAATTTACCTTACATACCCTAAAAGTAAATAAAATAAAATTTTGAAAAATGCATCATTTTTAGATGAAACTACTAAATAATTTTAGGCTAAGCTTTAAAAGATTGTCATTGTTATGTTAAATAATTACAAGAATCCCATTTTAATTTGTAATTTAACTTAAAATGGTGGTTATTCAATCTGATTAAATCAAAAGGGATACCAAAGTGTAAGAGTTGTGATTTTCTGACTCCCCCCCCCCCCCCACCTACCACCCACCTACTCTCCCATACTCTCGTGATGTGACATATGGAGATATATAGTTGTGTATCCCGAGGAAAAAATCTATGATTCTAACATGTGCCACATCAGAAGAGTATGGGAGAGTATGTCAAAGGGGGGGAGTAGAAAATCATTATTCAAAGTATAACACACGCGTAAGTTATTAGGGCCCAAATTTGCCTGAGAATAGGTATGATAGACTGCGCATAAGGATTAATTTCTTTGAAAGTATATCCCAAGTCCATGGAACTTGTTGGCCTATTGTTTCCTCTTATGTAAAGAGTATATATTTAGCTGGATCACCTGATTTAGTGTGGCAGATGGTCTTGAGATGAGTCATGAACCAATCAAGTTGGATAGAAAGGGAACTTTTGGTCTCTTCCAGTCGAATATTGCGATTGGCGAAGAAAGAATAATCGAGTGCAGTGGCTCCTGCTACTGCAAAGTCCACTCCATGATCGAACGTTGCGTCCTTGTCCAAGTAAGCGTTAAGGAAGGGGAGACCAAGAGCATTAGCTGCAAAATGTTGGAAATTTTAATAAAAACCATGGGAAACTTCTTATAAAAATTCTCTTTCGATCCAACACAAACAAGTTTCTAATTGGATTGAGATGTTACTTAGAAGGGTACGAAGGTACAAATCAGAAACCAATTATACAATCTAAACTAGAGTTTCTAATTCGTTTGGTTTGTTATTTTTTTTCACTTATTGTTTCTTAGATCCGTACAAGATGGATAGTAGTAATCCGACACAAAAACCATCGAAGTGACATGTAAGAGACACTAACAATCTCAAAACAAATGCGCGGATCCATAAATTTAGTGATGCACAATAGGAACTAAACAAGAAACACAAGAATATTTACCAAAGAAATCGATCATAAGGAGTCCATTGGAAGATCGACCTGTTGATTCGTTGAAATAGGTCTCACCATATGGGAGGTGGGCAACCAGTTTTGAAAAGGTTCCGCCCGAACCTTCACGAATAAGATTGCCTACATCGGAGATCGAGTCTCCAAACTGATAGATTGATGTGTAAGAGCAACTCTTGAGTTGAAGAAGGCAAGGTTGAACAACAAGGAAAAGAGAGCTGACAAGGAAAGAGAGAATGGTGACTCGAAAAGCGGCCATTATTGAAAATAATGTGATCAACTTGCAACTCCTCAAGTACAGCTATATATATATATTTATTGAATAAGAAATTTTCAAATCTAAAAGTTGATTTAAATAACAAGCTTAAGTCATATACTACGTATATATGATATTGAATTGAAAGTATATTATTTTAATAGAAAAAAAATATATTATTAGTGATTGGTAGGTGGCATGTGTTGTCCCAAAAGGGAGAATAACACTCAAGGACTCTTTATTGAGAATATGTATCGAATGGTCCTCTTGTAAAAAATATGGATCGTTTAAATCCCTCTTAATAAAATATTAATCTATTAAGATCTTTTGAAGATTTATTTTTAAAGAAAATACCTGAAGTACCCATTTAACAACTTTACAAAGTGGTTGATCTAAAAAATATATAGAGTCAAATAAAAATTTTGACCAATTTATTTAATTATTAATATTTCTGAAAAAAATAAAAAATAAATATTTGACTCATTTATGTCAACTTACTAATTTTTGAGTTGAATCAATTCTGTGAACATTCAAGGCGAGTTTTAAAATTATGTGTTAACTATTTAAAATTATTTATATATTTTAATAAATCTAATATACGTTAACCAAATTAGTTTGATGATGATCATACTCATCTCCATCATCATCATCGTTTATGTGATTTAAAGATATTCTTTTTGAGAAGAGAAAACAAGTTTTTTTTTTTCCATTTATATCTTCTTCTTTTTTATTGATCTATAAGAGATGACCATAGTTAAGGAGAATTTCGTTAATTATAAAACATAGGAGTAGATCAAATATTCTCAAATAAACATGTTTCTTTAAACTTAAAAAACTATTGGCATAGTAATTATGATATATTCACTTCAAAAATCCTTTTAAGACTAATTACATTGGGTACTAAAAGGTCCATATCTTTTTTAGAAGGGTACCTATTTTCAAAAAAATAGGTCTTTGGGGGGTGGGGGGGGGGGGGTCATTGTCCCTTATAAAAATTAGAATTTATGCTTTGATTTCAATTTTTTATAATTATTTAAAATTTTAAATACATAATCTAATTTTATATGATATTTTGTCATTTAATATGTTATTAGGATCCTTTTGTGATTTAAAATATTAAATAATATAATGATTTTGTAACTCAACCTGATAGGGTGACCCAAAAACTCAATTGACATCTACCCTGCAAGAATCATAGATTTTTCTCTCAGGATACATAACTGCACATCCCCATAAAACATGTCCAGTTGTGTATCCCAAAGGGAAAAAATCTATGATTTTTGAGTTACCTGACAGGTCGGATTACAAAATCAGCAATCTATTGAGCAGGGTAATTTTGTCAAAAATGATATTTCTGTAATTTTTTAAAGTTAAAACTAATTAATGTGATTATAGGGACCGTGGCAATGTAAGATTACGACAACGAAATCTATTTGTTCAACAAAATTAAATGGGTCTTCTTAAAGTGCAATAAAGACATTTTGGAAATTGGAATATAAGGGTATTTTGGTATATAAAAAAAATTAAGGGCATTTTCAAATACAAAATCCAATTTCCAAAGTGTATTTATTACACCTTAACATGTGCCCTTAGGACACACATTAACAAAATCCAAATTATATTTGCACTGTAAGGTGCCCGTCCAAACCAAATTGAATAACTGGATCACACAACTTAAATTCAAAATCTCGATAAAGATAAAATCCGAATCTCATAAAAGAAAGGAAACTACTTGGCGAGTGATTTATTTTTAAATCCAACTAATTTTTCCACAAAAGCTTGATTATCCATTTAATAAACTTTTTTTCTTTCTTTCTTAATGCCCCCAATCCCCTTTCAATTGGTGACATCAATGATTCAAATAGTCCAGTTTAACATTTTAAAAAAAGAATCAAAGATTGTAAATTGTCGATCTCGACAATTTGAAAGATTGGTCTCAATGATTTAAATTGTTAATCTCAACAATTTGAATTCGTCGTTTAAATGGGTGAGGGCATTATGAATCTATTGAGTAATTTTGCCTGAGAGAAATACATTTGTAGCATCACTTGTCCAACACCCCTCCATCCAAAATATAAAAACAAGAACACTTTAGTCAATCAAATAGTCCAAATATTGAGGTTCTAATGGACTTGATCTATAAGCATAGGAAACTAGGACGAAGCATTCCAATGAGCCATTGTGACATATACTCATACGCCTTCTGAGTCAGATGGATTCCATCCCAACTCACTCGTTCTTCTGGATTTGGGCAAGCCAAATCCCCTTCACTTCCACACATCTTGGACACGTTGAAGTTGTAGTCACCTCCTCTTCCACAACATGCTTTCAATAATGATTCTTTTTCAAATCCTATAAAAAAATTGTATATAATTATCGTCATCAAAGTTGAAAATGTGAACGACAATCTCATATCGCCTAGGTATCATGATCTTGTACTATATATAAACCTAGGCCAATTCTCACCTTAGAAGCCAGTTTTGTGAGGATGAGTTAGGCCCACGGGCTTCTACATGGTATCAAAGCGTGTAACCACAAGGATGTAGGAGACACATTACATGTGAAAGGGAGTATGAGTGACAGTCTCACATCAACTGGGTATCATGACCTTGGGCTATATATAAACCTAGGGCAATCCTCACCTTACAAGCTGATTTTGTTAGGATGAGTTAGGCCCATGGACTTCTACATGGAATACTACTTGCTATCGCTTTCTATGTGCAAACCAATGGAAAATCGCGGTGTCTCATATGTGTTTGCTTGTATAATTTAAGCTCCAATTTACTTTTATTCCATAATTATATTCTTCGTGGGTGAAATTCCATTGGTTTGCTCATCGAGGTGAAGACAAGTAATTTCCCGACAATCATTAAGTATTTTTCTTCTCTACTATTTATGTCTACTCAATTATGAAAATTTAGAGTTGTCGAAGAAGTTTACCTAGGAAACGGGCATGGCGAAGGAGGGACAAGAATGTGTTGTAATAGTCAGCATAGAGTATAATGACTTGAGGGTGTTCTTGTCTCAGCTCTTCCAAGGCTTTCTGTAGCTGGTTGTTGTGAAACCTCGAAAATTTGTTAAAGCTCTGAAGGCATTGGAACTCGTCATCGTACGCAGTCGAATAGTTGCTTTTAAATGTTGTTAGATAAATGGGCATACAACCAATTGGGAAGATTCCGGGTACCACCACATGAAGTGCACCCACACCAATTACTTCCTATCTCACAAACAACACATTTATCATACATATCAATCAACAACTTAAGGATCATAGTCGATGGCATGAATCCCGAGGCACCACGAGAATGGTAAGTCGGGGTCACAGGATTTTGAATCCAACAATTAATTCTAATAATATAAGCTACAAAAATATGTTCTTAGAAAAAGATGAGTCTCACTTTAACAGCATCCTTGATGGCGTTGACAATGCGTGGCACGTAAGTCCTAACCTCATCGATGGTTTTGCCTTGAGTGAAGGCGAAATTATAATCGTTAAGTCCAATCTCTCCCATCAAGAATAGAGCCTTGTCAAGTTTTTTTTCACATTCTAACAATGGTTAAGCAAGCAAAATACCATTAATCAATCGATGTTGCTCTTCATTTATTATAGTGACGTTAAACTCAATTAAATTAGAACATAAAAAAAAGGGTGCTAGTGGGATGGAACTATTGGAATAATAGTAGATGCAACTAACAAAACAGAAAACAAAATTGAAGATTTTGATTAAGGTGATGAATTACTACTCTTTAGAGTATATCGCGTCCCACAAAGATGGTATCTCAGTGCAATTGGTTATAGCGAAACACCTTCCAGGGTACAACAATTGGAATCTCAAACCAAGCGTGCACTCGCAACGGCCGAGCTCCGTGTTGAAAACAATAAGAGGAAGTTTATGGCAAAACGTGAACAAGAAGAGGAGAGAAAGAAACTTTTTATTTGTGTTGTGAGTTTGAGGAAAGCCCATTTATACAAACCGAAGGTTTTGACCTACCCATTAATTTTATTATTCAAATAAAACGAAGCGCACGGTTAATTAAAAATTAGAATAAAATAAATTAAGCACAAATTTATATCAGTGTGTAGTTGTTAATTTAAATTTACCTTATACCCTAATAACAAAATAAATTAAGTTTTGAAAAATGAATCATTTTGGATGAAATTACCAAAATAATTTTAGGCTAAGCTTTAAAAGATTGCGATGATTTTGTTAAATAATTACAAGGATGCAATTGTAATTGGCATTTTTGTAATTTAAACTACAAAAAAGTGGACATTTAATTTTATTAAATCAAAGGTGTATAAAAGTATAACACACTCGGTAGGTAATTAAGACCCAAATTAGCCCAAGAATAGGTATAAGAGAGTGGGCATAAGGTTTTATTTCCTAATATAACGAGTACATGCTTAGCTGAATCACCTGATTTAGTGAGGCAGAGAGTCTTGAGATGGGTCTTGAACCAGTCAAGTTGTATAGAAAGGGAACTGTTGGTCGCTAGCAGTTGAACGTTACGATTGGCGAAGAAGGAATAATCGAGTGCAGTGGCTCCAGCTACTGCAAAGTTCACTCCATGATCGAACATTGCATCCTTGTCCAAGTAAGGGTTAAGGAAGGGGAGACCAAGAGCTTTAGCTGCAAAATGTTGGAAATTTTAACGTAAATCGTGGGAAACTTCTTATAAAAGTTTCCTATGTGGATTAAGATGTTACTTAAAAGCATACAAGAGAACCATGAGGGGTTGGCTCATTGGCAATTTTGGACCGATAAGCAGTTGATGCCCATATGTCGTGAGTTTGATACTCAATATGAGAATTAAATATTTTCCATTATTTCTATGATGGGTTGAAATTAGGAGGTTTAATTCTATATAAAGAGTGGAGGCCATCTCCTGCTACACATGAAGGGGTGGAGTTATGGGGCCAACTAAGGGTAGAAAATATTTTGTGAGAGCATCTAAGAGCAAAATTCTTATTATTATTTTTCTTTTTGTGGATTATAGCGATGGATTTTTTTATTCGCCACTTTAATTTGTCGCAATCACTCATACATCCTTATTCGTTTTGAAAATTCTCCCACTCTAAATCTACCCTATAAACACGTTCCAGAAAATTTTGAGATACCCCTGTATTTTCAACTAATTACATATGCATTTGCCCCCACTCCCTCATCTTCAAATTCCTCCCCCCTCCCCCCTCCCCCTCTTCAATTTTTTGAAGATGATATTGCCTCTTGACTTGGACTTCCTCTCATAGATTTATCGGAAATGACTTAAATATCATTTTCTTCAACTTCTAACTAAAAAACCTATTAATTTCTTCCAAAACCATTCATTTTCAACTTTACCATTACCTATAGTTTGCCCCCACTACAAGAAAATCATGGCTCCACTTCTGGAAGGTAGTGCACCATAGTTGTGATAATCATTTATTTTGCATGCCATAAAACGCATACATGCGATCAAAAAATCTTATTATTTAATTATTGTTTCTCGAATTGATTGAATATTTGAGGCCTAGATCCGTATAAGATGGATTGTAGAAATCCAACACAAAAACCATCAAATTGACATGTAAGAGACACTAACAATCTTAAAACAAATGCGAGGACCCATAGATTTGGTGATGCACAATAAGAAAAAAAAAAAAAGATTTACCAAAGAAATCGATCATAAGGAGTCCATTGGAAAATCGACCTGTTGACTTGTTGAAATAGGTCTCACCATATGGGAGGTGGGCACCCAACATTGAAATGGCTCCACCCGGACTTTCACGAATGAGATTGCCTACATCGGAGATCGAGTCTCCAAACTGATAGATTGCTCGGTAAGAGCAACTCTTGCGTTGAAGAAAACGAGGTTGAATAACAAGGAAAAGAGAGCTGAATATGAATACGAACGCGAGTAAGGAGACTCTAAAAGTAGCCATTCTTGAAGAAAATAATTTGTCCAAGCAA
Source organism: Akebia trifoliata (assembly GCF_017979445.1). Taxonomy (NCBI): domain Eukaryota; kingdom Viridiplantae; phylum Streptophyta; class Magnoliopsida; order Ranunculales; family Lardizabalaceae; genus Akebia; species Akebia trifoliata. Next base: position 936,273 of record NC_141377.1, read on the forward strand.
AGTACAGCTATATATTTATAGAATAAGAAATTTTCAAATCTAGAATTCGGTTTAAATAATGAATTTAAACACTTCAGAGTGTGTAAGAAGTTAAAAATAAATAGCTGTTTGATTTGAATTTGCGAAATATTATCCCATGGCACGTATTTAGGCTCAATCAATTTTTGATCACCAGTTAGTTTCGAATCTCAATCCGTATTTTTTTTTGCTATATAAAAAGTTGTATGAGTGAAAGTTTGAACATAGAACATAGGGATTTTGATTTTCAATCTGTGTAATTCCAAGAGACTCGGTTTTAATTGATTCTAATAAAAAGGGATTCAGAACAAGGATTTTTCGTTCCAATTTTGATTCGATTTAGGCTCCATATGGCATGTCATGATGACGTTGTGCTCTCCAAACACGAGAAAAAATATTAGTGAGCAACACATGAGATTTCCTAAAATTTATTTATAAGTGATTTAGAAAAATATGGTTGAATCTAGTTAGATGCGATTAAAATATCCTATTAAGACTAAAAATTTTAAAAATAAAATATTCCAGTCCAACTAACACTCATATTATTAGAGATTGATTGCAATATTGTCAAACTCACATAAACTAATTCAATTAAACTATTTAGTTTAGTATAAGTAGCCTAATTAACCGACCAGATCCTCAATTTATGGGATGCAATGTTTAAAAAACAAAAAAAAGGCCTAAAGGGGGAAAAAAAATGCTTCTAAGGGCCGAAAAAAAGAGAAATTTGCAAACTAATTGGCCAAAGACAAAGACAAATGCGTTAAGGGTAAATTACACTTTGATCCCTTATGATTTGACATAACTCCTTGTTGACCCCCTCCTAACATTTTGACAATTGCACTTTCCTCCCTTGATTTTTAAATTCAAGTGTTATTTTACTAGTTTACCCTCACATTTTATATATTTTTAGATAAAAAAATTAAGTTTTAAAAATATAAAAATGTTCACGTCTAAGCATTCACTCTCTTACATGTGAAACCATTTTTTTTTTAGTCGTGATTTTCTGATGCACCTTCTGACACATGTCCCCCTGACCGTGGCATTAACTAGAATCATAGATTTTTTCCTTCGAGATACAGAACTACACATCCCCATAAATATGTGCAGTTGTGCATTCTGAGGAAAAGAATCTATGATTTTAAAACATGCCACGTCAAGAGCGTGTATTGAAGGAGCGCGTCAAAAAATCTTATTTATTTTTTTTTACAAGGAAATTTGTGTTTATAAAAAGGAACAACATTTTGAAAAGGGTAAAATAATCTTTATAAAGGTTAAAAAAATAAATATATTTTTTAACTATTTGATCAATGGCAAGTAGATAACTATAGGGGAGGTAAGTGTAATTGTCAAATCGTTAAGGGGTTGACATGAAATTATGTCAAACCACAGGGGGTGAAACTGTAATTACCTTATAAATTAATGGACCCATAAAACTGAACTTAAAAACCCCAAGTTTGGGCCTTATTTGAAATGGACCATATAGCATGTGGACCTTAGATTCGGCCTTTCAAGTTTCAATGGGAAAATGTCTTTAGTCGGGCTCGAACCTAGGACTAGGGTTTCTCAAACAAGTTATTAGGGCTTCTCTTTAGGGTTTTATTTCTCTCTCTATAAATAATCGTCTTGTGCGGGAAGAGTTGAGCAAGACAAAAATTGCAGCATTTGAGAGAGAGAGAGAGAGAGGAGAAAGAAGCAGAGTTTTCTTCTTTGCTCTGCCGTTTTGTTTTTTCGCTTTCGTTTTCTCTTTCTTTTAAAAGAATTTTTTTTTTTTCTTTTCTGTTAAATTTGTTGGTCAATGGGTCTGGAGCAGATGATGAAAGAGATTAATGTTTTTTGCTGAGATTCTCTATGAAGCTTCAAACATCGAGCTTTTTAAAACTGATGCTCAGATCTTTGTCTTTGTTATCCTTCTTTGTGTTTCCTTAAAAAATTGTTACTTTTATTTGGGGTTGTTTGTGGTTTCTTTTGTTTTGAAACCAAGAATGTATTGGTTTTAATCTTGATTTTTATTCAAAATAAATTATATTTTCTAAAATTAAATTGAAACCCTTTGTAACATGAGGACGGAAGATTACCCTTGGATGTCAACAGAATTATGTTTATTTTCATTTGGGGAAAATATTTTCACTCACTTTTTATTTTATTTTTAAACAAATATTTTTAAAATTATCTTCATTATTGATCCTCCAAGATTGTATGAAATCTCAGATTCACACTCTTGGAGCAAAAAACATTTGGTCATCTAGAATCCCAAATTCCCAATTAGAAAAAAATATTCAGATAAATGAAATAAATAAATAATAATGGGGACAAAATAAACTCACTATTAGGAAGAGAAGGGAAGAATTTTCCTTTAACCAACCCCCAATCTTTCGGTTGAGACATTGTTGTTAAAGAAAATATAAGTTGACATAGTCATTTAATAGTGTTGCATATTTTGCAAGATCAAGCCTCAATATCCATTCATGGGGATGAGTCCCAAACATGGTATTAAAACTTGTTTTGACATCTCATTAACCATGAGTTTTCCGATATGTTTGAGTTGTCTAGCTCAACAATGAGACAGATGAAGTATGATTTTAAATCTCATCCGATAAGTTTGACTTGTCTATTGGTGGTATCTACTTGTCTCTCGGTGATATTGGGCTGAAACAAGGTCTTGTGATGGTCAAGCTTTCATTGCGTATAGACAAGCTAGGAAAGTGTATTTAAGATATCGAATAAGCTCCTTAAAAAAGACAAGACACTGCTTAACTATAGAAAATGTGTGGCATAAGTTCAGGATGGAGCCATGATTTTCCTATAGTGAGGGCAAACTATGGTTAGTTGTATAGTGAAGATAAATGGTTTTAGGGAGAAATTAAGAGATTTTTAGTTAGAAATTGAAGAAAATGATATTTAGGTCATTTCCTATTAATATTTGAGAAGTCCCGGTCAAGAGGCAATGTCAACAATAAAAAATTGAAGAGGTGAGAGAGTGGGGACAAATGGAACATGTAATTAGTTGAAAATATAGGAATTTCTCAAAGTTCTGTGGGGGCAAAAATTGAAGGGAGGTGATGGTGTGGGGACAAATGGAGAGAGAGGTGAGGGAATGGAGACAAATGAGGCATGTAATTAGTTGAAAATATAGGAGTGTCTCAAAATTTTGTGGGGGCAATCGCCCCACTAACTCCTTACTAGTTCTGCCCTTGCATAAGTTCATACCACACCCAACCAACCAACCCAAAAAGATCTTGAAATTTCAAATGAAAGCAATGAAGGAACTTAAGCGATTTCCATGACGGCAAGTAACGATGGTAAGGTTTTGAGCATCGATACCACGACTTGGGAATCACTAACCCACTTGCCTATAAAAAAAAAAAGAGTTCTAAAACAATAAAGGCTAAATCATATGATAATGTAGTACCATCGGGAACATGGACATCGAGGGTTCTTTTGGCACCAGCTATACTTCATTCAAGTGTAACTAGGCCAACATGAAAGACATTGCACCAAGTCGCTCACTCGTATAAGAAATGCAAATGGGAAGTATTCTTCATCTAAGATAAGTAAATGGCTCTCCCATCGATAGTAACAAAGTTTGGATTTGATCATTATTCAGCGAGGGTTTGATTTGGTTAATTTGAAATTTTTTTAAAAAGTTGTGTAAAAGAATCGGTAAAATTTTAGAGATTATACAACATATTTTATTGAATTTCTCACCAAAACCTATTATCTACAACCTCTCTCTAAATCCAAACTTCTTTCTTAAGGTTTGAATGTTGAAAAGACTAAAATTTTAGTGGTATAAAAATGTTACCATATTCCATGATTAATTGAGGGATCATTGATTAATTCGTCAAATTAATCTGCTAACCCCTAGTTTGGAGAATTGTGCAAATTTTTTGAAAAATTCAGAGAATTTTGTAGCTATGCTCCCATCATCAGACAATGACCCCATATTTTTTGTGTACTTCATCAAAAGAATAAAAGAAAAGAATAAAGGGGAAAAAAGACTTCGTAAGAGCTCACAAACACCCGTTCTTGTTTTCACATGGTGAAGGCCTTGTGTAAAAAGTGTATGCTTGTTAATGGAAAAAAAGGAAAGTAAATGAAAATATTGAAGTTCATCTGTAAAGTTTATAATAAGGGCCAATAATGGAAAGAATATAGGATAAGTATACTTCTCAACATCCTCATCTCTACTGCGCTTAATTTATTAACATTATGTTTCTTAACGACCTAACATTCAGTTCTATAAAACATAAACATAACCAGTCTTACAACCATCTTTAAAAAAAAAAAAAAATATATATTTTAATTTGATCGGTATGCATGCAAACCTTCACTTTAATCATCCAACTATAATTATATGGGCAACATCTTTCTTAATTTATCCATCCTTATGTATAATAGATCCAAGATAACAAAATTAGTGAAGTCATCTACAACTATGTTAAAAACTTTATATATATTTTCTCATTGATTTAGAATTAGAATCATTAGAGAAAATTGAGTAATTAATCCCATTTTTAGTGGAACAAGTGGCAATATTTATCACCAAAAAGTAAGATTGGAAAGAAAAATCAAGGATTTTGGACAAAAGACTGAAGACGGTATTTTGATCACTTTCTGTTGGTCTCTCATGGAAAACAATAGTCAAGGAGTTATGCCTTTCTATTATACAAGTGTAAAATTTTAAAAATCATTAAAGAAAAAGTTGTTATAATCCCCCCTTTGACATACTCCCCCATAAAAAATCATTATAGAAAGAGTCGTGATAATCTAAACCCCCTCTCTCCCCCCCCCCTCCCCCCGACATGGTGTGTGCATAGAACCATATATTCTTTCTTCGGGATATACGATTGCACATCCCTATGAATATGTGCAGTTGTGTATCCCGAGAAAACCTATGGTTCTCTGCACTGCCTTGTCAGGAGAGTATGTTAGAGGGGGAGAGTTAGAAAATCATTATTCTTAAACATAGAGTCATGATAATCTGATTCCCCCCACCCCAACACACTCTCATGACATAGCATGTGCATAGAACCATAGATTCTTTCCTCGGGATACACAATGTCACGTCCTCATAAAATATGTGCAGTTGTGTATCCTGATGAAAGATATATGGGTCGAACGTGGATCATTAGAGCTAAACCCAGACTTGAGATCAACCCCAAATATGAATCAGTCCTTGTCCAACCCATTCTCATAAATAAACAGGTCTAAACCCAATCCATACTAGACGGACCAAAACCCGGCCCATCAACAGTCCTAGATTCGATTTCACCCTTAAATCACCTTTTCATTATGTTTTTATCGTGGTTAACAACTCCAATGAAGAGTAAATTGGCTTCAAACAAGTGATAGATTACACTCAATTCTGTGGTGGGGCATGAAAACTGCTGCACCCAAACAAGCGATCAAATACAAATTTGTCCAACAATCACGACCGTTCAATCAAAGCAAGAGAGACACTGATCATAAGATTCTAACCATTCGATCAAGAAATGACTTGTGATGGATCTTATAGGTTTTTGTCTACCTATAAATGAAAATGGGTTGAGGTTTGAAAGCCTTTCTCCTTCACATATTTTCACATGGTGGCAAATGATGGTAGAGTCATGTTAGATGGGAAATATTATGATTTTAATAATCTTTCTTTTGTTGCCTCTCACTATCAATCTTTGTTTTTCTCTTTGTATGGATGTGCAAGTGGAGAGCTATAATTATATTCTTTAACCACTCCTTTAAATTATATAAATAACACCCCCTCAACACCTCATTACTCAGCTCTAATTCCCAATTTTGCCCTCCATTTCAACACCCATTACCCCTTAATGCCACACTTCTAAAGATACTACACTCCTTCTTGTATCAAATACAATTATAACAATTATTGGGGAGTGTTTGGTTAGGATTCTAGGATCTAATTATTGCTCATAATTAGATTATTGAACCAATTGGAGAATCCAATGATAGGTTTGGTAAGGACTATAAAAAATAAAATAAAAATGATTCTTTCATTATCAAAATCAGAAATGACCTTATAATCGTTTCGTGTGAATTTAGCAAGATTTTTCTAATGTCGAGAAAGACAAAGATTTCTTAGAGATCAGTTTTAGTTTCTTATCCAATAATACATTTTTTTTTTCTAAAGATCCATTTTCTCTAGAATCACTAGGTGTATCCTCCCATTTTAACTATGTCAGACCTGAAATCTCAAAAACTTTGAAACACCAACCCTTCCTTTTGAATCACACAAGTTGTCCCCAAGGAGTGATCTCAAATATTAACCAAAAAGTAGGATGGTGAAATAAACACAAAAAATCATATCAAATAAGGATGAATTTGGATCTAAAAACCATCCAATAATAATCAAATTAGATCCTTGATGTATCGAGGTTTTTGTCATATCTCAATACTATGATCTAAATCCAATCTGATAACAATTAGATTGGATCAAATATGATTTCATAAACAAAATATAAAATAAATTTTACATATTATAATAAATATAATAGAATTTACATAGTTTTTTATATTTTGTCATGGTAGGACCCTATTAGACTAAGAAATGGTTGGTCGATCCAAATCTAAGTCAAAACCGGAATGCTCCATCCCAAGTTATCATATTGGAATGGATCGAATATGGGTCTGATCCAATCCATTTGGGTTGGATAAATGGCCCACCAATTTAGATGGAAGAATTAGTTTCCCCCTAAAAATGTAAATATGTTGAAGCATTTAAAGCTGTTTTTTAGATTTTGTCAAAAATCATTTTCTTACTTATTATTATTGATGGCAGTTGAATTTCATCAATCATTAAAAAGTCATGATTCTGTTATCCAAAATCAAATAAAATCTCTGACCCACAAACTTATATCTTTAAATTAGGTATTTTCGTAATTTCTCACAACTTCAGTGTCATTTCTCTACTTCTAATATTTCTGGTCTTCATCCTCTCTTCGAAATCAGAGATAAGGACGCATGCATGCGTGGGAACTGGTCAGCTTCCAACGGTCAAGATTCCTTTAAACAGTCCATCAACGACTTACAACTTGTTTTTTTTTTTGGTAAAGGTCTTTTAATCATGATTAGGTTAGGTTGAGGTTGAAATATTAACCATGGTTAAGATAAGAGTTTTGTTTTCGTGAATGGTGAGTTAGCTTCAGCTCTCTTAAAGTCACAGAGAGATACAGAGAGGGAGGGGTTTTCCTAATCAAAGGAAGCTTCCTTCCCTTCTATGAATTTCTATTTTTATCTGATTTAGTTTTGCTTAATTTCTTTGTTTTTTTCAGAATTTTTGGGAATATTGGTGACTAGATCCATGGATTTGATCTGTTTCTGAAGTTTTTCATAGATCATCGAATTCAGGAAAAAAATTCACAAAATTTCCGTTTCTGGTAACTTTTCTGTGATATTTATTTCCTTTTAATGGCGTAGATTTCATCTCTTCTGGTCTGAGAGAAAGAGCAGATGTTAGAAACTTAGAATTATCTCGAAATTGAAAAGTTGTAGCTTTGGATCTGTAGATCAGGTTTTGGTTGATGGATTTTGAGTAGTTAGAGCAGATCTGAGCAAAGATCTGGTTAGATTGTTCATTTTCTTTCTGAAATCTTGTTAATCTGTATTTAAGTTTGTGGAATTGAGATGAATAGGGTTTCGGTTGTGAAAGATTGCTTCTTTTTTTTGCTGTTTTGAGTAATCTTTGAAGTTCTTTGACTAGAAAATCCAACAAATTTAAGTTTTTTGGCTTCTTAGATTGGCTTGAAGCATGTCAGACCGTTGTTTTTCTGTATTTAAGCTTGTTGGCTTGTGAGGGTTTCTGCTGTTGAAGTTTACTTTTCTTTGCTGTTTCTAGTGATCTTTGAAGTGCTTTGACTAGGAAATCCAAGAAATTTACTGTTTATTGGCTTCAAGCAAATCGGACTCTTGTTTTTATGTATGTAAGCTTAGGGAATTGAGCTTGTTAGGGTTTCGGTTGTTCCAGTTTGCCTTTGTTTACTGTTTCTAGTAATCTTTGAACTTCTTTGACAAGTAAACCCTAGAAATTTACCTTTTTTCTGTTCTTAAATTGGCTTCTAGCATTAACAGACACTTTGGAACTGTTCTGATAGTTTATAGTGTTGTCTTGAAAGATGACTTATTTTCCTGAAGAGGTTTTAGAGCACATCCTTGATTTCCTCTCGTCACACCAAGACAGGAATGTTGTTTCTCTGGTCTGCAAATCATGGTTCAGGGTTGAGAGATGTAGTAGACAGAGAGTTTTTATAGGAAATTGTTATGCAATTAGTCCTGAGAGAGTAATTGATAGGTTTCCTAGGGTTAGGTCTCTTACCTTGAAAGGAAAACCGCATTTTGCGGATTTCAATCTGGTTCCTCATGATTGGGGTGGTTTTGTCTTTCCTTGGATCAAAACCATGGCGAAGAGCTATCCAGGGCTCGAGGAGCTAAGGTTGAAGAGGATGGTGGTCTCTGATGAGAGCCTCGAGTTGCTTTCTCGTTCGTTCCCGAATTTCAAGTCTCTTGTTCTAGTCAGCTGTGAAGGGTTTACCACAGATGGCCTTGCGGCCATAGCTGCGAATTGCAGGTAAGAGTGTTTATGTGTTAGTGATTTTTCTGATTAGAACTTTCATTATGCGTGTTCAGGTCTCTTATGATAACACTTTGATGATGATGATTATATGTATTCAAGCTTGTCCTATTTATGCTATTTTTGAGATATCGTCTCTGATTATTTTTTAGTTAGTCTTTCATTCTTTTCTTTTTTGCTTTTTCATTAATTTGTGTATGAATGTTTGTTTACCATATGATAAATGGCATACTTAGCATAAATGTTCGACTAATACATCAAATATTCAACAGGATTCATATAGCCAACCTCAAATCGTTGGGATAAGGTTTTGTTGTTGATGGACTATACACTAATGTTCATCCTAATGTAATAGTGCTGAACTTCTTGTTCATAATCTTGATTTTTGATGGTCGTTGGAGTTATCTGAAATGGTTATTGAAACATTTATTACTTGATTGATTGGATGGACTTTGTAATTTTTTCATACTAATCTAATGGTCCTAACTATATCATTTGTATCTTGATTTCGATGGTCATTGGAGTTAACGGAATTGGTCGCTCAGACATTTATTGACTAAATAATTAGGATCGTTAGTATGGCTTTAGTCTCATTCCTTAATTGTTCATTCACTGGACTTAAGTAAGACATAGCAATTTTATAACTTTTAACATTTCGGGTACATATCAACACACGGATACCTACCGACTTATCCTAACTCGTACGGTAGTGTCACCTTCTATTTTAGTGATTGTCTATAAAAATGACTTCTGAAAATGGGTTTGTGGTATAGATCTTCATCCTTCCATACACTATTTTATTACACATGTTTTAATTTAGAAAGTCAATGTTTCAACTTTCTCAATTGCACCATCTCGGAAATCCCATAGCCATTGCTGATGCAAATGTGTGTTTGTGTTATCTTGATTGGACTTGATGAAATTGTGAATTCATTGGAGGTGGACTTATTAAATGTCAATTGCTTGGACATGAGGAGTTCTAGCCTAAACTATTGTTCTGTACTACTTTTTCAATGTGTAGGGTTCTTAGGGAGCTGGACCTGCAAGAAAATGACATAGATGATCGTAGGGGCCAATGGCTTAGTTGTTTTCCTGACACATGCACATCACTAGTCTCCCTGAATTTCGCATGCCTCAAAGGAGAAGTTAATTTGGGGGCTCTAGAGAGGTTGGTGGCAAGATCTCCAAACCTCAGGAGTCTAAGGTTAAACCGAGCAGTGCCACTTGAAACGCTCCACAAAATACTTGTGCGAGCACCTCAACTGGTGGACTTAGGGACGGGCTCATATGTTAATGAGCCAAATTCTGAGACTTACATTAAATTAATCGATGCTGTCCTCAATTGTAAATCAGTTAGGAGCTTGTCAGGGTTTCTTGAGGTTGCTGCCCGCTGTCTTCCAGCTGTTTACCCAATTTGCTTGAGCTTGACGTCGTTAAACTTAAGCTATGCGCCTGGGATTCAGGGTACTGAGCTCATCAGGCTGATTCGTCATTGCTGCAAACTTCAACGCCTATGGGTCTGATTTTTTGAACCCTCATTTTTTCTGATTATTACCTTTGTTTTTTTCCTTTTGTTTTACTAGGAGGTGGCATGTGCTAATGCACATGTATTATTAGGGTCTTTTTATAATTAATAATATTAGTTAAAAGAATTTTAAGATAAATAGAAGAGGGGATAATTTTGTAATTTAAAAAACTTGTTAACATGACTTTAGGGATATGGGAATAATGGGATTGTAATTTTATTGATTATTAACAAAATTGACCCTTATAGTATTTAGTCTAACTGTAAAGGTGCGGTCATTTTTTGGGATTCCCAATTTTGATGTCAAACCACTTCTATTGGGCCTTCTCTCATGAGTCCTAATCTAGAGCGGTGTTCCGTTCCTATAACAACATAAGGTGTTTACGTGGCACGTTTTGGTTGGAGGTTAAACGTATCAGGCTGCGTGCAATTAAGAAAACAGCTTGATGTGTTTGAAACTCCTAAAATGTGCCACATTGACACCGGGACAACTTACTTTTCCTCATTCTTCTCATATAGTAGTAAAGACATAGAGATGTGGCATCACTATATAGTATGTGATGTGGCAGAGCATTAAATGACAAAAAGGCAAATGAAACCAATTTTCTTTTTATATAGGTAGAGAGGATTCTTTGCCATAATGATAAAGGTTTTGATTACCTTTGCAGATACTGGATTGTATTGGAGACAAAGGTCTTGGAGTTGTAGCTTCCACTTGTAAAGAATTGCAGGAATTGAGGGTATTTCCATCTCTCTATGGTGCAGAGAATGTAGGTGTAACAGAAGAAGGCCTGATTGCCATATCATTGGGTTGCACAAAGCTTCATTCATTGCTTTACTTTTGTCACCAGATGACAAATGCTGCTCTCATAACTGTTGCCAAGAGGTGCCCTAATTTCACTCGCTTCAGATTATGCATCCTCGACCCAACGAAACCCGACCATGTGACTTTGCAACCTTTGGATGATGGCTTTGGGGCAATTGTTCAGTCATGTAAGGGGCTGAAGCGGTTGTCACTTTCGGGCCTTCTAACTGACCAAGTCTTCCTTTATATTGGAATGTACGCGGAGCGACTTGAGATGCTTTCGATTGCATTTGCTGGGGATAGTGATAAGGGAATGCTCTATGTATTAAATGGGTGTAAGAACCTTCGTAAGCTAGAGATCAGGGATTGCCCCTTTGGGGATACGGCACTTCTAAGGGACGTGGGGAAGTATGAAACAATGCGATCCCTTTGGATGTCGTCGTGTGATGTAACTCTTAAAGGCTGCAAGTCGCTTGCGAAGAACATGAATATGCTTAATGTGGAGATCATAAATGACAGGAATCAGATGGAAGAGGACCCCAATGATTGTCAGAAGGTGGAGAAGCTATATTTGTACCGAACTCTTGTTGGACCAAGGATAGATGCACCAGATTATGTGTCCATCTTGTAAATTACCCCCGATTGTACTTTCTTGGGTGGTGGGGGAGGTATGCAGACGCAATGGTTCTAGATTTTTCTTGTTTCTTTTATTAGTTGTACCTTATGTAGATTTTTACTATTTTATGGATCTAGTTAATGTGTTTGATGGAAAATTTAAGCAAGTTTTGTAGAGATTGCCTATTTGTAAGTCTAGCTATTATATTATTAGTTGATCCATCAATATTTTTGTGGTTTAGTGATCCTCCCTCCCATCACGTCATATGAGCAAATTTATTTTCTTTTTTCTCATGTTTCTTACTGTTTTACAAGCTAAGTGCTGATTCAGTGTTTGGATGACTACTCCATTCAAAGGCCGATTGTAGTTGTAGGACGTTGTTATTGATTTTCTAAGTCAGTAAGTGGGAAATGAAATTGTGCGAGATGAGCATCTAGTGGTTGCAAATGAATCCAAGAAAGAGATCACTTTGAAGCCAAACAGGTTGAACATCTTGGTTAAATAGTTACAAAGCAGCAAAAAGAATTACTTTTCAATACTGATGGGCGTTCATACTCTTTAAGCCACACTTGTCACATCAGCTCCAAAAGCAATTTTCTCCACAAATTGTGTTTTATGTCCTAGCAGATCCTATCACCTCCAGACTCCCCTGTTGCTTACCAAATCATGGTGTTAAAACTCGTTTTGATGTCTCAGACAGGTTTTTTTTTTATAAGTTTGAGTTGTCTTGTTCAACAATGAGAAAAATGAACCATGTTTTAAATCTCATCCAATGCGTTGAACTTGTTTATCCGTCTCATTAGTGGACAATACCAAGATGTAGTGGACAAGTCATCTCGGTATTGTTGAGATTTAAAACCATGCCTCAAATATGTCTCCAGTGTGCATCGGACACAAACGGCCCAAGCAAAGCTAAGTTGGCACCTTCCTTACTAGTCCATCATTCTTCATGCTCAAAAACATTGCACAAACCCTTTGTCTAATTATTATTTTATTTTATTTTTTAATTCACAATTTTGGACCCTGTGTACATAACATCGTCGTCATCTATTCAATTCAATTCAATTCATGCCCGTGGCTTGAACTGATTGCAATCCAGATGGGAGATCATTCAGGGACATACTAAAGTTGATCCCATCTCTTGCAAGCACACACGTTAGATATTATCGACCTCATAGGATAATATAACAATGATATATTGCTTTGAAAATTATATTTTCATATATTTTTCCTACTAGTTTAATATAACATGAAATCTTATAAAATAAAAGAATTATAATAATAGAATAGAATAGTATTACAATTAGAAATTAAATATAGCACAAAAAAGTTAAAACGGTTCGAAATTATCAGACCCAACAGACCCAAATCAAGTAATTCAGTCGGGTTGAATCCGGATTTAGTGAAAGCAAAATGATTCGGATATGATTTTAACTAACAGGATCCTAATCAGATTCAGATCTTTTCCATATACTCATATCCGACCCGAGCACCACCAATTTTTAGCACTAGCGGTGCATTTCTGGCCTTATCTTAGGTTAGAAGTCTTACACAGAGATAGGAGCTTGACTATGTCAAGTTAGTCTTACTCTAATCTAATAATAAATAAAGGGTGATTTAGACATACCACCTTCCACCTTTGGTGAATATTCAAACTGTTGACATAATCAGTGGCATAGATTTTCTCTGAGGCCAATGAAAAAAATCATCTAAATGCCCTTATCTTCAACCACTAACTTTAAAAAATTCTTTATTTTATTTTTCAAAACCTGTCGTCTTCAATCTCTAGTGTAATATTTGTTACAATCATCTTCGACATTAAGACCATATTCTTCAACCTTGAAACCTCAAGAAAAAGATACATTTTTTGGGGAAGTGAAATACCTATAATTTTCTACAAGATTGAAGATTGAAGAGCTTGAAAATGAAAAGCAAGGATTTTGATTATTTGAATAATTTTCTATTTAGATTGTTTTCTTTTGGGATAATTTCCTGAGGTCAAATCTTCACCAAAATGCGGCTGCTTATAAGAAAATACTCATAAATAAATTAGCAATTTCCTATCAATGGATCCATATAAATCGCACCGATAACTACAATGACTTTATTCGAGATTAAAATATGTAACTTGTCCCATACTTTACATCATTTCCATTCATAATTTTAGATTGATTTTTTTTATTGTCAATCTTTCAACTCAAGCTAGTAAAGTTTCTAGTACTTGGGACCAAATATCGCTATTTCCATCAGACTTTGAATTCAAAATTAGGGCTTAAACGGGATTAGATCGGATAATGTCAAAATCGTTCAATGTTATTTCAAATAAAATTGTTAAAATACAGCCAAATGGTGACTTGACCTGAAGAGAGGCCTCGACCATTATGCTCAATTATTGTTATTTGATAAAAGATAACTTGTAAAAAATATAAAAATACAACTTACAAGTAATATATCATTTGGATCTTGACAGATATAAGAATGGATGCATTTCCGAACCGGATCCGACTTATTCAAGGGACATCAACCCATGTCCGAACCATATTTTAATTCGGATATACTTTAAGGACCAAACCTGCTAAATTCATATTTGGATCACTCGAAATTCAGATAAAATCCGTCCCATTTTAAGCCCTATTCAAAACACCACCACCCTAGAGTCTCACCAAATTCTTCGAGAACCAACACCCCCACTGCTGTGTGAGGCTCCAAAATACAGTCTTATATTTTGCACATAGAAGATGCAAGCCAATGTTTTAGGCATTAAACAATGATGGCTCATTATAAGCTACATACAGCTTAATTGCACTTTTACATGGTCAATGTTGTTCTAAACAGCTTATTAGAACATCATAAAGTTTCAACTACACTGAAAAGAAAAAAAACATTCGGACACTAAGAGGATATACCCATGGATTAAATTTGTCATCTAAGAATGACATAATTATAATTACAAATTTCATACAGTGATATAAAGGTTCAGAATAGATCACATGGATAGGTACACCAAAGATCAGTTTGTTCGTAGAACAACTTTAACACAACAGATAGAAGCATTGTTCGCGCCAAATATCAGATCCCATATTTACTTGATTAAATGCCTCAAAACAGCCTAAAAGCAGCACTCCTCCAACACACAACAGCAACAAAGTGCAGTCAAACTGCAAAGGTAAAAGAAACAAATCATTCATTAGTATCACCATCACTTCAAGGGGTTGGCATAGTCGCAAGCCGAGCCTTGATAAGCTCCTCAAGAAGGGTAGGTCAAGTCTTCGAAACCCCATGAAGCAATGAATTCCTGGGGGCCACCTTCCAGGGTCCAGTTGACTCAACCAGTTGCACGTAGGACTTTCCGAGGGAGCGATGCGTGTGACCATGGGATTAAGTCTCACTCGAAGGGTGAGGAAACCCACGATAAGCCAAAAAAAAAAAAAAAATCACCCTCACTTCAAAGCTTTTAGAACAAACTCTGCACGAATTTTTAATAGAATCTAAGCTAATACTTACCAACCCAAAAAAAAATGGAATCTAAGCTAATAACTCATTAATCTAACACATTCGACTGCTAATACCCAGACTGAAGACATCCAAACTATTCCCAACTTTAATGAAAGTGGATGTGAATTTGAAAGGTCTCACTTGCCTCTTGAATTCGACAACTGAAACTCGATCATAGTAATCTCATATTCCCTCCTGTATATATAACTGCATGTATTGAAATTGAAATTTGAATCATCATGACTAGCTGTAATTCCATTGTTCTCCTTATCCTATATCATTAACCACCTCTATGGGAGAGTTCTAAAGATGGTAAAACCCAAAAGCTTTTCAAACCAATTTAAAAACCACCCAACACGGAGTCAGACTTTGAAGCGGGCAGTCCGACTTTGAAATTTTGAAGGAACCCTCTTGGCACTATGACACGTGGCTTTTCGTATTTATTTCACATCCCTACTTTTTGTAAAACGGCATCCTCATTTAATGATAAATACAATTAGAAGTCAAACTTATGGACTGAATCTTCTTATCCATTCTACCTAAGCCAGCAAGAAATCTCAATGATGACGACCTAAGAGCATAACCTCCTATTTTAATTTGAATACACAGATATGTTTTGAGCTAATAGACATCGCTATGCCAATCGAAAGGAAAAGATATTAAGAAGAAACAATAACCATTTGAACAACATAGGCTCTTGAGCAAGGAACAAGCTTAAGCACAAGGTTTCCAAGATCGAGAAAAGATCTTTCTACATTGATAATAACTAACAAAGGAAAATCAGAAAAGAAAAACTAAGGACTTTCAGCTCCTAAAGAAACTTACCCTAATAAACAGAGTCCACTTGATACTAAACAATGATAGTTAACCATTTGTTTGATTTTCAAAACAAGTGATAGATGCAAATTCGTATGGTTTCTATAGCAAATATTGCCAAATCATGAAAACCCAACAGAACCGTAACTTGTAGTGTATCTATCAGTGAAACTCAAACTACACGAAGATTTGACTGAATATGGACTAAAATTTTCAGATTGTATCACACCAAAGATATCCCAAAGAACCAAAAGATTAACCTTTTACCATTGCCAATAAAGATGAGAAAACAATAATAAAAAGAAGCATTTATAACCTCTTGCACATTGCATGTGCCATAATAAGCTTAATTGATAAGGTTCCAGCAATCAAGAAAAAGATGGATCACTCACTAAAAAGATGGTAACAAGCAAAAGGGGCAGGACAAAAGGAACAATTTTTGGTGACAAACTTGGAAAACTATCTCACAAACTGAAATCTGTTGATAGCAATTTTTTTGATAAAGTATAATTTATTAGAGAGAAGGAGGTTGAGATGACCAACCGAGATACAACGGAAGAAATTAAGAAGTCCAATTATTATACACAAGATCCCATCAAAAGAGAAAGTCCTCAAAAAATACGCCTTTAAATTCCTCAAATGGCTTACACCAAAGAAAAAGTAAACCGACAATATTTAGGAACTCTTCTTAGAGAGAAGACTCCTTTCCTCAAAGATTCTCATATTGCTCTCCTACCAAATCCCCCAACTCACTGCAAAAGGGGTGAAAGACCAAAAAAACTTCTCTCCAAGGGAAGAGACATCAAAACGCCAACTTTGAAAGAGGTCCCAAACCGAGCTAGGGAAGATCCAATGAGCTTGGAATTGTGAAAGAATATAGTAAGCCATTTGAGGGAACCATTTGGTTTAAATATAAATAGATGCATTAGAAACAAACTTTTACACATAGTAAGAACCATACCAAAACTTCTAAACAAAAAAGCCTAACCCATAGTAGATTGATTAGAAGTTAGAACTACTCTCATTTACTGAAAGAATAAAAATGAACACAGGTTTAATTTTCCAGATTTTTTTCATTAAAGATACCCCAAAATAAAATAAAATATATATATTTACAGTAGGTTCCAGTACAGGACCCTATCTTTCTTATACATTGCAAATATTTTAAGATAATAAGAAAGTATTTTCAACATATATTGAATTTAAACAGGACTCCTGATTTTTTTTTTTTTTTTTTTGTAAATTCAATTGTAGTATTATAACCATTTTCTGAAGAAAAAAATCACATAGAAATAGAAATTTAAAACATCTGCAACCATATTGGGTTTAAATTGATTTAAGGTTCAAATAAATATAGCACCAAAGAGAAAATAAAAAATCTAAATAACCAAACACCAATCTCACAATGATAAAACCCACTACCTATATATAGAGTCTCACATCATAAAAATGAAAACTATAAGCACAGAAATTTGCAAACATCACAATATCAAATACTAAAAGAAAAGTAAAAAAATAAATCAAATGGTCTCACTGAAATCACATACCACCCTTTCATAAATGAAGAACAACCAGACTCTTCATGGTAGTGGTAGTATTGCTGAGGTGGTGGTGGTGGTGGTGGTGGCGGTGGTGGAGGGTATCCATCATTGAAGTACCCTTGATACCCAGGAGGAGGGTATGGAGAGTGCCCATGATGCCTATGATGATGCCGATGATGATGCTCATGAGGTGGAGGTGGAGGATACCCATGTGGTGGTGGTGGTGGTGGAGGGTATCCTTCATAAGGTGGAGGTGGTGGTGCTGAAGGTTGGTATCCTGGTGGAGGATGAGAAGATGGATACCCTAAAAATAAAATTGAGACCAAAATTAAATATTAATCAAAAAATACCCAAATTTCAATTTCAATTTTAATCCATAAATTATCAAAGTGAAACAAAGAAAAATACAGAAACAAATAGAACCCATTAATCTAGGGTTTCTAATAAAGGGAGAAAGTAAAGATTACTTTGTGGATGGTAGGGATCCTGAGGAACGTTTTGGTAACTCATTCTCTTCGATGACAGAATGGGGTTTCAGAATTTAGGGTTAGGGAGAGAGAGAGGTTTTTGGATTGAGTCTCCAATTTCTTCTTGGTCACAACTACGGAACAACCACTCCCCTCTTTGGTTGGTCAATCGTAAATGAGAGCTATTATTGGCACCCCACTTAAATTATTTCTTAAATTATTACACCCCAATCTCTTAAATTACGATTGTGATTAGGCTCATAAAAAAAAACTAACATCCAGCACGAGAGAGATTTTCTATTGGCACCCAACTTTTAATTATTTTCTTTATTTTTTTAATTGGGGTGTAATAAGTAAAAATTGGAGTGCCAGTAGCAGCTCACCAAGAATAGATTCCTGGGTGTTTAAGAAAACAGCTGTATTTTGAAAGAAAAAGAAAATTACTTAACTAACTATGATTTTGACAGTTACCGCAATGGTTATTTATCGATCGAGATATCCTTTGTTTTGTCCAAAAAAGTTGATTGAATCATCAATAATTTAGATCCATTTTTGGGGGGATCGATATTAATATTCTCAATTAGAATAATTTATGGTTGGCTTGGTTGGACCAATAAAATGAAGTATCCAGGCTCCGTTCAGACAATACCCAATTGGTAATATATGTATGATTACCACTTGTATCATAAATGCTTCCTATATTTATACCATATGATAAAATCTCAAATGGTTGGTGGAAGACATGAAATGATATGAAGAGAGAGATATAGAGAGGTGGTAACAAAAAGAAGTGGTATTGGGATTATTTATCCTATATATGCAAATCGAAGTCAGGTAGATCTTTATACGGAGTGGAGCATAAAATTAAAAGAATTGAAGAAGCCCATTCACGAATAAGAAAATTACATTGTAATTTAGGTTGGATTTCAATGAAATAATACATCAATGAGAAGTTAGTTCGATAAGTTGAGTGAATTCTTTTTTAGGGAGAAGCAAAAAAACTCATCCTTCTTTACTTTAAATTGTAGACAGTGTTCGATAGACAAAATTGAATACAAAGATTTGTCTTATATGGCTAAAAGATCATCATCACAGAAAATCAACTCATTTCTATTGAAAAGTGATTACAAACTAACAGTGAAAATTAACGATCCACGATTCATCAATTAGTAAATTAGGGTTAGAAATTTTAGAATTGACTATTTTTTGTGAGACTTTATCATTATTAATTAACTTAATTAATGGATCGTGATGAAGTGATTTCTTTCTAATCACCCACTAATTTTTCTTTAATAACTTGATATACCATTTAGTGTTTTTTTTTTTTTCTTTCTCAATACCTCCTACCCTGATTTTAATTGGTAAGATTGATGATTCAAATTTTTAAGATTAATAATTCAAGTTGTTAGGATCAAACTTTCTTTCAATCATTCAAATTGACTTTTTACAATCATCGAGATCAATAATTGTAAATCATTAATCTCAACATTTGAACATGAATCATTCAAATCAATGGTTCAAATTGTCAAGTTCGATGATTTGAATGATTTATCACAATTATTTGAAGCATCAGACCATTTGAGTTTTGCTGTTTTTATTTATTTGTTTTCCATCACGAGGTCTATTAAGTAATTTTACATTTTTTTAATTTGGATATTGAACCGGATCCAACAGTTGGTATATTTGGGTTTTTAACTCACTATATATAATGTATAATGGTATCGCTGACATAGGGCACATGCTTAGTTGCATTAAATACAACTTGAAAAATTAAATTTCATATCCAAAAATGCCCTCAAAACCTTAATTAATTGGCAAAGCATGGTTGGATTAGATGCTCTCATATGATCTCTCAGTACATTTATTGGAATGGTGGGCCTTGAGATCCACAATACTTGCTTCACACTATTTCTAATTTTGGAGTATCATTTTATTTAATTGGTTTAGAATGGAAATCAGAACCAATAGGACAATTTTGAAAGAACCCTAAGAACAAATCTTTTGTTTTATCTTTTTTTTTTCTTTTCTTTGATTATTTTTTGTGTGATTTTGATCATATGTGTGCATCAAGAATAATAAAAGATTGATCATCAAAAGTAAATCTCGAAGAATCAGTGGCATCTAAGATTTTACCTCTACAATTGATTTCATTGATACGAGAACCGCAACCAATAAAGACCATAACCAAAAGAAATTAACAGACATATTTCCTATAAAAATCACACTGGAACAAACCAGTTGATACTCCTAATTGGAGTGAATTATAGTTGCAAAAGAAGGATGAGATATCAAATATGTTAATCATAGAGATTAAAAAAAAAATCCTCGGGACAATCACATATCACCTCAAAATATCTTAACCTAAAATTATAAGTATGACCGTGATCCAGTATTCATCTAATAAAATTTACTTTAAGTGCTTGTTGAAAGAATACATAACCTTATAGATATTAAAAAAAAAAAAAAAAAATTAATATATATTTTTCTTGGGAATCCCCAATATCTCATCCATTTTTATGATGGAGAGCTCGACTCAAGTTAACTCTAGTATTTTGGTTTTTTTTTTTTTTTTTGTCATATACGAATCATTTTACATTAAGATCTTAACAAAAGAAGAGTCGTGATTTTCTGAAACTCCTCAAACACATGCCTCCACCCATTGATGTGGTATAGGCTAGAACCATAGATTTGTCCCCTTAGGATACACAATTGTACATCCCCATAAATATGTATAATTATATATCACAAGGAAAAAGAATTTATGATTCTAGCGTATGCGATGTCAGGGATGAGTGTGAGAGGGGTGGTCATTATTCATAAAGGAAAATGCTGAAATGACACAAGCAAAGACACAAAGGTGACAAAAATGATGTGGTGGCACATATATAATCGGAGATGCTTTTTCTCGTATCTCAAAGAAAGCATCTACGGCAATGTGCAAGACACCATGAGTTCTTGTCATCCCTACACAACTCATTCATAAAAGAGTTTATTAAAAACGGAAAGTCAAAAGTCACAAATGAGAAATAATCAATTAAATTCTTAAAAATCAATCGTGACTTAAATACTACGCTACCATATCAAAAAGCCATTGTTATCTTGTCTACGTGATAATTTTGTTATAAATAAAATTCTATTTGAATGATAAATAAATAAATAAATGAAATACACGTGTCAAAGAAATAAATAAGATAACGAAATATTTTAGTTTTAGTCTTTTTTTTTTTTGATAAACAGTTTTAGTCTTACAAAAGAAGCTTCTAGACTCTAGAGACTTAACAAGTTAATGACACGGCCCAGCCACCGCGCTTTACATCCGTTCCAGTACGCGACGTGGTTGTCAAAGGTCATCTTCTTGGCCTTCAATTATCGGTCAAACGTTAATTCTTAAGGAAAAGAGCCCACACGTGTGTAAAGGCTATAAATAAGCGTTCCCCCTCCATAATCCCAAATACAACAAAATCATCAACAATCCTCTATTTCTGATCTCTCAATCTCAATCTTACCTTCAATTTCAAAGACTTCAACCATGACCACGAGCAGCATAACTGAAGAAACTCTACCCAATCAACCTTCTTCATCACCATCACCATCATCTCCACCGTATGATCATGTAGAGAAACTATCACCATCATCTCCACCTTATGATCATGTAGAGAAACCATCACCATCATCTCCACCGTCTGGTCATGATGATGAGAAATGGGGGACCCACATCATGGGCCCACCTTCAGCACCCTCATCTCACCCTAGTAACCAGAAGGCAGCCTTATGGCGTGCTGAGGACCATCCTTACCTTCAGTACGCCCCAGTCGAAAAGCCAAGAACCAATCCCATAGAACCAGTTATCCACGTGTTCAATTCTTGGACTAACAAGGCTGATACTCTTGCTCGAAATATCTGGCAAAACCGTAAGTCACTTACCAAATTCTTCTTCTACTTGCACATTAAATTTCCTTCCTTTGCTTTTAGTAACGTTTCGGGGTTTTTTTTCAGTTAAAACGGGTTCATCCGTATCGGGTGCTGCATGGGGGAAGATGGGCCTGACAGCTAAGGCAATAACAGGTGGTGGATTCGAATCTCTTTACAAACAGATTTTTACAACCGACCCGAACGAGAAACTAAAGAGGAGGTTCGCTTGTTATCTGTCCACGTCGACAGGACCAGTAGCTGGAACTCTGTATCTGTCCAACATTCACGTGGCTTTCTGCAGTGATCGTCCACTGTCCTTCACTGCACCGTCTGGTCAGGAGACTTGGGGTTATTATAAGGTAACATAAAATGTTTTCCTAATACTATCAAATGGATTGGATTCGGATCTGATTCGTACTAAATCGGTACCAATCCGATTTGTTATGTGATTGGGTCCTTATCGGAACTCACATCCTTAATCCGGATCCGGGGTTATTGGATCGAATCGAGGTTTGGATCTGACCTGATTCATGGGCAGCCCTACTATCATAAAGGTCTGGGATGTGTTCCCAAACGAGCCCTATTTCTGCATTGCATTTATACACAAAAGCCCATTATGCTTTTTGTGACCAGGTTTAGATAAAGAAGTATTAGGGCCCATTATATTGAAAGATGGGCTTGGATAGATACTTACCCAACCCAAATCTGGTCGGTCCATAACAACTAAATCAAATCCATCAGTTTAACAACTCTTGAAAATTAAAATGTATACAACACATTTGGGAAATATTATGTGAAAATGACATAAATTTTCTTTGAATAGGTGATGATACCTTTGGGGAAGTTGAGTGCCATAACCCCAGTGAGCATGAAAGAAAATCAATCAGAGAGGTACATCCAGCTATCAACGATCGACGAACACGAATTTTGGTTCATGGGTTTCGTTAATTACGAGAAAGCTTGTGGTCATCTCTCAGACAGTAAAACAGAATTCGAAACACACCAAATAGCAACAGAACCACCAGTAGTTGGTTAACAGAGGAGTAGCTTTACGATCACGATTTATTACGTCGATTATGATTTCCTAGTCTTTTCAGAAATTGTTTGATTTTTTTTTTCTTGTAATAAGTTATTATGGACCATTTGTTCATTTGTAGCTTTGTAATAATGTTATTAATAATAAATGGTGGATATTCGTTTTTTTTTTTTATATATGTTAGATGTATCTTGGTTTTAAATAAATCTCGAATGGAGGTGTTTGTGTTGAGTTTCATCCCCCAAATGTAACAATACATTACATGATCTAGAGCTTCATAGAGTGATCGAATTAGTTGTGGCCTTTAACAAATAACTCCACATACCTTTAAAGAGCAAGTAATTATATCAAGCTTGATGGAGAATTGTTCTTGGTGACTGAGTAACTGATCGGTCAAACCTGATCTTAAATCAAGGGTGCTGCTAACATGTGTCCTAAGTGCACACGTAAGATGCAATAAATACACCTCCAACTTTATTTTCTTACCTAAAATGCTCTGCATACTATTTTTTCCTATAAAACTACTTTTAGAAGCCGATTTCTAGTGTATTTAATGCATTTTAACACATGCCTTAGGGTCATGGTTTTTAAACTCGTTCGAGACCGAGATGTATCACCCAAGTTAAGTCGATATCAGAGTTGAATGAGACAAACTCACAAAGTCATTTTTTTGACAGCGATTTAGGGCTCATGTTTAATTTTTTTTTTTTTGGTCTCATGAGACGTTTCAAACATATCCGAAAACTCATCCAAAACGACTCGATATTGGGCCTGGACGAGACAATACACTAAACCAAGTTTTAAAACCATGCTTAGGGCACGTTAACAAAATCCATAAATCAATGTGAAACACTTTCCTTACTAACATAATAAGATTTTAAGTTTTACTAAGAGTCGCATTGCTCAAATTGATTATCACATGAGCAATCCAACACCACAGTCCCCTAAATTTCGTAGAAAAACTTAAATTTAAAAAAATAAAAAATAAAAAATTCGTTTAATCTCGATCCAAGGTTTTGAAAATGGACAGTTACCAAACTTCCACATAACTCCCATTAAAATTCAACCAAAAAATAAATTTTTTTTTTTTGAATTTTTTGAATGCCACAAAGTCAATCGAACGATCCCTTACTAAGGGTGAAATCCTTACCAACTTAGTAAGGTTAGTCGGACTCCAAATCAATTAAAATAATCTTCATCTCCTTTAACATATCTGGAGTCCATAAATCCCATAGAGTCCTATACACCTTGGACTGATTTTTGGTGAGAGTTTATCGTTCTTAATTAACTTATTTAATGAATCGTGACGGAATGATTTCTTTCTAACCACCCCCTAATTTTTCTTTAATAACTTGATATACCATTTAGTGTTTTTTGTTTTCTTTTTCAATGCCCCCTACTCTCATTTTAATTGGTGAGGTTGAATTGTTAAGATCAATAATTCAAGTCATTAGGATCAAACTTTCTTTCAATCATTCAAATTGACTTTTTACAATCATTGAAATCAATAATTGTAAATCATTAATCTCACATTTGAACATGAATCAATGGTTCAAATTGTGAGTTCGATGATTTGAAGGATTGATCTCAATTATTTGAAGCATCCATCTCTACCATTTGAGTTTGCTGTTTTTTTTTTTTCATCATGAGGTCTATTAAGTAATTTTACTTTTTTAAAATTCGGATATTGGACGATCCAACAGTTGGTATATTTGGGTTTTCAACAAACCATATATAATGTATAATGGTTTTGCTGACATGTGCCCTAAGGGCACATGCTTGGTTGCATTAAAAACAACTTGGAAATTAAATTTCTTCTCCAAAAATGCCCTCAAAAGATTTATTTTATTTTTTTCAGATATACCCTCACTTATTTTCAAGGTATATTTAATGCATCGAAACATGTGCCCTAAGGGCACACGTTAACAAGACCCTAATCAATTGGCAAAGCATGGTTGTATCTGATGCTCTCATGTGATCTCTTACATTAATTGGAATAGTGGGTCTTGAGGTCCGTAATATTTGCTTCACACTATTTCTAATGAAGGGGTGTCATTTTATTTAATTGGATTAGAATGGAAATCAAAACTAATAGGATAGTTTTGAATTTTTTTTTTAAAATTGATTAGAGTCAAGTATTCTGAAAACCAAAACCAACAACTGGAGTTATTTAAAAAGAATTTTTTGGATAACTCCAAAATTAGTGTGTGGGTAAAAAATTGGTATTCGACACCTGACATGAACAAAGCAAATCACAATGATTGGTTGTATAACAAATTCATTGCGTATCTCGAGTAATCTCCTTGTTAATTAGGGACTCTCTATTTTTTTATATTAATTGATTGAGAATCCCTTGATTTAAAGGAAGAGATTGATTCATTCTTTTCTAGTTTAATGTTTTATTTTTCTATTTAAAAAGGGGACTATCATGTAAAGAGAGAAGAAAAAAAAATGAAGAAGAGGCTATGTTTGGTAGATCTTATATGACTTCGAGTGGAATGAATCTTCAGAATTTGGACATGTAATCTAATTTAGGACGAACCCTAAGAACAATTCTTTTGTTTTGTCTTCTTTTTCTTTTTTCTTTTTTTTTTAAAAATTTTTTTTGTGTGATTTTGATCATTTGTGTGCATCAAAAATAATAAAAGATTGATTGTAAATGGTAAATCTCGAAGAATTGGTAACATCTAAGATTTTACCTTTACAATTGATTCCATTAATATGAGAATTACAACCTATAAAGACCATAATCAAGAAAAATTAACAGTCATATTTCTTATAAAAATCACACTGGAACAAACTTGTTGACACCCTGAGCGGAGTAAATCATAGTGGCAGAAGAAGGATAATATATCAAATATGTTAATCAATATATATATATATTCCTTGGACAATAACATGTCATCACAAAATATCTTAAGCTATAATGATAAGTATGACTATGATCCAATAAAATTTACTTGAGTTTTTTTTTTAATCAAAATATATATTTTTCTTAAGAATCCCCGACATCTCAATCATTTGTTTAATAGAGAGCCTCAACTCTATCTTAACAAAAGAAGAGTCGTGATTTTTTTATGCCCCCTCTGACACATGCCACCGCCGACTGATTATGATTATAGCACATACGTGTCAGGGGGGTCTGTGAGAGGGGAGGTCATTACTCATAAATAATTAAATTCTTAAAATCAATCGTGACTTAGATACAAACGTGTCTAAAAGCCATTGTTATCTTGTCTACATGATAATTTTCCTAATTTTTTTATAAATAAAATTCTATTTGAATGATAAATAAAATTTAAAACAAAGAAGTACACGTGTCAAAGAAATAGATAAGATAACGAAAGATTTTAGTTTTAGTCCTATGCAAGAAGCTTCTAGACTTTAAAGGCGTAACACGTTAATGACACGGCCCAGCCACCGCCCTTTACATCCGTTACAATACGTGACGTGGTTGTCAAAGTTCATTAATTCTTAAGGAAAAGAGCCCACACGTGTTTAAAGGCTATAAATAAGCGTTCCCCCTCCATAATCCCAAATACAACAAAATCATCAACAATACTCAATTTCTCATCTCTCAATCTTACCTTCAATTTCAAAGACTTCAACCATGACCACGAGCAGCATAACTGAAGAAACTCTACCCAATCAACCTTCTTCATCACCATCACCATCATCTCCACCTTATGATCATGTAGAGAAATCATCACAATCACCATCATCTCCACCGTCTAATCATGATGTAGAGAAACCATCACCATCATCTCCACCGTATGATCATGTAGAGAAACCATCACAATCACCATCATCTCCACCGTCTAATCATGATGTAGAGAAACCATCACCACCATCTCCACCATACGATCATGTAGAGAGACCATCACAATCACCATCATCTCCACCGTCTGGTCATGATGATGAGAAATGGGGGACCCACATCATGGGCCCACCTTCTGCACCTTCATCTCACCCTAGTAACCAGAAGGCAGCCTTATGGCGTGCTGAGGACCACCCATACCTTCAGTACGCCCCAGTCGAAAAGTCAAGAACCAATCCCATAGAACCAGTTATCCACGTGTTCAATTCTTGGACTAACAAGGCTGATACTCTTGCTCGAAATATCTGGCAAAACCGTAAGTCACTTACCAAATTCTCCTTCTACTTGCACATTAAATTTCCTTCCTTCCTTTGCTTTTAGTAACGTTTCGGGTTTTTTTTTTTTTCAGTTAAAACGGGTTCATCCGTATCGGGTGCTGCATGGGGGAAGATGGGCCTGACAGCTAAGGCAATAACAGGTGGTGGATTCGAATCTCTTTACAAACAGATTTTTACAACTGACCCGAACGAGAAACTAAAGAGGAGGTTCGCTTGTTATATGTCCACGTCGACAGGACCAGTAGCTGGAACTCTGTATCTGTCCAACATTCACGTGGCTTTCTGCAGTGATCGTCCACTGTCCTTCACTGCACCGTCTGGTCAGGAGACTTGGGGTTATTATAAGGTAACATAAAATGTTTTCCTACTACTATCAAATGGATTGGAATTCGGATCTGATTCGTACTAAATCGGTACCAATCCCATAAAAAAAATTTATTTGGCCCAGACCCAATTGGATCTATTATTATAAGATCCATTCCCGGTCCAATATGAAATTGGTCTAATCTTAGATCAATCATAATCCAATCCAACATGGGTATATGTAAAAGGAAAATGCCGGAATGACACAAAAGTGATAAAAATGATGCAGTGGCGTGCACATAGCCGTAGATGATTTTCACTCGTATCTAGCTGAAAAACATCTACAGAAATGCGCATGACACCACGTGCTTTTGTCACTTTTGTATCACCTCAGCGCAACTCTTGTTTAAAACATCAATATATTCGTATCTTTTTCATTAAAAGATAAAATTAATAAAATTCTTTTCAATAAAGGAAATATTGAAAAGGGGAAGTATTGGAGAATACAAACCTCCCACATCCTTAATATGGATCCGGATTTATTAGATCGAATCGAGTTTTGGATCTGACCTGATTCATTGGCAGCCCTACCACCCATGAAGGTCGGTCTGGGATGTGTGTTCCCAAACGAGCACTATTTCTGCATTGCTCTTATAGACAAGCCCATTATGCTTATATGCGACCAGGTTTAGATAAAGAAGTATTAGGGCCCATTATATTCAAAGATGGGCTTGGATAGAAACTTACCCAACCCAAATCTGATCCATAACAACTAAATCAAGTCCATCAGTTTAACAACTCTTCAAAATTAAAATGTATACAACACATATGGGAAATATTATGTGAAAATGACATTAATTTTCTTTAAACAGGTGATGATGCCTTTGGGAAAGTTGAGTGCCATAACCCCAGTGAACATGAAAGAAAATCAATCAGAGAGGTACATCCAGCTATCAACGATCGACGAACACGAATTTTGGTTCATGGGTTTCGTTAATTATGAGAAAGCTTGTGTTCATCTCTCAGACAGTAAAACAGAATTCCAAGCACCCCAAGTAGCATCAGACAGTAAAACAGAATTCCAAGCACCCCAAGTAGCAACAGAACCACCAGTAGTTGGTTAACAGAGGAGTTGCTTTACGACCCGATTTATTACGTCAATTACGATCACAGTGTTTTTTTTCTCCATTTTTGTACGACCTTCCCTAGTCTCTTCTTTGCTGTGATGATATGATTTCCTAGTATTTTCTGAGATTGTTTGGTTTTTTGTTTTTTCCTTCTCTCTTGTAATAAGTTATTATAGAGCATTTGTTCATTTGTAGCTTTGTAATAATGTTATTAATAAAAATAGTGGTATTCGTTTATCTTTTTTATGTTAGATGTATCTTGGTTTTAAATATATCTCGAATGGAGGTGTTTGTGTTGATGAGTTTCATCCCAAATGTAACAATACATTACATGATCTAGAGCTTCATAGAGTGATCGAATTAGCTGTGGCCTTTAACAAATATCTCCACATAACTTTAAAGAGCAAGTAATTATATCAAGCTTGAAGGGGAATAGTTTCTTGGTGAACTAATTACCCAACCTTGGAGCAACTCCAACACACTCACGTTTTTGCTCTGTATTCTCTCCTAATTATCGTTATATAGAGTCAGAGTCCTCCAAAAGATCTCTAATGCATTTGCGTTATAGTTCTCTACCTCGAAATTTTATAGGAAAAAAGTAAGTACAAGTGGTAAAAGGAGAGTGTATTTCTCTCCCTCTACCTATTGGTAGTAAAAAACTATGGCAATTGTGACACAGATTATTGTAGCTGAATTTGTGGAGATTAGATTTTTTCTAATTTAATTGGAGTGAAGACCTCTTGAATAGGTAAAAGGACTCTCCATAATAAAATGCCTAATAAATATGCTTATTTAAGTTGGAGTTGCTCTTAATAGCCAAACAAGCACAAAGAAATAAGAGAGAGCACTACTCCAATCCTTGCAATCAAAGTATGTAAAAAAGACCAATAGAGGATAAACACAATCAATTTTAAGAGTTGTGATTCAAATAAAATGTGATTTGTAGGATCTACTAATCCAAAATATAATAAGAAAAAAAATTAATTACCTAAACATTGATCAAATCTATTGGAATTGGTTTAAAAGGGGTTGATTGATCAAATTTGAGATGACTTGCATGGATGCACAAACTACTAATCCACCTTGAGATTGGTTGATATTCCTCAAGATCTCAAAAAGAAATCACAAAAACCACATAAAAAGAAGAAAAAATTAAGAGCAAGATTTACATAGTTCAGCAAAGACACTTACATCAATGGACTCTTAAGAGTAATTCAACTATTATTCATATCTGATATTACTTGATTTTCTCCGTTATATGATAGGCTTTGGGCTTTCCTTTCTAGATCCCTCTTTTATAGGTCATTTTACAAAGAATCTCTCCAAATTTAGGGACCTTCTTGTTATCGAAATACAAAGATTTTTGGTCTTCTCTTTGAACTTCCATCCTTTTTAGAGGGAGGGTTGGGATGTCCACAAGGGTGGAGGATCCTTTTTAGTTCCAACTTCTTGGAATATATATTTCTAACTTATTTTCTCATCTTATGCTCATATAGATGGACAATATTTTATTTTAAATTATTTATAATTGAATCCCTAGTAGCTTAGAATATTGCAAAAGAGTGTCATTCCATGTAATCTTTCCAACTTACTTTGAAAAAATCTTAGGAGATTTAATAGATAACTCTAAATACTATTTCGACTTCTGAAAAGTATTTTTTGATAATTTTTTCACTCATTCATTAATCAAATATAAAACATTCCTAAGGATTAACAAAACAATCATAAATATGAAAATAATTACTTCGAGATGCGAACAAGATCCAACTTGAACCGATTTGATCCAAACTCGATCAAAAAGAGCATAGTGTAAGTAGCCGACCCCTCTCCCTTCCAAAGATGGGAGGTTCAGCGCTATGCTCATGTTTTCTTCTCCTTCTTAGAGGCTTGGCTCCTTTGAAGTAGTCGACCCTCTCCCTCTCCAAGATAAGAGGCTCAGCCTCTTTGAAGTAGTTGGCCCTTCGCTTCTCCAAGATAAAGGCTTGACCCTTTGAAGTAGCTGATCCTCCCTCTTTCCAAGATAGGTGGCTCTAACCCTTTGACGTAGCCAACTCTCTCCCCCTCCATGATAAGAGGCTCGACATCTTCATCATAGGTGGTTCGCCTCTATTGAAGTAGCTAACCCTCCCATTCTCCAATTTAGGGGTCTGTCCCATTCAATTTTTAAGCTTTCTTCTTTTATCTCTCTTAAATATTGAAATTCTACTTCCTTTTATGGATGATTGGTCTCCACACTACCATTCATCCTCTCTTAGGAATATTATCAATTATTCACATGATGAGTAACACATCAAGAATTGGCTCGAGAAGAGAAAAACATCTCAAACAATACTATCCAAGTAACAACACAATAAGAAGGTGCTACAAATAAACTACTAACTCTATCGTCAAGAGTTCAATGAAAATCACATCCAAAGAAATCACGAATGCATAACTTATCTAAGTCAACTTGGAGAATTGAGTAGTCATCGAGTTAGAGTAATTACACAATAATAACTACTTCTCATGTCAATTATAAAAATCATAAGAAATTGATCTTTAAGATTACTAATAAAAAGCATCATGGGTCTCTAACGAAGGGCATCATGATTCCCCGTCTTAAATCCTTTTGCATCATATTTTTCCTCATTTTTTACTTCATATTTGTATTTTCTCAAAAGCTTAAAATATTACTATATAACACTCCACTTATTTATATTTATGCCATTTATCATTTTAATAACACCATTCATCAATAAAATATTGTTTTGTTACTTACCAAGATGAGTTTGTATTTGTTTTAGGAAAAAAAAAAAAATGGAGGAAAAAATATTTTAATGAAAAAAGATATTTATCATATAATAAATGATTTTTTTTTCTAAAATAGTAACTTTGACATAAGATAAAAGGATACTACAACACTAAGAATAATGCTAAGTGACCTCAAAACCATACTTCATATCGCTTTTTACCTGGTGGGGAATGGTGGGGAAGGGTTGTAGAACCATAGATGCATATCATCGAGATATAAGTGAAAAAGCACCTTTGATTCCTACACACTTTCACCTCAGGAAAGTGTGATATGAGTAGTAGAAGTTGAGGTCATTCTGCACGCTCCAACCCTAAATATCTTTTTATTTTGTTTTATATATATTTTATTTGTTAACTATGTATGGAGATAGGGACGAGCGAGACCCATAGAGATGTTCTTTAAGAAGAATCTGTCTTTTGGTGAGAACTATGTTTTACCAAATCTATTTCCTTTTGGATTTTGATTGATGTATGATAATACATTTAGGTTTTAATATATTTTATAGAAGTCAGGTATTTAGATAATAATAAAATACTTCGTCTGACTTTTGGGAAGACTTTTATATGAGAAACTAAATTGAAAAATGATTGTGTGGAATGTGACTTTTGTATAATATATCATAAATTATAGGGATTCAATTGAAAATATATTATGTACCATTCTAGTTAAAAATTAAAGAGCTTATATTGCCAAGCCAAATTTTTACTAATGGCAACCCAAGAGGTGTGCTAATTCTTTGGTAATTTACATATGAATTGGGTGCGATTAGTTGGTGTGGCAATAGAATCTCTCCAAAATTAATAGAAAATAAATCAAGGGTGCTGCTAACATGTGTCCTAAGTGCACATGTAAGATGCAAAAAAATACACCTCCAAACTTTATTTTCTTACTTAAAATGCCCTCCAAACTATTTTTTCCTATCAAAACTACTTTTTTTTTTTTTTTTGTAACCGAGGGAGTATCCCATCAACACTCTCACGTAAGCGTGACGGACTAATCTCCCTTGGGGGCCCCGCATGACCAACCCCATACGAGATTTAAGGGGACTAACCCAAACCCATTTAAGTGCCACACAAGGAGGTGGGAAGGGGACTCGAAGACAAGACCTGGGGAGCACACCCAGTCTTATCAAAACTACTTTGAGAAACTTATTTCCAAACGCATTTAATGCATTTTAACATGTGCCTTAACAAAATCTATAAATCAATGTGAAACATTTTTCTTACAAGGATAGTTAGATTTTAAGTCTTAGTAAGAGTCGTGTTGTTCAAATTGATTACCACGTCATCAATCCAACACCACAGTCCTCTAAATTTCATAAAAAAATTAAAAAAAAAATCGTTTAATCTTGATACAAAATTTTGAAAATGGACAATTACCAAACTTGTACATAGCTCCCAAACTTAAAATTAAAATTCAACGAAAAAAAAAAAAATTTTTTGAATTTTTTTTTTTTTTTAGTTCAAAGAATTTTGCCTCTAACAATCTTTTACAATGGGATCATATAATGAGGGTAAAATCCTTGCTAACTTTCTAAGGTTAGTTGGACTTCCAAATCAATTAAGAGAATCTTCGTCCCCTTTAAAACAGGAAGATAGGACAAATTAGGAGTCCATAAATCCCATAGAATCCTATACACCTGACTTCTCAATTTATTCTGTCTCCATTTATATATTTAATAAAAATAAAAACTAGAATACAGAACAGGAGGCTTTCTCTACTCTCTCGATAAATAAATAAAAAAGGAATGAAAAATATTTGATTTTAAAAATTAAATGGACACGATGGGACCATGTTAGTGATGCAATCTCTACCGTCCACGTGGCTCACAAAATTCAAAAACTTTATCTTTGACCATGTCACGATCTCTCTCCCCTGTTGATCGTTTAGGGTCTGTTAAGATTCCTTCTGGCAAAGAAGGAATCACTGAGGCAGTAGTGTTGTTGGGTTCTGCGACTAGCTCTCAAAAGCTGATGGGTTCGTCCTATAAGATTCGAATTCCAGATAGACAGAGAGAGATTTACAGATTACAGGTTGCACAAAGTAAACAAAGAATTAAGAATGCCGACAGTTTCGATTATTAGTTTAAATTTTAAATTTTTTAAGACGAAAACATGAGTTACAAAAGAAAATGACAAACAAAACAATTTAATTAGATTAACAAAAAAAAGATGGAGACTTTACATGGAACCAAACCAAGCCACATGTCGCTATCATTATGACATTTTATTCTCTGTTCTCCACTGATGATTCGAAACTTGAGAGCTTATCTCTGCAACTCTAATGGCGTCCAAAGAAACACCAAAAACCAATAAAATAAATAACAAAAATAAAAAAAAAAAAAAAAAAAAAACAAGAAATGATTGAAACCCATTTTTCTAACTTCATCAATCCACGTTGAAGATCAATCAAAAACAATATTATGTAGAAAGTAAGAAAATTGAATCTTATGGGAATTCGTTTTCCGATCGATCCAAATGCAGAATAAGTCCACTACATTTGGGGCACTCTTCGACCCCTTTTGGAATCATAAAATACATCAAACAAGTCTTGCATCCAGCAACAACGAGAACATGGTCATGATCATGATCACCTTCATAGTGAAAATTTTTCTTTGATGATGAAGAAGGAGAAGATGAACCAGAGGATGAACTCTCACTTTCACATGAACTATCTTCCTCGGAGTAATAGTCTCCATCAAAATTAGCTGTTTTTCGTGGATCTTCTTTGGCTTTCGTTCCATTCCTCCTCCAGTTTACATAATAAATCTCTCCTGTCTGCAGATATAGAACCCCATAAAAGAAATAAAAATCAAGACTTTCAAGAAAAACATCACAGATATTAAGGGGGGGAAACTAACAGAAGGATTATAAGAACGAGGAATAGAAAGATCCCAGAAAAAAAATATCTTAAATTTAGAATACCCATCAAAGAAAGCCAGAAAGATTACAAGAACAAAGAAGACATTAAGAGAAGAAAAAAAACCAGTAAAAAGATCTTAAATTTAGAAATACTCATTAAAGTAACCCAGAAAGATTATAAGAACAGAGAAGATATTAGGAAGAAACCCAGTAAAAAAATCTTAAATTTAGAAATACCTATCAAGATAACTCAGCAGACTTACGAGAAACAAAGAAAATATTAAAAACCCAAGAAAAAAAATCTTAAAATTTAAAAACCCATTAAAAGTAAAGTCAGGAAAAAAAAAAATTCTTCACTTTGCTCCCTTTTAGCCCTGTTTTCTGCATTTATGAGAGAAACAAAATAGAAAAATAGGGTCTCTAATGTACAAAACTATAAACACCCCTGGAAGGAACAAAAAAGAGGATTGTAGGATCTAGTTTTTTCTTGCATTTATTGAAGAGATGTGACCTTTAAATCGAGGCACTGTTCCCATTGGTAGGGAAGAGCGATTTCCGAATTAAGATCTAAAGTTGTTTCTTCATTCAACAGATTTTCAGCCGCATCAGAAGTTTCTGAGTGCTCAACGACACCATTAACGCTATTTGGTCGATTGAGCGAGCAATTCTGAAGAGACCTCTCTAAAGCAGTGATCGTCGCCATATTCCGAGCCATCATTGAATCATCAAAATATCAAATACAAAGTAGAAAACGAGAGAGACAAAGATGAAATCAAGCTATCCATATATAACATTGTAATCGGTAAAAACGAGAAGAGAATCTTTAAAAAAATGAGAAACAGAGATCTAAAACAGATGAGACAGAGAGAGAGAGAGCGAGAGTATGAGAGAACCGGTAAAAACGCGTTTTCCAAAAAAATTGCGGGAGCTTTCTAAAACAGTTTCTGGATTTTGCAAAGAGAGCTCTACTAACACATCTACTTTTACTTATGCAACACCAATCACTCTTTAAACCGAAAAAGTTGGTGTGCCAATAGAATCTCTCTTTTGAAAATATCTGCTTTTGTTCAAATGGCGGGATTGTTTGGCCTGTGATTTCTACCGGACTGTTTGGCTCAGTTGGTCAGAGTGAAACTAAGAGTGAAAAAATATTTGTGGGGGACAATAATGATGGATTTCTTCTTTACCGCGGTTAATATCTGTCCCAATAACTCATTAATCTATAAATTTTCAAAAATTTGTGGGGGCAAGCACCCCGCAGTGTAAATCTGCTCATGTCCTTATCCAAATCCTACTCTTTTTTAATATCCGTATCTGATTCTTATATCCGATTTGTTTAAGAATATCCATATCAGTGACTCCAAATATATTAGAGATGATTATGCAAGAATACTACATTGCTCTCGAAATTCAACTCTAGTTGATGATAACATGGCCAGAGGCAGGTTCTACTGTAGTGGGGGGCAAACTATAGTTAGAAAATGATACTTAGGTTTTTTTCGATTAGTCAATAAAAAAATGTTCAATCAAAAGGCCATGTCAAAAACTAAAGGGGGTGCAAAAATTGAAGGGAGACCAGGGGGTGGCAAATATAGACAGAGGCGAGGGAGTGGGGGCAAATGAGGCATGTGGTTAGTTAAAATACAAAGTTTTGTGGTGACAACTTCCCCCACAAGCTCCTTACTAGCTCCACCCCTGAATGATAGCATGGAAGACTACTATACAGACAATATCTTTATACTGCCCCCATACTACAAATAATTTTAATATATATTCATGCATTAAAAATCATTTTTATTAGCATTCTAACATGTCCATGCATCAATTTATGCATTTTATTCTATAATATTCAAACTAATTAAAAATCATTCTTAACAATTTCATGCATGAAAATCATCACTCTTTTACGTTATGTTTGGATTGAGAAAAATGGAGAGAAGAAAAGAGAAAATAAATGAATTTCTCTTGTTTGGATTGTTAAGTGGGGAGAGAAGAGCAAAGAATTTGAACAAAGAGGAGAGAAAACAAAAATGTTAATTTTCTTTCTCTCCAAAAGTGAAGAGAAGAGGGGAGAAATGGAGAGAGGCCCTTTTAAAATATTTTATAATGCCAATTCTTCCCTTAGATATCTTTTAAGATGTTTTAAAATTCCTAAGTTGTCCCAAATTCTCTCATGTCAATCTAAACATAGTGGAGAGATATTGAGTTTCCCTTCTCTTCTCTTCTCTTAGTGGTTTCTCTTCTCTCCACTTCTCTCAATCCAAACATGTTTTAGTCATTTTTATGTAAGTGTATTTATGCATTCCTACATTTTGTTTCATAGGTTTGGCATTAAATAATTATTTTTCATATTTATTATCATCTAAACTTATTCATAAATCATCCAAGGCTTACCACTCAATTTTAGAATAAAATCATTCGATTTCATGAACAAAGGGCAAAATTCATGTTTTTCTATTGGTAATGGCACACCATAAACATATGTCTTATTATAATATTGATACACAATAACAGATAGGGCTAGCAATGGTCAGATAATATCCGCTTACCCGACTCACCTACCCAAATTATTTACGTATAGGTACAAAATTTTTATCCGATTAAGAATTTGGGGTAAATTTATCCACAATATTTTTATCCGAATATTTTTAGGGCGTGTTTTTTTTCTCCATTTTTGTACGACCTTCCCTAGTCTCTTCTTTGCTGTGATGATATGATTTCCTAGTATTTTCTGAGATTGTTTGGTTTTTTGTTTTTTCCTTCTCTCTTGTAATAAGTTATTATAGAGCATTTGTTCATTTGTAGCTTTGTAATAATGTTATTAATAAAAATAGTGGATATTCGTTTATCTTTTTTATGTTAGATGTATCTTGGTTTTAAATATATCTCGAATGGAGGTGTTTGTGTTGATGAGTTTCATCCCAAATGTAACAATACATTACATGATCTAGAGCTTCATAGAGTGATCGAATTAGCTGTGGCCTTTAACAAATATCTCCACATAACTTTAAAGAGCAAGTAATTATATCAAGCTTGAAGGGGAATAGTTCTTGGTGACTAATTACCCAACCTTAGAGCAACTCCAACACACTCACGTTTTTGCTCTGTATTCTCTCCTAATTATCGTTATATAGAGTCAGAGTCCTCCAAAAGATCTCTAATGCATTTGCGTTATAGTTCTCTACCTCGAAATTTTATAGGAAAAAAGTAAGTACAAGTGGTAAAAGGAGAGTGTATTTCTCTCCCTCTACCTATTGGTAGTAAAAAACTATGGCAATTGTGACACATATTATTGTAGCTGAATTTGTGGAGACTAGATTTTTTCTAATTCAATTGGAGTGAAGACCTCTTGAGTAGGCAAAAGGACTCTTCATAATAAAATGCCTAATAAATATGCTTATTTACGTTGGAGTTGCTCTTAATAGTCAAACAAGCACAAAGAAATAAGAGAGAGCACTACTCCAATCCTTGCAATCAAAGTATGTAAAAAGACCAATCGAGGATAAACACAATCAATTTTAAGAGTTGTGATTCAAATAAAATGTGATTTGTAGGGTCTACTAATCCAAAATATAACAAGAAAAAAAAATTAATTACCTAAACATTGATCAAATCTATTGGAATTGGTTTAAAAGGGGTTGATTGATCAAATTTGAGATGACTTGCATGGATGCACAAACTACTAATCCACCTTGAGATTGGTTGATATTCCTCAAGATCTCAAAAAGAAATCACAAAAACCACATAAAAAGAAGAAAAAAATTAAGAGCAAGATTTACATAGTTCACCAAAGACACTTACATCAATGGACTCTTAAGAGTAATTCAACTATTATTCATATCTGATATTACTTGATTTTCTCCGTTATATGATAGGCTTTGGGCTTTCCTTTCTAGATCCCTCTTTTATAGGTCATTTTACAAAGAACCTCTCCAAATTTAGGGACCTTCTTGTTATCGAAATACAAAGATTTTTGGTCTTCTCTTTGAACTTCCATCCTTTTTAGAGGGAGGGTTGGGATGTCCACAAGGGTGGAGGATCCTTTTTAGTTCCAACTTCTTGGAATATATATTTCTAACTTATTTTCTCATCTTATGCTCATATAGATGGACAATATTTTATTTTAAATTATTTATAATTGAATCCCTAGTAGCTTAGAATATTGCAAAAGAGTGTCATTCCATGTAATCTTTCCAACTTACTTTGAAAAAATCTTAGGAGATTTAATAGATAACTCTAAATACTATTTCGACTTCTGAAAAGTATTTTTTGATAATTTTTTCACTCATTCATTAATCAAATATAAAACATTCCTAAGGATTAACAAAACAATCATAAATATGAAAATAATTACTTCGAGATGCGAACAAGATCCAACTTGAACCGATTTGATCCAAACTCGATCAAAAAGAGCATAGTGTAAGTAGCCGACCCCTCTCCCTTCCAAAGATGGGAGGTTCAGCGCTATGCTCATGTTTTCTTCTCCTTCTTAGAGGCTTGGCTCCTTTGAAGTAGTCGACCCTCTCCCTCTCCAAGATAAGAGGCTCAGCCTCTTTGAAGTAGTTGGCCCTTCGCTTCTCCAAGATAAAAGGCTTGACCCCTTTGAAGTAGCTGATCCTCCCTCTTTCCAAGATAGGTGGCTCTAACCCTTTGACGTAGCCAACTCTCTCCCCCTCCATGATAAGAGGCTCGACATCTTCATCATAGGTGGTTCGCCTCTATTGAAGTAGCTAACCCTCCCATTCTCCAATTTAGGGGTCTGTCCCATTCAATTTTTAAGCTTTCTTCTTTTATCTCTCTTAAATATTGAAATTCTACTTCCTTTTATGGATGATTGGTCTCCACACTACCATTCATCCTCTCTTAGGAATATTATCAATTATTCACATGATGAGTAACACATCAAGAATTGGCTCGAGAAGAGAAAAACATCTCAAACAATACTATCCAAGTAACAACACAATAAGAAGGTGCTACAAATAAACTACTAACTCTATCGTCAAGAGTTCAATGAAAATCACATCCAAAGAAATCACGAATGCATAACTTATCTAAGTCAACTTGGAGAATTGAGTAGTCATCGAGTTAGAGTAATTACACAATAATAACTACTTCTCATGTCAATTATAAAATCATAAGAAATTGATCTTTAAGATTACTAATAAAAAGCATCATGGGTCTCTAACGAAGGGCATCATGATTCCCCGTCTTAAATCCTTTTGCATCATATTTTTCCTCATTTTTTACTTCATATTTGTATTTTCTCAAAAGCTTAAAATATTACTATATAACACTCCACTTATTTATATTTATGCCATTTATCATTTTAATAACACCATTCATCAATAATAAATATTGTTTTGTTACTTACCAAGATGAGTTGTATTTGATTTTTAGGAAAAAAAAAAAATGGAGGAAAAAATATTTTAATGAAAAAAAGATATTTATCATATAATAAATGATTTTTTTTTTTTAAATAGTAACTTTGACATAAGATAAAAGGATACTACAACACTAAGAATAATGTTAAGTGACCTCAAAACCATACTTCATATCGCTTTTACCTGGCGGGGAAGGGTGTAGAAACCATAGATGCATATCATCGAGATATAAGTGAAAAAGCACCTTTGATTCCTACACACTTTCACCTCAGGAAAGTGTGATATGAGGTAGAATGTTGAGGTCATTCTGCACGCTCCAACACTAAATATCTTTTTATTTTGTTTTATATATATTTTATTTGTTAACTATGTATGGAGATAGGGACGAGAGACCCATAGAGATGTTCTTTAAGAAGAATCTGTCTTTTGGTGAGAACTATGTTTTACCAAATATATTCCTTTTGGATTTTGATTGATGTATGATAATACATTTTAGTTTTAATATATTTTATAGAAGTCAAGGTATTTAGATAATAATAAAATACTTCGTCTGACTTTTGGAAGAAATTTTATAAGAGAAACTAAATTGAAAAATGATTGTGTGGAATGTGACTTTTGTATAATATATCATAAATTATAGGGATTCAATTGAAAATAATTATGTACCATTCTAGTTAAAAATTAAAGAGCTTATATTGCCAAGCCAAATTTTACTAATGGCAACCCAAGAGGTGTGCTAATTCTTTGGTAATTTACATATGAATTGGGTGCGATTAGTTGGTGTGGCAATAGAATCTCTCCAAAATTAATAGAAAATAAATCAAGGGTGCTGCTAACATGTGTCCTAAGTGCACATGTAAGATGCAAAAAAATACACCTCCAAACTTTATTTTCTTACTTAAAATGCCCTCCAAACTATTTTTTCCTATCAAAACTACTTTTTTTTTTTTTTTTTTGTAACCGAGGGAGTATCCCATCAACACTCTCACGTAAGCGTGACGGACTAATCTCCCTTGGGGGCCCCGCATGACCAACCCATACGAGATTAAGGGGACTAACCCAAACCCATTTAAGTGCCACACAAGGAGGTGGGAAGGGGACAAGACAAGACCTGGGGAGCACACCCACTTATCAAACACTTGAGAAACTTATTTCCAAACGCAATGCATTGTTTAACAAATATCAAGATTAAACCATCATTAACAACATCCAAAACACACCATTGAGTCCAATCCAACACCACAGTCCTCTAAATTTCATAAAAAAATTAAAAAAAAAATCGTTTAATCTTGATACAAAATTTTGAAAATGGACAATTACCAAACTTGTACATAGCTCCCAAACTTAAAATTAAAATTCAACGAAAAAAAAAAAAACTTTTTTGAATTTTTTTTTTTTTTAGTTCAAAGAATTTTGCCCTCTAACAATCTTTTACAATGGGATCATAATGAGGGTAAAATCCTTGCTAACTTTCTAAGGTTAGTTGGACTTCCAAATCAATTAAGAGAATCTTCGTCCCCTTTAAAACAGGAAGATAGGACAAATTAGGAGTCCATAAATCCCATAGAATCCTATACACCTGACTTCTCAATTTATTCTGTCTCCATTTATATATTTAATAAAAAATAAAACTAGAATACAGAACAGGAGGCTTTCTCTACTCTCTCGATAAATAAATAAAAAAGGAATGAAAAATATTTGATTTTAAAAATTAAATGGACACGATGGGACCATGTTAGTGATGCAATCTCTACCGTCCACGTGGCTCACAAAATTCAAAAACTTTATCTTTGACCATGTCACGATCTCTCTCCCCTGTTGATCTGTTAGGGTCTGTTAAGATTCCTTCTGGCAAAGAAGGAATCACTGAGGCAGTAGTGTTGTTGGGTTCTGCGACTAGCTCTCAAAAGCTGATGGGTTCGTCCTATAAGATTCGAATTCCAGATAGACAGAGAGAGATTTACAGATTACAGGTTGCACAAAGTAAACAAAGAATTAAGAATGCCGACAGTTTCGATTATTAGTTTAAATTTTAAATTTTTTTAGACGAAAACATGAGTTACAAAAGAAAATGACAAACAAAACAATTTAATTAGATTAACAAAAAAAAGATGGAGACTTTACATGGAACCAAAACCAAGCCACATGTCGCTATCATTATGACATTTTATTCTCTGTTCTCCACTGATGATTCGAAACTTGAGAGCTTATCTCTGCAACTCTAATGGCGTCCAAAGAAACACCCAAAAACCCAATAAAATAAAATAACAAAAAAAAAAAAAAAAAAAAAAACACAAATGATTGAAACCCATTTTTCTAACTTCATCAATCCACGTTGAAGATCAATCAAAAACAATATTATGTAGAAAGAAAGAAAATTGAATCTTATGGGAATTCGTTTTCCGATCGATCCAAATGCAGAATAAGTCCACTACATTTGGGGCACTCTTCGACCCCTTTTGGAATCATAAAATACATCAAACAAGTCTTGCATCCAGCAACAACGAGAACATGGTCATGATCATGATCACCTTCATAGTGAAAATTTTTCTTTGATGATGAAGAAGGAGAAGATGAACCAGAGGATGAACTCTCACTTTCACATGAACTATCTTCCTCGGAGTAATAGTCTCCATCAAAATTAGCTGTTTTTCGTGGATCTTCTTTGGCTTTCGTTCCATTCCTCCAGTTTACATAATAAATCTCTCCTGTCTGCAGATATAGAACCCCATAAAAGAAATAAAAATCAAGACTTTCAAGAAAAACATCACAGATATTAAGGGGGGAAACTAACAGAAGGATTATAAGAACGAGGAATAGAAAGATCCCAGAAAAAAAAAAATCTTAAATTTAGAATACCCATCAAAGAAAGCCAGAAAGATTACAAGAACAAAGAAGACATTAAGAGAAGAAAAAAACCAGTAAAAAGATCTTAAATTTAGAAATACTCATTAAAGTAACCCAGAAAGATTATAAGAACAGAGAAGATATTAGGAAGAAACCCAGTAAAAAAATCTTAAATTTAGAAATACCTATCAAGATAACTCAGCAGACTTACGAGAAACAAAGAAAATATTAAAAACCCAAGAAAAAAAATCTTAAAATTTAAAAACCCATTAAAAGTAAAGTCAGGAAAAAAAAATTTCTTCACTTTGCTCCCTTTTAGCCCTGTTTTCTGCATTTATGAGAGAAACAAAATAGAAAAATAGGGTCTCTAATGTACAAAACTATAAACACCCCTGGAAGGAACAAAAAAGAGGATTGTAGGATCTAGTTTTTTCTTGCATTTATTGAAGAGATGTGACCTTTAAATCGAGGCACTGTTCCCATTGGTAGGGAAGAGCGATTTCCGAATTAAGATCTAAAGTTGTTTCTTCATTCAACAGATTTTCAGCCGCATCAGAAGTTTCTGAGTGCTCAACGACACCATTAACGCTATTTGGTCGATTGAGCGAGCAATTCTGAAGAGACCTCTCTAAAGCAGTGATCGTCGCCATATTTCGAGCCATCATTGAATCATCAAAATATCAAATACAAAGTAGAAAACGAGAGAGACAAAGAGATGAAATCAAGCTATCCATATATAAAGCATTGTAATCGGTAAAAACGAGAAGAGAATCTTTAAAAAAATGAGAAACAGAGATCTAAAACAGATGAGACAGAGAGAGAGAGAGCGAGAGTATGAGAGAACCGGTAAAAACGCGTTTTCCAAAAAAATTGCGGGAGCTTTCTAAAACAGTTTCTGGATTTTGCAAAGAGAGCTCTACTAACACATCTACTTTTACTTATGCAACACCAATCACTCTTTAAACCGAAAAAGTTGGTGTGCCAATAGAATCTCTCTTTTGAAAATATCTGCTTTTGTTCAAATGGCGGGATTGTTTGGCCTGTGATTTCTACCGGACTGTTTGGCTCAGTTGGTCAGAGTGAAACTAAGAGTGAAAAAATATTTGTGGGGGACAATAATGATGGATTTCTTTAACCGCGGTTAATATCTGTCCCAATAACTCATTAATCTATAAATTTTCAAAAATTTTGTGGGGGCAAGCACCCCCGCAGTGTAAATCTGCTCATGTCCTTATCCAAATCCTACTCTTTTTTAATATCCGTATCTGATTCTTATATCCGATTTGTTTAAGAATATCCATATCAGTGACTCCAAATATATTAGAGATGATTATGCAAGAATACTACATTGCTCTCGAAATTCAACTCTAGTTGATGATAACATGGCCAGAGGCAGGTTCTACTGTAGTGGGGGCAAACTATAGTTAGAAAATGATACTTAGGTTTTTTTCGATTAGTCAATAAAAAAATGTTCAATCAAAAGGCCATGTCAAAAACTAAAGGGGGTGCAAAAATTGAAGGGAGACCAGGGGGTGGCAAATATAGACAGAGGCGAGGGAGTGGGGGCAAATGAGGCATGTGGTTAGTTAAAATACAAAGTTTTGTGGTGACAACTTCCCCCACAAGCTCCTTACTAGCTCCACCCCTGAATGATAGCATGGAAGACTACTATACAGACAATATCTTTATATCTGCCCCCATACTACAAATAATTTTAATATATATTCATGCATTAAAAATCATTTTTATTAGCATTCTAACATGTCCATGCATCAATTTATGCATTTTATTCTATAATATTCAAACTAATTAAAATCATTCTTTAACAATTTCATGCATGAAAATCATCACTCTTTTACGTTATGTTTGGATTGAGAAAAATGGAGAGAAGAAAAGAGAAAATAAATGAATTTCTCTTGTTTGGATTGTTAAGTGGGGAGAGAAGAGCAAAGAATTTGAACAAAGAGGAGAGAAAACAAAAAATGTTAATTTTCTTTCTCTCCAAAAGTGAAGAGAAGAGGGGAGAAATGGAGAGAGGCCCTTTTAAAATATTTTATAATGCCAATTCTTCCCTTAGATATCTTTTAAGATGTTTTAAAATTCCTAAGTTGTCCCAAATTCTCTCATGTCAATCTAAACATAGTGGAGAGATATTGAGTTTCCCTTCTCTTCTCTTCTCTTAGTGGGTTTCTCTTCTCTCCACTTCTCTCAATCCAAACATGATTTTAGTCATTTTTATG
This sequence comes from Akebia trifoliata, assembly GCF_017979445.1. Taxonomy (NCBI): domain Eukaryota; kingdom Viridiplantae; phylum Streptophyta; class Magnoliopsida; order Ranunculales; family Lardizabalaceae; genus Akebia; species Akebia trifoliata. Next base: position 980,790 of record NC_141377.1, read on the forward strand.
TAAGTGTATTTATGCATTCCTACATTTTGTTTCATAGGTTTGTGCATTAAAATAATTATTTTTCATATTTATTATCATCTAAACTTATTCATAAATCATCCAAGGCTTACCACTCAATTTTAGAATAAAATCATTCGATTTCATGAACAAAGGGCAAAATTCATGTTTTCTATTGGTAATGGCACACCATAAACATATGTCTTATTATAATATTGATACACAATAACAGATAGGGCTAGCAATGGTCAGATAATATCCACTTACCCGACTCACCTACCCAAGCTATTTATGTATAGGTACAAAATTTTTATCCGATTAAGAATTTGGGTAAATTTATCCACAATATTTTTATCCGAATATTTTTAGGGCATTCTATCTACCTGAATATTCGTTTATCCATGTTTAATATGATAAATTCACAATAAATATATATGTATAACCCAAAATTAAGATTTTTTCCATCGTCTCCATAATGACATATATATATATATATATATTATATATATATATCAACTTGAAATTTGGGCACAAGTTGGATACGGATATCCTTCACATAAGTGGGTCAAAAATTGGATATGGATAATCGACCATAGAATTAGATAAGGATATGGAAATAGCTTCATCCGACCCACACTCAACCCATTGCCGCCCTAACAACAAAGATAGAAATGATTAAGCCCATTTTTCTACTTGAACGGATCCTAGTTGAATCTAGGCCTCAAGACTCGATTAACATAATCCCTAAGACCCTAAATAGTCCCACTTGAGCTTGATCTAAGCAAATTGACTGAAAATTGTTAGGTTGACCATAAGATTTAATTAATGGATAGCAATAGAAAAACCAATTTAATTTGTTGGTGGATTTGATTCCTATTACCTTTGGCTTTTTTAACCCTTGGTTCTTAGACCAAAAAATTAATTTGGTTGTCGCGACTCCTTGTGACATGCAACATCAGGGATAAATTTGACTTTGGATTGAGGAATATACACTCGCATAGTTTGATTAATGGTCATCCCACGAAAAAGGTCACATATGCCCTCTCGTCGAATGGGGTTCTTCTCAGATATCCCATGATTCCTCACTGTAATGTTATTGTGTTCTAAAACACTTTCAACAATACTGGGTCGCCTCGTCTTCTCTGATTATTAATTGTTATGCACAAGTTTTCACAACTCATTTCAATTCTATATTTCACTCACTCTATGTCTAAACATTCGATCTCTAAATAATTATGACCATGAGAACAACTATGATGACTCCTATACGTTCTCTTTAAACAACACACAGCTTGATAGTCTGGACCTTATGACAAATAGAGATAAGGAAACATCAGAAAATGACGAACTTTTGTAATATAATACCACTCTAATGGCGATTATTAATATTGAAAAAACTAACTACTAGATCTTGAAATTACAACCTTAAGTCCTTATTAATTTGATGGTGCATATATAGAATAATTGTGTGAATAGGATACAACATCTCCAGAAATAATTACCAAATTTTGTGCGTATATGATTGCATTAAAACCATTATGTATACCCCATACAAACCAAAACTTCTCTAGCAACAAGCGTCTCACATATACGTGTATTCATGGTTTTCGCAAATAAATAAGAAAAATATGTGTGGGAGTTGTTAGGTCCAAAAATGTTTCACGAGTTATTTTACGTTGTGTTTGAATTGGGGGAAATGGAAAGAAAAGAAATTCTTTTTCTCTCTACATTGGTTGGTTTTAACATGAGAAAAACATAAGAACCCTAAGTTTCTCTTGTTTGGTTAGCAATCACGAGAGAAAATAAAAGAAATGACTTTAAGTCAAATGATTATTATACTCCTAAAGATATGAAGATCAAAGTTTCAATTGTGCAATAAAATGAAATACAAAAACTTGAAATTATTTATAAATAATATAATAAATCCTTATCTTTCTATCAATCATTATAAAAAATAAATAAACATCTATTAAAATAAAATCTTAAAATCCATATAATAACTGTAGACACCCCAATTTGCATGAACCCATTAAAAAAATTCATACGATACCCATGAAGAAATATGACTTCTCGGTAACCAAATATTTCTTGATCAATTTGTCTTAAGATTATGATTGAATAATAATATATAGTAATCCTTCATTACTTATCCTCCATCCCCACGAGACTCAATTAGGAAATGCGTTTGAAGCTACATTGATGCAATAAAGAAAATCCTCGAAAGAGGAATTTATAAAAAGAGTCGTGCTGGAGTGACTCAAGACTGTACCTCATATCTCACTTCGTGACATGGAAGTACGTAGGAATCATAGATGCTTTTCTTACATGAGGTACAATCTTGAGGACACTTGACATTATTCTTGTAAAAATGGTTGGTACTTGGAGTCATTTTTAATTAGTCTACAACAGAAGACAGAGGTCAAGAAGTGCCACGTGTCAGGTAAAGGGGAAAGAGAAGGTGGGGTAATAATAACGCTGGAGAATGTGTAGTACTCATAGAAACTAGTTTTTAACCGTTCGATTAAATTAGATGGAACGTGGCATTTCTTTCTAAAATCGCACAACTGCGAAGCTGATTGTGCACAGTCGAGAGTACCGTTGCGTATCTCACAGCAGGTATTGCGTATCTCACAGCTGGCAGATATTGCATGAAATGAATCCACGTGTCCTCTCTCACTCTCACTCCCCGCTCCCGCTAACGGCTCTTCTATTTTAAACTCACAATCCCTTTCTCGGCTCTAAACACAAATCCTCTGCGACATATAGACTGGAATGCTTTTCGAGGCGACATTCGCAAGGTTTCTTTCAATCTCTCTGGGTTAGGGTTTTTGTTCGATCCTTTTATTCTGCAATTATTTAGATTTGGATAGTTCAATCTGCAACAATGCCCTCATGAACAGTGAAGAAAGGGGTGAACGCTTCATGAAGGAAGAGAACCCTAGAATGAGAGAGTGAGATCAGAGCCATACCAATCTGTTTCAATCTCACTAGGTTAGGGTTTCCGATCTCTCTCCAAGGGTTAGGGTTTTTGTTCGGTCCTTTTGTTCCTATTATTGATATTTGGATTGTTCGATCTGCAAAAATGCCCCCACGAACGGTGAAGAAAGTGGTGAACGCTTCATGAAGGAAGAGAACACTAGAATGAGAGAGTGAGATCAGAACCATACCAATCTGTAGTTTTAAATCCATGACCTTAAGGACTTCTGAAATGCTCTTTGAGGCGACCTTCTTAAGGCTTCTTTCAATCTCACTAGGTCAGGGTTTCCGATCTCTCTCCAAGGGTTAGGATTTTTGTTCGATACTTTTGTTCCTGCAATTATTGATATTTGGATTGTTCGATCTGCAACAATGCCTCCACGAACAGTGAAGAAAGCCGCGAACTCTTCGGAAAAGAGAACCCTACTGGACGGTTAGGGTTTTTTCCTTCTCCATTTGTATTTAATATAATTTTTTTGCTGGTTGCTCAATATTATTTTAAGGTAAATATATGGTCTTTTTGTTTTATAATTCTAGTTTAGAAAGTAGGTCTTTAGGTAATTCGATTCTACTCTATGCCACACAAATGAACAAAATACTGCCTATAATTTTTGTTGGACACGTTTGGTTGGGTATGATTCTAAATTTCCTGGAGTTCATTGATGCTTTATAATTTATTAGGTCATTATTATTTTCCTGTATGGCAATGTCAGGACACCTGAACGACATCTATGAATACACATTTGTTCCGTAAGTCTATTCTATTCTATCTATGTTTCCAAATATGGGATGAATCCAAAAAACAGGCTTAAAATTGGCTTGAGGTAAGCATAATTGTGCCCCAATTAGCTTTTCTTGTTTATTTTGTATGAAGTGTTATTTTTAATGACATTTTTTTTAGTTTATTTTTGTATATATTCCTAACTCTTACTTGAAATTAGCTTCGTATTTTATTTTGTTTGGAATAGAAAAGGATCAAGAATGTTACAAAATGACAGTAAAGACCTACATTTGAAATAATCTGATAATATCTCTGAATGTGACATGATATTTTATTTAACACTACTGCTGCAATGATAAATTCATGCAAAATATTTAGTTTTGGTATGAATTTAGTACTGTGTTTCATGAATTTTTGTCATGGATATCTTGATAATTAATTTTTTTCATGGGTTTGATAATTAGTTTTGTTTCTTATTTTATATTTATTTTCATTTTTTAGCATCATTAAAAAAAAAAAAGGTTTAAAATCCATAGTTTTCCTTAAGGTAGTTTAGTAATATAAATGAAATTGTTATTGTAGCACTATTGCTTGTTAAATTTCTATGTCATATTAGGAGATACCATCCAGTTGTTTAAAAAATGGGAACATATTTTTGTGCCTTATTTTCATGGCTTGGAAAGGTAGCTGATCTACTGGTTTGACTTAAATGTGATATCATTTCATAGTAGGAGATACCATCCAATTACAAAGAAGGTTACTCCCGACCTGGGTTCATAGTCTACTTTCCTTCACCCAAGTTTTATTTTTATTTTTTAATATGGATAAATTTAATTGACGAACGAAGAACAACTAGTTTCCTTCACCCATTAATTGCTGACCACTAATTTATTTGTCACTAAAAAGGGGAAAAGAAGAAGAAAACAAACAAGGATTATTTACTTGATCATATCTATTAATTACACTAAAATCTGTAAAATACTGAGTTTGGCCAAAAGATTGTTTTCTTGTTAGCTTAGATTGCCTGTTGTTTGTTGGGCAAGATTCTCAATTACCAGCAGAACAGTCATGGAGTCTTGTTACTGAACTGAAAAGCAATCAAGAACAAAATTGAGCATCCTTTGAGACTAGACATCATGATAACGATCACCAATCTTTGCCTTAAATCAAGAATGAAGACACCTGATGATCTATTCCACAAGTGAAAAGCTTTTGGACCAGGATGCTGCTGATGATCACATAGGGACCAATTATTATTTAAATCCTAAGTATATATCCACACCTTCTGACGTGTCATTTGTTGTTTACTTAGTACTTTTATTAACGTGTTATGCTTATTTTCATCAAGGTATGGCAATGTAAGGCACATGAAACAAGTGGATTAACAGTTTACCGATCTGTACTGGTTGAAGAAGAAAAACTAGATCTTTCTCAGGTATTAAACTCAACCCCCTAATTTTTTTTTTCCTTTTGTAAAGTATCTTCACAGTAAAATCATCATAAGTGTTGCAATAATTCTTCTTGCCTATTTTGATGGTGTAGGGGGACTTGAACATTACTGATTAGGAGATACAAGTCCAAATCAATGGATCATAGAGAAAAAATAGTATCAAGTTCTTTAAAAAGCTAAGGTGTGGGAGGACTACCAACAGTACCTGTCAATGGATCTTGGATGCCATAAGACATAATTCAGAAGAAGAAGGTTAGTGAGTCTTTTCATATGCCTTTTTCCTGTAATTTCAACTTTCTATTTATTTATTTTTTTTATAGATGTAGGGGGACTTGAACAACATTTTTAATGCTTAGTGCCATCATTTTATTGAATTTATATATCGTTTATATCAGCAAAAATAAAATGACATACCCATGAAATAAAGAGGAATAAATTATTTGATTGTGAAAAATGGAAAATTATTATCTTAAAACTCTTGTGCAATAAGTATTTTTTTATATTCTGAAGGTATTTTAGTGTCTGAATTTCTTTTTACATTCATTGCAGAACATTGATGATTCGGAGATATAAATCCAATTCAGTGGTTTCATGTGGAAAAAATACTGGTGAGTTCATTTACGTGTTTAACCCCCAAAAAAATGCAATTGGTTGGCCAATCTTTGGTGCAAAAGAATGGGGAAATTAGGAAGAAGGTGAGACTTAGAATACCTTGTAGCTGTAATTTCAACTGTTTTAATGTTTGGCGCCAATGCTGTTTTTAATTTGTATATTTTTTATTTAAATGTTTATTAACATTGGATTTTGTCCAAAAAACTCCCGCCTACTTTTGTCTTATTGACACTGTACCTAGTGCTCCTTATCTGAAGTTCTTATGAAGTTGTTATATTTTTCAAGTTCTCTTTAAAAAAATTCAGGTTCTATTTATATGATCTTCTAATTTATTAACAATGGATATGGTATTCTCATAATTAAGTGACCCCCGGGACACTCCTGATAAGCTGGTTCTTCAGCAATCACGTCTGAAATTTATCATCCTTTAAGACTAGAAAGAAAGATAACGATGCCGTATATATCTTACATAAACATCTAAACCTTCTGATCCGTAGTTCATTTCTTTTACTTTCTACTTTATATTAAGGTTTTATCAATATTTTCATTCAGCTATACTGATGTCAGGACACTTGAGCAACCTGTACAAACACTCCTTAATTCCACATCCGTGAGGAACCTATAATTCTAAGAATTTCTATGTGATGATTATCTTCTTCCATTTGTTTATTTGTTTTTAAATTTCGATTATTTTTTTATTATTACAGGAAGGTTTCCCTCATTGAAAAAACATGTGATGAACACCAATTTGGGTACGAAAGAAGAGGAAATTAGTAAGGACGAGGTCACACATTTCACATACCTTGTATTTGTTATTTCAATTGTTTTAATGCTTGGTGCCATCATTTTGTTGAATTTGTTTATGATTGATTTAGGTTGTAATCAAATATTTTCTTTTTATCATCATTTTGTTCAGCCTAGTTATTTATTTGTGATGCTAAAAAGAAAATATTTGATTACAAAATCAAAATAGATATAAATAAGATACAAAATTAATTATCAAACCCATAAAAAAAATTAATTACCAAGATATCCATCAAATAACATTGTACTAAATTTATACTGAAACTAAACTTTTTTTTTTTTTTTTTTGCATGAATTTATTATCGTAGCAGTAATGTTAACTAAATTATCATGTCACATTGAAAGATATCATCACATTACTTCAAACATACTATTTTGTTATTCTTTTTTACATTCTTGATCCTTTACATTCCCCACAATAAATAAATTTTATTTACTAAAATAAATTTAAGTAAAAAATGTCAAGAACATTTTATGTAAATCTCATTGCTCAATCCCATTTGTCATGCTTCACAGACGTTGATTATGTTGGTTTTATTACGAATAAAAGGTCTATTTTTTATTTATGTACTTGCCATGATGGTAATTTGATTTCGTGGAAAAATAAGAAATAGAGTATGATTTTTTGTTCTTCTGTTGAAGTTAAGTATTGAGTTATTACTCTTAGCATATGTGAGCTTATTTGATTTCGGTCATTATTGATAGAGTTAGGATTTCTTATTTCTGATTCCTCCTCACGATTTTTAGACAAGAAGTTTGTTATTGTGCTTGCTTCTGACTTTGTCCTTCACGAGAGAACAAAGTCCCAAAAAAGTCTTAATTTTGAAAAGAGTTGTGTTGGAGTGGCATTTGAATTGACATCGATTCACATATTGTTGATGTGGAGGTGCGCACATAACCATAAATGCTTTTTACTTGTATCTTGAATCTGTACACATCCACGTTTGCAATGTGTGAATCGATGTCAATTTCAATGTTACTTCAGCATTTTTCTCTTGAAAAAGGTAATTTACCATTTTGGAATTGAAATGAATAATCTACTAGTTTGGAATATTATTGTTTTGAATTTTAGTGCATGTTTTGGTAAAACATCCTTCTATTTAGGATGATTACAAGATGTGTTTTAAACGGACCACTATCTTGGAAATCTCGATGGCATTTTAACTTTTCTCATTCATACATTATTTCCAATCTCGTGCGAGATTGAGGTGATCGGCTCAAGTCATTTGTCCACAAACAAGATGTCTCACATATGCACAATCTCGCAAGATGACTCAGTTGATATTTTGAATTTTTTACCAAGTTAATCGGGATTTTTTATAAGGTGAATTACCATTTCATGAGCTGAATTTGAAGAATTCAATTAATCACTTTAAATCCATCGAATTCGTTATTGTTCATGATTTGGTAATTAAAATAAACAGTGAGCCAGAATCATAAATTCATCAAAAGTTGATCACTTTTTTGTAAATATCTTTTTTTACATATATTTAAATTAAAATAGTTTATTTATTTTTAATTTAAATATTGTTAAAATATGATTTTATTACCAAACATCTTCTAATTTAGCTAATTTTTTATAATAAAAAAAGCTTACAATTATTTTTATCTACATATTTTTTAATAAATAATTGTTAACCGAGTTAAATGGTTGGTCTCAACTTAACGAGTTGTGTCTTCCGAGACGACGCGGTCTCTTGAGCTTGAGTACGATACGAGGAGAACGCGAACCGAGTTTTGAAACCATGCTTTGATAAGTCGAAACCGTGTTTCAAGACTGGTGGCTTTGAAACCAAAATATATAGAACAAGTCCTCGTCTTCTTCGCGCAAACGCTTTTTTACAATATATATATAATCTTCCCATCAATCGATCGAAGGAGTTGCAGAGATTTTCCTTAAAACCAATCGATCCTTCAACCAGTAAAAAAAAAATGTCTAAGAACGATGAGCCAGCAATTGGGATCCCATACGCCGCGAGCTACCAAGCTCCGCTACCTCAGCAACATCAGGGGTTCCACGTGGGAGTAAACCCATACCAGCACGGGATGATCCCACCAAACGCCGTTTATCACGATCCGAAGGGAATTCCGTTACAACAGACGATATACAGAGACACTCCTGCTCCCTTTAATTGCGTATACTGTGGGAGTTCTGGCGTCACCACCGTTAAGTAAGATCTCAAGCTTTCGTTACGTTAGGGTTTCTGTTTATGTGCTCTTTCAGTGATCTTTGTCTTAGTTGTTGATTGAAGTTTGGTGAAATTCGTGCTCTGAAATGGATTTCTTTGGGAAAAAAACACAAGGAAGAATTGGGGCTAATTGGATGATTCTGGAAAAAAAAATTAGGGTTCTTTAGATTTTTCAAAGGAAAGATTTGGGATTGAAGCAATTAAAAATTTTCAATTTCGAAATACCATAATCTGGAGAGGTTTTTTTTTCTTTTTTTGGATGATTTTGTAATTAAAGATGTTTCAGTTATTGATTGATTTGTTAGAATTCACACTCTGAAATTGATTTCTGGTCGATAAAGAAAGATTTGAGACTAATTGGATGATTCTGGAAAAAAAATATGGTTCATTAAATGTTTTGAAGGAAAGATTTTGGATTGAAGAAATTGAAAGTTCTCAATTTGGAAATATCATAATCTGGAAAGGGTTTTTTTTCCCTGGATGATTTTTTATACTATGTATGGATTGAGAGAAGTGGAGAGAAGAGAAACTCAGTTTCTCTCCACCATGTTTGGATTGACAGGAGGGAAGGTCTCCTTTTTATTATGTGATTGAGGTTCTGAGGTCCCCCAATCTTTGAGGTTCATGTGGGTATTTAATGAAATATTAGCTCTCCATTAAATAACTTAAACCATTTGATTCTCACATTTCCATTATCTGTGAAGAAATTTGTACCAGTCCATACCATCGAACTGCAAAAAAAAAATTAGTAGCTCATGAAATGGCTAATTTAATTAGAAATTTACTAATATTTTAAATAAATAAATAACTTTTCAAGATTTGTGTCAGTTTTTTTGTGCATCTTCTTGGACAAATTAATTATTCTTGTTTATGCGTACAACTTTTTTTTTTTTTTTTTCTTTCTTATCATGTATATTGGGATAGTCTTATTTTGTTACTCAATAGTTTCTTGGAGGATGGAGGGAGTTGTCTGGTTAAGGTTTGGACATTCATGAACTAAGTCCTTTTACTGTAATCTGAGCCACATATAGTTTAACAAAGGATTGAAAAGTGGCAAGAGTGGATGATCCATCATCCATCAATATTTTCTTAACCATATGAAATATTTTGGATCTTTTGAAATATCTTGCAATACAATAGTTATATGACTGGTGTTTTTTTTATTCCGATTGTATCTACACACATAATTACATTATTCAGGTTTCTAACTCAACGATAGAGTACTCGGCTTTTAAGTGCTGCAAGAATCTTTTATATATTTGGATGAATGAATGGATTTGTCCTGATAATAGCTTTTGAACACACTGCCAACTTCATCCTAATTTCCGTAGAAAAAGAGGGGTCACTTGCGGACGGAACCTGTTACAAGCATTGGGATGAGAGGTGTTTTGTATGGGATGAAAAATGCATTTTACAGTACAAGTCTAAACAGATCTTTTAATTTATCAACCTTAGTCCCTTCCTGTTGTTTGGTGTCATTCGACCTCTTCACTAGTTCACCTTCTGATTTCCTTAGCTTATTTCTTCACTTCTTTCACCCTTATTAGCATGTGACTTTGTTGAATTATTTCATTGGTTCTCATTTCAATATTTGTCGCTTACTTTATACATGCCTATGACATGATTATTAGATGAAAAATTATCATCGTGGTTACAATAATATCTTAGAGAACTACATTCTGCAAACCAAATATAGCCTAAGTGTTTGGAGTAATGACTTGGTTTAATATGTTGTTTACATTGTTCAATTACTCAATTTGCAGATGGGAAGCTTTCGGAGGCCCTAAAGAGAGTTAGACATTGTGCTAAACATTTTTCAATATATGGGCTAGAAGTTTCGGGATGGCTGATATTTTGTGAGGATGATCTCTATGGTGAGGAGATCCTCCTCACAAAAAATCAGCCCATTCTGAAACTTCTAACCGCTTCAAAAGTGATTTATAAATAATTGGCGGTCCACAATTCTTCAACTTATAAACTGGGGTTTGAAGTTTCATAATGTGCTGGTTTTTTGTGATGATGATCTCCTCGCCATAGAGATCATACTCACAAAAAATCGGCCCGTTCCAGAACTTTAACCCATATATTGAAACATGTTTGGCCTCCAAAACTCACCTTTGCTTATAGTTGCTCTCTTGAAATGTTTTGTTTTAGGACAAGAATGATTGTTTTGTTGTGCAACTCAGCTAACAACAGAACTAATACTAGTTGGTACCAACCCCAGCCAAGTCATTACCTATTTATTGTAGGATGGTGCCATTTTTTTTTTATCTCCACCTTTCTCTCTTCTCATCTCCGAATTGTCAATGTTAACATTCTCTCCCCCTTTCCTTTCACATGTTGTCTAGCAGCATTGAAGAAATCAAGTAGTAATTGAGTAGACTGATTTTTTTTAAAAAAAAGTGGTAATAGGGGAACTCTGTCTGCTTCAAAATCATTGCTAATCTTTGTTGCTAGTTCGACACATGGGACTTGCCATGTCTATACGTTATCAGTGATCATATATATTTAAGTCCTCTGACTTGGTCTCACATCAGTAATCCCTCACTCCGCATAGAAGAAACCATTGTTCCAAAACCAAGACAACTAAACTGCCTGAAGCAAGAATGTACACAGAAGTTGTGATTCTTGATGTGTATGTGGAAACACACCTATTTAGTAATACATGAAAAATATTTTGACATATTCATTTTTGTGTAATAGATATTTAAATCATCATTTACTCACTTCACAATCTTGTGTTTATGGTTTTAATTTCACACGTGATTATAAGATTGTGATGTAACAATGCAATGCAGATCAAAACTTAGTTTGGCAGCTGTTGTCGGTTGCATGATGCCGATGATGCTTGGATTCTGCTTTCTTTGCCCATCAATGGACTGTCTCTGGCATAAATATCACTACTGCCCAAGCTGCAAAGAAAAGGTGAAATATTCGTAATTAAGTTGTGCCCAATCTGCTATTTTTATTACCGGTTTGGTGTACCAAATGTTCTTGACTGAGTAATTGAGTCTTCCTCTGAACTGTTTTGACCAACTCCAATGCCTTTGTTAGGTTGCCGATTTTGAGAAGTCAGATCCATGCATTGTGGTGGATCCTCCGCAGTGGACCCAGCAGAGCTTTGCAGTTCCAGCTTGATGATTACTTGTTTATTGGCTCATGAACTTGCTTTGGTGGTGCTGTGTGAGAATTTTTCACCCTTTTATTAAGTACTGAATTGGTTTCCATGTAGGGAGACGGTGATCGAGCCAATTCAGGGAATTTATTCTTCTTTATATATATACTATTAATGATGCCAATAGGGTTGATTACACTATAATACCAATAGTTGTTAATATAATTAAAAAGGCAAGTGACGCTGTTGTGTCATACATATATAAAATAATTGAATTAAGGACTAATAGGATTTTAAGTGTGATGATGAATTGAAAATTTTGCACGCACTAGGTTACCTTGACACCCAACCTTATTTTCGAAATTGGGCCCAGATTGTGCACCCAGGCTTGGAATTCTAAAATCTACATAGTGGATAGTTTTTTTATTTTATCTTTTTACGACACAAAGTCAAAGCTTCTTACCAGATTCGTTCGTTCTATATTAGATCAAATTGTGAAACAAACTAGTTTGTTGTACAGTTTGCACTGGGTTTGGGGAATATGGCTGACCAATTTGTGAATAGAAACGTTCTCTGGTTCACTGAATTTCGACATTGTGTTAAGCGAAGCAAATAGTGAAGATATAACATTTATTTTTGAGAAATGTGATGCTCAGTGTTTTCTATTATTTTGGTTTATTTTTAAATTTTGATTAATTGTTGTTTATATATTAAAGTCAAAATTAATGTAGAGGGTGTCACCAACTCATGAGCGGAAAATTAGTTAATTACAGGACCTGAACATTTTGATAAATTTCACGTTTTTATCCTCATGATGTCGGCTAAACATTTGTATCTTATATATGGGTTGGGATATGTAGACTCCTAAGAATGAAACACATGATCCAAACCCATTAAACACAAATTCCGATGGTTGAGATTTGTGAGTATCTTGATAACACAAATCTTGGAGATAACTTATCTCGAGAAGTTTTAATCATTAGATTTTGCATTTAAGGGGTTGGGATCTTGTGTTTTTCCATGAATCAAGGAATCTTCACCCCGTATATGTATATGGGGCATGTACGGCACCTTACTATTTACCCTACGTGTTTTGTCTTACATGGGTTAGTTATATATATATATATGGGGCGTTCAATGGCCAACTTTTTGGCAAACCTTTTGGCAAAACATTTTTCAAAACATGAGTTAGAGGTTTTGGAATGGGCTGATTTTTGGTGAGATGATCTCTAATCCTCACCAAAAATCAGCCCATTCCAAAACTTATAACCCATGTTTACAAGCTGAAAAATCGTGGACCGTCCAAATTTTGTAAACTGTTTTTGATGGGGTTAAAAGTTTTGGAATGGGCTGATTTTTGGCGATGATGATCTCCTCACCGTAGAGATCATCCTCACCAAAAATCAGCTCATTCCAAAACCTCTAACTCATGTTTTGCCAAAAAGTTGGCCACTGAACGCCCCCCTATATATATAGATATATATATGAGGCATGTTTGGCACCCTACCATTTGCCTTACATTTTTTATCCTACATAGGTTAGAAATTATGGAATTTTGAAATGGGCTGATTTTTTTGTGATAATAATCTCTATGATGAGAAGATCATCCTCACCAAAAATCAGCCCATTTTGAAGCTTCTAACCCTATAAAAAGTGGTTTACAAAAAATGGACGGCCCACGATTCTTCAACTTGTACATGTGGGGCTAGAAGCTTCGGAATGGGCTGATTTTTGATGAGGATGATCTTCTCACCCTAAAGACCATTCTCGTTAAAAATTAGCACATTCTAAAACTTCTAACCCATGTAGGGCAAAACACGTAGGGCAAAAAGTAGGGTGCCGAACATTTTCATATATATATGGATTTTGTTACTAACACAATAAAATGCAATAAATACACTTAGGAAATTGGATTTTGTTCCAAAAATGGCCTTAAAAGAATTATTTTTTTACCAAAATACCTAGTGATTCCAATTTCCACAGTGTATTTATTATAACTATGCCACATATATATATTGGTTGGGATTAGCAGACTCGTGAAACATGAACTCATGTTCACACACAAGTAGGACCATGTTTATGCAAGATCCAATGATAGGGATAAAAGATGTATCCTGACAATATGTTTGGATTTCTAAGATACGTCTCAACCATTGGAACTTGTATATACATGGTCCGAATTGTGTGTGAGTATATGAGTTCATGAGTCTAGGATCCCGACCCTATAAATATATATGTTCTCTCTACTTATAGAAATCGGATTTGTTTTAGAATGAAAAACCAAAAAGTCAAATTCAAATCAGGCGAGTCGAAGAATCAGGTATAATAGGGCCAAATCATATATATTCATCCCACACGTTTTAGTTCCAATTGTTTCGTAGGGAGAAAATGCACGTTGAGACATGTATGTAATGCTTGCACCTTTGCAGCTCTTGTTTCATTTGTTTGTTGGATTTTGATGAGGTAGTACCCAACCAGGTATTGACTAGGTCGTGTTCGAAAATTTTGTGCTTTTAGTCCGATCCGAATTTAATTTGTTTGAAAGGTCCTTAACCTAATTTTTAGGGCCCATGGGCTGAATTGACAGCCTGGTTCCGGTGATTCATTTGGTGCCACGTGTATGAGCTAATTCAGAAGCGATTTCGAGGCAACAGCGACACTGGGAATTGAACCCGTATTGACTATTTAGACATGAAAAGGTCTTATCATTTCTTATAATGACAAATGTGTCCTAACATCATACACGACGCCGTCTTAATTGGAATAATTCTGTCACTCTCAGTCGTCGTAAAAGGTTCCCCATAAAAGATCATGAAAAAGGTCTCAATAATTATCTCTCTGTCTCTCTCTCTCTCTCTAGCGTTATTGTATCTGTCTCTCTCTCTCTCTCTCTAGCGTTATTGTATCTGTCTAACTTTATTGTACAGGCATGTTGGACTGTCAATGGATCGGGTCTGGCTTGGATCGGACCAAGAACCAATCTGATCAGATATATCGGACCCATGTTAGGTAAGACATTTTATCAAATCTTGACATTAGGAACCAAATCCAATTACAAAATACAAATAAACTTCACATAATTAGTTTAAAATATGAATTAATTTACATAATTCTTCACATTTTATTGGATCAGGACACTATTAATTAAAAAATAACTCAATCAAATTACATCACATTGTGGTGTCTTAAGACATCATCATCTGATGCCCGACAAAATTTTAAGAATATAATTTAAAGAGATTTACAAGACTGATCAAAGTGTTGCATTTTTATTACAAAAACTCTTTTATAATTCTCACAATTTCAATGAATCCTTACTTTATGAGGTTTGTTACCCACAAAATTTTACTTAATCAAGATTGTTATTTAGTAAACCATGGATTAGGGATCTATGTTATAAAATTCAAATTGACATGAATGATCTATTATATAATATTCTTTGGAGTGGATCATAATCTCGTCTATTTGTGGTATCCAAAAATATAATCTCATGTCATAAGCTTATAATAAAATTACAACAGATAAATCTGTCCCGTAATTCTCTTTATAATTTACATAACTTCTGCATTTTATCCTATCTTCAGTCCATGGCCAAGTGAAAAGAAATTCAATCAAAACGCATAAGCTTTAGAATCAAAATTATTGGAACAGAAATAGGTTGGATTTTGGGACTAACTAAATCCGTTGCCAACCAATCACATGTGACGTACTGCCACCTCCATATGATTCAATCACTAGCGTTCTAAGGTAATCAGGACCGTACATTAGTTGAACTGTATCTTGAAATGACCATGACACTGTTTTCTTCGACATGTCTGATAGGTTGCACATGGTCTAATTCGTTGAATCTTGTGATGATTGGGGTATTAATAATATTCCTAAGAACAATGATTTTCTGACACCATTATGACATATATACCCTTTTATTGATTTTATGTTATATGAACTTCAAGATCGCATTGGAGACTAATGGAATCATAAAAGATTCTCTACAATGGAAGTCTTGTAATCCACTAAAAATTAGTCTCAACGTGCCCCTATTGACATTATTAACTAAAAATGTAAAGATAGAAAAATATCATATAAACTAATAGATTTTTTACCATTCCATCTGAACATTTTGCATTATCAATTTCTCGAGTATATAGGTTAAAAATTAGGATTTCAAGGTCTCGATGAAATGCATTTAATTAGAAAGAACAACGACAAACTGACTCTCCCCTGTGTCATAGTGCCCTTCTACTCTCTTGATTTGGCATGTCTATACAATCATGAAGTTTTCTCGGGATACACAATTGCACATCCCTATAAGTATGTGTAGTTGTATATTTCGAGGAAAATCTATGATTTTGTGCACATGCCTCATTGGGAGAGTAGGGGCAAGTATGTTAAAAGGAGAGTCAAGAAATCACGACTCAAATAGAAATTATAATGCATGCAAATTTAATAAGTGTAATGGGTCCCACGTATTAGAAGGGTTTTACCTCTTATAAAATGCCCTTAAAAGGTAAATTTTTCTCGACAAGTTGTAAACGGATTTTTTATGTCAAATTCTTTTAGAATCATGCATGAGTGACCTCAAGCGAATCTCATATTGCACTTCTTGACATGAAAGTGGATACAAACCATAGATGTTTTCACACATATCTCGATGAAAAGTATCTATGATTCTCGTACACTTTCACGTCAAGAAGTGCGATATGAGATTCCAACTTGAGGTCACTTTAGCATTATTCATTCTTTTATTAATATTCCTAGTTTTCTTCCTTAGAATTAACATTTTGCTATATTTTTATTATTTTTAACCGTTGGGGAGGAAGCCGAAAAGTCCAACAAAAAATTTGGTACTAAAAATGGTACAGAACAAAAGACAAGAATGTTATAACTTCTAAGGTGAAAAGTTACTTTAAAAAAAATATTAATATCATTTTATAAGAGAAGGGAGATACTTTTATGACTGTTGATAATTTTGACGACTTTTAGTGGACTGACTTAACACACGGTGATGTGGAATCACATAATTTATTAAAAGGAATAAACAAAAAAAGGAGTTTCTCTCTCTTGCCAGTAGTGAAAAAAGGAAACTTTCAAATCTAATCACCTTGTGACATTTAAAATCATGATCCGATGAAATGGGATTATAGAGGATAATATTATATGAAGTTTTTATTTCAAAAAAAAAATAATAAATATTCACCGTTGAATTTTATTTTTAAATGTTGGTGTTTGGTAGCCATTCGTTTTAAACATCATGGATCAAGTTCAAAAAACAATTGTTTTTAATTTTATTTATTTATTAATTTGAATATTTTCATAAAATCTAGATATCTGTGTTGTTGGATTGTCGATGTGATAATCAATGTGGGTCCATCGCTCCTTTTTAAGATTTGAAATCTAAATACAAATATATATATATATATATATGGGCAAAGAACATGCAAGAAAGAGAAACTTTCTCTCCTTTTTTTTAATAAGTTATGTGCTTCCATGTCAACGTGTGTCAATAAGTCCACCAAAGTCTGTCATATTATTTGCACTCAACCTTTATTTCAAGAATAATGATAAACATACTCCCCCTCTACTCTCCTTACGTGGCCTGCACATCGAATCATAATTTTTCCTTGGGATACACAATGACACATCCTCATAAATATATGCAGTTGAGTATCTATAGTAATAATAATAATAATAAAATTATATGGTTCTATGCACATGCCACATCAAAAGAGTAGAGGGGGAGTATGTCAAAAGGAGAGTCAGAAAACCACGACACTTATTTCAAATAGATAAGGTTCGATATGCTCATTACTTATATTTAGGATGGTAAAATTCTAAAAAACCCAACTTTTGGTATGTAAGTTTACAAAATATGAGCAAATTATTAAGCCAATGGATCTCAATACTCTATAGTGTGTTCTTCTTGTAGCACTTTTTCCACAATTGAGTGAGCCTAAGGTTGAAAAAAATATCTCTTCAGGCTTTTTTCATGACCTATATTCTACTTAAAAAATAAAAATAGTTTTTTTTCACTAACCAAGGACTTTGAAAATGGATGGCCACCGATCCGAAATTTAAATAGAGAGATTTTGTTATCTTATCAATGCGATGGTCTCTCAATCGTTCAAAAATGTTACACAGTGCTATGGGCAAAAACTACCACAGAGGATCCGCTCCCTTATTTCTCATACAACTTCAAATCATGATTCATCGATAGTGGGGTCATAATCTAACGAACATTCTAAAATGAATTTTTTTTAAAAAAAATCCATTGATGAGAATGATCATATATTAAAATGAGAGAGCTATCAGTGGCACAACAACTTTTACTTATTATACTCAATTTCTTAAATTATTAATCACACCCCAATTATAGCTCATATAAAATCCTAAATCCCAAAAATAGAAATTTATACACCAAAAAAAGAGAATTTCTATTGGCGAATATGATGGAATTTAGAGTTCGGTACACTGTTCATTTTACTTCCCAAAATACACATTTGTCCTTTTTATAACCTACAAACTAGTGAGTTCGTCACTTTTAATACATCTACGAAGTCATAGATGTTCTACCGAATTCATTGATATAAAAGTGACGAATTCACTCAAAATGCATATTTTGAAAATTAAAATGAATAATGTATCAAAACTGGAATTTGGATATAAGTTGCGCACATTTATGAAAAAATCCATCCACTTATTTTCTATATTTTTAATTGGGGTGTAATAAGTAAAAGTTACGGTGCCAATAGCAACTATTTAATATAATCATGACAAGATTTCCTGGACAATAAATATACCCATAGAAATTATAATCTCACATTGTATTATAAACATACTCAAATTATATATTCATCAGGAATAGAAGTCGTGATAATCTCTGACATATGCCCCCATCACAAAATCGTAGATCATTGACCTTGGGATACAAAAGACAAAGATTTATCATATAACTTAATTTGAATGAAAATAATTTTTTCAAAATTACCTACTTGATAATATTTTGTTTATTGTAGTTTACTTATATTTATTAATATTACTTTCCTTACATGAAAGGAACTCATGAGATTCTTAATGTTCAACACCATTAACTTTGAATAAAGTTCTAGTGGGCCAAATGATATAATAATGAATCGTGATTTTTTTATTCGAAAATTTTCAGTTTGTACACGATTGAAGTGGCAAGGGAACAGAACCATAGATCTTTTTCTTTGGGATACACAAGGGAAACGATCACTGGTTATGTGCCCTTGCCATGTCAATCGAGTACAAACCGAGTGAAAATTTCCTATTTAGAAAATCATTAGCGTATGATAATCACACATACACATACGCATACACACAATAAAATCAAACTTGGTTTGAAGATCGTTAACCTACGTGTGAAATTTGTCTAATTGATCAAAGTCTTTCTCAAAAATTTCAAATTGCTCAACTCTAGAAATATCTCACACAATTAAATCATTTTTTTTAATCAAAATACCCTTAAATAGGAAACATGTTTTTCTAATAAATAAACATGTGGTGGTAAGTATCACATATTTTTTCAAATTTCTTAATTGAGAATGATCTCTTCTTTATATTTATCAGGAAACTAATTAAAATTTTTCCCAAGAGACATAATAAAACAAAAAAATAATCTACTTGAACTACAACAACAAAATATAAAATTTAGTCTTCTCTTTTTTTTTTTTCTTTTTCATCACGATTTATATTCATTCTTAATTGTTCATATATATTTTAAATTATTTGTAGAGTACACATCATTTTCATTGAATTTATCAAACCTTCTTCAACAATGCTAATAAAAAAGATCGAATTATTATATCGTGGGAGGTGAAACTGAGATCTGACTTGGCAAGTGCAAGAACCATAGATTTCCTCGGGATACACAACCATACATCCTAAGGAGAAAAAATCTATTTTAAATTTTGAATATTGCTCAAGTATTTGAATAAATCGATTTTAAATTGATTAAATTTTTTTAAAAAGATGATCAATAAGACAAAATACAAGATAAAATGTGTACCTCCACTAAGAATTAGGATCCGTGATAAAAACGAATATGACACGTGGCACTTTTGGGCTTAAAGGGTCATTTGGCCATGGTCACGAGAGCACATTATTGTAGAATATCAAATAAAGGAATCAACTTGGTCGACAGATTCATAACATCTAGAAGCACAATATCCTGACACGTGGCAATTGAAAATGAGGTTAAGAACTACTGTCTTGTGGGGACCACATAGAAGATTTCATGATTTTTCGAAATAAATAATATTTAGATGGGGCCCATTGAATAAGAATTACAATGAATTAGACAACAAGTACCGAAACAGTTGTCACGTGTTAGGTAGAGTTAGGGCTTATTAGCTCAGTCCACGTGGCACTATTACATCATTTTGTGAATTAAATAACAATATTTCTATATGCAACAAATGCAATATTTTGAAATGTGTATCCATGCAAAAATAGTAATTTTTTAATTGTAATACTCAAAATAGTTTTCTTTAAAAAAAATATTTAAAAATTTAATTATTTAAAAAAAATTTAGATATTTCAAATTTTTTACTCCTCCCTATAAATGATGCATAGGCTATCTTCCTGCTTGTAGCCTAAGCTATGAATCATCTCATGAATGAGAAATTGTCAACCAATTAAACGATATAAAATGCTCTAGGATTTTATAAACATGGACAATCCTGAGGGGTTGGCTAAATGTAAATTTCGGAACGATAAGCAAATAATTCTCATAGATCGTGCGTTTCTCTGGGGCCACTCGTGAGAAAGCACCTTCACTTACCTTATGTGTGTAATGTATGGGCGTTGCACAAACCCTGAGACTAATCTTTGGACAAGACCATGATCTATAAACTGGACAAAATCTAGATACAAACTGGCCCATTGTTGTTTACAGGGATACTCGGTTATCAAAAAAATAAAATAAATGATAGGATGAACACATTTTTTTATTATAATAAATTAGATATTTCAGAGATGAATTCTTTTTAAAGAAATTTCATGTATTTTCATTGGTCAACGCATACCAACCCTATAAATAATGTGAGACTTAAAAAGGGTAATCAATAGCTAAGTATATGGTTTTTGGCATTAATTTATTGGCTTATGTAACATTTACAAACTTATAAACAATATCAATGACTTTATAATTCATGATCTTTGTATGATAGGCACTATGACTCAGTCCAAATAATATATATTTAAAAGAGCGGCCCTCCATTCACAAAATCAACATATATGTTAAAAAGTGAATTATAATGAGGGTAATTGAAGAAAGAGCTCTCTCAATTCAATCAAGAACGTAACGTAAAGCTCCATGAAATCAACCTAATAATGTATTATTACATTTCAACCATAATCCAACCAAATAATACTTGGATTGAGCCTTTGTTGGATCAGATTCTTATAAGATTTTGTTATTAGGATCCAAATCCGATCCAAGTATAATCAGATGAGGCCTGCATCAGATCAAATCGGATTTAATATTGAAAATATAAATAAATTCATATATTTGATTTCGAATTGGTCTAATATAATCTCATCAAAACCCTAATCCTTGATCCATATTCAATGTTAGTAGTTTTGAACTTGATCTAACTAGTTGAAAACCTTAATTGTTCCCATGTTTCATTACAATATTGCATAGTTTTAGTAGAGATTTTCTAGAACATTCTAATCAAGTTGCTCTATTGAGTCAAGTTTATCGTGTAAGCACAACATCCAATGCTTTGTATTTTATATGTATCTCAATAATACATATCCCAATGATAATTATCTCGAGAATAATTTTTAACTATTGGATTTTGTGGTTACACAATCAAGATCACGTGTTATTTCTTGAGTCAATAGAACCCAAACTTATTATCAATGGTAAATTTTAAATTGAAATATGTATTATTGGTATTTTTTTTACTGCATAGACTATGAATTATTACATCTATCATGTTTCCTTCTAGTGATTAATCCTTGTAAATATAAGATTTTCGTTTTCGAAAATCTTTACTACTTGGATTTGGAGTCGCCACTATTTTTTTTTAGAAAATGGTGTAAATGGGCATTCGAAAAGAAGTTTTGTAAAAATCATTTTAATAGTGACTTTCGTATAGTTAATGACTATTGGTCTACCTAAGATCTAGGTAAGGGGGTCCATATAAGGGAATAGGGAAGGTGTTAGGCACCTTACTCCTTCCACCATTAGCGGTAACCTTGTATTCGATCATTTTGAAAAATAAAGATAAAAGTCAATAAAATTGATTTGTGCCCTCAAGTGCGAGGGGCTTTAATTTCGATTTAAACCGAAGAAAGCTTCCTTATTGATAAATGAATCCTATCATGGTCCATAGCTTTGGACATCTTAAAAAATATAGACTTTTTTTGGAAGAATGGTTATGTAAAGGGGTAGGTATTTTGATTTATAAAAGATGAAAGATATGATGACACATAGTAAAAAAGTATGAAGATGTATGAGTTAGGTGAGTTGATTAAGGAGAAGGGGTGTGGAGGGTATATAAATGACTTGTGAAGTGTTTTGAAGGTAATGTAATAGGGACAGGTGGTGGCATGTGGTATGGTGTTGGAATAGTAATGTGATGATAATGATTTCTTTTGGGAAGTTGGTTGTCAAGGTGACATGCATGTATCCACCTTAATGATCAAGGGTTGTTGACTGATTATGATCATAAACATGAGTATGTGTTTGGGTTAGAGTAGGGGCCTAGGCTTAGGATTGGATAATGGTTTATATTGGTAGCATTTAGGGTTGGTTTAGGTTCATTGGGCTTAAGGGTTGGGTTGAACTTGATTAGGTTAAGTTAGAATGATGATAAATTGAGAAGAGAATGGGTTTAGATAAACCTTATTGTGGGTCCATAGGATTATTAAGAGTTTTAGGGTCTTTGATTTGAATAAAAATGTCGAATTTTGAATATTTTGGTTTTAGACTCGTTGAATATTTTTTGACAAAAATATATATATTTTTTAATCCTTTTCGAGCTGGGCCCGTTCAAATTAGGGGTGTCTACAATCCTTAAAAGAATTTTTTTAATATTCAAAAGCATGAATAGTTTCGATGAATGATTACATCAATCATGTTTTCTTTTAATGTTATAACTTTTATATGAATTCTAATAGGATTTTATGCATTATTGTTCAAAAGCTTCAATAGTGTCAATGAATGATTACATCAATCATGCATCCTTCTAGTGATATAATCTATATAAGAATTCTAATTGGATTTCCGCATTAATTTCCAAGATCATCAATGAGTATATATTTTTTAAAACACATGTTGATTTTTGAATAATGATGATAGGTTTTGGATAGATACTTGTTATACATTATAAACAACAAAATCAAGCATTAATTTCTCGAGAAGATATACGATCATAATAATATATCATAGTCGATATCAAATTCTCGAGAATTGATCACTTTTGAACATAATGACCAAAAAACACCGTTTTTTTTTTAATGCATCTTGTACCTCTGACGATTAAAACATAAATAATAAAAAAAATACAAATTTTCCCAAATGTCGTATTTTTTTAACATTTAAAACAAGTGTTTTTTTTCTTCTTTTTTTGCTTCAGAAAATACAAATAAATAACTAAAGATTTTTTTTTTTAGTGAGAGATTTTATACATAATAAAACTTGGTGATTCATAAATGTAGAAATACGAGATATGATGATAATATCCTAATGTTGGGATTTTTCATTTATTTTTAAAATTTATTACTTTGAACGAAAGATATGTTGATGAGTAAATTTTTTTTTCTAGGTATCCTAGCATGTATGATTATGTTTGAGATCATGTTATATTGGAAATATAAAATAAATATCTTATATATGAATTTTGTTAAAATGAAAATTAGATTTTATACCCAAAAAACCCTTAAAATTTTATTTTTTACCAGAAATATCTTCAGACACGTTAACAATACCCCTTATATTACTAAATATATACAATTTTCATAATTCTTTAAATATTTTTTATATTTACTGTTTGATCGTTTTTTCCTCATTTTCTATGTTTTTCACCTTTTTCGTTTTAGACCCGTACTCCGACTTTACCACTATACCTTGGACAAGAGACAGTAACATTGGAAAGTTACGTTCGCGACTTTTTAGTGGGGTCTCTTCATTGAGACAAGACCAAGTCAGCAATCTTAGATTTTCAGCTTTAGATGTTTCTCTCTCTCTCTCTCTCTTATAGTAAACTTTAAGGAAAATTCTGAATTAGCATTGAAATTGACTTTATTTCATACATTGCTGACGTAGATATGTCTAAGGAGCCATAGATCTTTTCATCGAGATACGAGTGTGAAACATCTATGGTTTTTGCACACCAATGACCCAAACGATGTCAATTTCGATGTAACTCCAGCGCTACCAAACTTTAAAGATACACCAACAGAGAAGTAAAAGTTACCTCTTTCCCGCGTTTAATATTTTCCCGGGTGAAGTGGATGTAATAACGTCTTGTTTTCGTAGAAGTAAATTGACAGAAATACCCCTACCCTTGAATGGATAAATAATCTTTGGCTGTTATAATGATACAATGATGGATATATCTTAATTCACAATCTTTAATATTATAATAAGATATGGGTATTGTTTAATGAAATTCGAATTAAATAGTTTTATTGATTTAAAAATATTACATTCCATGTGAATGAGGTATCAAGTTTGGGATATGTGTTGACCAATTGACTTTTCATCGTAATAAAACAATCAATTGACTTATACATAGAATTGGAGAGTCTTCGAGGTGTCAATTTGAAATTGAATATATATATATAGGATCCCATATAAATTGATTTTTATGTAAAAAATGATTACGAACAAACCTCCCAAGTGATCATTTGCTGAACAAAAAAGTAAATTCAGAGGGGTTGACTCCATGACAATTTTAGATTGATAAGTGGTTAATGCTCATAGGTCGTGAGTTCGATACCCAATATGAGCATTAATTCCTCAGGGATCACAGTCGTTAGTTCGATACCCAATGTGAGCATGGACTTGATTGGTAGGATAACTATGATATCGAATGAGGAACAAATATTCATTTTTTGAATTTTATGTGCTGAACTGATGAACCAATGGAAACTCTCACATGTATATGAAAAGCAATAGTGATTAGTTAGTGGAGAGAGCTTCGGAACGATTTAAGTGCTTGGATTTTACTTTTTTTTTTCTTCAATACACATGACATATTGCCATAGGTTTATCAACTTTGCACATAAAATTCAAAACAACAAATCTCTGTACCCAAATGAGTGATACACAAAATTAAGAGGTCAACTGATATTGACATTCTTGTAACAAATTGGATATTTGAAAAATCTATAAATAGATAATAAGAGCAAGAGATGTGTAATTCCAAATCATATTTCTTTCATGATTGTCATATTTAATCTTGTAATTTTTATAAAGTAAGATTTATTTTTAAGTTTTTTTTATTTTTCTTTTAATTCTTTAGAATTTTTATTTGAATTTTCATTGGAATCCATTTGGACACTCCTTCGATATCATATGATTTTTTTAATTATTTAACTTTAATTCTTACTTTTTAGAGTTTGACTAGCTTTACTAACATAGTGAAGAAAAAAAGGCCTTACTAAGTCTCATCCACAGTCTAAGGGTTCTCGAGATTCATAAAACAAGTCCTCAAGATATTATTTAACGCATCTCGATATCTTTTTGACGGTGGATGAGATTTAACAGAGCCTTTTACCTCATTATCTTAGTAAGGAAAGCATTTCTCTACTTTTTATGCTCATTCATTTTACTAGTATTTTTCTATAATAATAATAATAATAATTCAAAGTTAGGTGTTTACCCTTTATAGAATATTCGATATTAGGTTGTAATTATTTTATTTTATCAACAAATATATTTAAAAGGTTAAATCTGTCATTTAGAAACACAAGCACATGTACATGAACTATAAATAATTTAAGTCCCGTTTGGTTCCAAATAATAACGTAGTTTAATAATGTTCATTAAAGTCAGTAAGCCCCAAAGTGGGGCCCACACTCCTCCGCGTAACCCTAAATTAACACTTAAGCCCAAAATCCAAACTGCACTATTTTGCAGATTCATGTCCTGTAGTTGCCCAACACTGCCAATTCATCGTTGTCACCTTCGTTACTTCTCTCTCTCTCTCTCTCTCTCTCTCTCTACTGTAACCACCAAAAACCAGAAAACCGCCATGAAAATACCAGAAAACCACCATCTTCATCTCTCAAACCATCTAATCTCATCTCTAATGGAAGAAATCCCACACATACAGAACTTCAAAGGAAAATGGTCTGTAATCAGAAACAAACTCAAAGATCTCCCAACTCAACTTAAAGATCTATCCGATTTCCCTAATTTCTCTTCCAATCTTCTTTCTTCTGAGCTCTTACAGAACATATCTCAAACCCTAACTGACGCTCTTGAACTTGCAAAGAAGTGTAGAAACCCTAATCTATCTGCAGGAAAGCTCAGAACTCAAAGCGATATCGATTCGATTGCAGCGAAGCTCGATCAACATATCAAAGATAGTGATCTTTTGATCAGGAGTGGTGTTCTTCAAGAGAACTTTGTTGGTTCGTCTGCAACGGTGAGTTCGAAAAGAGAACCTGTCCGAGCTGAGGCGAGAAATCTGATAACTCGGTTACAGATCGGTAACTCCGAGTCGAAGAATGTCGCCATGGATTCGTTGCTTGGATTGCTTCATGAGGACGATAAGAACGTGTTGATCGCTGTTGCGCAGGGAGCGGTGCCTGTGTTGGTTCGGTTGTTGGATTCGAGTTGTGTGGTTATTAAGGAGAAAGCTGTTTCGGCGATTTCTAGGGTTTCTATGGTTGATAGTAGCAAACATGTTCTGGTTGCTGAGGGGCTTTTGCTTCTAAATCATCTTCTTCGAGTTCTTGAATCTGGTAGTGGGTTTGCAAAGGAGAAAGCTTGTGTAGCTCTTCAAAGTTTGAGCTTTTCGAAGGAGAACGCTAGGGCTATTGGATCGAGAGGTGGAATTTCTTCTCTTTTGGAGATTTGCCAAGATGGAACACCTAGTTCTCAAGCTGTTGCAGCAGGAGTATTGAGAAATCTTGCTGGGTTTCATGAAATCAAACTGAATTTTATCGAGGAAAACGCAATTCCAGTTCTTATTGGACTTTTGGCTTCAGGGACTTCTCTAGCTCAAGAGAACTCAATTGGGTGTCTCTGTAATTTAGTATCAGAGGATGAAAATTTGAAGCTTTTGGTTGTAAGGGAAGGTGGAATTGAGTGTTTGAAGAATTTCTGGGATTCGAATCCAATGGTTCGGAGTCTTGAAGTTGCTGTTGGTTTGTTGAGGGACTTGGCTTCTTACAGGCCTATTGCTGAAAATCTTGTTTCAAAAGGGTTTATACCTCGAATGATGGGGGTGTTGAGTTGTGAGGTTTCGGGGGTCAGAATTGCGGCCTCGAGAGCTGTTTATGAGCTCGGGTTTTCCTCGAAAACGAGAAAAGAGATTGGAGAATCTGGGTGTATTTCTCCTTTGGTTAAGATGTTGGATGCTAAGGCAGTAGAAGAGAAAGAATCGGCCGCAAAGGCACTATCTTCTCTAATGCAATATGCAGGAAACAGAAGGGTTTTTCGGAAGGAAGAGAGAGGTATATTGGGTACAATTCAGCTTCTTGATCCTTCCATCCATAATTTAGAGAAAAAATACCCAATTTTGATTTTGCTTTTAAATGCTCAATCAAAAAAGTGTAGAAAACAGATGGTTGCAGCAGGGGTTTGTGTGTATTTGCAAAAACTTGTTGAAATGGAGATCGAAGGAGCTAATAAGCTTCTGGAAAGCCTTGGAAGAGGTAAGCTTTGGGGTGTTTTTGCAAGAACATGAGAGAAGGAAATACAAATCTAAATATTGGTTTATTGACAGAAAAAAGCTTCATAGTTCTCTGTTTCACGGAGGGGGCATGTGAGCCTCTCTTGATTTGTATGTACATTAGTATGTACTTATGTCTTCATTTTATCACTTATTTGTTTCCTTTCTTCTGCAAATCCTTGATTATGAACTGTTACTGTAATTGCTGGTGTATACATTTGTGTAGAGAATCTTGGTTTGCTAACTTAAAATGCAATAAATGAAGATTGTTGTTTCTTTTCTGTGCTCATGGTTTCTTCTTTGCTAGCTTGATGAATTAACTGTGCAATTTTTTTATTTTTTATTTTTACTTTCTCTAGCTTTATTGTTGTCAAGTAGATTGATATCCTTTTATTTCTTTAAAAATCATTGAGATACCCAATTTTATGATAAATAGGCCAGAATGTTAACCAACTACTCCAAAGGACCGATCTGTTGGAGAGGGGGAGAACTATGAATATAAGAGGGTCACGGGGCTTAATTGGGGTATGACGAGAGTAGAGGAAAATATACACTCTAACAATCCCCCTCAACCGTAAGGGTAGAAATAATCAATCGAACCCGTGCCTATACGAACCTAGCACTTTGAAAGAGAGGGGGAGGGGGGACTATGAATATAAGAGGGTCATGAGGCTTAACTGGGGTATGATACACCCGAGAGTGACAGAAAATATACTCTCAACACAGAACTCTGGCAAATGCGGGGAAGACATGACAACAATGGAGTGTAGTGCTTCATGGACTCCTTTTTTACAGTCTCTTGTGTATGTGTAAAGTCTTCCATGGGTCTGGTATGAGGACTAGGTCTTTTTGTTTTAGTTGTTCTATGTTCTTTTCAATCGGAATTATGGTAGGAATGTAGGATAATACTTTGAGTTTATCATGGAGGGCACTTGCAGAGAACGCACTCTATTGTGGGGTTCATGGACACCATTTCCTGGGGTCTTATATTAGAGGATCCTAGATCTAAAGCCAACCCAATTGAGTGATCATAATCACACAGCCTATTGATATCTTTTTCTGAAGTATTTGTTGTCCGCCCTTATTATAAGGTAATGTGATAGATTGGATGATCACTATCTGATTGCATTTTGATGTGCCCACAGTGCGAACCAGCTATGGTACTATACTCGTGAATATACATATAAGGAAGAAGTGAAAAACCATCGAGGTAGGAATCGTAGAAGATCCTACAACTCTCAAGTCATAGGCATTGGGCGATCGAGGTACTATGTATCTTAGAATTGTTTTATTAAGTTGATTTATTGTAAAACTTGGTGCATCACGAAAGGCCTCATCTATGTGTACCTTGGTCTGACGTAAACTATTGTTACCATTTACTAGGGTTCCAAGTCTTCATATAGTTGTAGGACTTGTTCTGAACCCCTTGATGCTTCGTTGCTTTGAGTTGAAACCCTAGCCTTCAATTTTTTGCTTGGCCTTTTCTTTTGGGTGAGGGGATGGTAGGTATGGGTTAGTAATTAGTAGGTTAGTGGGTGAAGACTTTTTTTGAGTTCTCCAGGTTAGTAGCATTAAACATATGACTTCACCAATTTAGTAAAGCTGGGATGTTCACCAACCTCCCATGGTTGTTCCCAGGTCAATAAGAGATGGAAATATGGATATTTAGAAGCTTTGGATATTGTTGTTGTGTCTTATTTCTTCTGCCTCTTAATCTCACCTCATCTTATTGATTGAAGGACTAAAGGAACCAAGACTTCTGAGAGTTGTAGTTTGAGTCTATGGTACATAAACATTCTGGGGGTAAGTGAGAGCAAATGAAACAGGAGGTTTGATCTGTCTTCTTGAACAGGAAAGGAGAGACTCGGGAGTTGGGATCAGTATCTAGTTTCCGAGGTTCAATGTAAAAAAACATGGGCATGTAGCACAGAGAATATTTGGTTTGTTGTAGCAAGATGGGTAGAACTGTGAGTGGAGAAAGACTGATTTATGTTTGGAGCACTAGGAGAAGAAGAGGAAAGAATACCCCCTTTAATGCAAACTCAGGAAACTATAATAGGCATAGATGTATATGTTATTTGTGGGTTTTTATATGTTATTTGATAGAAATTGAGAGAAAGTGAGAAAATAGAACAAATTACTTCCTATTCTATTATTTTCTCTTCTTTTATCTACTATCTATCCAGACGGCGTGGAGAGAAAGTTGCTTTATGTTCTCTTCTCTTCTCTCCGTCTCTCTCAATCCAAACAGACTGTAACATTAGAATTCTGAGCTTACTTTAACCAAGCAAAGCATCTCTATGGGAACTAGGTCTTCTTTGCTCCCTCTGTTAGAAGCTGATGTTAAATACCTCTTTTTTACTTAAATGATTTCTGTTTTATATTCTTCTCAAAAATGTACTCTTTAATCTGTTGAGGATACAATCAATTGTGTATCTATCAGAAATCTTGGTATCTAAAGATTTTTTTTCATTTTTAATTAAATATTTTTTTAGTGATCTTGACTTACCCATCCATGATTTGATTAATGTCCACCTTGTTTTCAAACTGATGACATGCCCCTTGACCTATGTTTTGTACGATAGACTAGGGTAAAATGACCTAAATGTCCCTTGACCTAGAAATCTTGATTTTTTACCCAAAAATCCATCCTTCTATCACTACAAAATTTTATATCATGTTCTTGAGAGTTGAAGGTTGAAGAAGATAGAATTTATGAGGTTGCTAAATAGGGTTTATTTTGGGAGAAAATGAAGGTGTTTTCGCATTTTACATTAGGGGATGAAGATAGTTCATACTTCTATGTTCATATTAGGTCAAGGAGGGTATGTTATTAGTTTGAAAACAATATGACCGAAAATCACTTTCGGCAATAGATTGAATTTCAAGGAAAATATAATTACAACAAAAATTACATTTTCAAGAAAAATACTTTTAACATTTTCACATAGAAAATGTAAAACGGATATTGGGCATTCTACTAAAAAAATTTCGCAATCATTTACCAGTGGAATGATTTCATCTTTATTTAATTTAAGTAAAAATTAAATAAAAATAAAGAAGAAAATTCAATTGGTTTTGATTAAAAAAAAAATTGGACGAAAAAGTGATTGACTTTTTAAATCACCTCTATTTTCGATTACAGTTTTCATAAAAAACACTTCAACAACTCTTGCCAAAAGACTTTTGGCTAATAATATGTCCTTTATCACCAAGCATGTGCATTCATACTGTGACAGTTCAAATTAGATCCTTTTAATATTGTATTTTAATGGGAAATATTTCTTTAATCCAAAAGAAAATCAGGCCATTAAATAATTTTTTTTATGTACTGTGGATATCTAATTTTATTAAAATTTCCATTAAAGATTTTAAAAGTCCTTGTAGACCCTTTTTTTTTTCCTCTCTCTATCTAGATACCATTATCATCATACTTGTCAACCTAGACTTGAAAAATTGGTGAGAGAATTATTTTTCTTGAAAAATGTGATTTTTGAGTATGTAAGTACGTTTTCCTTGATGATTTTCTAACTTGGGAATCTACACTGCGTTTGGATAGAGCTTCTTGACGACTTCTGCTCTTGCGGGGAACTAGCAAACATTTGGATAGATTTTTACTTTGGCGTGGAGAGGTTTTTGCTCTTGCGGGGAGAGGTTTTTTGCTCTTTGTGGAGAAGCTTCAAAGATCTGCTCTTCCGCGAAGAGGTTTTTTGCTCTTGCGGGGAGTGATTGAGCTTTTGCTCTTGCACGGAGAGGTGTATCCACACAGGCCCTAGTCTCTCCAACAAAATAATTTTTGAGTTGTGCTAGAGTTACCTCAAGATTGGACCTCACATCACACATCTTGACGTAAAAGTGGACAAGACCCATAGATGCCTTTTCACTCATATCTTGAGAAAAGTGTCTATGATTCCCATACACTTTCACATCAAAGTGCGCGATGTGAGATCCAATCTTAAGGTCACTTCAACATTATTCATAATTTTTCTGTCTCCTAATTTTATTTTCTCATGATGATCCATCCTTACTGTCAAATCAACTTTCTTTTTGACATTATTTTTCATGTAATCAAACAATGGATTTCATGTTCAATCATTTTGTTTTAAGAATTCATACTCCCTTGAAACTAAATCCCCTTCATGCCCTCACAGTTTGTTTGTTTGTTTGTTTTTTTGGGATTTCTACATTTTTTATTCAATTGTTGGGTTTGGAGATTTTTTATCCTGTTCGATTTTGTTTCGATCCACCTTCTTTGCAGCTAATCTTCGAGTTCATCCATAAACATGTCGAAGATATCATTTATTTACAAGATTTAAAAAAACACAAGTGTTAATTTTTTTCTTGTCTTTATGAGAGAAGACCCCAACCATTTACATATTTATTTTCCCTTAAAATTGAAATAACTCTCTCCAAGTCTTAGTTTTTCAACTTCATTACTAATTCTCATTTTGAAAAATCATTTATTTTAATATGAGATCTACTGTGAATTTGGAGATACCTATTTCAATATGATTATAAAAGAAAATTGCAAAGAAAATAAAGAATAAACTAAAAAAATCATGATTTACGTGGTTCAATTACATGCTTAGGTTATAGATAAATCCAATCTTCTTCACTAAAAAATTAATGGAGAAGAATATAAGAAATAAACACTAAAAGTTTTAATTCCAATCCCAAACCCTGAAATCCTTGTACACCCCTCTTCCTATCCCACTCAAAACCTAGAAGAAGAAAATACCTAATTTAATTTAAAAAAAACCTCCCAATATTACTAGTTATGGTGTACAAAACAAGAACCTATCATAATCGTTAGATTAAATCTTAATTTAACGATTGAGATAAAAGGCACAATAAATAATTTGAGATCTTCCCTCATTTGCAATTAGTTGTATACGTTAAATAATAATAATAATAAAAAAGTAGAGTATCAAAAGTGTCAAAAATAAAAGAGTCAAGATAATCTTACTACCCTACGTGGCATACTCAATCGACTACCTGACGTGACAAGTTCGAGAATCGTTGATTTGCACTCTTTGGGAAATATGATTCCCTCAAGATACGTGGAAGTGCAGTTGTGTATCTCGAGGAGCACAGATCTATGGTTCTCGAACTTGTCACGTCAGGGTAGTCGATTGAGTTTGTCATGTGGGATAGTCAGATTATCATGACTCAAAACAAAATATTACTTTTAAAAGATAAAAATATCTCTCATTTGCCATCCATAACATCCATTCATTTTGTAGATAAAATATAAAATAATTATTGTGCTCAAGTGGATTTTAAAAAAAGTCCAACACAATTAACATTATGCAATCTATATGTTGAAAATCATGATTTTTTAATTTTTTTTTTCACTTTTATTTATTTATTTTAAATTTAAAATTGGACTTTAAAATAACGCAAAAGAAAACAACAAGGTTAAGTCTTATTTGATTTTATTTTTTATACTATTAGAAATTATATATTTTTAAGAAATATATAATTTTAAAAGTATAAAATGTAATGTTGAAAATGTAAAAAAATAAATAAAAGATGGATGATTTTGAGAGAATTTTTTTTTTCACTCTAAGTTGCCAATAAGGGCATTTAGATCATTAGGGGGAGGATGCTATTAGTTCATTTCAGAAGTTGTTCCAGTTAAGAAAAATAGAAATAATAGAAAACAAAAAAGAAAGGAACAAGATAAAATCACACACAGAAACACTAAGATTTGACGTGATTTTCTCAAGATTGAGGTATATCCAAGGATCACACCAATTCTAATATGAAGAGAAAACTTGCAATTATAGATTACAAATTTTATCGAAAAAAGAATTATATACCATAAAAAAATAATTAGAATTTTACATATAGTAGTAAAATTATAAAAATACCATTAAGAAATTTTTTGGACGGGCCTCGCTTCCCAAATGCCTCCTTCCTTGTTGTCGACGCACGCTATTAGGATAGTAAGCAAGCTACGTTACTTGCATTCTAGAAACGGTAACTTTCGCGACATCACTGAAAATCCTATTTAATCTTCTTAGATATACCACTGAAACAAAGTGATTTCATTTTGTCTCTGTTTTCTTTTTAGATTTCAAGGATGAGCTAGCCGATCCTAACATCATTTATGAGGAGTCGAACGACAAAACCTCTTCCCTGTCAATGTCAAGTTCAATTGTCGAGCATTGTATTAAATGATGAATAATACACCTTGATGATAGGTACCATCAAGCCCTAAAAAATATAACATTTCGAATCCGATTTATTTATTAAATGAATCGAATATAAATTATCCGGATTTAAATTTAAATTCAAATATTAATATATGATATCCAAACCATTTGAGTTGAGATGGCAAGTATATTTTTTTGGATCCAATTCGGATATAATTATCCGGTTACCCAAAAAAAAATCCGTTGACTGGTCTATTATGCACGTGCAGTTCACACGAAACCTTATCCAAAACAAGATTTCGACTCAAAAGCTAAAAAAAAGGGTAAAATGTCTGCTTCTATCTATAGTTTTTTTTTTTTTTTAATAGTCAGAATGACTAATATGAAATTAGATCTAATTATATAAATGCCACCTGTCCTTAGAAAAGTATACCATTGCACTTAAGTACCAATCCAAGTGTCCCACGTGTTTTCTTTCTCGGTCAACAAATCACCAAAGTTAATATCATGTTTCTCGGTCAACAAATCACCAAATATCACGTGTAACGTGTTCTAACTTCTACGTGAAAGTTTCCTCTTTCATTAATCTTTACTTCGACTGTCACTTGTCCACATATATATTGGTGTGTTGTAAGTAATCGTTGGTGTGCAACCCCTTTAATTTAACAACAAATTTGTAGTTTTCGAACAAAATTTGACGCGTAGCTTTCTTGACTTCTTTCACTGTCGAAGAGATTTTTTTTTGGTCAAATATCGATTAGGGTTTCTGAGATTAAGTAAGGTTTCTAGGGTTTCTTCTCTTCCCCTGAAATGGCTAAGAACCCAAAATCAAGAACTCTCTGTGATTTTTGCAGCGAAGAGATCGCAGTTCTGTACTGTAGAGCTGATTCGGCGAAGCTTTGCTTATTCTGCGATCAACATGTGCACTTGGCGAACGATTTGTCTCGTAAACATCTTCGATCGCAGATCTGTGATAATTGTAGTTCAGAACCAGTTTCGATTCGATGTTCGACTGATAATCTTGTTCTTTGCCAAGATTGCGATTGGGATGCTCATGGTACTGTTCGATCTCCTCCTCGCATGAGCGAAATCCAGTTGAAGGATTCTCTGGTTGTCCTTCGCCTCTTGAACTTGCTTCGAATTGGGGATTTGATCTAACTGATAAGAAATCGCAACCTTTACAAGGTTGTAATAATTCGATGTTCTCCAATTGGTCTTCTCTTGATTCAATTCTGTCTGTCGATTCATGGATGTACAAATCCTCAGAAATTACTCTTCAGGATCTGATGTCGCCCAGTAGCAATGCGACGTCGGGCCCTAGTGTTCCTTGTGCTGAGATTCCTGCTCTGTCGAAGAGGCAGAATCCGAGATGTGGAAAGCACAAACAAGTGATTTTCAAGCAGTTAATGGAGCTAGTTGAGCGAGATCTGATCCGTGGAGATCGATCGGTTGACGAATTGGGTTCGAGATCACCTTGTAGGAGTGGAAAACAGGGGAGTATCGAAGATCTTGAACCACAAAATAGGATCGATGAGACTATAGATGACATTCAGTTATTGCAAGAGCGAACACCATATACGGCTTTGCTTATGTCGACTGTGCCGACAGATCTAACCGAGAAGGATCATTTAGTAGTTCAAGAGAATAATCTTTGGGACTGCAATGCCACCACTGCTCAGTCCAGTCAGGTTTTTTTTTTCAAGCACCTTCTTTGTTGTATCAGTTGGTGTGATAAATTTGCACCATTTTCATGTTTTTCCTTACTTTGAGATACATTCTGTTGTTGGGTTTAATTAGTTTAGCTTACAATATAATGATTCTTATATGTGAGGAGCTCAATGATTGACAGGGTCGAATCACCGTGAAACAAAGAACTTTGGATTCACAAGGAAAATAAGATAAATAATTATCTAAATGATGGAAAATATATCCCACCATTGTTTAAATAGACTCCACTCTCAGACTTCTAATTTGACTCCACTACTATTACAAAACCGTCAAGTTGCCAAATGTAGTAATAAAATTATAATTCTCCTAAAAAAACTTCCATTTTATCCTTTAAAATACTTAGCACAATAGATAAGAGAGTCATATTAGAAAAAAAAAAAAAATTAACACCTCAGCCCTCTTGTGATCTTGACTTAGATCTGATTAAAATTTTTTGTTCTTGAGATCCATGTCTTTACAAATGAACGGCTACTAAACTCCCAATGTTTTAAGTTTGGGATTTAATTGCATTGCTGATGTGGCGCTCTTTCAACCGTTGAAAGTGTGCTACAGAGGATCCGCTTCTACTAAAAAAAATTTGGATTCAAAATACCTCTAAATATACTAAAACAAGGATTACTACTAATAGGAATTGTAACCCAAAAATTGCATTTTTACCATGGTATGACCTTTTTTTATATGCTTGTAAAATGTGCCCAACGGCCTATGGCTGTGTTTCTATTGTAGTGCTCTTATTATTATAATAAAAGTCATTATGGCTAACAATCACAAACTAAGGTGTGCGTTTAGTCTTTCGGTCCATCTTCTTGGTCCTGTCTCTCTATATAGTCTTATGTGGCCTGTTTTACATCAATTGTATAGATTTTCTCAATCATATTCTATCTATATGTGATTTCTCTACTCACACATGTCTTGATCATTTTTTAAGAATATGGTTAGGGGCCAAACGTAATCAAGAAAACTCATGTTTCCCCTCTTTTTTTTTCCAGAGTTTTAGTTCTTTGGTTTGTTTTCAGAGGGCCACACATATGAAAATTTAATCTAGAAAATATATCTATCGATTTCTTAATTGTCAGGAAAAGAAAGAGACTATAGGACTCATCATAATAATGTTGTTCAAAAGCTGTAGTGAAGGTTTTTTTGATAGCATTCAACCTTCCATAATTTTCATTACCTTTGGGTAGCTTCCCGAACAAACTCTGGCTCATAAAACAATTTTTTTGTTTTTGTTTTTGTTTTTTGGGAACAGAAATTAATTTTATTTAGCTTTATCACTAAGAAATGTTCTGATGGGATTCTGATTTAATCAATTATACTTATTAAAAATTATACTTTTTTGTTGCATCTTTGTTTGGTTACTTCTTTCTTGCGCTATCCTCCATTTGTCTTCTCAAATTTTTTTAGAGTAAAAATCAAATAAAGTTGGTTCAATACTTAAATATTTGTTTCATTTGATCTAAGTTATTCATTTCCTTGCAGATATGGGATTTTCATTTAGGGATATCGAGGGATCATGAAGCGCCCAACCAACTAGAAGGTGGATATGGTACAAGCGGTTCGGATTTTTTGATACAGAATTATGGTGAATTTATTAAAAGAACTCCCTTGGAAACTACAAAAGTTGTAGAAGACTCATACGAGATGAACTGCTCTACCATACATGAGGATATCAAATCACAAAATGTATGCCATTCTAACTGAAGTGATATTTGTAGGAATTTATCTAATTGGAATATGTTGATTCCTTTATTGTGGAATGTAACCCGTTCTCTTTATGCATGTATTTAGGAAAAAAAGGTGGTTCGATCTTTGCTTGGTTTACAAATCATTTCCATGTTCAATGTGAAATGTGGTATTATGTTTTTGCCAAGTAGTAAGTAATGTTTGATACAATAAGATACAAGATATAGAATATTTGATCTGTTTGGGCCTAACTACCGAATCAATTGCATTCATGGAATCCCCACACCTCATAATGAAATATGGAGACAAAGGTTCATTTGCTGTTAAATTCATATAAGTAGATTGGCTGTTCTCATCTGTGTATGTGATGGTATGATATCACATAACATCTCATGAAGTAAATTTGTTATATTCTGTTTCATCCTCTGGACAGCCGAATTCAACATAATTGATTGGAAAAATTGCAGGATAACTCAGCAGGCCAGAGACCAACAACCTCCGAAAGCAACAACGTATCGGGTTTCAATTTGGCTAGACCCACCAAAGATATCCATTTCTTGGAACAGCCTATCTTGGTTAGAGGTGAAACTGCAAGAGAAACAACCAAGGTTGACATGGATTTGCTAGCACAGAACAGAGGCAATGCCATGTTACGTTACAAGGAGAAAAAGAAAAGTCGAAGGCATGATCTCCCTTAGTACTCATTTCCTTTTTTTCCCCTCTTCTTTCATGTTTAAATTACAATTGTGCTTTCTTTCTTCCAGAATTTCAAACTATTTTAAGTTTATATCAATTAAACCATGAGCAGGTATGATAAGCACATCCGGTACGAGTCTAGGAAGGCCAGGGCCGATACTAGGAAGCGAGTTAAGGGGCGATTTGTCAAGGCTAATGAAGCTCATGATGTTGAAATTAGCAGTTGAAAGGAACTTAAATGAGCTTCTACCATGTTATCTGTATACTGATGTTCCAGCTGCCCTAGAGGTATGTTGATTTGATCCAAGCAATTTTGTGTGGGTATAACGGAGTTCACTTCTATGGCGCCTTCATTCCTATATGATGTATAGAGTTCGTATAGAGTTTCTTACCAATGTGAAACTCTAAACATCGTAAGTTTTTTTTAGTGCATCTAGAACCAAGTTTTTCCGATAATAAACTTGTCACTATGGGTTATGCCAGTGCTTTCATCAAACTATAAATTATTTTCGTGGTTTGACAAGAATTGATCAATCTAATGATTATCTAACGCCAATTGTAATTCAGTCAAAAATGAAATTACAAAATTGAATAAAGAGAATTCTTACATTTCACATAACTTCACGGAAACAAACAG
This sequence comes from Akebia trifoliata, assembly GCF_017979445.1. Taxonomy (NCBI): domain Eukaryota; kingdom Viridiplantae; phylum Streptophyta; class Magnoliopsida; order Ranunculales; family Lardizabalaceae; genus Akebia; species Akebia trifoliata. The sequence goes on from NC_141377.1 coordinate 1,019,431, forward strand.
CCGCCATGCATAGAAACCAAAACTTCTACACAACAAATTTCTTCTCATATTAACAACAAAGCTGATTTAATGGTTTGGGCCCTGTGATCTGATCGATATGAATGCAGACGAAACCGTGAGGATCACGGAGAGAAAGACAGCCACAAAAGACAAGGTGATTGAAATCTGGACTCTTTCACAGAACACGTTTAAGTGGTCACAAATGGGCACCCAACCAGTATAGTTGTTTCCATTACGACCCAGAAACCCGATTGTAGTTGCAGCCGTGCATGCTGTGAGCAACAACACCATCACCTCCTGACAAGAAAAAAATTAAAAGGTTCATATGTCATTATCTCTTCGCAAAGACTTAAAACAAGTTTTACGTATATGGTTCTCTATCTATGTGGTTCTTACAAAATCCATAATAAACAGGATGAAATATTTCTTTGGATTTGAAATGGGTATGATAACAAAAACCATTGACAGCAGAATGAGCACAAGAGCAGTGGCATTTGCAACCACATAGAACCTGTAATATTGAAACACGGTGAAGAAGAGAAATGATGTTAGATGGAGAAGAAAAGTTTCCAAAATTAGAGGATTTTGTTTCTTTTGTGGGATTTGTTTGATCTTATTACTTGAAGGGTGTCGAGTCGGTGTACTTGGCATTGATCATTATGTTTAGAAACTCTGTGGTTTGCTTACTAGTGACCGTCAGCCATATTACACACAAAGTGGCTACAATACCGAAAATTCTCCAGAGAGTTTGGCACAAATGACATCCTTTAATAATTTTCTGAGGTGGGTTTGCCTCAGATTCGTCCCTGTTATTCTCCATTAGCTGATCTTGAAAAAAAAAAATAGAAATACCAGAAGAATGCAGGAGAAGAGAGAGAGAAGGAAACAGAGCAGGAGTTAATTATAAGCTTGAAAGAGCGTCTAAGAGAGCAATAAGTCGTAGAAGTTGGACTGTTAATAGTAGACCGAGTCTTCGTTCTTACGAAGACTTCGCTTTAGGGAGAAAAGTTGAAATTCTGTTACAAATCCAATTGACAAATACAAAATGACCACAATACCCTCGTCTACAACTAAAAAACAAAATCCCTGATTTCTTGTTTCTTCCTTAAAATCAGTCAACTTGGATTCTTGATTAATTATTTTAACCAGTCATCTTAACTTTAATATTTTATCTACTTCCAACTTTCAAAGCTCATCTCAAGAAAGAATTTTTGTGGAGGTTGATAACAAGAAAATTCTGGTTTTGAGAAGAAAAATCAAATTGGAGTTTTTAATTTAAATGATTGATTTTTTTGGTAGAAAAATTTAAGTTTTTAAACAAGGGCTAGGTTGAAAATGATGGATACATTGAGATGAACAGTTTGAAGGTGACTGATTTTGGAAAGAAAAAAAAAAAAAAAATTTGGCTAGAGTTTGAAAATAAGGGCATTTATGTTATAGAACATTAATATATAATAATAAAAATCGAATAATGTTGAAGTGACCTCAAGAATGAAGATTGTACCTCATATCTCACCAAATTTAATTAGAACCTTGATATCTGATTGAGCAACGGGTGTTGGAAAAGTGGTGTTATACATTTGTTCTTCCTTTATTAACAGTTTTTTTTTTTTTTTTTTTAAATCCGTTTTTGAAAAAATAAAATAGAGCGACCGTTTTAATAGGCACTCCAGTATAAATTGGGTGTCAATGGGTTGATTCGATTCCTAAGAAAATTAGAATAATAACAACTTATATTTTTTTCGATTTCGATTCTTATTGATTCTGGGTCCGAAACCACCAAGAAATACTAGTTGATTTCAATTATTAAAAGTCAAATGGGAAAAAATGTTTCAAAATCATTCTTAAAAAAAATCCTTCTAATGAATAATAACATATTATCTATAAAATATTTTAATATAATTTGTTACACTAAAAATATGATTTTAATGATTATTTTTTTCAAAAATTAAAATTCATCTCCTTACAAGTAATAAACTTTAAGAAGAGAAGACCCATTTTAAGTTCCAATGTTTAGTTTATATGACAAAATTGAAGAACTTTATATAATATATTTTTATTTTAAAATATAGGAAAATTTTAAATCACGAATAATGTAAAAATAATTGATAAAATAAATTGATTCTCGTTACCCATTGGATGAGAGATAGAACCTTAATGATTCTCATCCTATCGATTCGGTTCCATAGTATACCCGGCCTTAATTGGTTCTAATGGAAAGGGAATCCAAACCGGTGTTTTTTGGTTTCCGGGTAAATGGGTATCCATTGACAGCCCCTAGATGTAATTATGTAGAGAAAAATTGAAAATGGTAGAATATAAATGACTAATTATTTTGCTGACAAAGTTGTAAGTAAATTTGCTTACAAACAACAATTTGACATGTGACACAAATGATGTAAACATTAGGAGAGAAAATTTCCCTCTCCTGTCCATGATGGAAAATGAAAATTTCCTAATGTGATCATCTTGTGGAATTAAAAAACATAATCAGATGCAATGTGGTTGTAGAAGATTAAATTTGATGATCCTTTTATATATATATATAAAAAAAAAGATTATTTTTCACTGTAGAAATTTATCTTTAAATTTGGGTGGTCGGTAGCCATCCATTTTCAACTCCTTGGATCAAGCTCAAATTTTTGTTTTTGTTTTTGAATGTGAGTTTTTTCATGAAATTTAGAAGGAAACGGTGTTCTTCGAATGCTAATGTGATAAGGTAGTAATGATTAGATTTTAAAAATAAAAAAATTAATGAACTAAAATAGTTTCAATGTTTTTGGGGTTCGATTTCATTGGAATGATTTAAACAACTAAATAAAATCATGGATCTCTAGGTCGCACTAGAGAATTGTTATTATGCAAATAGATCTAGGTAGTGTGAATAAAATTGAGCCCCAATTGATCTTACTCAGGACCAAAAATAAAAATAAAATATTATAAAGGAATTTTATACTAGAAAATGCTGTCATTGGGTATTGAACTCACGACGGTTCTAGTCCATTCCTCTAAAACTCTTCAATCTCTTTGGGTGTTCTTCGAAATATCTTTACAATCTGCTTCTACCTTAAGTCATACGTAAGCCTTCAAACCCAATAAACACCCAAGATTTGTTGCATTATTAATGGGCCGGTTTTTGGATGATAGGCCTTGACTGGCCCACTTTGGACCAGCTTTGTGTAGTTCAATAGATAGACCCATTTAGTTATCTAGATGGGTTGGGCTATCTAGGCCGAACTTTATGTTTATGGATGGGCTTGGGCTTGACAGATATGTGTGTCAGGACTCAGGAGACCAGAACCAGCCCGATAATATATTTTATAATTCTGATTCAGATTACATATACGAAAAATTATAGTTTGACCCAGTCCAACCGGTAATTAGGCTTGAATACTAGTAGATCGGGCCAAGCTAGGACATAGGGGATTTTTTTTGGCCCAGCACAGCCATTAGAAATGAAGGTCTTGGGTAAGATTTCTAGGCCCAACAAGTACAATGTCATTTAGGGGCCAACCGGCCCATTTCACCATAACTCTTACTCTATCGTACAACTTATCAAACAAAAATATGCTACAAAATGGAATGACCGACTCAAATTGAACCCTTTCCTAACTATGATAGTGAGGAAAAAGGAGTTATTAAGCCTCATCCACCGTCAAAAAAAAAAAAAAAAAAGACCTCGAGATTTGTTATGAGTCTCAAAATTATTTTTGCACATCTCGAGGTCTTTTGATGGTGGATGAGGCTTAGTAAGGCCTTTTTTTTAATCCTCATATTCATTAAACTGGGCCCACTGAGCCATCAATGTTGGGCCCACCTCATTGTGGACTAACACCCCAAAGATTCAAATTTCAACCTCTGACTGGCTTATTATATTTCCACGTGGAATTTTTTAAAATAAAATTATGGATACACTATTGTAGGTCATCATATCAACGAGTACTTGCATGCTCAATATGCCATTTATATCAGCACGTTTCCCTAACCCACATTCCACAAAACAAAATTGCTAGGGATTCCCACTGAAACAGATCCCTATCTGAGTTTCATCCTACAAATCAAACCTCGATTATTCTAATTTTTTTTTTTTTTTTAATCAGAAAAATATAATAGAAAAGTCATATAATACAAAAAAAAGATTTAGAAATTCAAACACACATATCTATATATAACTTAAAACATCCATGGTTCCATCATCCATATATGAACATCACTTCAAACACACTTTCTCACTCTCTCTCTCTGTCTAAATTAATTAAACTATATAGATTCTAATCTCTTGGACTAGTAGAAAAGATGATAGATACTAACATATTATCCTCGTCACTGTTTCTATTTTTAAGGTCCGTGTCGGACGTTCTTCAAGACCCGAAAACAACAAACCAAAACGACACGAACACAGAACACATTAAAAACAGAAACTATAAACGAAGAGTAAGATCGAGTTCTCTTATGTTACTGGTATCTTCAGAGCCAGGAGAGAGCGACCTGGGAGTGGAGCCGTCTAGGGTGACAGAAGCCGCCGCGCCATAGTAGAGAGGGTGACCATGAGTTTCGAACCAGAAATCTAGAAACGGTGCACTAGGGCCTGAAGTCGGCTGCTCAGTATGGAGTCGACCGAGCCTTTCAGCTGCGAAGTTTCGACGAGCGGCGGCTCTCTCTCGCTTGTGTGCGTTCTGGTGTCCACCGAGAGCCTGAGATGTTTGGAACTTTCGAGAACAATACAGACAAGAGAACATTCGAGAAACAGTGGGCGGTTTTTTGGCGGAGGTTTCGGAAGGTTGTTTGAGGAAATCGTAGAGACCGTGATTCTCATTCGCCATTGCAGAGAGAGAGAGATGTGCAGAGTTGTGTGTGAAGTGTGAACTTATATGGAGGTTTGGTTTTTAGGCTTTTAGCTATATATAAATGCTTATACGAATATGATTGGTTGTTTTTTTAATGGACGAAAGTGCCCTTAATGGATAAAGAGAGTTAAATAAATGAAGTGAAGAATATTGAGGTATTATTAGAATATATATATATTTATAAATATTTAACAACCTCTATTTATTACTTGTAAATGTAAATTGAAGGGGAATTTTTTTTCAAATTAGACCCTGTTTGGAGATTAGATCCTTTGTCGTGTGTATTCTCAGTGGTTCCCTGTAGTGCTTTTTAATTAGTAGAGATTGACATCTTGAAAACAAAATCAGACAACTCAACTTTAAAGGGATGATGGTGTAGATCAAATTTGAATATTTTTTTTTTTTGAAAAAAATTGAATTCTTTTGAGTTCAATGAAGGCTTTGAAAAGGAAGGTCCAGGACCTCCAATTTTTTTAACAAAATAGATTTTGTGGCTATGTGACGTGGTTGTTCTTCAATCGTCTAATATCACTACAGGGTACTATAGGGAAAACACATTACAGAGGATCCCTTCTCCGCTCCTTGAATTTTGTTGGACCAAAATTTATTTTTATTAAAGAACTTCTGACACCCCTATGTGACCCGTGACATAGCATGAGCTAGAACCATGGATTTTTCCTTCGGGATACACAATTGTAAATCTCCATAAATATATGCAATTGTGTATCTCGAGGAAATAATTTATGATTCCATCACATGCCACGTTAGGGAGTGTATGGGGGTGTGTGTGTGTGTTAGAGGGGGGCATCAGAAAACCATTATTCTGAAAGAATTTATAAAGATTTATGAGGCCTTGAAAAATAAGTCATTTGCTTATAATAAATGGGGTGGCACACGTTAAAATGCAATAAATACAATTTTGTATCTCATAAAAAAAAATCTTGATTAAGTATCAAAGGACATGATGGATTTTGACAACCAGGAGTAGGATGGGCGGTTGACAGTGAATCTTGATGGAAATTTGGGATCTCCAGTTGTTGGGTGGTCCCTAATCCTGATCCTCCGAATTCTTTTGTAGAAGGAGACCTCAAGAGAGTATGACATCATATAATGTTCCATGAGGAGCCTATCTACTTCCATAGAGTTATAAGAACAAAGCAAATCATACACAATGAATAATATTAGTTAAAAACCAATATGTAGGCCTAGCCCATCATCGTAAATCGTATTGGGTAGTGTCAATCGATCCAGTTACTAATTTGGGCCAGATTCATTGTGGGGTTGGTCAGACAACTTATATTATAATTATATTTATATACGTATAAGTTTGAAATTGTGTCTGATTTGACTTGTGGATATAATGTTATAATCTACTTCTAATGTTTTCTATGCAATAAGTCTATTTGGCCTCGATAAATACAACTATATATGTACTTAGTTTATGCATAATTGGACGGGTTGATCTCAAAAAATGGCCAAAATAAGTTGATTGAGATAATGAGACTATGAAAGTGAAATGAATATAGTTGAATTAACAAAAGACATGGAATTAGACATAATCAAATTAAAGAACATAATTCAATTAGCCACACATAATAGAGTAGCTATACATGCAATGGGTTCTTTTTTTTTTTTTTTTTTTAAGGGCTATGGCTCATCAAAAAGGTTAACCATCTTAGACCCACAAGTGACGAAAATTTTGTTAAATTGATCGGACCACAAGTCAATTTGGTTAGATCTACTTATTTTTCACTAGAAAAATTAAAATACAAATCATAATTTTCCTAAATTAACACCAATTTCTTTATTTATTTATTTAAGATAAGTTACAAATTCTTATTGGACCAAGCCCTATAAGATTTTTAAATCTATATTACCTTGAGAGCACATAAAAGTTGTAATATAATTGTCTAAAATTTAAGGAGAAAAGAAAATTGTAAGAGGGGCAAAATGGTCAAAAGTGAAGAATAAAGGACGTGATCTGGAAAGTACAGAGAGTGGCAAAACTTCCACTTTCTAGACTGCAGAAGTTGGTTGTGTCTGAGTGACCGGAAAGGAGAATCTGCCTTCCCACCATCACAGATGATATGAGAGAGAGGCTTCAATCTGATTGGCTCATCGATTAATCAGAGACGTCCGTTCCGTATCTGTAGAATCGACATGTATCTCTGTACTACAGTTGAGTGGAGATTCTTTTAGCCAATCATGAAACGAGTTCCCCGAAACAGAGAGATGTTATATCTGGAAGATCGTTCAGAGAATATCATAGAAACGGAAATACTAAGTTACCAAACCCAATATGGGACTAATTTCTATGAGATGAGACACAGATATCGTTTTGGTGTCTCATCTCCTCCTACTGATCACTGATGAGATGAGACACAAATATATTTTTCTATATATATATACTACGCTACATGTTAGCATAGCAGACTCTCTATGTAGTATGTACGACTCTCCACTCCCAATTTCTAGGGTTTTTTTCTTTCCTTCATTGGGTTGGACTAGGTTAGCTGTTCTAGTATTCCAAGACGACGTCTGTATCATTTTCTCTCTCTTTCTAATAATGGAGGAAATAACTTTGAAGCGGAAAGCACGCTTTCAAAGAGTGGCCTCCTCTCTTTACATGAAACGTGGCTGTTTCACATTGGGGTGATTATTTGAGATATCCTATGTTAGTCTAATAAGTTGACATGTTACTTGACCTTGGTCTTCTCTTATTTACTAATAAAAATTATTCAAATATGTTGATTATGATAAGGGTATTGAGGTCAGTTTTTATTAGTCTAGAAGAAAAGACTAAGGTCAAGGAGCATATGGTTAATTTTGAAACATTTCAAAGATATATCTCCAACGACAGCTGGCATGAAAAGTACTCCTAGTGATTCCTTAGGATTGAATTATGAATCCTAGGAGGTGTTGAATCACTATTTTTAATCTTATTATGTACTCCCAAGAAGGGTAGGTCAAGTGTTCGAAAGGTCGTGAAGCTATGATTACTTTGGGCCCACCTTTCAGGTCCAATTGATCTTCGACTCAACCAGTTGCATGTAAAACTTTTTGAGGGAGTGGTGCGTGTGACCGTCGGATTCATCTCACCAAGATAAGCAACAGAAAAAGAAAATAAATCATATTAGGCCCTCCATCAACTTGTATGAACTTTAGTAGTCGTATATTTAAGTAAGGGTGTCCATGGTTACCCAATTGTCTAATATATCATGGACTCAATTATTTTTTTAATTCAATTTTAATACCATCTTAGAGATCCATTTAAGTACAGGGAGACCGATGGTGGATTTATTTTACTTAATTTGTGTTTATTAAAACATCAAGTACTCTAAGAGTTCGTTTGGATAGAAAGTAGAAAGTAGAAAGTAATTTTTTTTTTTTTTTTTTTTTTAAATTAAGATAAAATTTTACTTTTTAAGATAGTTTTCTAAAATGAATCCAAACAAGATTTTTAACTTTTTTTTTTTTCAAAAATAAAAAAATGTTACGTTTTTTTTTTATGTGTATTCAAACGGGCTCCAATTTGTTTTTAATGACAGGATATCTCAAATCTAAAAACTTGACTAGTAGGGGAGAGACAAGACAACTGTCTTCTCAAGCACCATATCTCGCCAAATCCCCAAGGTAAATGAGGGAAGAAAGATTTTGTGAGACATTATCATGAAGAGTAAACAATAGATGAGGAAGATTGAGAGACGATCTCTGTATGGGGGTGTGGTTTGGGAGCATGGGTGCAACTTGGTTCGATTAATTTGGGGTCAAATTGGAATCGAACCAACCTTGGTCGATTTCATAAAGTGAGAACCAGAGACAAACCAAATTACCATAGAATTGAACCAACTCGAACAGAGCTAAGGTTGGTTTGGTTCGGTTAGATTCTATGGGTTTCCAATATCCTAAAAATTGGTTTGAAGCAACATATTTTTAAAGTACCCATCAATAAAAAAAAACTCATTAATCTATTCTTTCAAAAGAAAAAAATCATTAATTTTTTTTCCATCAATTAAAGAAAGTCATTAATCCATCCATAAGAAAAAAAAAAAAAAACTTGAATCTATGTATCATATAAAAATCATCTATTTATCTACAAAAGGGGTATAGTTTATCAAATAAATTAATAATATTTATTTATAATTTTATTAATATAAATATTCGGTTCTCGATTTAATTTGGTTCCATACAAGACTTGAACTAAGAACCAAACCAAATTGCTCGGTTTTCTATTTTGTTTACCCATAACTTAACCGAAGGTCAATCTAAACCAAACAAATCCAAAGCTCTTAATTTCGTTTTGTTCTCAATTTGCACTGGACCAAGTTGCACCCTTAGTTGGGAGTAAATTCTTGTCGGTGGGATTTCAATTTCCCAAGGGTGAGGGTGGGAAAACAAATTCCCACCCATACGAGTTTTCTAGTTTGTTGCGAAAATGACTTTCCAACGTTAAAAATGAATCAAACATTATGAAAGTTGTATTTTCTTTGAAAATTTATATTTCACCATATTTTTCTTGAAAATCACAATTTATCGTATTTGATTGCAATTTTACCACGAAAAATGTTTTTCCACCATTTTCTAAAAAATTAGCAAAGGCATGATTTCATTTTCCTACTTTTATCTCTATGAAAAAAATGAAATTCACCCTCCAAAAAAATCCTCTTATTCTTTTCATCCTCTTTCTCTCCCTCTCTTATTATTATTTATTATCTCACCTCTTATTTTTCTCTTCTTCATTTTTTTTATTCCCTATATGCAATCAAACAATAAATTTAATTTTTTTCCCATCTCATTTTCCATGGATTTTGAATTAAGAGATTGCATTGGCACACAAACTTTTACTTACAACACACCAATCCTTCTGAAAGTAAATGTACCTATTATTTGGTGTGTTACAAGTAAAAGGTGATGTGTTAATAGTAGTTTTCTTTTGAATTTCATAGAGCTCCACTTTTCTAACAATCAAAATGTCAAATAGATCCTTAATAAATAATTACCTATTTTGTATCTAATGGCCTTTATCTATTTCAAGGTACCTTCACCCACTCGAGAAAAAGCAAAGGAGAAGAGAACCAAGTATGGTTGCAATCTATTGGTACTTGGCACAAGAAGCCCACATCAAACACGTTCTCCATGATGGACTGTCGTATAGTTTCTATTTTCAAATTTAAGGGTTTAATACAAGTGACACATGTTGTCCAAAGAGAGAGCCACGTAACAAGTAACAAATAATGTGATGTCCTATTTGCCTACTATGCATAAGTGATCAATCAATAATATAAAAAAGGCCAACTCAATTACACGATGGCACCATCAGATGGGATCATTATAACTGGTTATTTGTTGGACGGTTCTGATTAATCAACATTGGCAATGTATATATAATTGAAAGTAACAAAGATTAACCATAGGTGAGGTGCATCCTGACTGCTGAGGATGACGTTCTCCCTAGTTGTAAAACCGAGACGGTTCTAACTTCCAACCGTGACATGTGGGACCCACCACTGAAAGCATCTAGACGTTGATCTAATACTATCACGTTCCATCTTTTCCACACTGGGCCCACCAATATTTATTCTCACGCCACCAGCCCACACCATTGAAATATATATATATATTTAATTATATTTTACTGAATAATTAATAGCTTTATATATTATATACTAACAACAATATTGGGTCCACATCTTTACCATTTGGGAGGTACTACAGAAAGAAATTAAATTTTCAGTAATAAATATTTTTGTTTTTTTGCAAAGTAGGGATGTTTAAAAGATCTGATTGATCAAACAAAAGATTCACACTTTACAAAATCAATCGATTGGTCTAATTCAATTGATTTGACCGATGGTCCGATTATCGTACCTCTCTACATTTTTGTCAATATTTGATTTAAGGGGTGAATTTACATTGAGAGCAATAGAAGCACTTATCACTAAAAGAATTTTGAAGTCTATAAATATACATGAGTTATTGTGACCGATATCAATGACGGATAAGAAAATCTATTGTTATTGCCCCCATAATTTTTTTTTCCTCTTTTGGTTGCCCCTCACAAAAATATTTTTACTTTTAGTTGCCTCCATGAGAGCAAAATCTTGGGTCCACCTCTGTTTTACTTTCTCTTTATATTTTGAAATTGATGACATAACTCCCTTTGATCAAAGATTTTTTTGGATAAACTAATAAAAATGATTTTAAAATGTCTTCATCTTCAAACGTAATGGAAAATGAGTTAGGCTTGTATGATTAAGATTTTCATTTTTAGGTCCATATAGATCGTTGTGTTGGCAAAATAACACAACCCTCTAGTTCATAGTTTATATCAAATTTAAAGTGAGTGATAATATCTATTATTATTTTATGTAATAAAAAAAAATATTAATGTGGATTTGCATCAACAATACTCATCTTTCTCTCGTTATAATAACAACTAAGAGAGAAAATGACATATGTCATTCATGTATCTCCATGATTCTTAAAATTTTGAATTATTGTAATTGCGCCTTTAATTTTTTTTCAAGAATTTAAAAAGATAAAATATAGAGTCGTGTTTTTTTTACGCTCCCTCTGACACACGCCTCCAGACGTGCCATGTGACAGAATCATTGATGTTTTTCCCTCGGGATACACAATTGTACATCCTATAAATATGTGCAATTGAATATCTCAAGAAAAGAATATATGGTTCAAGCACATGCCACGTTAGGGGCGTGTGTCAGACAGGCGTCATAAAATCATTAGTATAAAATATATTATTATACACAAATTACTTTAAATATATTAATAAATCAATTGATGATATTTTATAATTAAATGTTAATAAAATACATATTTAAGTCAACACTAACCTATATTCTCTCATTATAACCATAAAGATAACACTTCAAACTATGTAGCAGTACATTTGATCATTCTCAAACGAAGATTATCATCACCAAAGGACTACCTATGTTCGACGAATCAGGATTAAACACACACAGCAGCCCAATACTTTAAAAATAATTATAAAGTACATAACAAGTACAAAAAGTTCCTTTATCTATAAGATAAGATTTAAGATCATATTGTCTATGTTAAATATTCCCTTTATACCATACAAACATAACTATCAGTATTGGCTTACACAACAAACTCTCTTTTTTGGAAAAAATTACAAAAGAAAAAGGGTTGATTTTTTAATTAATTATAAAAAAGATACTAAAATTTTAAAAATAGTACTAATTTTCTAACTCATTGTGACAGAAAAATGCATTGGCGTGATTTGTGTAAGAATAGTAGATTTTTTTCCTTAACTGCACATATTTACGGGGATGTGTAGTTGTGTATCCCGAAAGAAAAAATCTATGTTTCTTGCACAAGCCACGACAGTGAGTTTTTAAGTTAATCTGTCATAGTTAAGTTAGAAAATCATTACACTTTTAAATATCAAAATTAATTTTACACTCTGAACGGATCAGTGTTTTATTGAAATCCCTGGACTGTTCAATTTGTTTGGATTTGATTCAAGATTTTAAAAATGGACGACTACTAAACTCTCAAATTTAAAATTAAAATTTAATGATAAAAAGTAATTCTTATATTTTTTATTCAAATTTTAAGATTATAGATTTTTCCCTCGACATTTGTATGGCATGGGATCATGTTGGCTGCCAAAAGGTGAACTCAACAACCCTTAGTAAGATTTCAAATCTTACTAATATAGTTAGTCTAACCTTCCTCTTTTAAATACTCTAATGTGAAATTAATCTTTGAAAAGAAATGCTGGACAGTTTAACGAGTTAATCGTTATTAGTAATTTCTTAAAAATTAATCTTTTTTTAGTAATTAATTAAGAAATTAATTTTTTATTTATTTATAGTAATTTATCTTTTTTTTTTTTTTTCTGTATTTCTAGGTCACATTGTGAAAAAAGATGCACATTTTCGCTTTCTCTAAAGGGGAAAGCAAAGCATCTGACATGGAGTAAATTAAACTTGAAATGTACCTCTTCTTCTAGTCTGCAAATATCTCTTTGATCGAAAATTTGCAGAGAAACAAGTTGATTCTTGTTGAACAAGAACAGATCGAAGTGACGATGGTGGACTTCGCACGCGTACAGAAAGAATTGGTTGAGTGCAACAGAGACAAAGCGACTTCTGGAGTAAATATACAGCTCCATGGAGACGATCTCTCGCACCTCTCTGGAACGATTACTGGTCCAATAGCCACTCCTTACGAAGGCGGAACCTTTCAAATCGATATTCGATTGCCTGGTATATTTTTACAAGAAATTGTTTCTCTTTCTCAGCATTGATCGGTAGATCACACCGATGATTTTCTCTGAAATTTTGGTAATTAGGATAAAATTTTGTGCAAAGAAACAATTTTTTTTTTTTGTTAATTTGTAGAACTTGATTGAAGTACTCAATTATCTGAGTTTATTAGGATTAAAGTTTGTGCAATTTTCTTTGTTAATTTGTAGAACTTGATTGAAGTAATGAATTATCTGAATTTATTTATGTTTTTCAGCATTGATAGGTTGATTACACTGATGAATGTGTATGAAATTTTGGTAATTAGTACCAAATTTTGCTTGTTAATTTGTAGAACTTGATTGAAGTTATTATCAATTATCTGAATTTGTTTCTCTTTTTAAGCATTGATATGTTGATCACACTGATGAATTTCTTTGAAATTTTGGTAATTAGGATCAAAGTTTGTGTAATTTTCTTTGTTACTTTGTACAACTTCATTGAAGTTATCAATTATATGGATTTTTTTTTCCTTTTTCAGCATTGATGGATTGATCACACTCATGAATGTCTATGAAATTTTGGTAATTAGGATTATAGTCACCAAGTCGGGGTTTGGGAATAAATCGGCAGGTAAAAAAAAATTGGGAAAAAATCAAAATAGTGTTAGGACAGTGTAATTTTTCTACTAAGTGGTGTTACCATTATATCATCAAATCCTATTTTAAACTATAAGAATAAATGGTTTGCGAAAAAACCCTATTAAATCACATTTTTGTTGGTTAAATCACGACTTTTTGAAAAAATCATGATTCAATCACCAGTCTTTAAAGTCACGACTTTTTGATTAGGATCAGAGTCTGCAATTTTCTTTGTTTAGTTTGGAGAACTTGATTGAATGTATCAATTTTGAAACCTACTTTTAGGGGTTCTGACTTCTGAATGCTTGATCTTGTTGAATTGTTTTTTTCTATTTAGGGAAACAGTAAATGATGATGTAAGTGAGTCTTTTTATTAAGATATATGCTTATCTTGTTGGATTACCCATTTGGAATAAAAGAAAAGGAAAGTTTACTCCCGTAGAGTTTGGTTGATATTGTGCGTATAGTTCTTCCCTATTCTTGCCCCAAAGAATGTGGTTCACATAGAAATCATGTGGGACAATCAAAGCATATGGAGATCATCTTTGCAGACTAAATGTTCATCCCATAGTAATAAAGTTCGGATTCGGTATTTATTCGGTGAGGGTTCAATTTGTATAATTTTGGGTAAGTTTCGTAAAAGATTCGATAAAATTTTGGAGATTATGAAAAATATTTTAGTGGATTTCTTATCAAAACCTATCATCTTCAGTCTTTATCTAAATCCTATCTTCTTCTTGATGTTTGGATTAAAATTTTGGAGGTATTTTGGTGGAAATGTTTCGATGAATAGTAAATTTCTACTACAATATTATTTTTTGAAAAAGCTTTTAATTACTTTTAGTTACTAATAAAAAAATTACATATAACATTCGTTCGTTAATATAAATTAATTACGATTAGTTAGTTATCTATTTCATATTATTTTAATGTATTCGAAGTATATTAGTACATTTATATAAGCATGCATACAATTGATCATGTTTTAATTAGTTAGATCCATTAGCAATTTATTCATACTTATTCAAAAAAATAAAGAAATATAATAGCACATGAATGCAATACTTAATTTCAATGTCTTACATATTAAGTTGAATGTAGTTAATGCAACATTACTATTCTTGCCTCTCGATACATGTGTGTATGTGTAGAAAAATGTTGTTGATATTCAATTTCTCACTCCATATGGTAGTTTATTGTATTTTGATGACTTAATAAATGTATTTTAATGCCTATTTTATCATTTTCTACAGGGTCAATGAAAACTTCTTCAATATTTCATTAATTTCCAAATATTGTATTCATTTCCACACTAATCAAAATATTTCCACGAAATATTTCCATTTCCAGACAACCAAAATAGACATTGAGGTGATCGGCTATAGTGAGTCGTTTCTGGTAGGCATAGTATTAAATTTTGACATATTTCCACGAAATATACCGAAATATTTCCATTTCCACAAGTTCCGACACGAAATTTAACTGACAGATTCTTTTTGTATATATTTCGGTGGAAATCACTGTTCATTTCGCAAAATATTTCGATGAATATTGAATTTCGACCGAAATGAACAAATTTTCGGTATAAAAATGCAATATTTCGATGAATAGTAAATTTCTACTGCAATATTCTTTTTTGAAAAAGCTTTTAATTACTTTTAGTTACTAATAAAAAAATTGCATATAACATTCGTCCGTTAGTATAAATTAATTATGATTTGTTAATTATATATTTCATATTATTTTAATGTATTCTAAGTATATTAGTACATTTATATAAGTATGCATATAATCGATCATGTTCTAATTAGTTGGATCCATTAGCAATTTATTCATACTTATTCAAAAAAATAAAAGAAATATAATAACACACGATTGCAATACTTAATTTCAATGTCTTCATACTTAAGTTGAATGTAGTGAATGCAACATTATTAGTCTTGCCTCTCAATACATGTGTGTATGTGTAGAAAAATGTTGTTGATATTCAATTTCTCACTCTGGTAGTTTATTGTATTTTTATGATTTAATAAATGTGTTTTAATGTCTATGTTATCGTTTTCTACAGGATCAAAGAAAATTTCTTCAATATTTCATTAATTTCCAAATATTGTATTCATTTCCACACTAATGGAAATATTTCCATTTCCAGACTAATCAAAATAGACACCAAAATCAAAATTTAATACCTTGCTGGTAGGTTTCGCTAATGATTTCTCTTTCTATATATATGATCACCATGCTTTCATCAGTTGCCCACTTCTGCAGTTTTGGCCTTTATGTTTTCTGTATGCTTAATTAGGTCTTGCTAGTGTTCATCCGTTTGATGTTTTTTGGGAGGAAAATCCAAAAAATACCTAAGTGCTGACATGTTGATGGCGGACTTATTTTCCAGATGGGTACCCTTTCGAGCCTCCAAAGATGCAATTTATGACAAAAGTTTGGTAAGGAACTCTTTATATTTAATTGTCTTAATTTTGATTTTTTACATTTCATCAGTTTGTTGTTTTCATCAAATCTGATGGCACACTATATTCTAGTCCTAGAAAAGATTAATCTCCCCTGGAGCCAAACCTATGTACTGCTAAGGTGGGCATATCTTTTGGAGGGAATTTATCAAAACAGAAATCAAGACTTTCACTGACAAACCATCTTCCTAGAATTGGTTCTTTATTTTCCCTGATCTTCATGTATTTTTGCACCATTGGATTTGAGCTAACTAGCCACTTATGGATGTTAAATGCAACAGAAAGTAATGTAGATCTTATATATCTACTCTTAGAGCATCTTCAATGCTAAT
The DNA here is from genome assembly GCF_017979445.1 of Akebia trifoliata. Taxonomy (NCBI): domain Eukaryota; kingdom Viridiplantae; phylum Streptophyta; class Magnoliopsida; order Ranunculales; family Lardizabalaceae; genus Akebia; species Akebia trifoliata. Next base: position 1,035,956 of record NC_141377.1, read on the forward strand.
GCTAAATTTGCCTTGGGATTGAGTGGAATCAATTTTCTACCATTGAAAGCAAATTTGACCTGGTATTGAGTAGCTTGCAATATAAAATGGAATCAAATACATGGAGCCTTGCATGTCAGCTATTGAGTGTTTTGTTTGAGTTGTTGAACCTTAATAGGGCATTTTTTTTTCCAAAAAATAAAATTTGGTCCATGTTATATCCTTCTTACTGAATTTATCTTAGATTTTGAGCTTATAAAGGATGCCTCATAGATTTTTTACTTCCAAATCTTCCTCCAAAACTTTTTTGTAGGCACCCCAATATCAGTAGTCAAAATGGAGCTATTTGTCTCGACATCTTGAAGGATCAATGGAGCCCAGCTCTCACTCTGAAAACAGCACTACTTTCTGTGCAAGCATTGCTCTCTGCGCCTGAACCTGATGATCCTCAAGATGCTGTGGTAGCCCAACAGGTCTTGTTTTTCCCATGTTCATCCCAAAGCCTTCATATTGGCGGCTTTAGTTATTTTTTCTCTCCATCCGTTATTCCACTGATTTTTGTATCTTGGAATGTTTCAGTATCTTCGAGACTATCCAACCTTTGTTGGCACAGCTCGTTATTGGACTGAAACTTTTGCAAAGAGGGCATCCATAGGAACCGAAGAAAAGGTATTATTTGCATACTTCGTATCTTCGCTTCAAATAAGTATATTCTTTATCTAGGTTTCTATCAATAAAAAAGACTTATTTCTTCATTACAGGTACAGAAACTGGTGGAGATGGGATTCCCCGAAGTTTTGGTGAGGAAAACTCTGGAAATAGTTGGCGGTGACGAAAATATGGCTCTTGAAAAGCTTTGCTCTGGTTAAAATGGTCGTGCAGCGGCTTCCATCATCTTCTTCACTCTTGTCAGTTTCTCTATCTCCTTGAGAGTCTGAAAATTAATATAAAGGCAAGAGAGAAATTCCACAGTAAGTTATAGCTAATTTAGTGGAAGCCCTAAGTAGATCTATCTTGAACTATGTTTTTTACCTGCAAAGCCATGTCTTCTACAGTCACTCTATCCATGCTGTCATAATCTAATTGATAAGCTACTTCTGCTCAGGGTAAGAGAGCGTTAAAACTAATGATAGATAATTATTGGAAATTTGGTTATAAATTGTCTAGTAATTTACTTTGGAGTGAAACTGTTGCATCTGCTATAGCATATTCCTCTCTCATTCTTTTATACAGCTCAGTTAACTTAGACAACACCTGTTTGTTGTGCACACAATATGTCGATTAGATACACACGAAGAAGAAGAAAATGTAGAAACCTGTAGAGTATGGAAAGATTTGACCTCAGCAGAGTTGGAAGTTGGTATGGTGGGGCCACTTTCGATGATCTCTCTGGCTAGTATATCTAGGGGTACATCTATCCAAATCGAAATCCCATGTCGCAAGAAAGCCCTAGAAACATTAAACAAGACAACAACATATTGCACGAGGTATAGATTTAACCATGAAAGCTGAGTCACATTGGCATTATAAACTTTGAAACAAGAAATTAGACCAATTATGATTCTTACAGATTGGTCGAGCTCTGAACCGCACCGTCTCCAGTGCAAACCACAAGACGAACCATGGATGATAACTGTTTGAGTACTTCAGTCTGCCATAGAATAGCATTTTAATAAGAGTGACTAGCCTTAGTAAGCCTCGTCCACTATCAAAAGGACCTCGAGATTTGTAACAAATCTTGAGGTCTTGTTTTACACATCTCGAGGTCTTTTTGACGGTGGATGAGACAAGGCCTTTTATCTCACCATGTGGGTTAGGAAAGTGTTAGTGTTTTAATAAACATCTGCCAATTAACTTGGAATATCTTTCCGGAGACACCAATGCCTACAAGCTGTTATATTATACATGGAAAAGCATCATAGGAATTTGAAGAGATTGAATCACCTCAGAGTCGCGGAATCCTTTCTCATCACTCTCTCGAAATGATTTGGTGCCAGACTCACCACCAAGAGCTTGCTCGACCAAACTGTCACTGAACGCAGAAAGACAAAACAAACAAATCAGGTAGCTTTAACTATCGGCTACGGTGCCTCTTTTTATTAGGTTGAAATGAGGTTAACAAATCTATACCTGTCGAAGTAGTAATATCTTAATGCTTCGGCTAAAACTTTTCCCAGGTGGGTTTTCATGGCACTGCTCATCCCTGTACATGAAATGATTTATCTGAGTTAACAAAGTGTATCCCCATTACAAGGGCAGAGCCAGGATATTGTCTCTGTGGGGGCAACTAAGACCCACTAAAAATTCTTCTGGGACAATAGCGGCGGAATTATTTTTTGATTACTTGTCGCAATGGCATATAAATCCTTATAATTTTTAAAATTCTTGTGGGGGCGTTGCCCTCATTATTCTTTGATTTGGATTCAGACTTCCTAAATTCTTATCCCTAAACTTACCCACAAGAAATATGGAAGTTCCTCTCAGTTCGGACGTGATCTCTGCCGCCTTATTCTGCATTAAGAATAACATTAGTAAAGCAAGAACACAAATAAGCAAAAAAGTGTCAGCTCTCACTGGTTAGGAGCAAACCAATAGTCTCACCTTCACCGCAAGAGATGGATCGGACTCCATGACCTTCGTTGTTAGACCTTAAAAATGAAACACAATGAATAAGATGGAACATAGTGTCCAATTTTGGAAGAACTTTCAGAATTTTTTTTTCCTCACAAGGTCCAAGATAGACCAATCACATGAGCCCGCGTGTGTTGAGAGCATCCCAATTTACAAAACTAGCCTCATTTATGCTTTACGTGTCATGCATTAGAGAACCTTGTGAGTAAAAAATTTCTCGAATTTTTCAGAGTTCATCGTACTGCAATTCTTTGGAGATTTAATGTATACAAAGTAAATATCCTTCATATTCCAATGTGCCACATCTGAGCATTCAAAGCCTTACATCAAAGTGATCAAGACCAAGATAGATATCTATAAGAGCAACTAATACATGACCTATCCCGCTACCCATCCCCTTTCAATTGTCATTTTGGGTCATGAAATCCAAAATAGGGGTTTCCAACGCACGACCCATCCCTCAACCTCTTTTAGGTTTTGGGATTTCCATGACCCAAAATTGGTGGCTCCCCACAACCTCTCCATTTTTTTAGAGAAAAAAAATTCAATTAGTTAACCAAAAATATTACAATTTCAGACCATTTGAAATCTGAGTTGAATTAAAAAAAAAAAAAAATATATATATATATATATATATATATATATTAAAATATTTATAAATAGTAAATTTTGGGTAGCACGGTTGAAATGCATATCCCATGAACATCCTAAGTGACCATCACATGCCCATGGTTACCCTTTTATGGGTATGGAGATGGGTATCCCCATTGGAGTTGTTCTTTCAAGCAGAGCTGGGAAGAGTATATACTCCTCTCTCTCTCTCTCTAAGTCTCGAGTAACATACATGAAATACTAAAAAAATCAAATTAATTAACCAATCAGAAAAAAAAAAAAAAATCAATTCGTTAAAATGCTAAAGTTTCCTTTCCTGACAATTAACTAACAAAGTCAGGAAATTCATCAAACACTAGGCGCACGAAACCATCAATAAAGATTCACTGCCGCAAACTTAACCCTAAAATTAGATTTCATTTGGAGGTGAAGGCAGCTCACCTGGAAGTTGATCATCGAGTGAGCATTTTGTTGGAGATGTTCGAAGCGAGGGAGGAATCTGCGTTGTTTTAGTGTAAGACAGTGAGGTTTTCTGAAATCTGTGATATTGGATTAGTTTTATGAAAGGGAGTGAGCTTAGCAACGTTGGAGCTCCTCGTAGATGGAGAAATGGTGGACAATATTTCGCAATCCTACAATTCGAATACAACATAATACTTCTCTCCATTTTTCGATTTCGTTTCCACACCTCTCTTTCTCACTCTCTTGGACACTGTTGGCGTATACCTTGGCTTGGGGCACCATTTTGGGTTGTATTTTAACACCATACAGTGGAAGATGAGTCATGCTGGAGTGACCTCTGACCTCATTTCGCACTTTTCTGACGTGGAGGTGTGCAAACAACCATAGAATCTTTTCATCACTCGCATCTCAATGAAAATCATATGTGGTTGCAGCTGGACATGCTCAACCCAAGTAGCGAATCCTCAACCCGACCCGACCATCGGCCTAAGCTCATGATTTTCTAAAATCGGGTTGAGTTCGTCGGGTTAGTTCGGGTTAGCCTGAGTTAGGTAATTTAAAGAGGGGGGGGGGGGGGGGGTTGATCATATTGGATTTATTGAACATTGAATAACCCTAATTTCATTTTGATTAGTAAATAAATTTTACATTTAAAAAAAAAGATATACAATATCAAAAACAAAATTATTAGTAAATAAAATCTCATGAAACCTTCAAATCCATCATTGATAGAATATTTAGACTAACAATACTAGAACAAAGTTCACATTAACATTAATTAATTGTCTACGTTAATATTAGTATATAACATCAGGTTTGGATTGCTTGTACTCTTAACTTGAGTTCAATCCGAATTAAAATCGGATTGAGATGTTCTAACCTAGGCGCAATTCATCTTTTATATAACTTAGTCCAGGCTCACCCATCAATCGGGTTGAGCTTGGGTAAAGTTCGGGCCAGGCTACCCTAGTTACACACACTACCATGTCAGCAAAGGGCGAAATTAGGTCAATCTTTGAGCTCACTTCAACATGATTTTAATTCTTAATACTAGGGGTAGCAATTCTTAACAAGGTTCACAAACAAAACTAGAAAATAATACGAAATTAGTGGGTTTGGATTAAGCCTAATTATTTTCGGGTCATAATTGTGTCAACATGATTATTAAATGAGTCATATATGGGTTACAGGAACATCAATCCATTTTATATGTTTTTTGACCTGTATGCAACTCGACTTACATATAACCCATTTATATCATTAAAATAAGAGGCATCACAGCAGCAACAACTATTTAAGGGATTTAAATTACAATTCTTAAGGACTTTATAGCTTTAATCATGTCATATGCATGGGTTATGCATGTCAACCTGAAGACAACACAATCCAACTTGTATATTAAATGGGTTACATGGGCCCGTGTTACTTGCATAATAAACGAGTTGGGTTCTGGTCTTATTTTGACATGATTATTAAATAGGTTGAGTTTGGATTGGTAAATTTTTAGAATATCCTTACCTCAACACAACATGAACACGATACAACTCACTGTTCATGCCTAGACAACTTGCACTATATTGGATATTTTTTCTTGATGTTCATCTTTTAAGTTGGTCACTTGCCTCTATTAACTCCATGTTATTAGAACCCGTGCACTTCGTGGGCCATATATGATAAACGATATCATTAGATTTATTTGTTATTTTTAGGGCGTTTTAGAACGCTAGAGTTTGCTTGTGCCGTAGGCACGACTATCTTCTTTGTGGTTAAATAATGTAAGAGAGAAAAGATAATAAAATTGAAGGGATATTCAGGAAAAATGAGTAGAAGATGAAAGATAATAAAATTGAAGTATCTTGAAAAGTCTGAAGAAAACAATACAAATAAAAGTAAAAGTTTTGCCCTTGAGATAACTTCTTTGTGGGTATAAAAATTGAGACAAAAAAGAGTGATCTAACCACATTTGCATTTTGATTGGAGTTCATTAGCACATGCATCCTCTTTGGAGTTAAGGGAGTAAAAGAGAAAAAAATAAAATAAAGTTGAATATGTATTATTAAAATTTTGAGGAAAGGGAGGTAAGAGATGAAAAAAAATAAAATAGGCTAAAGAGAAATATAATAAAATTAAAGTGAGAGAAAAGGAAAGACAATAAAGTGGATCCCATAGATAGTTTTATCATTTGAGTCAACTAGAACTCATCTCAGTTGGATATTTGATGAGTCATAATAAAATAATAAATATTTTTCTTTTATAAACATTAATAAATATATTATATTTTAGAGTCCTGATAATATGATTTGCCAGTGGCATACTCAATCAACTCCTTGACGTGGACAAATTCGAGAACTGTAGATCTTTATGCTTCGGGATACACAATTCTCCTGGGATACACTTTTTTTTATGGGAAAGTGCAATAGTGTATCCCAGGCGTACAGATCTACGGTTCTCAAACTTGTTCACGTCAAAGAATCGATTGGGTATGCCACCTAGCGAGTCATATTATCACGATTCTATATTTTATTTGATCTGTCTGAGTGAACATGTGAGTTATCAACTTGAGTCGACTCGATGAAGATTCCAATTGGACATTCGAATTTTGAAAAACGGTGGTTGTTGATTGACTGATCCTTCGATGGGATTCCGTAATATTCGCATCTATGTTGCTAGGAGCACTGTTGAGCGTTGACGATGGACCATTATTTCCACCAATAACATAAGGTCGGATTAGATCGTTGAAGGAAATCTTATTCTCAAGTTTATAATGCCACACCAATTTAAATAAGTAAATTTGGGTTAAAAATAGAAATGCAATTTAGTTCTCACACACGTTGCCTCACATTATTGTTATAGAAGTTATGAGTTTTAACTTTAGTCAGGATCAGATAAGGTGTCCCGTTCCTAGAGAATAGGAACGGGTGTATGTGTCACGTTTTGGTAGGAATTAAACACATTGGGCTTCTGACCAAGCCATTTTCTTCATTGCACGTAGCCCGATGTATTTAATCATCAATCAAACTGTGCCACATTACTCCGGCTCACAACTCCAAACTTAAAATTGTTAGGAGCATGCACAACACGGTGATGATCGCCATGACCTCAAGTCTTGAATGGGTTCTCGACAATGCTTAAAATGGGTCTGATTCGGGTTGAATCTAAGTATATACATAGTCAGATCTAAATTCAACTCGGATCCTATATGCAAAAATCATATCCAAATTATTTTACTTTTCTTTAAATCCAAATCCGGCTCCAGATCTTATTCAACCGAATTACTTGAATTGGGTCAGATAATTTTGAGTTGTTCAACATTTTTTGTTGTTGTTATATTTCTTTTTTTATTGTTATACTATTTAATTTTACCATTATAATTCTTTTATTTTTCAAAGCAATGTATCATTCAAATCTAACTAGATATAGGGATGGATTCATATTCAATTCGGGTTAAGAGATATCAACTCATATTTTTATTAGGTTATACTTCAAGGGTCCAACCCGCTAAATTTGAATACCTGATCGACATCATCCGTAAATCCTCACTTTCGTAATGAAATCAAGAAACCAAATGTTGATCAGGAGTATCATGTCTATGCAATTGACGACGATATTCTAGAAAAAAAACAACAATCACAATTGTCCAAAATCAAGGGAAACACTATGGGCACTTGAAACGGAAAGCAACGGAGGAGGAATCTTCCTAAAAGAAGAAAAGTACATAAAATTAGGGTAAATTTTACTTTTTATAAGATTTCAATTAAATCATTACCTGAGAATTTGACTTTAGCAATCTAGCCCCTTTGACATATATTACCAACCGAACCTAGAAACAAAGGAGGTCAATTATTTGTTGAATATCTCAAGACATCGCACTGAAGGAAAGATACTCTATAATATATAAAATTTTAATTAATGAAGTCATATAATACACTAAAGAAGGATTAATGACACAAAAATATGGAATTGTGAAATAAAAGGAGAAAAAAAGAAGGAATTATTTACCACAACATTCTAACAACCCTCATTTACTTTATTTTTGTCATTCCTAAGAAAGTGTGTTAATTCCTAGAAGATTGGATTTGATTTTCAAATAAGTCCATGTTTTTCTTCACATCAAACGGTCATGTTGATTGAAAGCCTCAACCGTGGGTTGAGGGGAGGAAAGTCTTTTTCTTTAAGAGTAGATTTTTTTTTTCCAAGTAAAAAATTCTAATGAAAGAAAGACCTATGAGGTGAAATTGTTAAAAAGAAAAGTCTGGATCGCATGTACCCAAAGTGGATGATTGAAGCCCTTAGATTACGACATATGTCGCGTGTATTGGGGTGTGGGAGTAAGGCTTCAATCCTTCACCTTAGGTGCGTAGGATCCACACTCTAAAAAGAATGATTATTTTTTAGGAAGTGGATCCTATGTAGCCAATTTCTTCTGTAGCTCTTGTTCTACAGTCCATAGAACATCACATTCAAGAAAAATACCCACGTAGTTCTCTTGCATTCATAATTTAGATCAAATTTAGAAAATATATATGTATATAAAAAAAAAAAACTTTTTTTTTTTTTGGCGTTGATTAAGTTTTTTGAAAATGGACGATCATTGTACTCTTATATTTGAAGGATTGGATGCAATCATCGTAATAACATGGCATACCCTCAAATGTTGATACGGGTTACAAGACATTCGCGCTATGGAAGATATGGGTCTTGCTAAAGTGCAATAAATACACCTGGGAACTTGAATTTTGTATCGAAAATGCCCTTATAAAAATTTATTATTAACAAAATACCTCAGATTCCAATTTCCCAGTATATTTATTGTCCTTTAAAAGTAGATTTTTTTAAAAGTAAAAATTCTAATGAAAGAAAGGCTTAAGTGGTGAAATCATTAAAAAGAATGACCTTTCTTATTAGTCAAATCTAATTGCAAGATTTGGTGTGTTACAAAATAAGTTGGTGCGGCGATAAAAAAAAAAGGGCAAAAGAAGTGGATTCATGGGAACGAGGGAGAAGTAAAAGCGGGGAGTGAGAGAGCATTAATAGAAGAAAAATCCAGTAGAAGACATTCGTGTAATTTTCTGACACGTGTCAATTCGGAGCATCATAGCAATCCCCCACAATTTATTTCACACCAATAACCTGCTGTTAACATTTATTATTTGGACGATCAATATGCAGCCTTAATTTTTCATCAAATAACAAAACTACCCTTAGCCCACTTGTGACCATTTTGTCCTTTTGCCAGGGACGCGCGATGACAGAGTAAGGACAAGACTCGTCCAAAATGTTTTTTTATTTTTTATTTGTTGCTTTACTTATTACGAGCGTTTTAAAACATAGAATATAATTTTATTTTATAATATTATAGATAAATAAATATATGTAAAAATAATTTATCATAGACTAATGGTTTTTTGACTCAAAATTTTTGCACTCAATCAATACTAAGTTGACGTGGCAAGGGCACTGAACTATAAATTTTTCTAGTTGTGTCCTTTTCACGTCAATGGAATATTAATTGAGTGAAACTTTGCGAGTTAGAAAATCATATTTAAATTTGGTAGATTTTAGATACTAATTAACAAAGACTCCATAGTTTTTTCCAGAGGACATGTTGTATTTATAGTTTTTTGGATGTTTGTGGGTGTATCAGTTGCCTAGCCATATTGTATATCCTTTTATATACCAAGTGATTAGGCATTATATTTCAAATTTCATTTATTTGTATATCGTAGCATGTAACAAAGATGACACTTGACGATTATAGATGTCAGTTTCTTTGGACCATGTATCAAATCTTACCATGCATCACTATCTCTTTTTATTAAAGATAACATACCAAATAGTCGTCCTTCGATCTTGACGCAAAATGTATATAAGAAAACAATATTTGCAATTGGGTTTGGGCCGATTAGTAAATAGGCTCGAATGCTTTCTGATTATTCCGGGCTTGGATATTAGTAGATTTTTTATTGGGCCCTATTTGACCCAACCATTGTACGCACCAATCTTCATCTAGGATTTTGAGGTTCGGCCCATTGACAGCCCTTGGATCCTGCATACTCACAAGGCCTCTAATCCTACCCAATTTAAAATCAGTGGCATTTTCGTTATTAATGGAAAATTAATGTCCCATTTCATGTCAGAGAGAAAGACTCTTGAAACAGAAAGTTGACGTCCTGTCTCATGAACGATCTCGTTCGCGGGTTACTGAAGTCTCCGAAGTCCAAAGACTTGGAACTTCGTCTTAAATGAATTCGGTCCATTAAACCGCGTTTCGGTTGAACCGTTTTCCGTAACAAAAAACCAGAAAATAAATGGCGGTTTCGAACTCTTATCGTCCAAAGTACACAACTGACACCACTGGTGGTTCCCCATAGCGGTTTCCTTGCTAATTCTTCACTGGAATACCAGTCATAGAAACCGGCAGTAAACCATTAATCCAATGTGGCAACAATCGGGAAACCGCTTTTGGTGTTTTACAAGTTGAGCAATGGGTTGCATTATCAGTAAGACATCAGCCGGAGACGGCCGGAAACGGGATAGAGTGTCAGACCGTCGGGGAAAAGTTGAAGAACCGTTAGATGCCGTTAATGATGGTGTTAACGGCGTTAGGTTTAGAAAGGAAGTTGTAGAGAGGGAGAGAGAGAAGATCCGAAGGAGTGGAGAATTTCCTACTGCGGAGCGGTCGAAACCGAGGTTGAATCAGTCTCTGAGAACTCAACACGTGTGGCCTGCATGGCTTTCTGCGGTCGCCGGCGACGCGATCGAGGGTTGGACCCCTAGACGAGCTGACTCGTTCGAGAAACTCGATAAGGTTCTCCAAACCCTAATTTTCAAGATCTGAATTTATCTCTGTTCTTGATTTCTTGTTCTTTGCAAATGTGATTTTTTATTTATTTATTAAATTGTAATTTTTTGGTTAGATTGGTCAAGGGACTTACAGCAATGTGTACAAAGCTAGAGATTTGATTACTGGAAAGATTGTTGCTTTGAAGAAGGTTCGATTTGATAATTTAGAGCCCGAGAGTGTGAAATTCATGGCGAGAGAGATTCTTGTTTTGAGGCGTTTGGATCATCCAAACGTGGTTAAATTGGAAGGTTTGGTTACTTCGAGAATGTCTACTAGTCTCTATTTGGTTTTCGAGTACATGGAACACGATCTCGCAGGGCTTGCGGCTTGTTCAGGGATCAAATTTACCGAACCACAGGTCTTTCTTGGATCTCTCTAGTTTTAGTTCCTCAATTTTGGATAAAATTTACTCTATTTGGTCACTTATATCCTCTTAAGATTTCTTCTTTTTAATCCAAATGTGTTCAAATAAAATTTTTGCCCTTTGCAGAGAAAAATAAACTAAAATATTAACACTTTTCATAATAAGTGTATTGTTGCGAGTTAAATTTATGAACAGTTTTGGGGGTTCGATTTTGTGATTCTCTGATTACATTTATAAACTAAAGTACGGCAATTTTTTTTTAATCTTTGGTTTGTCAATTTTGTTGAAATATGGGTTGATCTAATACTTGTAATCCTATAAGTTTCAGGTCCCCCCGGCTCTGAGAAAGAAATTAAAAAAATCATTAAGTATCACTGTACATTAGTTTTTCATTTTTTTTTTTATATCAAACAGAACGTGGTTTTTATTTGATAATGCTCAGCTCAATTGACATGCATGCATGCATATTGCATGTATTGTGAATGTTAGTTGTTGGGTTACAATGTGCTCCAATGTTGATGTTTGATCCTTTGAAAAAAGAGTCATGATAATCTGACACCCCCTCTGACATATGCCCCCATCACAGAACCGTAGATCATTTGCCTCGGGATACACAAGAAAAGATTTATGATTCTGCATATCCCGAGGCAAATGATCTATGGTTTTGTGATGGAGCCGTATGTCAGAGGGGGGCATCAGAAAATCATTATTCTTGTAAAAGCTAAGCATTTTAGGTTTAGCAAGCTTTGACACGGACACATTGACCAGAGCCATGTAGTTATAGACTTATAGGGAATTTTCTAACCATTTATGATTAGCTGTAGACACTTCGATCTGTTGCAAGTCAGAAATAATTGAGAACTATAGGGCACTAACTGATAGAAAAACTAAATCTTGTAGAACTTGATTCCTAGAGAGTGATCTCAACTTCAGTTTTCAAAGACAAACCTTGACAATGAGAAACACTAAGTTGGGCTCATTTGAGATTGTCCAGCTAGGATGTGTAGTGATGATAAGATTTCGAACAATGCATTTCAATTTGGCAGCCCACAGTTGGTCCAGATATTAGCTACTAAAGTACAAAAGCCCTAAAGATTCTTGAAAAGGTTCACACAATAGCATAACCTAAGCATCAATCCCTAGTCTTTACCAAGCAAGAAGAATCTCCTCACTGTCTCCCCTTGGATTTGTCATTTTAAGTCCGGTCCGGTCCCAATCCGATATGATAGATATTGTTCCGGATCTTATCTGTTCCAATTCAAAAAGTCAATATTTTTGGATCAGTCCTAATCCAACCTGATTCGATTTAATATAAGTATATAAATATATTGTAAACATAATATAAAATATAAATATACATCAGTTATATTTCAAACAAATTATCAGATCAGGTTCCTATTAGATCCTGGTATGGTTGATTCAAAACTGATCCAATAAGTTATCAAATCAGAGTCTCTTCGGATCAGGTCCTTATTGGAACCCAAATACTTGATCTAGACCTGTACTTATTGGATCAGAATGGATCGGATTTTGGGTCTGAAAATAGCATCATATGCTTGGTATTGTCATGCATGAAAATAGCATAAAATGCTAATAAATCTGGAATTTTTAAACAAGTAGTTATCATCTCTCTTTTCTGCATGAACTAGAATATTTAGATCCAAATTGTGAAGTACATGTATAAGCTTGCCTTTTTATTGGGTATGATGAAGAGAAAAACTTACATTTATCGCAGAAACTGTTCAATTTTTGGGGCCCTTTTTTAGGCAACTGTTCAATTTTATAAGTGTTTTTAATTTCTTTTTATGTACTGGGACCACTAGAGTGGTATGGAGCTACGGATTTAACTGTTTACAATGATGATGTACTTCTCAAACATTTCTTCCTTGGCAGGTTAAATGCTATATGAAGCAATTACTGTCTGGGCTTGAGCATTGTCACAGCCGAGGTGTCTTGCATCGTGATATCAAGGGTTCAAATCTGCTTCTTGACAATGAAGGCATCCTTAAAATAGCTGATTTTGGTCTCGCTTCTTTTTATGATCCCGACAAGAGGCATCCCTTGACTAGTCGAGTTGTTACCCTTTGGTACCGTCCCCCAGAGCTGCTTTTAGGGGCCACTTATTATGATGTTGGTGTTGACCTTTGGAGTGCTGGCTGCATTTTGGGCGAGTTGCTTGCTGGGAAGCCAATAATGCCAGGACGAACAGAGGTACTCCCATTGTTAGTATTAGGTTCTTTAAGGTCAACAGTTTTAGAGATCTACAATGTTGAATCATTTTCATTATTGGGATCATGGACTAATCATATTGCGTTTCTTCAGGTTTCCTTTCTGTGCCATTGTGCACATGTTTCATAGATGGGTGTCTAGTATGAAATGCAGCAAAATGGGACCAATTCAATAGGATAATTATACTCACTTGAGTAAACTATATCTTGGATCCTCTATTATGACTTAGTTTTTCGGTTCAAAGTGGTGAGGGATGTTTGTAGGAGAAAATTTTGGGTGAACCCTATAATTTGCATAGACTGGATGGATGAGAGCAGTTGTAGATTAGTTTAGAGTGGCTGAAGATCAGATAGAAGAAAGAAGAACAACAGAGGAAAAGAGAAAGATATTAGAGAGAGGAGGAAACAAGATAAGGGTCAATCGACCCTTCTCTCATACTTTATTAAAACATTTTAAGAAATCACAAAACACCTCTTCTGTACTCTTATTATCTATATATACCTCTACCTACATATATAAATGATTACTGAACATTCCATCAAGAGTGCAGGTTGTGACTATAAATATCAGATTTTTATGGCTTAGGTTAGTGTTGCTGAATTTGACTTTCTTTGATTTCATGCGTGATCGATCAGGTTATTCTGTTATAGAATACCTCATGGATAGCAATAATAGCTGCATCAATTGGATAGTCCTAACAATTGGATTAATAACTCTATTGTGGGCCCTTTCGCAGACTTCTATTGTCAGTTCAAAACAAAGAAAGTTATCAGATGGTTATGAATATCCAATTTGCCAGGCTTTGGGCCATTGATTTTACAACCTAAATTTCTTTTCTTTCTTTTTAAATATATTTTTTTCAATAGGTAATGCAACCTAGAGATTGCTGGCAAGAGTGGAGGCCATCACTGTTCTATATTCTCCCCTAAAATATACTATGATCACCAAAGTTCTGTTTCAGGATTTTCTACTTGACCATGCTAATTCTTTATTTTGATTCTATAAGAATAACATATACAAATTTTTAACTGACATATGAATTTAGACTCTAAACTTAGAGTCCATGCTCCTATTAGTCATCAACCTTCGATATGTTCACCTTTATCATTTCTGAACCACTTGTAGCATTATTATTATTTTGTTTAGTCTTCACTCAGTTGATTATTACATGTTTAGGTGGAACAGCTGCACAAGATTTTCAAGTTATGTGGTTCCCCATCAGAGAAATATTGGAAGAAGTCGAAGTTGCCACATGCAACCATTTTCAAGCCACAGCAGCCATACAAGCGCTGTTTACAAGAAATTTTTAAGGATTTTCCGCCTTCTTCGATGCCATTGATTGAAACTCTTCTTGCAATTGACCCAGATGAACGTGGAACTGCCATTTCTGCTCTTAAAAGTGAAGTGAGTGTCAGAATTATAGAACCTTATTTTCCTAGATGGCTTTTATATTTGTTAGTATTTCATATTTCCATATTTATCATTTGATGATAAGATTATTAGTGGTTCCATTTTATTTATTTATCTTTTTTTCTTTGTCTGTTCCCTGATTTTTCACTGAAAACCTGATGTGGTTTCATGACGTTTTTATCCCTAGCAGCTTTCGGTTTGTAATGTGAAAATGTTTGGTGTTTGTGAATGATGCTGAGGTTGCATTATTCATGCCATACATGTGGCCCACATATGCGCCCATAGTGACTAAATTCTCCCATTTTTTTAGAAAGTCTCGATTAATTCACTATTCTTCCAATTGGCGATTTTATCCCGACTTATTCACAAAGCTTTGAAAATTACATTTTTTATATTATATTTTAATATAACATTTTGTAATTGTATTGAATATTTTTTTATGAATACCGCGCCACCCCCCACAAAAAAAAAAAAAAAAAGAAAAGAAAAAGGAATGGGTTTGATATTATGATGTTAAGTAATAGTTTATTTTAATTTTTTTCACCTTTTGTGGAATTTTTCTGACCTTTTCTCTTTCCGAATTTTCTCAAATCCAACTTTATCACTATGTAAGGGTCTACCTAGGGGTATAGCCTCTTGAATTGGGATTGTTGAAAGGCCTTATAAATCATATAATCCTATGATTCTTTTACTATAAATCATGCTTTGACTGTCCTCGCAATGTTTTTGGGCTATTATTCATCCAAAAGGTGGGTCACTTATGACTCCTAGAAGGACTAGCTTGAGACCATACCACTGGTGGTGAACTATCTTTTCTTACCAAATAAGTAAGAGCAATTTTCCTCTGTTAAATGACTTAACTTGCATCACTTAATTAGGCAAAATTGGGTGAAGGGACCTGACCTTGAACCCTCATCCACGTTGAGGGATCAACAGTATACTTGATGGGCCTGCATGTCCCAAGCACCATCTCCTTTTGCCTGCCTTCTTCACATGCTGTCACTGTTGTGTAAGAGTCATTCTTAATGGAATTTGTGCATATTTTTTGGTTGTTTCCTTAAAGGCTGGAAACTACTTTAAACCTGAAGCAGTCCCAATAAGACTCTCTAGCCTGATAGCATTAAAGCTATTGGAAATGGGCGTGTGGACAGCTTCAGTGTGGGTGTTACTTGTTATTGCTGCATTCTTGGTCCATTTTATGTCCCAAGTAGCCAAAGTTACCTCTGTGCGTATCATACCATTCTTTGGATCTAGCCAAATAGATTCAGATTATAAGAATCCAGGTTCTATTACTTTGTGCTTTGCTTTAATCTCTGTTTGCAACTGGATGATTCAAATTTTGGTGATTGACTTTTTTCATTTTGGACAAATTCATTTTACAGTTTGTTTACTCCTGATTTGGGAAATTGACCTTTATTTCAGACACTATGTGCATTTGTATCACCCAATTAACTCAATGGCTACCTTTGAAAAGCCTGTGGGGTATTTATGTCAGTATCTTTGTGCTAGAAAGACTTCTTTAGGAAGTACACAAATAAAATATATAATTGAAGGTTTGATTAAATGTTATAATGTGAATTTTGGATGGTATAACTTTTTATGTCAATAATTTTTTTTAGAAGGTATATATGTAAAGAAACATAGAGCACAAGAAGCCCAAGAGGTTGAGAGGACCTGTCAGGTCAAAAACTAAAAAGATCCAAAGAGGACTAATACCCCACTTCAATGAATGATTAGTAATCCCATCTAAACCCAAGTCCACAAATTATAATTGACATTACTTGACAAGGGAGAACCAATTAAAACATTAAGGCTTTGGTATTAATGACGACAGCGTAAGGCGTTGGTGGTGATAATGATGAATTGATTCTTCTTTGCCCTCAACCACACTACTTTTCCTTTCTTTCCATGTACACCAAGAAATGGTGAATGGAAGCATTCTCTGAATATGGTGCGGTGCCATCTCTAAGAAACAATGCATATGAACTAGCTCTGACAAATCTAGTAAGTGGTTCATAGATTCCCAATGGCTTATACATGTAACTAAAATCTACAGTTATTTTTTGTCTTCTGATCTAAGCGTGAAAGTACTATATCGGTTCCTGATCCAAATTCTGCCATCTGTAGAAGAGGGGGTATTGATGAATCCAGTAATGTTTACAAGGAGCAAAAATACTATATCAACCTCCCATTGTTCAAAATCCTTCTACATCCATATCCTTGGAAGTATATCTTCACCATCCCTGATTGCAAAAACAAACTTTGTCTCCCCTTCCAACGTTAAAAGACTAATATTTAAATATTAGAAATGCTGTGAAGCAACCCTTTGATTGTGCAATAGAGCTGCTACTGCATTCACTGACCGACCTCACACTTTTTTTTTACCTTGCACTCTTCTTTTTTTCCTTTACACTCTCTCTCTCTCTCTCACACACACACACACACACACACACACACACACACACACACACAATGCTAGTACAGTTGCATAAGAGCGTGAATATTTATCTTCATCTTGGATTAGAGCCATGCTAAACCCCAGCTTGCTTTAAAAGGGGAAGGAAAACCTAATTTATGGAGCTATATATTGGTGTAACGCTTTCCAAGTCTTGCTGGCAAGTGTTTCTCTTTAGATATTATTAACATATTCATACTGAACAGTGCCAATGATTTATATTCATTAGGTACACTTCACTAATATATTATCTACTTTAACTGTTAAGATTACTAGTTTGAGAACCGTAGTTATTTCCGCTCTATGGTTGTCTTAACCTGATATTGCCTTTCATTCCCAGTGCAGTCAGGAGGGAAAACAACCAAATTATTATAACAGATCATCATGAATTTATAGCTGTTGTCCAGTCTCTCCGAAAGGAGTGCCCTATCTTCTTATGAGACTGAAAATAAGTGTAGAAAGGAACTTGTATATGAGATTGCGACACGATATCAAGCTAACTTACTTTAAAATTTATGCTGTAAGAAACTTTGCAATGTGTTACTGGATTCCAAATAAGCAAATATGGTTCATTCAACACTGAATTTAGCTGGTTGTTTACTTTCTATAGGGAAAGACCTCAAAGTATCCCTAGAGTCCTGACAACTTTTAGGCAAAACATAATTATTTCTATTGATGGAATGTTGTTATTTAATTAGTACTGGTTTCTGGTGGCAGTTCTTCACCACGAAGCCTTATGCCTGTGAGCCATCAAGTTTACCAAAATATCCTCCAAGCAAAGAAATGGATATGAAATTGAGGGAAGAAGCAGCTAGAAGGTGGACTTGTTTTTTCACTGTTTTCTACAATTCTCAAGTGCTTTCATCCATCTAATAACAGATTTGTTTCTTGTTTCCACAGGCAAAGAGGCTTGAGTGGGAAAGGAAATGTTGGTGATGGCACAAAGAGAGTTCAAGCCCGTGATCGGGGTGACCGAGCAATTCCTGCCCCAGAAGCAAATGCTGAGCTCCAAGTGAATTTGGATGTATGTGATACTAGCTCTCTCTTGATTGGTTTCACATTGTATGAAGCTATTTTCGTACTTTGTTTTCCCAACCTGAGCAACTTTTTTCTCTAAATTGTTTTTCCTCTTGTTTCTAGATGAGTAGAGTTAACAGATGGTCTAAACCTCTAAGGTAGGGGTGCAACTTGGTTCGGTTTGGTGCCAAATCATAACCGAACCAACCTAGGTCGGTTCCACCAAGCAAGAACCAAAACTGGACCAAACTGAGTTAAGGTTGGTTCGGTTCTATATGTTGCCAATATCCTTTAAACTTACTTGGAAGCAACATATATTTTAATGAAAAAAAAATGAAGAAATAATAAACATCAAATACTTCATATCTCTGTCCTAACTCCTAAGTAGTAAGCACAATGAAAAAAATCAATCATCATCTACCTTTCTTCATGCTCCAATCCATAATAAAATGTATATTTATTTATTTTATAAGGGTTTGGTTCGGTTCTATATTAAGCCTTGACCGAACCAAATTGGTCAGTTCTATGTTTTCTTCACCCAGAATCGAACCTCAACTTAATCCAATTCCAAACTGAACCAAACCAGCCCAAAGCTATTGGTTTGGTTTGGTTCTCATTTGAACCAGTCCAAGTTGCACCCCTAGTCTAAGTTCTAATCTAATAGACTAACCCAAGGGTTGAAATATACAATTTGATGAGATCGACCTTGAGATATTTTCAGTCCAAGGTCTAATCTGATAAACCGTAACTGCAGCCCAAGGGTTGATATCCACCATTTGATGGGATTGACCTTACTGATTTAGCAAGTCAGGAATCTACCCAGTTTTGATAATTGTAATCATGACCATTGGACCTTTTTTCTGGACTCTTTTGTTACCTAATGAAAGAATGCAATAGGATCATCAGTCATCAATTTGGACCTTTAGAGGGATATTTGGTGAAGGAGCCATGAATTGTGACTGCAGCTATTTTGCTCATGCACATCATTGTAAAACCTTTTTTGTGATATATAAGACTTAGAGTCTCATTTAAATGCATTTCTTAACATTGCTCATAACTACATTATAGAAATACATGAACATTTCGTATCTGAAATCTAGCTATCTTCATCTCAAAGTTTGTCTTGATTCTTAACCTTATCCATTGATGTTAATAATTTTTTGATTTTTAGCGGTGGAGACAACTTACGCAACCAAATACCAAGAGCAAGAGTGAGAAGTTCCCACCTCCCCATCAGGATGGAGCAGCTAGGTTTCCATCGGACGCATCACGCAATGCCTCAGTATCTTTTGGTGCACCTGTCGTGTCTTTTACTTCATCAATTTTTGAACCAAATTCATCGAGAATCTCACATTCAAGCTCCGTGAGAAATCCTACAGCTTCTGGGGGACCTTCTCAAAGGAAAGTTAACAAAGAAGAGCCCCAAATGGCTCCATCGCGCACATTTATCCGTGCATTCAGACCATCTTCTCTCATGCGCTCAATGGATCTGACAATTAAGGATAAGCAGTCGGTTTCTGGGGTTTTCGGGAGCTGAAAGTAGAGACAGTAATTGGAAGAGGTCGGCTGAAATTGTTTTTTGGGATTAGATGCTCTTTTGGGTTAGTTCTTGAATCATGTTTTCCTTTTTGTTTTCGGGTCAATTTATTAAATATCGTCCATAAAAGTGTTTGGTTTTTAATCGACACAAAGAAAACCAGACTTGATATTTCTGTTCAAAGTGTACAGATTTTGGATGCTAGGTGTTACAACAATAGACAATGAGAAAATAATTTCATCTTCCACGACAATGCATTATTCGAAAGGTTATTTCTCCTCTCTTTGAGAACCCTGAGTTTCTTTTAGGGGTCTGAGTTTTTTATGCCCAGTATTTGTTGTAGTACAAACTAGATATTTTTCTTCATTGCTGAACATTATCATTTGTCCATTAAAAACTGTCCTATCTTTGAATCTGAACTTGTGAGGTTGGAGGTTGTGATACCATGGTTTGGGGGAATGGTGCCGGGATCTACCGAGTCTGTAACTTAGATTACATGTTTTATGATAATTAGGCACTTTTTTGGTTAATATTTTGATAAGTAGGAGGGAAGATATAATTAGGAACTGAATTCATTTGGGAAAATGATGATAAACCAAGAGAGTCAATTGAGATGATTGGAGTCCTAGTTGAAGTCCTAAAAGACCGAAGGTGGTGGTGCAAAAAAAATAAATATGAACTTGACTTTAGACAGAGTGGAATGAAAGAACATAATCCCAAATCTTTGAAATAAGGTTTTGTTGTTGTTGCACAAACAAATTGGTGAAAGTAGGATTGGCTTCCTGGTTTGACACTCACCAATTTACTAAGTTGTCACCTTTCCCACTCGACAAGGTTATGGCATCCTTGCTTGCATGTTTAACCTTGATGTTATTTCGTAAGGGATAAAAAAAATTCATGTTATTTGGAGTGAGAATTTGCTGTTAACAAATGAGGGTGTTGAGTTGCTAAATCAATTACAAATTGCATCATATTCATTAAAATATATATAATAAAATTAGAAGGAGTGAAGAGAAAAGATAAAAAAAATATAGGTCGATGAGATATTTGTCCACACACAAAATTGTAGCAACTCAGTTGTGTTTTATTATATAGATTAGAGTACACTAAAGCCTACAGTACAGGCATCCTCTTTAGGGGTAAAAGAGGAAAAGTAGTAAAATTGGAGGGTGTATTATTAAAAACTCTTTGGATTTGAAGGGATAAAAGAGAAAAGATAGTAAAGTTAGAAGGATATTATTAAATTTTCTTTTTTTTTTGACTCCCCCTTTAACATACACTCCCCTACGAACTGTAGATCATTTGTCTAGAGATACACAAAATCATAAATCCTTTTCTTGTGTATCTCGAGCCAAATGATCCACTGTTCTATGACGGGGTGTATGTCAGAGGGGACGGGGTGTCAGATTATCACGATTTTATTGAAAAAGGGAAGGGGTTGGGAGAGGAGGAGAATAGAAAAAAGGTAAAGTGGGATCATTGTACTGGATGAGACATTTATCCCCCACGAGTGGGTCCCACCATTACGTTTTATTACGTAAATTTGTTAGACAAGGAGAAAAATATATTGCTACATGCATGAAACTTTAAGCCTGGAATGTTATTTTTCAGTGGATTTGTGGAAGCTTGACGTTGATTTAACAACTTAGCACCATTCATTGTTTCACTTCTTATTTAGAGTTGACATTAAGAGAGGCACAGCTCCTTAATTAACACATGAATACATATATTGATGAGGCATCAATCAAGGGGAAGGCGATGATCGCCCTGTTGGAGGTGGTGGTGGAGAACGGAAAATTGCCATTGGTGGTGGTCGACTAAAATCAATCAAAGGAGGTGGTGGAGGCTGACTATCAGGAAGTATCTGCATCAATCCACGTATACCTATACATAGTAACACTGAGTATAAGAAATCTCGACAGACAGAAGGTATACACTTTTTTAATTATTTGAGAGCTTAAGTTATACTGCCTCACCAACTTTTTAATCGAGCTTGAATCATGGATTGAGCTTTACTCAATCAATTATGATTTTAAAAACCAGTGTATCATCTTGGACAAGTCATATCATTTAAATTAATTTAGAATTATTTACTAATACATATTTACTTAGATTAATTCTGGAATGACCTCAGTGGGGGACATTTTGATGTAGTGGCGCACACATGCCTGTAGATGCATTTTCTCAAAGATACAAGTAAAATGCATGTACGGACATGTGCGCACCACCACGTCATGGAGTTCTTGCTGAGGTCACTCCAACATGACTCATTTATTTAGGGTCTGGTTCAACAACCAAAGTCCTAGCAAATCAACTCTTTCTGAAACATCTAACCCCATCTAAAGTGATTCATAAATTAATGATAAAAAATGACGGTCCACAATTCTTCAACTTATAAATTAGGGTTCGAAGTTTCAAAATTGACTAATTTTTTGTGAGGAGCCCATTCCAAATTTTTTAACCCATATAGGACAAAACACTTTGGCTAGGACTTTGACAACTCGACGCTATCCATTTATTTATAGATAAATACATATTATTTTTTTATTAGGAAGTGTTGGGACACCCTAAAGAGAGTCAAACATTTTTCAATATATTAAAAGTTTTCGAATGACCTGATATTTTGTGAAGATGGTCTTTATGGTGAGGAGACTGTCCTCACAGAAAATCAGTTCATTCTAAAACTTCTAACTCCAACAAAAGTGGTTTACACGTAATCAACATTCCATGATCATTCAACTTGTAAATTAGGGTTAGAAATTTCAAAATGGGTTGATTCCTCCTCACCATAGAGATCATCGTTACAAAAAATTAGCCCAATCAAAAAGTTCTAACTCATATATTGAAAAATGTTTGGCTCTCGTTAGGACCTCTGATCGCTCCCCTTTTTTAATTATCAAGTGAGTTAAGTGTGTGTGCTTGAATTACAAACATTTAAATCATTAGTTATCATGAACACGACCAAGATTTTCATAGTATCAGATGAGTCATCTTGGGTCTCTGATGAGTCGATGTGATGGATGATTCACATTATCCGTTTCAGTAGATCAGGATGACTCGACGGCCAGTCATTTTGGTCTTGTCAAGTTTTAAAACCATGCATCCACATATACTAGAAGTAAAAGATACTAAAAGTACAAAAAAAAAAAAAAAAAAAAAAAAAACTAAAATGGGGCTCACCTTCCACAGCTATGGCCCTTGAGACTAGTAAGAGGGCAAGGGAAACAAGCACAACATGAAGAAGTTCTGCACTTTGAACTCCATATTGGCCTTTGTGAGAGACAAAGAGACTTTGTGGGTTGTATAAGCTAATCAATTTGTATGTTCATCTAAAATCACCCTTTTATCCTTAGTTTTCATTTTTTTTTTCTCAGTCAAAATTGAAGTTATGTGTCTTTCTTGACGAGGTCCTTATGTTCTACAAACACGCGTTCTACTTTGTGACTTGGTGAGTTTTCATTTATTTGACCCTTGTAGTTGTTATAAGTGAGAACACTAATTAATTATTAATGGGTTGTGAATCATTCGCATTTCAAAATATCTGAACCTACAACACAAAACCTCTCTTTTTATATATGAGTGCTGATTTTCTAACTCAATCTGTAAGAATAACTCCAAAAATCACTAACATGACATGTGTAAGAACGGTAGATTTTTTCCCTCAGAATTCACAACTGCACATGGGAAAAAAATCTACAGATATATATATATATATATATATATATATATATCTAAACATATTAGATCTCTCTTTTATATCTCTAAAAATATTATATACTGTGTCATTTAAAAAATGGTCCGAGACTGATACCTACGTTCATGACCAAGATAAGACGAGACCATTAAACTCTTCTTCAAATATCAGGAAAAAATTACTCAATAAATCATCTCAGTATTATTAATGAACGACACAAGATGAAATATTGAATTTTAAAACCATGGTACCGTATGCAAAATATACCAAAACAACTTTGTAGTATGGAAAAACATGTTTTAATTATTTGAGATGATAGAAATCTATCTACATATTTACTATTTTCTAACCGGATTAAGAAAAAGAATCAGGAATAGTGTCTACATGACACGTTTTGGTAGGTGTTTAAAACATAATCCCGATGTGTTTAATTTTCAACCAAAACATGCCATGTACTCACTAAGCATTCAATACAAAAAAGACCTTTCTCGATGTGGAGTGAGCCAAGTCAGACTACTTGATTAGGCCCATGCGGGATTTGGTGGCAGCGTCTTTGAGGCAAATTTTTTTGGGTATATATTGTATTTTCGAGTAGGGTTTCTTTATATTTTTACTCTTTGTTCCTTGCGGCTGTGGACAGAGAGACGGTAATCTTTATCGTTGATGTTGAATTTTTTCTCCTTCTTCTCCATGGATGTAGGCAATTTGCTGAACCACGAAAATCTTGTGTATTTATTTTGTTTTTTTATTTTTACTCTTGTTACGCTTCCCCCACAACATCTATATAACAAATTTTGGTTTTGGATCAAATGTAAAACCTATTTCTTTCAACAAAAATAAATTTACTAGTTAAGTCAAAAACTCTCAACAAAGACTTGGATTAATCAATTCTTTTGCCTTGATCCATTCATTCCTTCCCAACTCTCTAAGGTTAACAATTGATGTGAGGCATATGCTTTTTACAAGGATCTTGGTTTGAGACGCAAGCCTTAATTTCCTTTTAGAGTGCTGATTTTCTAACTAGATAGTCTTCACTCAATTGACGTAGCATGTAGATCTTTTTTCCTCAGGATACATAATCACACATCTTTTATGGGGATGTGCAGTAGTGTATCCCAAGGAAAAAGATCTATGGTTTTGTGTCCATGCCATGTCATCCGAGTATTGACCAAGTGAAGATTTTCTAATTAGAAAATCATTATTCTTTCCTTTATGGTTTAGCCTTACGTCTCAAGACATTTTTAACAGTCTTATCCCGAGGCATGAGCGCCTCTAAAAACATTGGTGTTTATTAGCAAGATGGTATACATAAATTGAGGAGATGTGCCAACCAAATTTGAACTCCCATACAACAGTCCTATAGTTGAAACTGCAAATCTTCTTCCATCTTCACCATATGCGCTCTCCACGCATTAGCATTTCTCCTAACTATTACTTAGGGAGAATCCGCGAGAAATCCTACAGCTGCCGGGGGACCTTCTAGGAGGAAAATCAAGAAAGAAGAGCCCCAAATGGCTCCATTGCGTACATTTATCCGTGCATTCAGGCCATCCTCTATCATACACTCAATGGATCTAACAATTAAGGATAAGCAATTGGATTCTGGAGTTTTCGACAGTTGAAAGCAGACGATAATTGGAAGAAGACAGCTTGTTGTGATATGTCTAGTATTCTTATTGGGCTTGGGATTCAATAGGCAAAACGGTATTAAGGGGGACGTTTTCCGAAGCGGAGTGGGCTCGGCCCAAAGTGATTCATATATATATATATTTTGCAGGTAACCAGAGTAAAAATATAGAAGAAAAATTAACACAAGATTTATGTGGTATGACATAATTACCTACGTCCACGGAGAAGAGGGAGTAAAGATTCATTATCAACGATATAAAAATTAAAAATTACAGACTCTTTGACCTCTGCCACAAGGAACCTCACAAAACAGGTCTCCCTTGATATCATGTTGCCTCTTGAAGCCCAAGTCCAATAAGAATAATAGACATCTTACAAAAGTTTAGCCGACCCCAAATCTTTAAAATAAGGCTCCGTTGTTGTTGTTGTTACACAAACAAATGAGTGAAATTAGGGATTGGCTTCCAAGTATTAGCACTCACCAATTTACTAAGTTGTCACCTTCCACACTTGATGAGGCTATGGCCAGGGGCGGATTTCCAGTGCGGGCAATTGCCCCCACAAGAATTTATGAAACTTGATGGAGCTACTTAAAAATAAATTTTTTACGCCCCACATAATTTGTTAAATTTTGACGGAGTTATTTATAAATTAATTTTTTTTACTCCCCTCCCCATCCCCCAAATTTTTGTAAACTTTGAAGGACTTATAAATTAAAAATGTTTAAGATCATCAAGAAATTTGTCCCCCTCACAAAATATTTTTAAATTTTGAAGGACTTAATAGGCATCATTGCTTGCTTGTTTAACCTCGACGTTATTTATTGAGGGATAAAAAACTCCATAAGAATTGGCTGACAATTAAAAACTGGGACATATTACAACATGCATGAAGCTTTGGGCCTTAAATGTTAGAACCAGGATCAGGTAAGGTGTCCCGTTCCATTAGTACAGGAGTGGTGTCTACGTGGAAGAGGACGGCTGAAATTGTTTTTTGGCTTGATTAGTTGCTCATTTGGGTTAGTTCTTGAATCATGTTTGCCTTTTTTGTTTTCGGGTCAATTTATTAAAATATCGTTCATAAAAGTGTTTGGTTTTTAATTGACACAATGAAAACCAGACTTCATATTTCAGTTCATAAGTGTACAGATTTTGGATGCTAGGTGTTACTACAATAGACAATGAGAAAATAATTTCATTATTACATCTTCCACAACTATGCATTGTTTGAAAGCTTATTTCTCATCTCTTTGAGGTCCAGTATTTGTTGTAGTACAACTTAGATATTTTTCTTCATTAATGAACATGATAATTTGTCCATAAAAATTGTCCTATCTGTGGAGGCTGTGATGCCATGGTTTGGGGGAAATGGTGTCGGGATCAACCAAGTCCGTAACTTAGATTTCATGTTTTATGATAATTAGGCACTCTTTGATTAATATTTTGATAAGCAAGCACAAGGAAAGAGAGAATTAGAAATGATTACATTTGGAAAAATGTAGGAGTACTCCAATAGATGATAAATTAAGAGAAAGTTGTCTGAGATGATAAAAACATATAAATTACTTGGCTTTGGCCAGAATGGAACCAAGGAACACGAATTTGTTTAGTTGACCCCAAGTCTTTGAAGTAAGGCTTTGTCTACGCTGTTGTTGCACAAACAAATTGGTGAAAGTAGGGATTGGCTTCCAGGTTTTCGCACTCACCAATTTACAAAGTTTTCGCTTTCCACACTCGACAAGGTTATGGCATCCTTGCTTGCACGCATAATTTTGATATTGTTTCTTGAGGGATAAAAACTTCAAGTTGTTTATAGTGAGAATTTGCTGTTTACGAATGGGGGTGTTAAGTTGTTAAATTAGCAGCAAACTGCCACATATTAGCTAAAATATATAACTATTTGATAGACAGATCAATCGAGGAGAAAATCATATGGCAACATGCAGGAAGCTTTAGGCCTTGAATGCTATTTTTTAGTGGATTTGTGGCAGCTTGACATCGATTTAACAACTTAACACCCTTCATTGTTAACAACAAATCCTTATTATGTTTTTTGAGGGGTCATGCCAGCTGATATGAAGGTGGACTTGTGAATTCCGACAATCCCCCTACTTTCTTCATAAAAATTAAAATTAAAATAAAGGATAAAAGAGAAAAATAAGAATGGTAAATTTCTAAATAATTACAAATTTTTTGATATTTTTGAAACGTTGTTAATGTTGATAAAGTCATCACGTAATATTGACAATTTAATAACGTTTTGTCAACATTATGTGGTTATTGTGTCAATACATGTAACACTTTCGATGTTTTTGAAAACTTCCATAATTATTTAGAAATTTACCCAAAAAAATAGGAAGGAACTTTGAATATGTTGATTTATTATTATTAACATCACAATGCAACACAAATAGCAAGGATATAAGATACTTTACAAATGGAATTACTACAAGAACTTTAGCCAATTTTAGTGAAATTTTTTTGTTCCACTTCTTATTTAGAGTTTAAATTAAGAAAGCTCCTTAATTAACATATGAATACTTATACATAAATGTATTTATTGTGTAAAAAACTAACATGTCCTTATCTTTTTCACTAAAAGACAAAACGAGAAAGGATATTATTGAAAAAAAAGTGTTGGACAATACTAATGTCCCATGAAGTCTTGGATGTTAGCATTCCCCCATATATATATATATATATATATATATATATATATTGATGAGGGATCAATTAAGTGATAGGCGATGGTCGCCCTCTAGGAGGAGGTGGTGGAGAACGGAAAACTGCCCTTGGTGGTGGTGGTGTTGGTGGTCTTAGTGGTGGTGGTGGTGGTGTTGGGCGTCTTTGTGGTGGTGGACTTCGTGGTGGGCTTCGTGGTGGTGGACTTCGTGGTGGAGGCTGACTATTTGGATCTACCTGCATAAGTACTCGAATGCCTGTACATAGTAACACTTTTGAGTATAAGAACTCATGACATAAAGCAGAGACTTTTTTAATTAAAGAGCTTAATTATATTGCCACACCAACTTTTTCATAGAGCTTGAATCATGGATTGAGCTTTACTAAGTCAACTATGGTTTTAAAGACTAGTGTATCATGTTGGACAAGTCATATAGTCTAAATTAATTTAGAATTAATTACTAATTATTTTTTAATTATAAGATGAGTTAAGTGAGTACTTAGGTTACAAAGATTTAAATCATTAAAAAATTTATTATATCAAAAAAATGCTAAACCAAGTTGACACGTTCAAGTTTTCATAGGCACAATTTGTAACCCCCCTGACTCAGTACGATATTGTCCGTTTTGAGCCAAAACCTGCACGGACTTGTCTGTTGGTATAAGAGCCCATCCACATTGCCATGTGTGGACCAACTTAGCATGTGGGGTCGCCCTATCGAGACTCCAGGTTCTCAACTAGGGGAGTCTGATGCTTTAGTCCCATATCGACTATATGTATGGATCGAATTGGGCCCTCTAACACCGTGGGCACCATTTGAGGACAAAACCGTGAGGCTTACAGCCAAAACGGAAAATACCTACCAAAGGTGTTGGGCCGGGCTGTGTCACGACTCATATTTTTGCAGTATCAGACAAGTCATCTTGTGTCTTCGATGAGTTGGTGTGATGAGCGATTCACATTATTCAGGATGAATCTTGTGAGTCATTGTGGTCTTGTCAAGTTCTATAGAAGTAAGAGATACTAAAAGTCAAAAAAAAAAAAAAAAAAGGAATAAAAATGGGGCTTACCTTCAACAGCTATGATTCTTGAGAGTAGTAAGAGGGCAAGGGAAAAAAGCAAAACATGAAGGAGTTTCTGCACTTTGAACCCCATATTGGGCTTTGAGAGGGACAGAAAGACTGTTACATAAGCCAATCAATTTGTATGTTCATCTGAAATCTTCAGAGCCCTTTTATCTTTAGTTTTCAGCTTCTTTTATATATTATTTTTTCTTGGTCAAAATTGACAACTATGTGTCTTTCTTTCTTAGTTAAACGTGTTATTTTGACGAGGTCGTTTCTCATTTAAAAATACTAAACCCACTTGACACGCCTGCGTTTTCATAAATTCGACCAATATTTTTAAGAGATAATTACAAAAACGTGACCAACTTTTGACGAAATTTGCATTCCGACACATAAGAATTTTAAATATTTTATTAGTATGAAAAGTATGCTTGTCTACTTATATCTTTGAATGTAGAAAAAAAATGTGGGAAGTTTCAAAATGGTTGGGTATGAGGTCGAAATTACTGGCCCAATCATACATGTATTTAAAATATTTATCTGAAGTGCCATATATTAGTTTTGATATTTTTTTATTTATTTTTACCAAAACGGGTACAAGAAGAGATTGTACTCAATTGACCTTTATATATTTGTTTTAAATTGACTTGTTTTTGAGGAGGTTCATAAGAATGATATAGAAGTGAAATAACGAAAGTGGTCATCTAATTATAATGAGTGCCATTTTTGGTTAATAGAAATTAATAATATCTAAATGGGTAAATGTTGGGTTTGATAAATATCTTAAACACCTGTTTGGGCTGTTAATTTCGATTAAATACTTGCCCGTTTTTGGTAAAAGACTCTAAATAAGTTCATTTTAACATCACTAACTATATGCAAAAATTAATCTATAAAAATGATTTATTTGGAAAATTCAAGAGTTTCAACTTCAAATTAATTTTTGATGAGATTAAGAATTTCAAAATGATTGAATCTTGAAGTTATAGATAAATGGATCAAGTTCAAGAGCCAATAACATAGTCAATGTGTTTTGTCCTATACGAGTTAAAATTTTCGAAAAATTAGCACATTCTGGAACTTCTAACCCCCATCAAAAGTGGTTTACACATTAACGGTAAAAATTAATGATCCATAATTCTTCAACTTGTAAATTAGGCTATAAGTTTTAGAATGGACTGATTTTTTGTGAAGATGATCTCTGTACCATTTTGATCATCCTCACATCAACCTCACGAAAAATTAGTCCACTTCGAAACTTCTAACCTATATTAGACAAAACACATTAGCTAAATTAACTCGTTAATTCATGCTAAACTTTTCATTTATCAAGAAAAAATTACTCAATAAATCATCTCGGTATTATTAATGAACGACACAAGACAAAATATTGAATTTTAAAACCATGGTATTGTATGCAAAATATACCACAACAATTTTCTAGTATGGAAAAACACGTGTTAATTAATTACTTGAGATGTTAGAAAATCTAACTGATCTAACTACATACTTACTCTTTTTCTACCCGGATTAAGAAAAAGAATCAGGAATAGTGTCTACATGGCATGTTTTGGTAGGAGTTTAAAACATATCCCGATGTGTTTAATTTCCAACCAAAACATGCCATCTACTCACCAAACATTCAATACAAAAGGGACCTTTCTTGATGTGGAGTGGGTCAAGTTAGGCTACTTGATTAGGCCCATACTGGGTTTGGGAGTAGCAAGGTGAATTTTTTTGGGTATATTTTATATTTTCAAGTAGGGTTTCTTTATATTTTTATTCTTTGAGGTTTTTTGCGGCTGTGCATAGAAAGTTTGTAATTTTTATCGTTGATGAAGAATTTTTTCTCCTTCTCGTCCGTGGACTTAGGCAATTTGCCGAATCACGAAAATCTTATTTATTTATTTTGTTTTTTTCATTTTTACTCTTGTTACGCTTCCCCACAACATCTATATATCAAATTTGGGGTTTGGATCAAATGTAAAACCTATTCCTTTCAACAAAAATAAATTTACTAGTTAAGTCAAAAACTCTCGACAAACGCTTGGATTTATCAATTCTTTTGCCTTGATCCATTCATTCCTTCCCAACTCTCTACGGGTAAAAATTGGTGAGAGGCATATATGCCTTTTACAAGCATTTTGGCTTGAGACGTAAGCCTTAATTTCCTTTAATTAGAGTGCTGATTTTCTAACAAAAAAGTCTTCACTCAGCTGGTGTGGCATGGACACGGAACCATGGATCTTTTTTTCCTCTGGATACGTAATCACACAACTTTTATGGGGATGTGGAATTGTGTATCCCAAGGAAAAAGATCTATGGTTCCATGTCCATGTCATGTCAGCCAAGTATTGACCATGTGAAGATTTTATAGTTAAAAAATCATTATTCTTTCCTTTATGTTTTAGCCTTACGTCTCAAGACATTAACAGTCTTATCCCGAGGCGTACGCCTCTAAAAACATTGGTGTTTATTAGCAAGATGGTATACATAAATTGAGGAGATGTGCCAACCAAATTTGAACTCCCATACAACAGTCCTATAGTTGAAACTGCAAATCTCTTAATCTTCTTCCATCTTCACCCTATGCGCTCTCCACGTATTAGCATATCTCCTAACCATGACTTAGGGAGAATCTGTGAGAAATCCTACAGCTGCCGGGGGGACCTTCTAGGCGGAAAATCACGAAAGAAGAGCCCCAAATGGCTCCATTGCGTACATTTATCCGTGCATTCAGGCCATCCTTATCATACACTCAATGGATCTAACAATTAAGGATAAGCTATCGAATTCTGGAGTTTTCAACCGTTGAAAGCAGACGATAATTTGAACAAGACAGCTGGTTGTGATATGTCGGGTCCCGTTCAGCACCAAATATTTTGGCCAACATTTTAGCGAACCATTTTTGTCCTACATGGGTTAGAAGTTTTGGAATGAGCTGATTTTAGGTGAGGATGATCTCTACGGTGAGGAGATCATCCTCACCAACCCATTTCAAAACTTCTAGGCCCATGTTTACAAGTTGAAAAATCGTGGACCGTCCATTTTTGATAGGGTTAGAAGTTTTGGAATGGGCTGATTTTTGGTGATGATGATCTCCTCACCATAGAGGTCATCCTCACCAAAAATCAGCCCATTCCAAAGCTTCTAACTCATGTTTTGAAAAATGTTTTGCCAAAATGTTTGTTTGGTGCTGAACATTTCCATATATATGTTTTTTTTTTTTTTTTTTCTTGGTAAAAATTGAAAGCTATAATGTGTCTTTCTTTCTTAGTTAAACGTGTTATTTTGAGGAGGTCCTTTCTCATTTAAAAGGAAAATACTAAACCAACTTGACATGTCTGCGTTTTCATAAATTTGACCAATATTTTTAAGAGATAATTACAAAAACGTGACCAACTTTTGGCGAAATCTGCATTCCGACACAATACTTTAATAGTATGAAATGTATGCTTGTTTATATCTTTGAATGAAGAAAAAAAATGTGGGAAGTTGCAAAATGGTTGGGTATGAGTTGGAAATTACTAGCCCAATCATACATGTATTTAAAATATTTATCAGAAGAGCCATATATTAGTTTTGATGTTTTTTTATTTATTTTTACCAAAACGGTTACATGAAGAGATTGTACTCAATTGACCTTTATACCTTTGTTTTAAATGAACTTGTTTTTGAGGAGGTTCATAAGAATGACATAAAAGTAAAATAACGAAAGTGGCCATCTAATCATAATGAGTGCCATTTTTGGTTGATAGAAATAATATTGAAATGGATAAATATTGCTTTTGATAAATATCTTAAACACCTGTCTGGGCTGTTAATTTTGACTAAATACTTGCCCGTTTTGGTAAAATACTCTAAATAAGTTCATTTTAACATCACTAACTATATACAAAAATTAATCTATAAAAATAATTTATTTGGAAAATTCAAGAGTTTCAACTTCATATTAATTTTTGACGAGATTAAGAATTTTAAAATGATTGAATCTTGTAGTTATAGATAAATGAATCAGGTTCAAGAACCAATAACATAATCAATGTGTTTTGTCCTATACGGGCTAAATTTTTTGAAAAATTAAAACATTTTGAAATTTCTAATCCCATCAAAAGTTGTTTACAAATTAACGGTAAAAATTAATGATTCACAATTCTTCAACTTGTAAATTGGGCTATAAGTTTCAGAATGGGCTGATTTTTTGTGAAAATGATCTATGTACCATACTGATTATCCTCTCAAAAAGTCAGTCCATTCAAAAACTTCTAACCCATATAAGACAAAACACGGCTAAATTAACTTGTTAATTCATGTTAAACTTTTCATATATCAAGAAAAAGTTACTCAATAAATCATCTCGGTATTTTTACTGAATGACACAAGACGAAATATTGAATTTTAAAACCATGGTACTGTATGCAAAATATTGCACAACAACTTTCTAGTATGGAAAAACATGTGTTAATTAATTACTTGAGATGTTAGAAAATCTAACTGATCTAACTACATATTTACTCGTTTTCTAACTGGATTAAGAAAAAGAATCAGGAATAGTGTCTACATGGCACGTTTTGGTAGGAGTTTAAAACATATCCCCCATGTGTTTTATTTCGAATCAAAACATGCCTAGTGAGTACTCACTAGGCATTCAATCTATGGTTTTGTGTGCACCTCCACATCAGCACAGTGTGAAACACAGTGAATTTCGCAGTCACTCCAACAAAACTCTTTTTTCCAATGATGAGCATGATCGTTTGTCTAGAAAAATTATCTCATCTTTTCATTTGAACTTACTAAAGTTGGAGGCTGTGATGCCATGGATTGGGAGACATGGCATCAGGCACATCCAAGGGCTTAAAAGAACAAGGATGGGGATAGGAAAAATAAATATGAACTCACTCTTAATAATAGAATCTTTGGCTTTAGAAGTGGAACACAATTTATTTAGTGGACCCCAAATCTTTGAAATAAGACTTTGGCAGTGTTTGTTTGCGCTATTTTTCAGCGTTTATTGCTGGAAAAAAAATAAATTCAGCACTTTTTGTCAAAATAGTGCGTTTGTGTACTCTATATTTTCAGCGCTTATTGTTGAAAATAAGTGAAAAAAATTTAGCATTATTTTGATGCTGAAAAAAAGTGCTAAAGCAGTAAGCATTTTGCTTTTTTCGACATGGACAAGTATTCTTTTTTTTTTTAGCACGGACAAGTATGCCCTTATACTTAAAGGGGACGGTTCAGCAGCCCTAAAGTTTGCCAAGTTTGGTGCCAAACATTTTCAAAATATGGGTTAGAAGCTTTGGAATGAGCTGATTTTTTGTGAGGATGATCTCTATGATGAGGAGATCATCCTCACCAAAAATCAGCCTATTCCAAAATTTCTAACCCCATCAAAAGTGATTTACAAAAATTGGACGGTCCACAATTCTTCAACTTGTAAACTAGGGTTAGAAGTTTCAAAATGAGCTGATTTTTTGTGAGGATGATCTCTTCACCGTAGAGATCATTCTCACAAAAAATCAGCCTATTCCAAAACTTCTAACCCCATCAAAAGTGATTTACAAAAAATGTTTGGCACCAAACTTGGCAAACTTTAGGGCTGTCGAACCGCTCCCATACTTAAAATGATATTACCTCTTATATCCCATGAATAAGTATGTAAACACCCCACAAACTAATAAACCCACACCATGACTAAATTATTTTGTCTTATATGGGTTAAAAGTTTTGGAATGAGTTGATTTGTGGTGAGGATGATCTCCTCATTAGTATATAAGCACCCCACAAATTAATAAACCCACACCATGGCTAAATTATTTTGTCTTATATGAGTTAAAATTTTTGGAATAAATTGATTTTTGATGATGATGATCTCTACAATGAGAAGATCATCCTCATCAAAAATCAACCCTTCCTGAAATTTCTAACCCTATCAAAACAAGTTCAAGAACCGTAAATCGTCCATTAAAAAAAAAACTATTTTTGATGGGTTAAAAGTTTAAAAATGGACTGCTTTTTGGTGAGGATGATCTCTAGACCATATAGACCATCCTTACTAAAAATTTGTTCATTCCAAAAACTTTAACCCATATAAAAAAAAAAAAAATTGGTTATGGTGTGGGTTGCCCTTATTAATTCATAGGGTGCTTTTATAATTACACATCCTTCATTTCCATCGAAAATTATTCATCCAAAATTAAGTTCTTTTAATGTTGATTTCAAATTTTGGTGACTTGTATGACATTATTAGTTTTAATTTGAAATTTGTGGGCTTTTATAAATAAAAATTATTATTTATAAATTGAAGATTTGAGTATTATTTATTATTTAAAAATGAATTGTATTTTAATTTTATAAGAAATAATATATTTTATTGTATTTGATAAGAAATAGACATTTGAAACATGCAAACAATGTATAATATGATTGCAAGGGTAACGAAGACAATTTACCAACTTCAGCAATGTGTAACAAACATGATTCAACACCTAAACAAATTTTTTTTTCCAGTACTTATAAGTTTCAACGCTTAATGTTATTCAGCACTTATTTTTTTCAGTTTAACAAACAACACCTTTGTTGCACAAACAAATGGGTGAAAGTAGGGATTGACTTCCAGGTTATAGTACTCACCAATTTACTAAGTAGTGACCTTCCACAAATGACGATATTATGGCCATAGTAAAAAAAACGATGACTTTTTGAAAAAAAAGTGTTTAAAACATGTTTCACATCTTTGACGACTAAAATGATTAAAAAACAAGATTTTTTTTTTCATTTGTGACAAAAAACATCGTTTTATTCCTATTTTTTTTGTTTTTTTTCATAGGAAAAGAAATTAAACACTTTCTTATTTTTTCAATGTGGGGTTGATAAATAATAGAATTTGATGATTCATAAATGTAAAAATATGGGATTTGATGATAATAATTAGATTTTATGAATTTTCATTATATATATATATACACACATAACTTTTAATATATTTTTTTTTATCTTTTATTTGTATCGTTTTTTCCCACTTTTTTCTGTGTTTTTTTTTTTTTTTTTTTCCATTTTCAACTTTTTTCTGAAGTTTTCCCTTGTGGATGTAAACCCCTTACTCTGACTTTGTGACTATGGTTATGGCATCCTTGCTTGCATGTTTAACCTCAATGTTATTTCTCGAGGGATAAAAAACTTCTTAGAATTGGCTGAAGATTAAAAAAACAGGGACATATTACAACATGCATGAAGCTTTGGGACTTAAATGCTAGAATCAGGATCCGGTAAGTTATCCCATTCCATTATAATAGAAACGGTGACTAAGTGGCATGATTTTGTAGGAGTTTAAAACGCATTGGGCTGAGTTTAAAACACATTAGGCTCCTAATTAAGCCATTTTTACATGGCATGCAGCTCGGTATGTTTAATTTCCAACAAAAAATACATGCCATGTAGACACCGATGTTGATATAGGAATGGGACACCGCTCTAAATCCCAACTCTAAATGTTATTTTTGGGGGCCATCGTGGCAGCTAGATGATGATTTAATAACTTAACACCTTCAATGTTAACAGAAAGTACTAAATATGTTTTGAGCTTATCTCTAACAATCCACCCTTCAACATGAAAATAAAATACAAATAGAGAGATTTACGAGATACATACATTTGTTGTATTTTTATTACAAAAACTCCCCTGGTGTTTTGACAAGAACTTCATAGGGACCTTATGTTTTCAAGTTTGTTATTAACAAACCTTAGAATGTGACCCACATCATGTTAAAACACTAAATGCTTATAATACTCTCAACTCTTTAAATCAAGAGTCATGATAATATGACGCCCCCATCATAGAATAATAGATCATTTGCATCGGGATACATAAAATCATAAATATTTTTCTTAATCAAACACCTCCTTATATCCTCTCTCTTCTCAAAATTGATTCTCTCCCAAAATCAAGGATCATACCCAAATAATTATTATTTTTAATCTGAGTTTCACCATGAAATCGAGTAGGTTATGATGTTGGATTAATTGTCAATGGGCAATGTTGCATTGGTTCAGTTGCGATTTTAGGAATGTTGAGAAGGAAAGAGAGGATACACGAGATATTTGATTTAAAAAACTAAGAGTATTA
This sequence comes from Akebia trifoliata, assembly GCF_017979445.1. NCBI lineage: Eukaryota > Viridiplantae > Streptophyta > Magnoliopsida > Ranunculales > Lardizabalaceae > Akebia > Akebia trifoliata. The sequence continues at coordinate 1,072,690 of NC_141377.1, forward strand.
TAGATATGTAATATTTTAAAAATAATGTGAGTCCCTTTCCAAGCATTCCCCTAGAATTGTTAGAATTCCAAGAGAGATTTTTAATAAAAATGCAATAGATGGGTTTGGCCAATAAATCTCTCTAAAAAATAAAATAAGAATATAAAGAAAGGACAAAAAAAAAAAAAACTCTGAATATGTTGACGAGAGCTTCTTTTCCTCACCAACTTTTACTTAGAGCACCCCAAAATGTAATCCATTGTCAATATCATGTGAATCGGGGTGTTTTGGTGTGGCAATAGAATTAGAATCTCTATGTTGATTTGTTCATTTGCTTATTCTTTCAAGGTTTGATGGAAGACAAATATCAAGGATACTCGAAGGAAAATGCTAGCCTCACTAACATGGCTATTGGGATGGTAGAGATTCTCAAGAAAAATGTATTCCTACGAAATATATATATTACCCTATCAGATTGAATCTAATTTCAAGGAAATTTGTGTTTCTCATTAAATCCTAGCCGTCGTATTGAGGGAGGGCCTCTCTCATAGGTCAAGCCTAGGAAAGTTCACTTGATTAACTGCCGCATTTGCTGTGTGGGCCAGGTGCATGTGGCCATGGATTAGTCCTGTCGGGTATGACTGGGAAAAACTGGATCAGGCCTGACCTATGGACTGTCTGATGAACCGGGGCCCGGTCCGCTATCAACGGGGATACCATGTCCAAAAAAGAAAAAAAAAAAAAAAAAAAAAAGCCTAGGAAAGTTCGATAAAAGATATTTTACAGCCAATTTTAATAAAGAATAATCTATTACCTATTATAAAAGAGATTTATTTCGTACGATTTTTTCTCTTGACGAAAATATCTTTATTTAAAATTAAATTCCTTTTACACAAGAAAAGAAAAATCTATAGTTATGTGCATATTCCACGTCAATTAAGCATGTTTGAATTTGAATTTCTTTGTTTTTTTCACTTTAGAATTACTCCTTAATATATATATGGGAGCGGTTCAGCAGCCCTAAAGTTTGTCAAACGTTGTGCCAAACATCGATACTAGTACTCTTTGTGGCGGTTGTGATCGATTGAAATCAACCAAAGGAGGTGGTGGAGGCTGACTAACAAGAGCCATTTGCGCCGGTCCACGTATGCCTAAGATGGAATGTAGATACATTTTTAGAGATTTTATATTGCCACACCAACTTTTCTTTATAACAAACCAATTAATCCATTAATTTATACTCTACGGATAGGGATAGTTTTTTTTCTCATTACAATTCGTTCTCAGCAATGATACTAAATTACTAATCGAGATATTGATGTTATTTAGTAAAGAAGAATTGTGATACACCATATCAAAATTCTAGATGGGTAGATTAAATAAACGTGGGATGTTTTGTATCATAATTCTTATTTACTAAATAACATCAATTTCCATTTGATATGTCTTCAATTAGAACTCATAGAAAAACTGATTTTGTGTATCCATCTAATGGTAAAAAATTATCATGAAAATTGATTGAATCATGAAGTGAGCTTTACTCAATCAACTATACATGGTTTTTAAAACCTGTACATCTATCATCTTGGACAAATCAAGTCTTTTAAACCAGTTTAGAATTAATTACTCTAAATACTTGTTATTTTTTAACTATTAGGTGAGATAAGAGGATGCTTAGATTACAAACATCCATTTAAATCATTAAAAAACTGATTATATCAAAAAATACTAAACCGACTTGACACGTCCGTGTTTTCATAGATTCGACCAATATTTTTAAGAGATAATTACAAAAATGTGACCAACTTTTGAAGAATTTTTCATTCCTACACACCATTCATTTTAACCCGAAAACATGTCTAGCGAGATCACACGTATTTTTTGAAAAGTGACAATCTCACTAAAAAGTAGCAGGATTGCTATCTTTTATCAGCGAGATCGTCACTTTAAAAAACATGCAATCTGCATATATGTTTCTGGAGATCTGCATTTATGTTTCTGGAATTAAAATGAATACTGCGTTTGAATGACCCGCAAAAGGTTAGTTGAGATGGTAAGGATGATTGGATTTGCTCCCTAGGTCACTCCTTCAAGTCTCTAATATGCCCCTCCACATAAAATGATATATTTAACTGTTCTTACATGCAGGTGGATGGTATGTGACGCCAGCCATAGCAGGAAAAAAATGTGTTTGAATGAGAATTTCTTCATATTCTGTTCACGAAATGGTAATTTTCCCTATTTTTAAACTATCAGATTAGTCATCTTGATATCTAATGATGTATGTGGAGGACCCACATTTTCTTTTTTGGTAGATCAAGATGACTCGCCGCATCGAGTTTGAAAACCATGTATCAATAGATATCATTATTTTTAAGTTAAAAAAAAAAAATGGGGCTTACCTTCGACAGCTATGGTCCTTGAGAGTAGTAGGATGTCAAGGGAAAAAAAGTACAACATGAAAGAGTTTCCGCACTTCAAAGCCCATAATGGCTTGTGTGTGTGTGTGTGTTTGTGTGTGTGTGAGAGAGAGAGAGAGAGAGACTTGTAGATTGTATAAGCTGATCAATTTCTACATTCATCCGATATCTTCAAAGCCTTTATATCCTTTGTTTTCAGCTTTGAGTATGTGTGGTTGGTTGGCCATAATTTGAAAGCAGAGTCGTGATAATATGATGCCCCCATTATAGAACCGTAGATCATTTGCCTTGGGATACAGAGAATCATAAATATTTTTCTTGTGTATCCTAAGCAAATTATCTACGGCTCTGTGATAGAGGTGTAGGGGGTGTTCGAGGGGAACGTCATATTATAAAGTTTCTTGAAAGAATAATGCTGGAGTGATGTCAAGCATTATTTTGACGAGGTCCTTATGTACCAATCGTAATTGGTCCCCACAACACAAGAGTCGTTATACTTTGTGATGTTTTAATTATTTAAGAGTGACCGTCTAGAGTGGTGTCCCATTCCTATTGCAAACTACGGGGTCTCGAAGGCACATTTTTATTAGAAATCAAACACATCGAACTGCCTACGATTAGAAAAATGTCTTCTGTTATTAAAAAAAAAAAATCATAATTCAATCCCAAAGCACAAAAAGTCGTTCTACGTTGTGATATTTCATTTATGTAAGAGTGCCATGTAGACTCAGAAGAGCCATATATTTGTCTTGATGTTTTTTAATTTATTTTTACAAAAACAGGTACACGAAGAGATTGTACTCAATTGACCTTTGTACCTTTTAAACGGCTTTGTTTTTGAGGAGGTTCGTAAGAATGATATAAAAGTAAAATAACGAAAGTGGCCATCTAATTATAATGAGTGCCATTTTTGGTTAATAGAAATAATATCTAAATGGATAAATATTGCTTTTGATAAATATCTAAAACACCTGTTTGGGCTGTTAATTTCGACTAAATACCTGCCCGTTTTTAACATCACTAACAATATACAAAAATTAATCTATAAAAATAATTTATTTGGAAAATTCAAGAGTTTCAACTTCAAATTAATTTTTGACAAGATTAAGAATTACAAAATGATTGAATCTTGTAGTTATAGAGAAATGGATCAGGTTCAAGAGCCAATAACATAACCAACGTGTTTAGTCCTATATGGACTAAAATTTTCGAAAAATTAACACATTCTGAAACTTCTAACCCCATCAAAAGTGATTTACAAATTAACTATAACAATTGATGATCCACAATTCTTCAACAAATAAATTGGGCTATAAGTTTCAGAATGGGCTGATTTTTTGTGAAGATGATCTTTGTACCATATTGATCATTCTTAGATCAACCTCACAAAAAATCAGCCCACTCCGAAACTTTTAACCCATATAAGACAAAACACATGGGTTAGTGGCTAAATTAACTCGTTAATTCATGCTAAACGTTTTCATATGATTAATGATTTGACAAACAATTTTTCGACAATGAAGATGTCTTAATGAGGATGACCCATTTAAAGGTTGGATTGTCTCCAACATGAGATTCATGGGCCTTATAGAAGAAATACACACATTGCAAAGCAACTTCGAAGTCGTTCCAGCCTACCCATCCCAAAAATAAATAATAAATAAATAAATAGCAATAACAAGTTTAAACCAACTCTAAACATGAACTTAGGGGGTTTTGGATCAAATGTAAAACCTCTACCTTTCCACAAAAATAAACTAGTTTAACTCAAATTCTCAATAAAGACTTGGATTTGACAACTATTTTGCCTTAAAGGCTTGGCCCATTCATTCCTTCCCAACTCTTTGTAGTTACGTGGCTTCTTCCACACACTGTCTAATATTTTTAAAGTGCAAAATATGTGAAAGCTGTACCGGTGATCATAGAATTACTTAACAGCTTGACAAAATCTCCGAGCAATCAAATGATGTACACTTTACAGATCCCACATAATTACTAACAAGATGTTATGACATAAAAGAACGTAGATAGATATAGTAAAAGCATATATAAACTAACTTTCAATAGCTTAAGATTCGACCCCAAATCTTTGGGATAAAGCTTTGCTGTTATTGTATTTATTAGCAAGATCGAATACAACAGCCCCATGGGTGAAACAGCAAATCTTTTTTCCATCTTCCCCCAATGTGTTCTGCACAGATGAGTGTTTTCTACCCAACCGTGATATTGGGAGGGGAAAAAATAGTACAAATTTTCTTCAAAAAGAATTGGTTTAAATGTTTTCCAACCTCAACAATGTGCCAAACTACACATTCTCTGTTGGGTTGTGAACGTGATCACTTACAAAAAAGAAGATAAAACAGGGCACGATGATTCTGATGCTTTAAGCTAAGCAGCAGCTGCCATTGGAACCGATCTGTAGCATGCCCTCTTGGCTGCACGGACAATATCCTCAACCTGCACAAGGCAACACACATATCAGAAAAAAACATGAAAAGAAAATGAGTTAGATTTTCACGACAGACTGAATTGGATATGCTTGATCTAACTAGGAAAATTCACAGAATGTCGTTGGTCCGATGCTTACAAAATAGAAACTGCACTGGCATTGAAGTGATACACATAAGTAGACAGCGACCAACTGTCTCTGGGTTCCACCCACAAGACTCAATTGGGCCAAATATCAACCTGACCAGATGAATGCAATGTAACATGTAACATATGGACTATCCCATCATATCTGACGGTCAATATTGGTGTGGAAGACCACCTGGGTAGAACCCCTTTGATGGATGGTTCCCAGAAACCTTGTATGTGCATTTTTCGTAAATAGCCATGTTATTTGTAGACCACTAGAGTTTACCCGTGCCATAGGAACGGGCATCCTCTTTAGGGTTAAGGGGGTAAAAGTGAAAAAATAATAAAGTTGGGAGGGTATTATTAAAAAACTTTAGGATTAAAGAGTTAGAAGAGGGAAAATAATAAAGTTGGAGAGGTAATTATTAAGAAAGGAGGAGAAGATGAAAGACAATAAAGTGAGTGAACGAGGTAAAAGAGGAAAGATAGTAATATTAATGAAGTGGGTTAATGGGGGAAAAGGGAAAAGACAATAAAGTGGGTTAACGGGGTAAAAGATGAAATACAGTAAAGTTAAAGGAGTATTATTGACAAAGGTGGGAGGAGAGGAAAGACAATAAAGTTGACGGGGAAGAGGGGGGGGGGGATGAAATAAAATGTGAAGTTGTGTGAATCCAACCCACTCATTTGTCTCAATCTTTATATCCTACGAAATTGTAGAATTGAGGTCCACCATTGTGTTTTATTACATAGACTAAAGTTTGTTTGTGCCTACGGCACGAGCATCCACTTTGGAGTTAAATGGGTAAAAGAGGAAAGATGGTAAAGTTAGAGGGGTATTATTGAAAAGGGGGGTAAAAGAGGAAAGATAGTAAAATTGGAGGGATATTATTAAAAAATTGTAGGGGGGGGAGAGAAAAGACAATAAAGAATAAAGTCGAAGGGGGCAAGAGGAAATGCAATGTAGTGTGGACCCCACTCCATTGTAGTTGATGTGGGACGTTTATCCCCCACAAAAATGTAGCAGAGTGGGACCCACCGTTGTGTTTTATTATATAGATTGATTGTAGTTTATATCATATTGAACATGTATTTTCAAATTCACCACACATCCGAAAGAAAATAGAGCTCCTAATTAGAAGAAAAAAATGTGAGAAAATAATTGACCTCAGGGACAGCCATTCTCTCAAGATTTGCAGCATAAGGCATGGGAACATCAGCTCCTGCAATCCTTTCCACAGGGGCGTCAAGATACCCAAAGCTTTCCTCGACAACTGATGCGCTGTTGAAAGCACCACACTTCCAAAATAACTAAGCCTAGAATAATAAATTTAGAAGAAACAAAAAGTAGTGTGTATCAGGAAAAAGAAAGCAAACCATATCTCGGCACCAACACCATGCTGAGGGAAGCCTTCTTCAACTGTAACCAATCTATTGGTTTTCCTAACAGAAGCATTGATTGTGGATCTATCTAATGGCCGAATCGAACGGAGGTTTATAACCTATATCAATAAAGAGTGGTCATTATTAATTTTCAGGAGTGAAAACATGAACTTTTTTTCCAGCCATGCAAAAGCCATACTGATAAACTGGGAATTTTTGTATCCTTTCCATTATGTGTCTACCTCAGCACGAATTCCTTCTTTTGAGAGAATCTCTGCAGCCTGGATACATGGATATTCATATTAGTTTCAAACAAAGATCACACAATGACACCATTCTAACAAAATACAGAAGACTTAAACTGAAGGACCTTTAAAAGACTTCAAAAAAACTCAGCCAGTCAAGGTGGATTCAGTAACACTGGTTTTATCATAAATGTAAAGGGAAAAAACCTTTATAACTCCAAATGAGGCAATAAAAGCCCAGGGGCTTTGGCATCTCAAAAGAGACCAGTCGAAGGCAACAAAGCCCAAGCTTCAGAAAATTAATATAAAATAAAAAAAAGGTACATTCAACTTCTGAGACCTGAATGAAGTCCTAAAAGAATTTACCCAAAATAGAAAGTAGAACCCATGCTTCAACCACTTACGGTCATCATCTAGTGAATAACCTTGAGGTGGTTCACTTAATCCTAGATCCTATGATGCTCGAAAAAGTCAAACCTGTGCCCATGCCTCAAAGTCTCTATCTCCTTGTGACACTATTACAACCATTTATGCTAGCTCAATTAAACTCATGTAGGACAACCTAGGTTTTACCAATTCTAGATCTATTCTACTTCAAGAAGAGTGAGGGAAAGATCAGTTAGGTGGTGATGAAGAAGAAAGACAAATTATAAAAAGGGTTTTAGGCTCAAAAGGTTTTATTTGTCATTGTGAAAGGTTTCACAAGGCCAATTGATTATATTTTAAAGGGTAATTACGAAATATTGCAATAATGTTAAAATTAATTGGGACAGGTTTTTGATAGATTATATATGCACTAGGGTAGGTTTGGGAAGTTTCTTGCGACCCAAGAAGGGCTTGGCTGGACTATTTTATGGTCCAAAGAATTAAAATAATAATAAAAAGATGACAGATTTACCTTGGAATTACACCAATGATTTCCATGGCATCACCAAGTTGAATACCCCAATATTCAAGCAAGAAAAAAACAGAATCTTTTGTAATTGTTTTATCCATTCATTTATTGTCTCCCTAAAATAATTTATTGCATTGTTTGAATAGAAAAGACCAGTTGCTAAAACCTAAAGGATATCTAACTTGACTCTACCTTATACTTGAAGTTAACTTTCCTATAATATAAACCTTCCAAAAATAGTAAAATTTATAATTTGAAAAAAAACTTCTACTAAACTTAAAATACCTAATAATAAACTTTTAAAATAACCTAAAATAAATTTAAAAAAATTATATCCTTAAAATTCATCCAATCCATTAATGAGCTACAAAACCTACTAAATAATGGTCCATGATCTCTGATGTCCCCATCACTAAGATAACATGCAAAATGGGTATTTCACCAAATTAATATAAAAGGCATTTATGGTATTTACAAATAGCCTTTTAACTGTTAAAAAAGAACAACTTAGTTATCAAAAATGCTTTTTATTGACTTTGTAAATAGTTTGGAACATGTACTCTCCCAATAAAATAAGATGATTTCATCACATGTTTTTGTAATTCACCCATAAAATAAGATTTTTATTACAAGTATAAAATCCTTTGAAAGCATCAACAACAAAAGTGACTTCGTCATTTAAAGAGAGGCAGTCAAACCAATTGAGACATTGCAAAAACCTTCTTTAAATTTTTAAACCTATAACCAATAACTCTTATGTAGCTGGGTAAGATATATATGGCCACTGAAATGCAAACACATGGCACATCATATTTGTAACTAATCCATTAGATAATATGTCTAAAATCATTCAGACCTTAGATCTTATACATCGGAACAAGAGTGGAAGGCAAACCTGGAGAGCATAACCAACCATCTTTGAAAAAGCTGTAATAGTCACATCCTTTCCTTCTCGCTCAATCTGTCAATAGTAAATGTGGGACAGGGAAAATAGCATTAACAGAGACCGTCCCAAATAATTGGTGCAAGGATTGGATGGTGATGGTGGTTAAATCTGCTTAGTAACTCTTTAAAATCTCCAGAAACCATACCTTAGCCTTCCCTATTGGAAGAGAGAAACTAGGATCAAGAGCTTCTGTAGAAATAGGGAAAGATTCACCATATCTGGAGCATAAGATTCACAATCAAGGTGCCAAAATCTACATTAATCAGGTCACACTGCAAGTTTCACATGTTGAGATTATAATGCAGGGACCTACTTACAGCAACTCATTTTCAAGGAAAACAACAGGATCAGGGTCCCTAATAGCAGCTTTTAGCAGACCACGAGCATCTTCCGATGAGTATGGGGTTAGCACTTTCAACCCAGGACAGGCACCAAACCATGCTGCATAACACTGTGTATGATCTTGAGGTGAGTATTTTATAATATTACTTTTTGTTTCAGAAATTACTTTTAGATAGAATTTAACTTAAATGGGTTCTGAATCTGAAGGCCAAGGTAGGAGTAATAAAACAGGTCTAATACAGAAGAACCCATGCCAAATCTTGAAAGTTGAAACTATGCTAAGAAGGAAAAGAGAGAAACAAACAGGATTCGTTCAGCCAAACCCAAATTTTTGGGAATTAAGGCTTCGATGAGGATGACTGGAAAAATCTAGAAGATCTACCAAGAGACAACACTTATCTAAGAGAAGGTTTCAGTGACAGAAAAAAAAAACGTGTACATACTAATAAAATGCCCTTACCTGGGAGTGTTGAGCACCAACCCCAGCAGCAGCACCATTTGGTCCTCTGAAAACAATTGGAACAGATATCTGACCAGCAGACATGTAGTTTGATTTCGCAGCAGAATTAATAATGTGATCAATAGCCTGCAAAAACATCCAAAATCAGTTCCAGCAGGAAATCAGTGAGAATACAAACAAACATTCGCTTAGAATTAAAAATATCACTCTAAGCCTTACTAATACATATTTAATTCACTTCTTTAATTAATAAAGCATACATCTTAGTGATAGAATATATACATTCGAATATTAGTAAAGCATGTATATCAATACCAAAAATTAGCTCAAACCACAGGCATAGTCCAGATATTATGTATAAGTAGAACAAGGTTTGCATGTCTGGGGTTAGTTTTTGTACATTGAAAACCGATATGTACCAGAGATGGTACGATACAAACCGAGACATGAGTCAAAACAAGCAAAGAGAGAGAAAAAAAAATATACAAAACCAAGACAAACCCCCAGCATATTGTACTTGTCAGGTAACGGGATAATTTAGAGCATGATTCGGAACATGGATCACTAGTTTCGATGACTTGTAATACGATGATCCAGGCACCTTTCTCATTTTTGGAGTGTAATCTAGGATCTAACCTATGACCTCATGGTTGCAGTGAAGTTGTCAATCAATTGAACTACGACATTGAGCCACAATTTTACATATTTTTCTTCCATTAACTTTTATCATATTGCCCTCCCTCTATCTTTAACACCCAAAAGCTTTTTCCATGTAACAGTCTAAAATTTTGTTTCCTATTATGGAAGCTAAATACTAATAGATTATAGAACTGAGGTAGGTTCTGATCTGAGTCTAAAATCACTTTTAATTTGCTCTATTTTTTTTATCAAAATAAAATTTTCCATTATCTAGCTTCTCTAACCAAACACTGTTATCACAGAAACCAATGTTTTTCTTTTCAAACATTAAGCACAACCTGAAAATTAACAGAATGATTCTATACATCATGTCCTGGACATTTTTGAGAACTCCAAATCAGTTCCTAAGATTTTACCAAAAAGGTTTTACGTTTCGATTACAATGAGGTTACATGGTCACATGTAAAGATAAGTATAGAAAAATAGCAATTCATGGAATTAAGGTTGTTAACAGTGTTAAGTGGGGCCTAGGCAACAACAAAAATTGTCCCTTTATTTTTATAGATTTATTAAAAATAATGTAAAAAATAAGAAATAGGAAAAAAATATATTGACAAATATCAATATTTGCAAGTCAATAATCAATTAAAACCCATGACCCAACAAGAAAACCTAACATTTGCAATTTAAAATCCATCACAGTGACAATTAAGAAAAATATGTAAATAGAGTATCTTTAATTTAGTTTTCATAGATATCAACTAAGTTAACAAAAATCCTCTACTCTGAAGTCAATAATGTCCTCATCCCTTCAATTAACTGGAGCATTGTCACCACCACCATCATCGTTGTTGTCATCTCCCTCCTCCACTTGAAAGGGAGCCCTAACTTTCAACTTTGAGAAGTCTTAGAAGTATAAATAATACAAAGATCTTTTTATAAAGCCCTCAAAGTTATGGTGAATATTTTAGACATCCCTATGTTTTAAAAAATCTAATAAAACATCCTAAACCATGGTCTTTTTAAAAAGAATAAAGAAAAACAGTTTTATTTATTTATTTATTTATAAAAATCCCACTTTAAACATTGGGTGCTTGAGTAGGCTAGGTGGCTGTTTCAGCGCCTAGGTTCTGCTTTTGACAACTATGCATGGAATCCATACTAATGAAACAAAAATCTAGAGAAAGATGCTTTAATATACAGTTTTATAAAACTTTAATTATTTTTTGGACTAAATGTTTCAAATGAGCATTAAAATATTACAACCACAATAGAAAAGAAATCTAACCTGCATGGAGAAGTTAAATGTCATAAACTCTAAAACAGGTCGAAGACCATAATAAGCAGCACCAACTCCAATTCCAGCGAAGCCAGCCTACAAAAGATGCGACAAATAAATGTTGTGAGGTGATAACTAGTTCTAAAAGAGAGAAAAAGTATCTCAATGCAAGTTCAAATATACCAACTGACAAAAGAAAAATGATTAAATAGATCAACCACGATGATTCCACAAAGGAACAACAAATCCATTAGATAGTTCAATCATCAGGAGCAACCTCTGTGATTGGAGTATCAAGAACCCTCTCAGGACCATACTTCTCTAAGAGGCCTTTAGAAATCTACACAAAATGCAGGTGAAGTGGACTTTCAGAGCAGTAGAAACAAAATATATCAATCGTCTCAAAGATGAAAAGAATTATGTTTCTATCTTATCAAGGAAGCCTAACCTTGTATGCTCCCTGGTATTCACCAACCTGCAATATGAAGAGAAAAAAATAAGAACAGAAAAAGAAAAAGAAAGCTGTTTGAAAAAATGTTTTTGTTCTTTGTCCTTTGTCCTTGTTACCTCCTCTCCCATCAAAAATACTTTTGGATCAGCAGACATTTCCTCGTCAAGTGCAGAGTTTAGAGCATCTCGCACTGTCATCTGGGAGAAAATTTATAAATTTTCATAATATAAGACCAAGCTGTTGTTACACAAAGTATGAATATACATCAGTGCCACTAAAACACTAAAAAATCTCGGGTCGAGAAACAAAGAGAAGGGTGACTAGATTAAGGTAAAATATGTCTCAACTCTCAACAACATCGTATGCTTTCCACTTGCATAGTTTCAAGTCCACCGTCAAATCCCAGGGCTCACTTCATTACTAATGCACCATAAATTTGATGAGAGAGATAGAGAGAAAGACTTCGACAAACAGATAGAAGACGGGTGGAACCAGGATTTTGGCTATATGGGGGCAATTAAGACCCTTAACAAAATTTAAAAAATATTGTGGAGGAAATAGCAGCGGATTTTTTTTTCTGCCATTGTTATCAGTCATAGAAGCATATAAATCCTTATGTTTGTTTTAAATTTCTTGTAGGGGGAAGTGCCCCCACTGTAAATCCATTCCTGATAGAAGCATTGCATTAGAATCACATTTTTATTCTTGAATTTCCTTATATAGCGAGAATTCAAAGTAAATATGGAAGGAAAAAAAAATTGACCATTCACATACTAGAAGAACTATAGAAGCCCAAAATCAACCAATGAGAGAATGAATTATTTATAGAGAAGTATCAAGTATGTAACAATGGATATGAGTATTACTAACTACACTTTGATGGAACAATTAGCTTTTGTGCCACTCTAAATCAAAATCCAAGTATAAGAGCAATCAGCTACAATTGATCAGCAGAACTTCCTTGCACATTTACAATGAGTCAAACGAGCCCCCTATATTGGAATGATCAAATGACGATTCCACCTCCGGTGTGTGCAATTATCACAGTATTCCCTTCAAAACCCAAATTTGTAATTGTCCCAAAGCAGGGTATTACCCTAGTAACAAATTGCAGAGTTGGTAATTATTTGGAGGAGGTTCAATTCAATTAATTTGGGTAAATTCGTGAAAAATGCTTGAGTAATTCAGAGAATGTACTACTGATTTTTTTGGGGGTTTCTTATCAAAACCCATCATTTTTAACCTCTCCAAAAATCCCATCTTGTTCTTGAAATTTGAATCTTGAAGAAAATAAAATTTTGAAGCTGAAGTGCAAATATGTTACCGTATTCTATGACTAATCGATACATCGCCAATTAATTCGTTGATTCATCGATTTAGTCAGCAAGGCCCTTATTCGGAAAATTTTGTGACTATGGGTATTACACCTTGGGTGCACCAAGTAAATTAAACAAAAAAAAAAGCTCAAACAGAATGATAATATTGAGATTGAAATCAGTTACATCGCTAAGCTCTAGATAGCGATCCAATATGACCATCTAATTCCATATAATAAGATATAATGCATTACTAATAATAAAAATAAAACTAAATGAAATCTATTATTCATGGAGTAAATTAGAATCCAGAAAAAGAAAAAGAAACAAAATTTAACAGAATTCAGAAAGACCTCTTTAGTGGCGGTTGCGTAACTTCTTGATGCAGACACCGCAGGTCGCATCCTCTGCAAAGACTGCCCTAGAATCTGATATAAAATACAGAATGTTCTTTAATCAAACCAAACTATTAATCGAAATTAAAATTACACAAAACCAAAATCAATTAATTACAGAAACGTTAGGTCTTACCGAAGCAGTAATGCTTCCGCTACCAATTTTCTGTCTTATAATCCCCCACATCTTTCCTTCTTTCACTTGAGATAGCCCTAATCGATCAAAAACAAAATTATTTGTACCTGAAATTTCACAATCCGAAAACAATGATGAAATATCAGCATCAAGAGCTCTGATCTATCGTTTCCATTTTCTATTAACCTATAATTCAACGAAAGAACGAAGATTAAACAGAGAAGACATAAAAAATCACTAATGAGCAATGTTAGATTTCATTCAAATCAAATCAAAGAGAAAAAAAAGAGCAGAAGAAATCAGGGAGAAATTAAAATGTTTGAATCAGCCATGGAAACAGATCTAAGAGATCAAAACGAGAAACTAACCGATTAGGAGAATCCACCTGTTTAGCTCTCTTAAGATCGAAATCGATCTCTCTTATTATGTGGAGAGAGAGAGAGAGAGAGATTAATTGTCGTCAAGTTGAAGTGTTTTTTGTTGAATGTCTCGGAGAGGAATGCACGTGTTGGGAGGGTAGGTAGGAATGTAGGATTTTATAAGCAATTTTTATTTTTTATTTTTGAAAATTAAAATGGGTAAGTAAGTCTATCTTCATCAATATGACCGTTGAGATGCTACGGAGTCCAAACATAATGTATCGCTAGGAAGAAGTTATCCATCCCTAGACGATACAAAATGATCTCTAGGAAATTTGTCCTCGAATCCTACCAGTCATGTTGTTGATGGAGAGGCTTAAAACGTTCGGTTTATAGTGCCAATTTGTGTGGGTCACTAAAAAACGTACAAATCTAATAAGAGCGTGCTACACGTGCTAGCAAAATCATACCTACCCACCGTCTCATAATCATAGATCATTTGCTTTGAGGGGGTGCAACTTGGTTCAGGTTGATTCGGTTTAGAGTAAAATCATAATCAAATCGACAAAAGTTAGTTCTATTATATGGGAACAAGAATCATACCGATTTGATCTAGAACTAAACCAACTCAAATCGACCTTAATTTGGTTTGATTCCATGGGTTGTAAAAAATAAAAAAAAATAAAAAAAATTCTTACATAAATTTATCAATAAAATTATGTAAACACATGAATTATGAAAAATTAAAAATCCAAAAAACAAAAAAAAATTATGAGACCACATAAATATTAGATTAATTAAAATTTTTTTTTTTTGAGTTTCTAAGAATTATCAAAAAAATTAAAATTTTTTTCCAAAATTACAAAACCCATCTCAAAACCAAATGAGTTCCATGAGGTAACCTGTAGTCGTATGCCCCGCAGAGAGAGAGAGAGAGAGAGAGAGAGAGATCCCGACCGCTGGAGTTGAGAGGCAGCGCAGCCCGCAACCACACCTCACCTGCAAGAAACAACAGAGAGAGAGAGTAGAGGAGGGAACGATGAAAGAGGGAAAAGTAGTTTAGGGTTTTAAAAAGAAAAACAATTATATTTTATTTAAAATTAGTTGTTGATTTGATTTTCGGTTTAGTTCGATTTTTTATTAAGTCTAAATCAAGAATCAAACCGAATTCATCGGTTCTTCATTTTTTAAACCCGAACCGAACTGTTAATTAGTCTAAACCGAACCAAACCAATCCAAAATATATTATTTGGTTTGATTCTCGGTTTGAACCGAATTAACTTACACCCCTAGTACATACCAAAAGGATTTATGATTCTGCATATCTCAAGGCAAATGATCTAATGATTATGTGGTAGGAGAGTAGGGGGATGTCATATTGTGTAATGATTTTCTAACACCCTCATCACAAAATCGTAGATCAATTGCCTTGGGATACATACAAATATATTTATAATTATATGTATCTTGAGGGGATCAATTGATTCTATGCTGATACATGTGTTGGGGGGGGGGGGGGGGGGCTATTGAGGCTCTCCATCAAACTCATGGTTGGGATGCTAGTGATTTCCAAGAAAACATATCCCTAGGAAGAAGCATATTAATCCTTAGAGGATCTTTACCTATCCTAGGAAAATCTATGATTTTCCTCTTTATCTTGACTGTCGATTTGATGGAGAGCCTCAACGGTGGATCTGTACTTATCCTACCATCTACCATCTACATTATAAAATATATTATTTCATCTACTCACCCCCATATGCATATTGTATGTTATTTTTTATTTTTTTATTTTGTGCTAACCGAGTGTCCGGGCCTGCTATCACGCACCACGACTAATCTCGGGGAGAACTACCACAACAACTCACTGTCATGATCCCCCAGTTAAATCATGAGAAAATCCAAGAGGGAAATCAAACCTGTGACGTGCGCCTAACTCACACTTCACGTGCTCGTCCTTACCACTTAGGCAACCCATGGGTGGGTTACGTTATTAAATACTAGTAGGTGACATAATTAGGATTAAGAGTGTGGGGGATCAGGATCTTGGTTTACGAAAGGCACTTAATGATTGAGAGATCTTGGAGGTGGCTATTCTTTTACATTAGGTATCAGGGACTTTGAATGACCTAGCAAAGGAAGATGGAAGGACTTGGGTTGGTGGAAGGGAGGGGATTTTCACGGTTAGTAATTTCTATAAGGAGAGGGTTCTATGGACTAGTCATGTGTCGTGCCTTAAGAAACAATGAATCATTGAATCATTTAATGCTCCATTATTTTATAACAAGAGAAGTTTGGTCTTACTTTCTTCAGTTGTTTGGAGTGAAAGGGTGTATATCTTCATCTTGAAAATTGACCTCAGTTGGGATTTCCTTTCCTTAATTGTAAGTGTATTCTTTGGAGTTTGATGCTGTTTGCGATTGTTTGAGAAATTTGGAAAGGACGTAAATGGAGAATCTTTGAAGACAATGAATGCTTGATAGAGGTTATTATTAATTTGATCTTGTATTTATTGTATTTTTGGAGCAAATCTTTCAAGAAAAGTAGAGGGGTTTTCTTTGAAGATTATATTTTTAGATGGGATGTTGTTTGTAATTTGGTGTCGGATGCTTAGATATTTTTTTCTTGGACTAGTAGCGGAAAGGTATGCCTCTTATTATCTTGCACTCTTTTGTCGGTTATCTCAACTGACTCTCTTATAATAATAAAAAAATTATTAGGATTTATGCATGATTAACTTTTATATATATATATATATATATATATATATATATATATATATATATAAATTCTTTAATATTTTCAAATAAATAATCGAATTTTACATCATATTTTCTCATTAAATATATTATAAAAGTTTTTCCTTTAAAGTGATTTTGAAACTACTTTAATTTAGCTAGTTTTTAAAATTACAAAAAATATATTTATATTGTGTTATCTTCAAAATCACTTTAGTTAATATTTTAAATTAAAGGATAATATGAATATAATTTAAAATTTTATTTTAATCATTCAGACCCTTGAAACTACTTTCATTAATGGATGAAAGTATGGATAATGAAGACCGAATTCTAGGTTATTTTTCAAGAAAGATTCGACACATCTTTTTTTTTTCAAGATACTACTACCCATAAGGGTCAAAATAAAAGTCAGTCGTTATGATTCAACAAGGGTTGTATAGTTTATAAATTCTGCAACAAAGACTAGAACGTGTTTTTCATTTTTTTTTTTCAACATTCGGTGTACAATTCAAGATTCAAGTTCTAAACTTGATTTTAATTCAAACCAAGAAACATATCAACTTGAATGGAGCAACTAAGGATATAACATTCTATAGTATAAAGTTTGGTTCCAAAAGACCAAAGAGGTTGACACCAAATTGATACAATGTGCTGCAAGACCCACTTCAGTTGCACAACTTATTTATCATATAACAAGCAATTAAGCGTATTGCTTCTTTGGCCTAGCTACTAAGGCATCATCTTCTCAATCTCTTAGTTGTGAAAATATTTTACCCACGTATGACAGCCCAATTTCACAAGGCCTCATGACTTCGTAACCATAGTCACCAAAGTCATTGATTTTTTAAGAAGTTGTGATTAAATTGTGATTTTAAAGATTGGTGGTTAACTCATGACTTTGTGAAAAAAAATCGCTATTTAAAAAAAAAAAAGCGTGATTTAATCGTCCACTTTTTAAAGGGTTTTTTCACAGATCATTTATTTTTATAGTTTAAAATAGGATTTGATGATATAAATGATAATACCACTTCGTTGAAAAAATTACATTGTCCTAACACTATTTCATTTTTTTTTTCCGATTTTTTTCAACCTTTTCCCTAGCCAACTATTCCCAAACCCCAACTTGGTGACTACGCTCGTAACACTAACTATCACTTTCAACATCCTATCTTTGTGTCACAAGCTTATAATGCTTCTAGCTTGCTATTTATAGCTCTTCTTAGTCTAATTATTCTAGGGAATTTAAGTACAACATGGCATAATGAGTGGATTATATAAAATAAGAGTTCTTGTATGACATGTAACGACGATACTTCTTCATTGTTAATGCTACTTTATTTTAATGTTTTTTCCTTAAACTTATGGTGCATGTACTCTTCAAATTCCTTGAGGTAACATGCCAATGGGTATGGCCTATTTGTACCAAACTTCTTTTCTTTTTGTTCGAAAACATCAACACCAACAAGATCTTTTGTCGAAGATTTAGGGGAATGGAATTCAGGGTATAGCCTAATTGCTAAACATTATCTCAAAGATTTATGGTTGACTAAAACGAATCCTGATCTGTCATGACATTCTATCGAAGACCATATCTTCCATTACAATGTGTCTTCAAAATTTTCCACACTACCTTGAACCATGTCAATTTTAGTCTTCCTCTCATTCCTTTAGCGCCTTCTTTAAGTACTAATAAGTTTTAAAAAAAATTGAGAACAAATAGTAAAAGGAATGTAATAATAAAATCATATAAATATTAAAAAGAACGTAATAATAAAACTACCCTTAGATAATTTTTCTTGGGCTAGTTGCGGAGAGGTATGCCTCTTCTCATCTTGCACTCTTTTGTCGGTTATCTCAACTGACTCTTTTATAATAATACAAAAATTATTAGGATTTATGCATGATTAACTTTATATATATATAAATACTTTAATATTTTCAAATAAATAATCGAATATTACATCATATTTTCTCATTTAATATATTATAAAAGCTTTTCTTTTAATTTAACATATTAACTAAAGGGATTTCGAAGATAACACAATATAAATATAATTTTTGTAATTTTAAAAAACTAGCTAAGTTAAAGTAGTTTCAAGGGTCATATGGTATTATAATTTTACATGGTAAGAGACATTTGTAATTTAAATGGTTCGTGTATGGATAATGAAGACCGAATTCTAGGTTATTTTTCAAGAAAGATTCAACACAGCTTTTTTTTTTTCAAGATAATACTACCCATAAGGGCCAAAATTAAAGTAAGTCGTTATGATTCAACGAGGGTTGTATAGTTTATAAATTCTGCAACAAAGACTAGAACGTGTTTTTTCAATTTTTTTTTTTCAACATTCCCCTTCCTTTTGGGGGTGTACAATTCAAGATTCAAGTTCAAAACTTGATTTTAATTCAAACCAAGAAACATATCAACTTGAATGGTGCAACAAAGGATATAACATTCTATAGTATAAAGTCCGGTTCCAAAAGACCAAAGAGGTTGACACCACATTGACACAATGTGCTGCAAGACCCGCTTCTGGTACACAACTTATTTTTCATATAACAAGCAATTAACTGTATAGCTTCTTTGGCCTAGCTACCAAGGGATCATCTTCCCAATCTCTTAGTTGTGAAAATTTTTTACCCATGTATGACAGCCCAATTTCACAAGGCCTCATGACTTCATAACCATAGTCATCAAAGTCATTGATTTTTTCAAAAAGTTGTAATTTTAAAGATTGGTGGTTAACTCACGACTTTGTGAAAAAAATCGCTATTTAAAAAAAAAAAGAGTTTTTTCACAGATCATTTATTTTTATAGTCTAAAATAGGATTTGATGATATAAATGATAACACCACTTCGTCAAAAAAATTACATTGACCTAACACTATTTCATTTTTTTTCCGATTTTTTTCAACCTTTTCCCTAGCCGACTATTCCCAAACCCCGACTTGGTGACTATGCTCGTAACACTAACTATCACTTTCAACATCCTTTCTTTGTGTCACAAGCTTATAATGCTTCTAGCTTGCTATTTATAGTTCTTCTTAGTCTAATTATTCTAGGGAATTTAAGTACAACATGGCATAATGAGTGGATTATATAAAATAAGAATTCATGTATGACATGTAACGACGATACTTCTTCATTGCTAATGGTACTTTATTTTAATGTTTTTTCCTTAAACTTATGGTGCATGTACTCTTCAAATTCCTTGAGGTAACATGCCAAGGCAACAAGAATGAGATTCAATGGGTATTGCCTATTTGTACCGAACTTCTTTCCTTTTTGTTTGAAAACATCAACACCAATAAGATCTTTTGTCAAAGATTTAGGGAAATGGAATTCAATGGGTACAGCCTAATTGCTAAGCATTAACCCAAAGATTTATGGTTGACTAAAATGAATCGTGTTCTGCCATGACATTCTATCAAAGACCATATCTTCCATTACAATGTGTTTTCAAATTTTTCCACACCACCTTGATCCATGCCAATTTTGGCCTTCCTCTCATCCCTTTAGAGCCTTCTTTAAGTACTAATAAGCTTTAAAAAAAATAAAAATTGAGAACAAATAGTAAAAGGAATGTAATAATAAAATCATATAAATATTAAAAAGAATGTAATAATAAAACTACCCTTAGGTGATAGCATGGAAACCACCTTATCGTGGGTATCATCACCCTTCGGTTGACACTAATCCCATGGTCGCACGTACCGCTCCTCAGAAAGTCCTACGTGCAAATGGTTGAGTCGAGGGTCAACTGAATCCTCAAGGGTGGCCCCAAAGAATTCATAGCTTCGTTGGGTTTCAAACATTGGACCTACCCTCTACTATTCCAAAACTTCTAACCCATATATTCAAAAATGTCTAGCACAATGTTTGGTTTTATATTCGTAAGACAAGAATTCACCAAATTTAACTTCTAATCTTACTAAAGCCAACAATTTTGAAAAGAGTGACGACAAAGTAAAGCAAAGATGTCATCTTTGTTGGATATGTGATTTGAATCAGTCAAGACCAAGCATGTCCACCTCAACTCAATGGTGTCAAATATTTGGATGATCTTAAACCAAATGAAGAGACATCCACAAAGTATTTCCTTCATTCTCTTAATCATTTCTGTTTCATGAAACAGACGTCGAGTTGTTACGTCGAGTTGTTAAGCGAACCCATTATTTCTCCTTCAAATATGTAGACTGTAGAGTTCCAATGAAACTCTTCGATCACAAATGCCCCTTTACATGAACAAACTACCCAGAAAGTCAAAAATGTATAAACCTAACAGCAGTTCAACAACTATCTTCAAGAGGCAGAAGGGTATCAAGGGGGACCTTTTCTATATATATTACGGGTAACCAGAGTAAAAATAAAGAAGAAAAATGAACACAAGATTTATGTGGTACGACATAATTGCCTACGGCCACGGAGGAGAGGGAGAAAAGATTCATTATCAACGATATAAAAATTAGAGATTCTGACCTCTGGCACAAGGAGCCTCACAGAAAAGGTGCCCCTTGATATCATTTTGCCTTTTGAAGTCCAAGTCCAATAAGAATACTACTAGACATCTCACAAAAGTTTAGCCAACCCCAAATCTTTAAAATAAGGCTCTATTGTTGTTGCACAAACAGATGAGTGAAATTAGGGATTGGCTTCCAGGTATTAGCACTCACCAATTTACTAAATTGTCACCTTCCACACCTAACGCGGCAATGGCCAGGGCCCGATTCACAGTGGGGGCAATTGCCCCCACAAGAATTTATGAAACTTGATGGAGCTACTTAAAAATAAATTTTTTACCCCTGCGTAATTTTTTAAAATTTTACGGAGTTATTCATAAATTAATTTTTTCTTTTACCCCCCCCCCCCCCCCCCAAAAGTGTGAAGGACTTACTTATAAATTAAAAATATTCAAGATCATCAAGAAATTTGTCCCCCTCACAAATTGTTTGTAAATTTTGAAGGACTTAATAGGCATCGTTGCTTGCTCATTTAACCTCGATGTTATTTATTGAGGGATAAAAAACTTCGCTGAAAATTCAAAACTGGGACGTATTACAACATGCATGAAGCTTTGGGCCCTAAATGTGGTATCTACGTGGAAGAGGACAGCTGAAATTGTTTTTTGGCTTGATTAGTTGCTCATTTGGGTTAGTTCTTGAATCATGTTTTCCTTTTTGTTTTCGGGTCAATTTATTAAAATATCGTTCATAAAATTGTTTGGTTTTTAATCGACACAATGCAAACCAGACTTTATATTTCTGTTCGTAAGTGTACAGATTTTGGATGGTAGGTGTTACTACAATAGACAATGAGAAAATAATTTCATTATAACATCTTCCACAACTATGCATTATTCGAAAGCTTATTTCTCATCTCTTTGAGGCCCAGTATTTGTTGCACAAACTAGATATTTTTCTTCATTGATGAACATGATCATTTGTCCATAAAAATTGTCTTATCGTTGGAGGCTGTGATGCCATGGTTTGGGGGAAATGATGTTGGGATCAACTGAGTCCGTAACTTAGATTTTATGTTTTATGATAATTAGGCACTTTTTGATTAATATTTTCATAAGCAAGCACAAGGAAAGAGAGAATTAGAAACGATTACAAACGGGAAAATGTAGGAGTAACTCCAATAGATGATAAATTAAGAGAAAGTTGTCTGAGATGATAAAGGCATATAAATTACTTGGCTTTGGCCAGAGTGGAACGAAGGAACATGAATTTGTTTAGTCGACCCAAGTCTTTGAAGTAAGGCTTTATTTATGTTGTTGTTGTACAAACAAATAGGTGAAAGTAGGGATTGGCTTCCACGTTTTAGCACTCACCAATTTACAAAGTTGTCGCTTTCCACACACAACGAGTTTATGGCATCCTTGCGTGCATGCTTAACTTCGATATTATTTCTTGAGGGATAAAAAACTTCAAGTTGTTTATAGTGAGAATTTGCTGTTAAGGAATGGGGGGTGTTAAGTTGTTAAATCAATGGCAAACTGCCACAAATTAGCTAAAGTGTATAACTATTTGTTAGACAGAACAATCGAGGAGAAAAACATATCGCAACATGCATGAAGCTTTGGGCCTTGACTGCTATTTTTTAGTGGATTTGTGGCAGCTTGACGTAGGTTTAGCAACTTAACACCCTTCATTGTTAACAACAAATCCTTATTATGTTTTTTGAGGGGTCATGCTAGCTGATATGAAGGTGGATTTGTGAATTCTGACAATCCCCCTACTTTCTTCACAAAAATTAAAATCAAAATAGAGGATAAAAGAAGAAAAATAAGAATGGTAAATTCCTATATAATTAGAAATTTTTTTGGTATTCTGAAACGTTGCTAATGTTGACAAAATCATCACGTAATATTGGCAATTTGATAACGTTTTGTCAACATTACGTGGTAGTTGTGTGAATACATGTAACACTTTCGATGTTTTTGAAAACTTCAATAATTATTTAAAAATTTACTCAAAAAAATAGGAAGGAACTCTGAATATGTTAATTTATTATTATTAAATATTCTTTGGGGGGACAATAGGGTAAGATTGAATATGTAACATCACAATGCAATACAAATAGCATGGATACAAGATACTTTACAAATGGAATTACTATAAGAACTTTAGCCAATTTTAGTGAAATATTTTTTGTTCCACTTCTTATTTAGAGGTTAAATTAAGAAAGCTCCTTAATTAATACATGAATGTTTATACATAAATATATTTATTGTGTAAAAGACTAACATGTCCTTATCTTTTTTACTAAAAGACAAAACGAGGAAGGATATTACATTGAAAAGAAAAAGTGTTGGACAATGCTAACGTCCCCATGAAGTCTTGGACATAAGCATTCCCCCATGTACATATATCTATATATCTATATATATATATATATTGATGAGGCATCAATCAAGGGTTAGGCGATGGTCGCCCTCTTAGAGGCGGTGGTGGAGAACGAAAAATTGCCCTTAATGGTGGTGGTGTTGGCGGTCTTGGTGGAGGTTGACTATCAGGATCTACCTGCATTAGTACTCGAATGCCTGTACATAGTAACACTTTGTTTATAAGAACTCATGACATAAAGCAGAGACTTTTTTAATTAGAGAGCTTAATTATACTGCCACATCAACTTTTTCATAGAGCTTGGATTGAGCTTTTACTAAATCAAATATGGTTTTAAAGACCAGTATATCATCTTGCACAAGTCACATGGTCTAAATTAATTTAGAATTAACTACTAATTATTTTTTAATTATAAGGTGAGTTAAGTGAGTGCTTAGATTACAAAAATTTAAATCATTAAAAAACTTATTATATCAAAAATTTAAGACATGTTTCTCACTCTTCAGCATCTCCAAATAATAGGTTTAGGTTGTGTGTATAAGAGAGAGATGATCACTACCGTCGATGTGTCATACTACCAAATTGTATGTCCCCAATCATTTTAGAGATATGAATATTTATTTCTTTGGGATAAGCAATTAGGTATTGTGGGTCAATAGATCAGTTTTGGATCAAATTGTTGTCAAACTAGTACGGAGTAATAAGAAATTTAGTAGATTTGGATCTGGATACAATTTCGATATAATTATAAAATTTATAAATTTATTTAAATTAAAATAATTTTTTTTTATTTTTTAATATATATATTTAGTGTAATTATATATTTATTAAGGTATTTTGATCATTTTACCAGAATACAGTAGAATCCAGTAGCTGTATCAAACAATAATTACTAAATTATGGCAAACAATACAACACTTTTTACAAGATTCTATCAAATAAGTTTTTTAGTGCTTTAACTTTTTACAGTTATTTCTAACAGTTGCTTTTTACAGTAGAATCTGACAGCAAAAATTGATAGTGTTATCAAACGGGTCCTAAATAATTATTAATGGGTTGTTGATCATTCACATTTCAAAATGTCTGCACCTACAACACAAGACTTCTCTTTTTTATATTTCTAAACATATTAGATCTCTTTAATAAGTTTGGGAGTCCAAGTTAAAACCAATTGACAATGAGTAGAGAGGCTCAGGAGCTTATTAGGCAATGAAGGTTCAATGTGGGACTAAACTCAACATGCCCCTACACGTGTGGGCAGGAATGGGTTAAACCATGTGGAGTTGTGAACTAGATGACATCGTGGAGAGAAAAAACCTGCTCTGATACCATGATAAGTTGGGGGGGGGGGTCCAACTCAAAACCAATTGGCTACGAGTAGAGAGGCCCAAGAGCTTATAAGGAGAGAGACAAAGCCATGAGTGTCTGATAAGTTTGGGGGTCCAACTCAAAATCAATTGGTAATGAGTGGAGAGGCTCAAGAGCTTTTAAGGAGAGAGACAAGGCAATGAGTGTCCGATGTGGGACTAAAGTCAACACCCCCCCTCCCCCACCCACATGTGTGGGCTGGACTGGGCCAAAACATGTGGAGATATGAATTGAGTTTCATGAAGGAGAGAAAGGCCTATTCTGATATCAAGATAAGTTAGGTAAAGTCAACACATCAGACACTCATTGCCTTGTCTCTTTCCTTATAAGTATCTAGGCCTATCCACTTGTTCGGTTGTAAATCTTACTAAATAAATGCAGAGATTAAGATGTGAACTAAGACTTTGGGCAAGTCGAATTCGTTCCACAGGGACAACTTGGATTCAAATGTTCAATTGGTTAAAATAAAAAATAAAGTTAGAAACAAATTGGTTTTAAAACAGAATTGATTTGTTGCAAAAATGAAATGAAAATTACTTGAAATTGAAATTAAAAACAGAAAATAAAGATTTAAGATATAAGAAAGGAGCTTAGAGAATTCAAGATTACCATTGCAAGTTACCCAAAAATGCTAATTAATTCTAAAATATGACTCAATCCTCGTAGCAAGTCATTGCTCGTGGATCGGAAGATGATTCGATGTAACCATTGATTGGAACCCAAAAGTCTTCATGAAGGTCTCTTGTTTATGTAAGATTATCCGACTTATGCTTCCATTCATCACAGAGCATGAATGTTCTTGAGCTTATCTAAGTAACACTCATCAAAGCTTGAAATGGAAATCTAAATTGGAAGATCTTATCATGAAGAGATTCATAAAATTAGCATATAAAATAGAAGTAATGAATTAAAATAGTATTAATAGAGTGAACTTGTTCCGGTATTCTTGACTTCTCTAATGAGAATCTAGCTGATCATCGCAAGGATCATGTTGCAACAATACTAAAAGCAAGAAGATGATAGATGGAAAGAAAATGTAAAATAGAAATGCAACTTGATTCCTTTCTTGATGATCTCTCAAAAGAGTTACAATAGAGCCAATGGTTTACTCTTGATGTTCTCACTACACTCAAAAGCTCACCTAAAGGAAAAATTACAGAGATTTAAAAGAAGAAAAACCAAAAATTATAGAAGAAGAGAAGGAGAGAAGAGCTCCTTCCTTTCAAATCAACCTCCCAATTTATAATGTTCGTATTCGGGTAATCGGGGTAATTTTGCGGATAATTAGATTCGAATGATCCAATCAGTTACAACCACCGAAGCTTCTGTAAAAATCTCAAGAATAAATTCCTCAAAATGACCACGGCGCGATTTTGGCTAGCCGCGACGCGGTGACGTGGCGCCCAAAATCCTTGAGATTTTGTCGGATGCTTCCTCTTTGCTCGTATGTTGTAACAATAATTGTTACACCGTTTATTGGTTTCCGAATATACTCTTTTCACCTGAAATTAGTAACAAACTATTGTTAGCCACATTAATTTGGGATTTAATAAAATTTATTATTATTTTAAGGGAACTAGTACTTAAACTTGTGATAATTTTAATGAAATTACGATCCCAAAATGAAATTATTGGGACCTTATCACCACTTATTGTCAATTGGTTTTTAGTTGGACCCCCAAACTTGTCATAGTATCAGAGAGGATCTTTCTTTCCTTCACGTCACCCAATTTATATCTCCAATTACTTCGGCTTAGTTCGGCCCATATGTGCAGGGACGTGTTGAGTTTAGTCCCACATTGGACACTCATTGCCTTGTCTTCCTCCTTATAAACTCTTAGGCCTTTCCACTCATTGTCAATTGGTTTTGAGTCGAACCCCCAAACTTATCATGGTATCAGAGTGGGTCTTTCTTTCTTACACGTCATACAGTTTATATTACAATGAAAGCGCCCTTGATCCGCGGGGTGCGCGGATCCGCTTTTGACCCTTGAGGTTTGGAAGTCGCCACCTAGTTATTAAAGTCTAGGAACCAAACTGATTCTAAAAAAGGCAAACATTACTAATCTACGAAAGAAAAAAAAGGCCCGGGGATCACGTTACGGGGTTGGAAGGTGTTAGGCACCAACCCCGCCCGGCCAAAGCCGGTCTCTACTAATTTTTCAAATAAGTTACATTGCTAAAAAAACTAGATAATAAAAAAAGTAAGAAATTATACCTTTCCATAGCAAAGACTTTGTTCCCTCAGATCCGACAAAAACTGCTCCTTGTACCGTACTCCTTGCTTCGTTCTGTCTCCGGATTTGATTTCTGATCTCCGAGGCAAGGTATCTCTTTTTTTATCTGGATTCTTCGAGTTTGTTATGAATTTTGGAGTGTTTTTGAAAGACTTTTAGGTGTTTTTTAGGCTAAAATTGAAGTAGGGGTGTTAGGTAAGGAGTTGGGGCTCAAAAACTAGGGTTTATGGGAGGCTAGGGAGGCTTTTTGACCTACTTCTCTTAGGGTTTATGATTTGATACGAAAATAGGGTGTGAGGACCTCTATTTATAGATTTTTTTTAAGGGTTGATTAAGATAGAATTAGTGTTTGATTATAATTTTTTTAGTTAGAGTTGTATTTTAGTTAGAATTGTTTTAGGTAGAGTTGTATTTTAATTATAATTGTTTTAGGTAGAGTTATATTTTAGTTAAAACTCTATTAAATAAAGTTATTATTTAATTAGAACTCTATTAGGGTTTTGAATTTTGGTCTTATTTGATTGACTTTTAATATTTTGACTTTAGTTTTAATTGATTGACTTTTAATATCTTGACTTTAGTCTTGCTTTGACTTTAATTTTGACTTTAGTCTTACTTGATTGACTTTAAATTTTTGGAGAACCCCCCTCTATTATATCTTTAATTCTTTGGACCCCCAAATATAGGGTTCCTTAAAAAAATATCTCACGAACCCTCAACAATTTTTCATGAGAACCCGATTGATCGATTTTTTTAGTTCAAAATTTTAAATTAATTTCATTAATGTTTCACTTTAATTATTTAATATTTTATTTATTAATTTTGAAAATTTTAATTATGAAAATTGTGAAATTACTATTTTACCCCCGGAGAGGACTTTTCACGTTTTAAGTCAGTTTTTAATGTTCTAAGATATTTTAGAATCGATTTTTCATAAGGAATTCAATGAAAATATTAGTTTGTGTCATTTATGAAGTTTTTTGTGTGTGAAATGGTTGTGAACTTTATGAGGGGCATTTTCGTAATTTTGTCAAATTCTGTGAAAATTGGTGAAATGATTTATTTGGTTTCGATTTATTATTTTATGTGTTTGAATGAATTTTCCTAATCGTAACGTAGGCTCTAGGGTAGTTTTGATGTTAGGGGTATTTTGGTAATTTGACTAATTTTTAGTGATTTTTATCGTGAAACTTCTTTTTGATCTAAAAAATGATTATTTCTATGTTCTGAGGTCAAATTTTCCTAGCGTAACGTGATTTCTACAGTTTTGTCAGTTTGAGATACTTCTTCTGGATTTGTGAAACATATCTGGTAACAAAATAAAGCAATGGAATAAACATCCATCATTGGGAATCGTTGCGATCGGGTTGACGAGTTGATTAATCAGGCGAGTGCAAAAATGGGGTGTCTACACACAACATGTTTTGGCCTAGTCTGGCTCACGTAGAGGAGAGAAAGGCATGCTCTGTGCATGGTTTGATTTAAAAAATGGTCCTAGACAAATACCAACGTTCGTGAGTGAGATGAGACAAGATCATCGAGATCTTCTTCTTCATAAATTAGGAAAAAACTACTCAATAAATCATCTCGATATTATTAATGAATGATACAAGACGAAATATTGAGTTTTAAAACCATGGTACTATATGAGCGATATCTACGTGAAAGAGGACAGCTGAAATTGTTTTTTGGCTTGATTAGTTGCTCATTTTGGTTAGTTCTTGAATCATGTTTTCCTTTTTGTTGTCGGGTCAATTTATTAAAATATCGTTCATTAAAGTGTTTGGTTTTTAATTGACACAATGAAAACCAGACTTGATATTTCTATTCATAAGTGTACAGATTTTGGATGCTAGGTGTTACTACAATAGACAATGAGAAAATAATTTCATTATAACATCTTCCACAACTATGCATTATTCGAAAGCTTATTTCTCATCTCCTCGTGGCCCAGTATCTGTTGTAGTTCATTGATGAACATGATCATTTGTCCATAAAAAATTTCCTATCTTTGGAGGCTGTGATGCCATGGTTTGGGGGAAATGGTGTCGGGATCAACCGCGTCCATAACTTAGATTTCATGTTTTATGATAATTAGGCACTTTTTTGATTAATATTTTGATAAGCAAGCACAAGGAAAGAGAGAATTAGAAACAATTACATTTGGGAAAATGTAGGAGTAACTTCAATAGATGATAAATTAAGAGAAAGTTGTCTGAGATGATAGAAGTTATAAATTACTTGGCTTTGGCCAGAGTGGAATGAAGGAACGCGAATTTGTTTAGTCGATCCCAAATCTTTGAAGTAAGGCTTTGTTTATGTTGCTGTTGCACAAACAAATTGGTGAAAGTAGGGATTGGCTTCCAAGTTTTAGCACTCACCAATTTACAAAGTTGTCGCTTTCCACACTCGATGAGGTTATGGCATCCTTGCTTGCACGCTTAACTTGGATATTATTTCTTGAGGGATAAAAAACTTCAAGTTGTTTATAGTGAGAATTTGTTGTTAACGAATGGGGGTGTTAAGTTGTTAAATCAATGGCAAAACTGCCACATATTAGCTAAAATGTGTAACTATTTGTTAGACAGATCAATCAAGGAGAAAACCATATCACAACATGCATGAAGCTTTGGGCCTTGAATGCTTGTGGCAGCTTGACATTAATTTAACAAAAACCTAACACCCTTCATTGTCAACAGCAAATCCTAATTATGTTTTTTGAGGGGTCATGCCAGTTGATATGAAGGTGGATTTGTGAATTCTGACAATCCTCCTACTTTCTTCTTAAAAATTAAAATTAAAATAATTGATAAAAGAAGAAAAATAAGAATGGTAAATTCTTAAATAATTACAAAAGTTTTCGGTATTTCCAAAACGTTGTTAATGTTGACAAAGTCATCATGTAATGTTGATAATTTGATAACGTTTTGTCAACATTACGTGGTACACCACGTGAAAATTGGAAAATTCGACATAAAAAATTGACAGGCCAAGGCCCACGATTTTAAAAAACTAAATTTTAATGGTCTAGGACCGTCGAAATTCTAAATATTCTCAAATTTGATGGTTTAGAGCTGTCAAATTTCTCCCATCCTACATTAATTTGACAGTTATGACTTGTCTAGAAAGAAAATTTGACAATGAAAAATTCGATGCCAATTTGACCCTTTAGTCCATCGAATTTTATGAAGTTTGACAGCCCCGAGCCGTCAAATTTGGGCTTTTTTCACATTGTGGTAGTTATGTCAACACATGTAACACTTTCAATGTTTTAGAAAACTTCGATAATTATTTAGAAATTTACCCAAAAAAATAAGAAGGAACTCTGAATATGTTGATTTATTATTATTATATATTCTTTCGGGGGACAATAAGGTAAGATGGAAGATGTAACATCACAATGCAACATAAATAGTAAGGATAGCAGATACTTTACAAATGGAATTACTACAAGAACTTTTCCTTATCTTTTTCACTAAAAGATAAAACGAGGAAAGGTATTATTAGAAAGAAAAAGTGTTGTACAATGCTACGTCCCCATGAAATTTTGGATGTTAGCATTCCCCCCCTCCCCCAATATATATATATATATGAAGCATCAATCAAGTGATAGGCGATGGTCGCCCACTTGGAGGCGGTGGTGGAGAACGGAAAACTGCCCTTGGTGGTGGTGGCGGTGGCGGACTAAAATCGACCAAGGGAGGTGGTGGAGGCTGACTATCAGGATCTACCTGCATCAGTACTCAAATGCCTGTATATAATCACACAGAGTATAAGAACTCATGACATAAAGCAGAGACTTTTTTAATTAGAGAGCTTAATTATATTGCCACACCAACTTTTTCATAGAGCTTGAATCATGGATTGAGCTTTACTAAATCAACTATGGTTTTAAAGACCAGTGTATCATCTTGGACTAGTCATATGGTCTAAATTAATTTAGAATTAATCACTAATTATTTTTTAATTATAAGGTGAGTTAAGTGAGTGCTTAGATTACAAAGATTTAAATCATTAAAAAACCTATTATAATAAAAAATGTTAAACCAAGTTGACACCTTCGAATTTTCATAAATGCGATCTGTAACACTTCATGCCAACAGTACGATATTATCCGTTTTGGGCCAAAGCCTGCATGGGCTTGTCTGTTGGTATCAGAACCCATCCACATTGCCATGTGTGGACCCAACTTAGCATGTGAGGTTGCCCTATCGAGACTCCAGGTTCTCAACTAGGGGAGTCTGATGCTTTAGTTCCACATCCACTGCATGTAGGGAACCACTTGGGCCCTCTAACACCGTGGGCACCTTTTGAGGACAAAACGTGAGGCTTACGGCTAAAACGGACAATACCTACTGAAGGTATCGGGCCAGGCTGTGTTACGACCCATATTTTCGTAGTATTAGACGAGTCATCTTGTGTCTTTGATGAGTTGGTGTGACGAGCGATTCACATTATTCAGGATGAATCGTGTGAGTCATTGTGGTCTTGTCAAGTTCCAAAACCATGCATCCACATATACTAGATGTAGAGATACTAAAAGCTGAAAAAAAAAAAAGAATAAAAATGGAGCTTACCTTCGACAGCTATGATTCTTGAAAGTAGTAAGAGGGCAAGGGAAAAAAACAAAACATGAAAGAGTTTCTGCACTTTGAACCCCATATTTGTGCGTTCATCTGAAATCTTCACAGCCCTTTTATCTTTAGTTTTCAGCTTCTTTTATATATATTTTTTTGCTTAGTCAAAATTGAAAGCTAATGTGTCTTTCTTTCTTAGTTAAACGTGTTATTTTGACGAGGTCCATTCTCATTTAAAAGGAAAATACTAAACCAACTTGACACGTCCGCGTTTTCATAAATTTGACCAATATTTTTAAGAGATAATTACAAAAACGTGACCAACTTTTGGCGAAATTTGCATTCCGACACAATACTTTAATAGTATGAAAAGTATGCTTGTTTACTTATATCTTTGAATGAAGAAAAAAAATGTGGGAAGTTTCAAAATGGTTGGGTATGGGATGGAAATTACTGGCCCAATCATACATGTATTTAAAATATTTATCAGAAGAGCCATATATTAGTTCTGATGTTTTTTTTATTTATTTTTACCAAAACGGGTACATGAAGAGATTGTACTCAATTGACCTTTATACCTTTGTTTTAAATGAACTTGTTTTTGAGGAGGTTCATAAGAATGATATAAAAGTAAAATAACGAAAGTGGCCATCTAATCATAATGAGTGCCTTGGTTGATAGAAATAATATTGAAATGGATAAATATTGCTTTTGATAAATATCTTAAGGACCTGTCTGGGCTGTTAATTTTGACTAAATACTTGCCCGTTTTGGTAAAATACTCCAAATAAGTTCATTTTAACATCACTAACTATATACAAAAATTAATCTATAAAAATAATTTATTTGGAAAATTCAAGAGTTTCAACTTCAAATTAATTTTTGACGAGATTAAGAATTTCAAAATGATTGAATCTTGTAGTTATAGATAAATGAATCAGGTTCAAGAACCAATAACATAATCAATGTGTTTTGTCCTATACGGGCTAAATTTTTTAACACATTCTGAAATTTCTAATCCCATCAAAAGTTGTTTACAAATTAGCGATAAAAATTAATGATTCACAATTCTTCAACTTGTAAACTGGGCTATAAGTTTCAGAATGGGCTGATTTTTTGTGAAAATGATCTATGTACCATATTGATTATCCTCTCAAAAAGTCAATCAATTCAAAAACTTCTAACCCATATAAGACAAAACACGTTGGCTAAATTAACTTGTTAATTCATGCTAAACTTTTCATATATCAAGAAAAAGTTACTCAATAAATCATCTCGGTATTATTACTAAATGACACAAGACGAAATATTGAATTTTAAAACCATGGTACTGTATGCAAAATATAGCACAACAACTTTCTAGTATGGAAAAACACGTGTTAATTAATTACTTGAGATGTTAGAAAATCTAACTGATCTAACTACATATTTACTCGTTTCCTAACCGGATTAAGAAAAAGAATCAGGAATAGTGTCTAGATGGCACGTTTTGGTAGGAGTTTAAAACATATCCCCCATGTGTTTTATTCGAACCAAAACATGCCTAGTGAGTACTCACTAGGCATTCAATCTATGGTTTTGTGTGCACCTCCACATCAGCACAGTGTGAAACACGGTGAATTTCGCAGTCACTCCAACACAACTCTTTTTTCCAATGATGAACATGATCGTTTGTCCAGAAAAATTATCTCATCTTTTCATTTGAACTTACTAAAGTTGGAGGCTGTGAGGCCATGGATTGGGAGACAAGGCATCAGGCACATCCAAGGGTTAAAAGAACAAGGATGGGGATGGGAAAAATAAATATGAACTCACTCTTAATAATAAAATCTTTGGCTTTAGAAGTGGAACACAATTTATTTAGTGGACCCCAAATCTTTGAAATAAGACTTTGACAGTGTTTGTTTGCGCTATTTTTCAGCGTTTATTGCTGGAAAAAAATAAATTCAACATTTTTTGTCAAAATAGTGCATTTGTTTACTCTATATTTTTGGCGCTTATTATTGAAAATAAGTGAAAAAAATTCAGCACTATTTTGATGCTGAAAAAAATGCTGAAGCAGTAAGCACTTCGCTTTTTTCGACACGGACAAGTATTCTTTTTTTTTAGCACGGACAAGTATGCCCTTGTACTTAAAATGATATTACCTCTTATATCCCATGGATAAGTATATAAGCACCCCACAAATTAATAAACCCACACCATGGCTAAATTATTTTGTCTTATATGGGTTAAAAGTTTTGGAATGAGTTGATTTTTGGTGATGATGATCTCCTCATTAGTATATAAGCACCTCACAAATTAATAAACCCACACCATGGCTAAATTATTTTATCTTATATGAGTTAAAAGTTTTGGAATAAGTGGATTTTTGATGATGATGATTTCTACAATGAGAAGATCATCCTCACAAAAAATCAGCCCTTCCTGAAACTTTTAACCCTATCAAAACAAGTTACCATAAATCGTCACTTAAAAAAAAAACTATTTTTGATAGGTTAAAAGTTTCAAAATGGACTGATTTTTGGTGAGGATGATCTCTAGACCATATAGACCATCCCCACTAAAAATTTGTTCATTCCAAAAACTTTTACCCATATAAAAAAAAAAAAAAAATTTGGCTATGGTGTGGGTTGCCTTTATTAATTCATAGGGTGCTTTTATAATTACACATCCTTCATTTCCATCGAAAATTATTCATCCAAAATTAAGTTCTTTTATTAATGTTGATTTCAAATTTTGGTGACTTGTATGACATTATTATTTTTAATTTGAAATTTGTGGGCTTTTCTAAATAGAAATTATTATTTATAAATTGAAGATTTGAGTATTATTTATTATTTAAAAATGAATTGTATTTTAATTTTATAAGAAATAATATATTTTATTGTATTTGATAAGAAATAGGCATTTGAAACATGCAAACAATGTATAATATGATTGCAAGGGTAACAAAGACAATTTACCAGCTTCAGCAATATGTAACAAACATGATTCAACACCTAAACAAACAACTTTTTCAGCACTTAAATTAAGCACTTATAAGTTTCAACGTTTAATGTTATTCAACACTTATTTTTTTCAGTTTAACAAACAACACCTTTGTTGCATAAACAAATGGGTGAAAGTAGGGATTGGCTTCCAGGTTTTAGTACTCACCAATTTACTAAGTAGTCACCTTCCACAAATGACGATGTTATGGCTATAGTAACAAAAAACGATGACTTTTTGAAAAAAAAAATGTGCTTAAAACATGTTTTACATCTTTGACGACTAAAACGATTAAAAAACAAGATTTTTTTTCATTTGTGACAAAAAACATCGTTTCATTCCTAATTTTTTTTTTTTTTTCGTTTTCATAGGAAAAGAAATTAAACACTTTATTGTTTTTTCAATGTGGGGTTTGATAAATAATAGAATTTGATGATTTATAAATGTAAAAATATGGGATTTGATGATAATAATTAGATTTTATGAATTTTCATTATATTTATATATACACACACACACACACATAACTTTTAATATTTTTTTTTATCTTTTATCTGTATCGTTTTTTCCCACTTTTTTCTGTTTTTTTTTTTTTTTTTTTTTTTTTTTTTTTCCATTTTCAACTTTTTTCCGACGTTTTCCCTTGTGGATGTAAACCACTTACTCTGACTTTGTGATTATGGTTATGGCATCCTTGCTTGCATGTTTAACCTCAATGTTATTTCTCGAGGGATAACAAGCTTCCTAGAATTAGCTGAAGATTAAAAAAACAGGGACATATTACAACATGCATGAAGCTTTGGGACTTGAATGCTAGAATCACGATCCGGTAAGTTATCCCATTCCGTTATAATAGAAACAGTGACTAAATGGCATGATTTTGTAGGAGTTTAAAACACATTGGGCTGAGTTTAAAGCACATTAGGCTTCTAATTAAGCTATTTTTACATGGCATGCAGCTCGGTATGTTTAATTTCCAACAAAAAATACATGCCATGTAGACACCGATGTGGATATGGGAATGGGACACCGCTCTGAATCCCAACTCTAAATGTTATTTTTGGGGGACATCGTGGCAGCTAGATGATGATTTAATAACTTAACATCTTCAATGTTAACAGAAAATACTAAATATGTGTTGAGCTTAATTATCTCTAACAATCCATCCTTCTACATGAAAAAAAAAATAAAAATAGAGAGATTTACGAGATAGATACATTTGTTGTATTTTTATTACAAAAACTCCCCTGGAGTTTTGACAAGAACTTCATAGGAACCTTATGTTTTCAAGTTTGTTATTAACAAACCTTAGAATGTGGCCCACATCATGTTAAAACATTAAATGCTTATAATACTCTCAACTCTATAAATCAAGAGTCATGATAATATGACGCCCCCATCACAGAATCATAGATCATTTTTCTCGGGATACATAAAATCATAAATATTTTTCTTAAATCAAACACCTCCTTATATCCTCCTCTTCTCAAAATTGATTCTTTCCCAAAATCATGGATCAAACCCATTTTATTATTATTTTAAATCTGAGTTTCACCATGAAATCTAGTGGGTTATGATGTTGGATTAATTGTCAATGGGCAATGTTGGTTCAGTTGCGATTTTAGGAATGTTGAGAAGGAAAGAGAGGATACATGAGATATTTGATTTAAAAAATTAAGAGTATTATAGATATTTAATATTTTAAAAATAATGTGAGTCCCTTTCCAAGCATTCCCCTAGAATTGTTAGAATTCCAAGAGAGAGTTTTTAATAAAAATGCAATAGACGGGTTTGGCCAATAAATTTCTCTAAAAAAAAAAAAAAGAATAAAGAAAGGAGAAAAAAAGAAAAAAAAAACTCTGAATATGTTGATGAGAGCTTCTTTTCCTCACCAACTTTTACGTAGAGCACCCCAAAATGTAATCCATTGTCAATATCATGTGAATCGGGGTGTATTGGTGTGGCAATAGAATTAGAATCTCTATGTTGATTTGTTCATTTGCTTATTCTTTCAAGGCTTGATGGAAGACAAATATCAAGGATACTCGAAGGAAAATGCTACCCTCACTAACATGGTTATTGGGATGATAGGGATTCTCAAGAAAAATGTATCCCTAGGAAAAATATATTAATCCCTATGAGATTGAATCTAATTTCAAGGAAATTTGTGTTTCTCATTAAATCCTAGCCGTCGTATTGAGGGAGAGCCTCTCTCATAGGTCAAGCCTAGGAAAGTTCCCTAGTAAAGATATTTACAGCCAATTTTAATAAGAATAATCTATTACCTATTATAAAAGAGATTTGTTTCGTACGATTTTTTCTCTTGACGAAAATATCCTTATTTAAAATTAAATTCCTTTTACACAATAAAAGAAAAATCTATAGTTATGTGCATATTCCACGTCAATTAAGTATGTTTGAATTTGAATTTTTTTTTTGTCACTTTAGAATTACTCCTTAATATATTTATATCGGAAAGGTTCAACAGCCCTAAAGTTTGCCAAACATTGTGCCAAACATCAATACTAGTACTCTTTGTGGCGGTTGTGGTCGATTGAAATCAACCAAAGGAGGTGGTGGAGGCTGACTAACAAGAGCCATTTGCGCCGGTCCACGCATGCCTAAGATGGAATGCAGATACATTTTTAGAGATTTTATATTGCCACACCAACTTTTATTTATAACAAACCAATTAATCCATTAATTTATACTCTATGTATAGGGATAGGTTTTTTTCTCATTACAATTCGTTCTCAACAATGATACTAAATTACTAATCGAGATTGATGTTATTTAGTAAAGAAGAATTGTGATACACCATATCAAAATTCTAGATGGGAAGATTAAACAAACGTGGGATGTTTTGTATCATAATTCTTATTTACTAAATAACATCAATTTCTACTAGATATGTCTTCAATTAGAACTCATAGAAAAACTGATTTTGTGTATCCATCTAATGGTCAAAAATTATCATGAAAATTGATTGAATCTAAAGGGGAGACAATAAAGTAAAGAAAGTATTGCCAACACCAGCACAATAAATGACGCTGGGAATATTTGTATTAATAGAAGAGTGAGTATACACGTGGTGATTGTACAAAGAAAAGAATCCTGATGAGCAGGACCACAAGCTAAATAGAACTACCTATAACTAATTACAATATCATACTAATTACAAAATGCTAATCTTGCTTATCATCACCCCGCAAACGGACAGGACGGTGAAAGACTGTCAGTTTGGTACGCAAGCGAACAAAACGCTGAGTAGGTAGAGGTTTCGTCATGATGTTGACGAGCTGATCATGAGAGGGTGTGAACTTGAGGGTGAGGAGTCGTTGAGTGACACGATCACGAACAAAATGATAGTCCAGTTCAATATGCTTTGTGCGTGCATGAAGAACGGGGTTTGCTCCCATATGAGTTGCAGAGATGTTGTCACAATAGAGCACAGGAGTAATAGACAGCATGAGTTGCATTTCAGAAAGAAGAGTTTCAAGCCACATCAACTCAGCTGCTGCATTAGAAATCCCTCGATATTCGGACTCAGCACTGGAGCGGGACACTACGCGTTGCTTAGATGATGACCAAGAGATGAGATTGTTGCCAAGAAAACAACAATAACCACTTGTGCTCTTGCGATCGTCTGGAGAACTAGCCCAGTCCGCATCGGAATAACAGTGAAGTGTCAAGGAGGACGAAGGGCTATATAGGATGCCATGTGAAATGGTGCTTTTGAGATAACGAAGGATGTGCTTCACAGCTTGCCAATGGGCGGTGGTCGGGTAGTGCATGAATTGGCAGACCTTGTTAATAGCAAAACAAATATCTGGTCATGTGATGGTGGTGTATTAAAGAGCTCCAACAATACTACGATACACACTGGGGTCCAGTAAGGCTTCACCATCATACATAGACAGAGAAGTGGAAGACAACATAAGAGTATCAATGGATTTACACTCAGGCATGGAGGCACGGTGAAGTAAATCACGAACATATTTTTGTTGACTGAGATGTAAACCAGTGGAGGAGCGAACAAATTCAATGCCCAAGAAGTATGATAAGGAACCAAGATCCTTCAAAGCAAACTGAACATTAAGTTGAGCAATCAAAGCATGTAGCAAAGGCAGAGAACTCCCAGTGAGAACAATGTCATCCACATATACCAAAATCAAAATAATAGCATCCGAATCAATACGTATAAAAAGAGATGTATCAGTTTTAGAAGTATTAAAACCCTACTGCAATAGACAATTACTTAGCTTAGTATACCAGGCTCGAGGACTCTGTTTAAGGCCATAAAGGGCTTTGGACAACCGGCACACATGAGATGGAGCAGTAGAAGAAACA
This sequence comes from Akebia trifoliata, assembly GCF_017979445.1. Lineage (NCBI taxonomy): Eukaryota > Viridiplantae > Streptophyta > Magnoliopsida > Ranunculales > Lardizabalaceae > Akebia > Akebia trifoliata. Next base: position 1,111,625 of record NC_141377.1, read on the forward strand.
AAACCTGGTGGTTGTTCCATAAACACGGCATCAGACAGATCGCCATTAAGAAAGGCGTTATGGACATCTAATTGCCTCAATGGCCAGACAAAATGGACAGCCAAACTTAACACCACACGAATGGTAGTCGATTTGACAACGGGGCTGAACGTTTCAAAATAATCAAGGCCGTGTGTTTGGTGGTAGCCTTTGGCCACCAAACGTGCTTTATAGCGCTCAACCGTTCCATCTTGCTTTAGTTTTACCTTATAAACCCAGCGGCAGCCAACAATCTTGTGATCATGAGGTTTGGGAACTAAAGTCCAGGTCTGATTTTTCATAAGTGCTTGGTACTCAAGCTCCAAGACTTGTTGCCAATGAGGAACACAGGCGGCTTGCCTATAGTTGGTGGGCTCAGTCAAATCAGGACCAGCAGAAGCAAGTAAAACTTTTGGTTGATAGATACCGCATTTGGCACGGGTTTGCATAAGATGAATATTTGATGCTGCAGGTGGACGATGAAGAGCAATACCTGGTAAAATAACAGTAGGTATACTGGGTATTGAATTAGATTGTGCAATATTGTGAGCATTATAGTTTGTAGGAGGGAAAGGAGGGTGAGGGAGAGGGTGAGAAATAGGAGAAGGAGAGGAAGAAGAAATGGGAGAGGAGGAAGGACAAGGAGAGGGAGGAATAGAGTTGGGAGCGGAAGTTGTCATAGGCGGGGAAACTTGAGAACACGAAGAAGGAGACGGAGAAAAGGAAGAATGAATGAATTCAAATGATGGAGAGGCATGAGAAGGAAAAGAGGTGGAAGACGAAGGAAAGGACAAAGATTGAAACGGATAAGAAGATTCATCAAAAATAACATGGCGAGAGACATATACACGACCCGTAGCAGGTAAAAGGAAAAAATAACCCTTATGATATGGGCTATAACCAAGGTAAACACAAGTGGTAGACCTATATTGAAGTTTGTGTTGGTTATAGGGTCAAAGAAATGGATAGCATGCACTGCCAAAGAGATGTATAGAGTTTAAGTTGGGTAGGCGATGATAGAGAGTTTCAAAGGGAGAGTGATCATGTAAGACTGGGGTAGGGAGTCTATTAATTAAATATACTGCCTGTTGAAAGGCATAAGGCCAAAAGGAGAGAGGGACATAAGAGTGAGCAAGGAGTGCAAGTCCCTTCTCAACGACATCACGATTTTTCCTTTCAACCCTCCCATTTTGTTGGGGAGTATGGGGACAAGAAAGTCTATGATGAATGCCCAAGGATTCAAGAAATGGTTTAAGAGATCGAAATTCACCACCCCAATCGGTTTGGAGAGTTTTAATTTTGGCCTCAAACTATGTTTCAATCATAGCTTTAAATTTGAGAAAATAAGGCATTGTATCAGATTTGAGTTGGAGTGGATAATACTAAGTGAACCTTGTATGATCATTAATAAACAACAAAAAATATTTAGCACCAGTAACAGTAGTAATGGGTGAAGGGCCCCAAAGATCAGAATGTATTAATTCAAAAGGAGCCGATGCTCGAGTACAAGAGAGGTCAAAAGGTAATTGATGGCTCTTGGCCATTTGACAAGCAACACAAAACTCAAAGGAGCCAGAAAATGGCTTGTTACATTGATTCAAAACACGTTTAACCACTTTGACAGAAGGATGGCCTAAGCAAGAGTGCCATAGACTAAGAGAAGGAGCTGCTGTAAGACTGGACAAGATGAGCTTGAGGAGGAGAAGATGAACTAGATGTAGCGGACACAGAACATGAGGAGTGTGGTGGAAGGACTTTGTATAAACTATTCTCAAGTTGACCCTTGAGAAGGAGTTTCTTCGACAGCTGGTCCTTCACAAGAAAGTAAGAGGGGTAAAACTCAACAAAGGCTTTATTGTCAGAGCATAATTTAGTGACACTAATAAGTTGTTAGGAAATTTCAGGGGTGTGTAGAACGTGTTGAAGAGAAATAGGGTGATGAAAAGAAGGAAGCACAATATTACCAATATGATTAATACGCATATACTTACCATTACCTACCATAGCTTGCTCTTCACCGTGATACAGAGAAGCATCCTGAAAGTGGCCAAACTCATTGGAGAAGTGATGGGTTGCACCCAAATCGAGGTACCAGCCGGAATCACTTGAGGAAGGTTGAGATGGAGTCGAAGAGGTAGTAAGCATAGCAGCAAACTAGTTCGGAGGCTGGGCAGGTGGTGGTTGAGGTGTAGGATTTGGAAGTTGGGGTTGGTAATTGAGATTTGCTCTATGGTAACAAGTAAGGGCTGAGTGACCCGGTTTGAAACATATTTGGCACTGGGGCCTATGTCCAGATGGACGTGGTGACCATGAGTGTGGTGCTAGTCGAGGTTTGCCAAGAAGGCCCAGAGTATTGGGAGGGTAATAGGGCTGTTTGGGTGAGTATGGATGAGGCATTCGTGGTGGTTTGGAGGAGGGGTAGAACGGTTTATTTTTCTTTGGAGAAGAATGGGTGGCGAGGTTGGCTTGAGCAAAAGCAAGCTGTTGAACTGCTGAGCGTTGAGTCAAGCGGTACTAAAAAATATGGAGAAGGCTAAAAACTTCCTCCAAGGGAGGTCGATCAGGTATGTTCTGAATAGAGGTGACGAATGAGTCATATTCTGCTCCAAGGCCCTCCAAAACATGAATGAGTTTGTCCCTGTAAGGCAATGGTTCACCAATGGCAGAGTAATGGTCAAAAACATATTTCAGACGAGAAACATAATCAGTGACAATCAAACGGTCTTTCTTGATGGTTTACAACTGAGAGCTAAGGCCCATCACGATGGCTATGGATGGAGAATGATACATCTGGGTCAGAGAGCGCCAAATATCACGAGCTGTGTTGTATTCAACAATACGACCCATCATCGCAAGTGTTAGAGAGGAATAGATCCAACTCATCACTAGCCGATTGAGGCGCTCCCAACTAATGAACTCCGGATTGGGCTGAAGCATTTGGGCATCGAGAAAACGAGGAGGATTAGGAGTAGTGCCTTCAAGGTAATCCTCAAGTCCATGAGCAATAACAATGTTGAGAATCTGATTACGCCATAGGAGAAGGTTCGTCTCATCAAGTTTGATGGATAAAGGTTGTGTTAAGGATGGAGAAGGAAGATGAAATGGGGCAGGTTGTTGTTGAGCATGAATAGGAGCAGGTGGTTGTGGAGCCCTAGGTGGTGGAGCTGGTGTAAGGTTATTGGCTGTTGGTGGGCCAGTAACACTGGCAGTAGAATTTGGGGAGTCTGTCATGGGTACAGGGGATGCCTAGTCTGCTCTGATACCATAAAGGGGAGACAATAAAGTAGAGAAAGTATTGCCAACACCAGCACAACAAATGATGCTGGGAAGATTTGTATTAATAGAAGAGTGAGTATACACGTGGAGATTGTACAAAGAAAAGAATCCTGATGAGCAGGACCACAAGCTAAATATAACTACTTATAACTAATTACAATATCATACTAATTACAAAATGCTAATCTTGCTTATCAGAATCATGAAGTGAGCTTTACTCAATCAACTATATATGGTTTTAAAAACCTGTACATCTATCATCTTGGACAAATCAAGTCTTTTAAACCAGTTTAGAATTAATTACTCTAAATACTAGTTATTTTTTAACTATTAGGTGAGATAAGAGGATGCTTAGATTACAAACATCCATTTAAATCATTAAACAACTGATTATATCAAAAAATACTAAACCGACTGAAATCGCCTCGACCCGTGTTCACTAAATAGTGGATAGGGGTCCGATTTATGAAATGGGGGACTTTAAAAAAAGGGAGTCGCCACCTAGTTTAGGTCTAGGAACCATAAATAACTCCAAATGGATAATGGGTCGATCCACGGATCAGAGGTATGGGTAAGGGGTCAGATTATGGGTTTCGGAAGGTGTTAGGCACCGAACCCGCCCGATCAAAATAATCGGTCTCTACTACGATCCAAAATCATCCTATGGTCAACATACAAAGACTACAGTCAAGGTCACAGTCCAATCATCATCATCAATTCATGTTGGATTTTCCAACCAAATCCCATGGCTAAAACTTATCCCAACTGTCACATGATTCTTCTTTGAATTCCACGAAATATGGAAGGGTTTGAAAAAACCCTAATGAGCTCCATGACCTGAAATTAATTAAAAATTCCACCTGCAAATATTTTCCAAACTGTCCAAAATAGCAATTGTCAAATTGGAACTCAAAGAATTTCCAAATTGGAAATCCGAAGTTCCCCAAATTAATATCCAAAAATATATGTTGAATTCTCAAATTAGAATTTTCTAAAAATTGAACTTTTCGAAAATAGAAGTTTTCCAAAGATATCACAGTTTTTGAGTTAGAAACTCCTAAATCCACGAATTTTCTAAATAGGAAATTACAAAATCATTTAAATTAGAAATTGCTAAAAGGTGAAATTCCTCAAGTAGAAATTTATAAATATATTCCTTCCTTAAATAGAAAATTGTATAATTTCCATATCAGAAAATTCCAAATATCAATTTTCAAAACGAAATTATGAATGGGAATTTCCGAATTAAAAAATGTGGATTTACTAAGGATCACCAATTTGAAAATTTATGAAATAACAAGACAAAAGTTCACAATACCATGTTTACCAAATTGTAGATCAACAAGTACCAATGCATACAAAATATTGGAGATCGACACACATCAATGCATACCAAATATTGGAACGCAAATTATTCTCAAATCGACTCAAACGGGCATGCATCTAGGACCATCAATTTTTTCAAAACAACTATCATGCTTAAACACAAGAATCATGTCATCACAAGTTCATAAAAAGTGCATAAAAAAAGACAAAAACAAAACAATTACTTTCCTAATACTATCAATATGCAAAAAAAACATGAAAAACATATATAAACCGAAATATCCTAACATGCAAAAAAATAATAAAATAACAAATAACAAATAAAAATAAACAGATGGAGAAATAAAAACATTTTCCTAACCTTATTGAGGCACAAAACAAATAAAAACATAGAGACCTATATAAAAAAAAACTCTTCTAATCCTACCAATATGCAAAAATAATGAATAAAAAAACGTAAACTAAATATTCTCCTAACCCTATCGATGCACTAAAATAAATGAAGCATAAAAAAACTCGAAAAATCCCCCTAATCCTACCAACGTGGAAAGTAGAAAACATATAATGATAATAGATACAAAACTTACCCACAGAACGATGATAGGGGCCGATTCCTTCAGAAATGACCCAAAGGCTCGTGAGCACACGATGCCGAGAGACGAGGACGGTGAGACAGATGCCCTGATACGTACTGCGATGATGCTGTGACAGCAACTAGAAAAATCTGAGTTGAGAAGTGGCTGTACAAAGTGCAAAGAAGATGATGGCACGAAGAGATGGCCACCGGGATGCTGATTGAAGATGAAGACTGGAAGAGGCGTTGTAGCAATGTTACAGGGACGTGGTTTTGCTGTTGGAGATGTTGTTGAAGAGGTAAAGACTGTTTTTGGTTGGGCAATATAGAGAAGAACAAGTGGAAGAAGAATAAGAGAAGGAATGAAGATGGGGGCTGGTTCAGGAGTGTTGCAGCAAGTTGAACGTGAGAGAGAGGTGAGTTGTAGGGGAGGTGAAGTGCTGTAGAACGCAGGATAAACTGCTGGGGGCGCTGGTTAGCAGCCAACAGAGAGAGAGGGGAGTTCAGGGAGTGAGAGGAGACTGCAGAGAAGAGGAGACGTTGAAGAAGACTAGAAGAAAACGTGGAGGAAGATGAGCAGGATGTCCAGCCGAGTTCAGCCCCTTGAGCAGCCGCCTTGGAGAAGAAGAAGAGAAGATGACGTCTCTGATCTATGCTTGCTGTCCAGAACAAGAGAGAGAAGTGTGAAAAGGGTTGTGTTACATGTAGAAGCAGGTGTCCTTTAATCTACTGGAGAAGAAGATGATCAAAGAGAGAGAGAGCCAAGGGAGAGACGTCTGTCAGTCTAATGGAGAAGAAGAAGATCTGAGGGTGAGAGATGAGAGGAAGAAGACGTCTTTCTGTCTGTGAATACTGGTTCAGCCCCAGGGTCTTGAGAGAGAGCCAAGGACGTTTTTTTGGAAGAAGCCCCTTATGGAGAGAGAAACGTCTCTCTTTAATAGAAGTCCTCCTTCTATTTTCAAATTTTTTTTCCCTTTCTAATTTTCTCTTTCTTTTTTCTCTTTTACACGTACTTCTTTCTTTAGCTTCTTGTTTCTTTTTTTGGGGGAGAATGGTGGTGGGGTGATCCCCCGCTACTCGTAGTTAGTTAGTTTTTCTTTTTGTCGATTTTTGGTTGGTCGATCGATTGGTTTTGTTTCACGTTTTTATTGGTTTATTTTTTTATTTTGAATTTTATTAATTGATTAATTTTGTTTTGGATTTGGTTAAAATTTTAATTTGGATTTTAATTTGATTTGGTTGATTGGGTCCAATTTTAATTAGATTGATTTTAGTTGTTCGATTTTAATTTGAAATGTTTAGTTATTTAATTTTAATTGTTTAATAGTTTAATTTTTAATTTAAGTTTTATTTGTTTAATGGTTTTGAATTTGTTTAATTTTAATTTTCATTGTTTAATTTTGAATTAAGTTTTAATTGTTTAATTTTGAATTAAATTTTAAGCTTTAATTGTTTAATTTTAAGTTTGAGTTTGAATTGTTTGGAATTATTTTATTTGAATTGTTTGATTTTTTTAATTTGAATTTTATTATTATTGGATTTTTAATTAGATTTGATTTTGTTACATTTTCCTAACGGTCGAGGTCTCTAAGTTGAGTTTGGATGTCGAGGGGCATTTCGACCATTTTTACGATTTTTCTTAAATTTCTCCGTTTTCGTCGATTTGGGTCCCGTTAGACTCGAAATCATGTTTTGAGTGCAATGGAGGTATTTTCGAAGTCTTTCAGAGGTCCAAAATTTATGAGGGGTATTTTCGTCATTTTGTCGATTTTTATGAATTTTTACGAATTCTGGCGTGAGGTTTCTTTTAGTCCCAACGTGATTATTTTTATGTTTCAAAGTCGTATTTTCCTAGCATGGCGAGGTCTCTAGGTTATCGAACTGTGTGGCGAGCCTACGCGTACGTGCTTGCTAAATCGGGTGTGACGTATGGCGATCCTAAGCGTGCGTAAATTTCTATGTCGAGTCGCAACGAGTAGGGGAGATGAAAAGAGTGGAAACAAAGGGAATTAGGGACAGTACTCACAAGCCTCTGAGTTCTTTACGATCATCACTAGGAATTCACGGTAAACGGGTGACGGATTGTCGAATTAGACAGATGCAAAAATGGGGTGTCTACACTGACTTGACACGTCCGTGTTTTTATAGATTCGACCAATATTTTTAAGAGATAATTACAAAAATTTGACCAACTTTTGAAGAAATTTTCATTCCTACACACCATTCATTTTAACCCAAAAACATGTCTAGCGAGATCACACGTATTTTTTGAAAAGTGACAATCTCACTAAAAAGTAGTAGGATTGCTATTTTTTATCAGCGAGATTGTCATTTAAAAAAATATGCGATCTGCATATATGTTTCTGGAATTAAAATGAATAGTGCGTTTGAATGACCCACAAAGGGTTAGTTGAGATGGTAAGGATGATTGGATTTGCTCCCCAGGTCACACCTTTAAGTCTCTAATATGCCCCTCCACATAAAATAATATATTTAACTATTCTTACATGCAGGTGGATGGTATGTGCCGCCAGCCATAGTAGAAAAAAAATGTGTTTGAATGGGAATTTCATCATATTCTGTTCACAAAATGGTAATTTGCCCTATTTTTAAACTATCAGATAAGTCATCTTGACATCTAATGATGTATATGGATGACCCACATTTTCTTTTTTGGTAGATCAAGATGACTCACCTCGGTCGAGTTTGAAAACCATTTATCAATAGATATCATAATTTTTAAGTAAAACAAAAATGGGGCTTACCTTCGACAGCTATGGTCCTTGAGAGTAGTAGGATGGCAAGGGAAAAAAGTACAAGATGAAAGAGTTTCCGAACTTCAAAACCCATAATGGCTTGTGTGTGTGTGTGTGTGTGTGTGTGAGAGAGAGAGAGAGAGAGAGAGAGACTTGTAGATTGTATAAGCTGATCAATTTCTACGTTCATTCGATATCTTCAAAGTCTTTATATCCTTAGTTTTCAGCTTTGTGTATACGTGGTTGGTTGGCCATAATTTGAAAGAAGTATCATGATAATATGATGCCCCCATCATAGAACTGTAGATCATTTCCTTGGGATACAGAGAATCATAAATATTTTTCTTGTGTATCCTAAGCAAATTATCTACGGCTCCGTGGTAGAGGCGTAGGGGGTGTTTGAGGGGAACGCCATATTATAAAGGTTCTTGATAGAATGATGCTGGAGTGATGTCAAGCATTATTTTGACGAGGTCCTTATGTACCAATCGTAATTGGTCCCCACAACACAAAAGTCGCTAATACTTTGTGATGTTTTATTCATTTAAGACTGGCCGTCTAGAATGGTGTCTCATTCCTATGTCTCAAAGGCACATTTTTATTAGAGATCAAACACATCAAAGTGCCTATGATTAGAAAAATGTCTTCTGTTATTAAAAAAAAAAATATCGTAATTCGATCCCAAAACACAAAAATTCGTTCTACTTTGTGATATTTCATTTATGTAAGAGTGCCATGTAGACTCAGAAGAGCCATATATTTGTTTTGATGTTTTTTAATTTATTTTTACCAAAACAGGTACATGAAGAGATTGTAGTCAATTGACCTTTGTACCTTTTAAACGGACTTGTTTTTGAGGAGGTTCATAAGAATGATATAAAAGTAAAGGGTCCCGTTCAGCACCAAACATTTTGGCCAACATTTTAGTCAACCATTTTTGTCCTACATGGGTTAGAAGTTTTGGAATGGGCTGATTTTTGGTGAGGATGATCTCTACGGTGAGGAGATCATCTTCACCAAAAATCAGCCAATTCCAAAACTTCTAGCCCTATGTTTACAAGTTGAAAAATCGTGGACCGTCCATTTTTTGTAAACCATTTTTGACGGGGTTATCATCACCAAAAATCAGCCCATTCCAAAACTTCTAACCCATGTTTTGAAAAATGTTTTGCCAAAATGTTTGGTGCTGAACATTTCCCAAAAGTAAAATTACGAAAGTGGCCATCTAATTATAATGAGTGCCATTTTTGGTTAATAGAAATAACTAAATGGATTAATATTGCTTTTGATAAATATCTTAAACACCTGTTTGGGCTGTTAATTTCGACTAAATACCTGCCCGTTTTGGTAAAACACTCTAAATAAGTTCATTTTAACATCACTAACAATATACAAAAATTAATCTATAAAAATGATTTATTTGGAAAATTCAAGAGTTTCAACTTCAAATTAATTTTTGACAAGATTAAGAATTTCAAAATTATTGAATCTTGTAGTTATGGATAAATGGACCAGGTTCAAGAGCCAATAACATAACCAATGTGTTTAGTCCTATATGGACTAAACTTTTCAAAAAATTAGCACATTCTGAAACTTCTAACCCTATCAAAAGTGATTTACAAATTAACGATAACAATTGATGATCCACAATTCTTCAACTAATAAATTGGGCTATAAGCTTCAGAATGGGCTGATTTTTCGAGAAGATGATCTTTGTACCTTATATCAACCTCACAAAAAATCAGCCCATTCCAAAACTTCTAACCCATAAAAAACAAAACACATTGGCTAATGGCTAAATTAACTCGTTAATTCATGCTAAACTTTTCATATGATTAATGATTTGACAAACAATTTTTCGACAATGAAGATGTCTTAATGAGGGTGACCCATTTTATGGATGGATTGTCTCCAACATGAGATTCATGGGCCTTATAGAAGAAATACACACATTGCAAAGCAACTTCGAAGTCGTTGGTTCAACTCCAGCCTACCCATCCCAAAAATAAATAATAAATAAATAAATAGCAATAACAAGTTTAGACCAACTCTATACATGAACTTGGGGGGTTTTGGACCAAATGTAAAACCTCTACCTTTCCACAAAAATAAACTAGTTTAACTCAAATTCTCAATAAAGACTTGGATTTGTCAACTATTTTGCCTTAAAAGCTTGGCCCATTCATTCCTTCCCAACTCTTTGTAGTTATGTGGCTTCTTCCACACATTGTCTAGCATTTTTAAAGTGTAAAATATGTGAAAGCTGTGCCGGTGATCGTAGAATTACTTAACAGCTTGACAAATCTCTGAGCAATCAAATGATGGACACTTTACAAATCCCACATAATTACTAACAAGATGTTATGACATAAAAGAGCGTACATAGATATAGTAAAAGCATATATAAACTAAGGGGCTGTTCGTTTGTATTTTAAAAGCTGGCTTATTATGCTTTTTTAGCTTTTAAGCCAAAAAAAACCACAATAAGAGTGTTCGTTTGAGCTTTTGTTGCTCCCACAAATATCAACAAAAGCCAAAAAATGGCTCTTATTTAGAGACGTCAAAATGAAGCTTTTTTATTTTGCTTCTACGCAGAGCCGATCATCGAAAACGACTTATGTACAAAGACCGAAATACCCTTCACCTTTGTTTGAATTTCCAATGAATAAACTTAAACCCTATTTCGTTCGACTCTCAACGAATGTAAATCCCTTCATCGTCTCTCTCGTTGCAGCTCGCAGCCTCTCTGTGATCTCTTCTTCTTCCCCAAACCTTTTAGGTTTTATACTTGAGAGATACCATGCCCGATCTATGTGTTTAACGAAATTGGAAGAGCTTTCGTATTCATCCACCATTGAAGCTCACTCCACAAACCCTAGAACCAAAGAGGCTGCTCGTTTGAGCTTTAGAAGCTGATCTTTTTGCAAAAATTACAGGGATGCCTCTCGTTCCTTCTTGTGTTTCGATTTTGATTTTGATTTTGATTTTTTTTTCCTCTATTTGATGTTAATCTGTAGAACCTTCTCCATTTTATTTCTCTTTCATGAATTTTTGATTATGGGTTTCTTTTGTTCTCTGTTTTTTTTTTTTTGTTGTTGTTGGTATTTAAGTAGATTTCCCTTATCTATTTTGTTGTTTCTACATCTTCAAGTCTACAATTGGTACATGGATAGGAAAATTAAACTTACGAATAAAAAGCCTTATAATTATAGAGATTTGGGAAGAAGAGCAAACTTCTTTATGAATTGATAGGGTGGAACAATGATAATGTATCTTGGGATTTTGTTTTAAAGGGTTATTTCTACTCTTCTATCAAACCCCTCTTCAAACAAGATCATGGATTTATTAGTTTCAGACGAGATCATGGATTTAGAATCGAAAAGGCATCTTTGGGTACACGCAAATTTTTTTTTTTTAGAATCCAAAGGGCATCTTTATTAGTTTTCGAGTTAAACGCATATTTTTTTTATATGTTTCATCAAGTTATAAATATTCAAAATTCTCATGATTTTTAAATTCTTGATAAAATCCTGATTTTTTTAACCAAATCACAGTTTACTTATTGCATCACAATTTATTTAAAGAAAGATTTATCCAGGAGAAGTAGTTGCATTTTTTGTTAAAAGAATCCCTTGGAGTTCTGACAACTCCAATGGAAACTTTAGGGGCTGTTCTTTTGAGTTCAATACAGTATACATAAATCTTGTAGAAGGTATATACATTTTGAGTCCAACTCAGAAGTTTTTTGCTGATGAAAAAAATATTGTAGAAGGTATATACATGTTGATTTTAGGTAGATTGGGTGGACATGCCCATCTATTTTGACCGTCCAATTGTAGTGCCATTATTTTGGATGGCACGGGCACGATAATGGCTACGGCCATGTGTGCACATTCATTCACCACACATCACGACACATTTTGGCGTTTTTCTTAGGTTTGTGTTCCTTAAGCATCAACTATCCCTCTGTTTCCTCATCTTTATGACCTAGGACACGACCTCAAATAATCCCCATTTGTTATACATTATCACAAGTGTCCCCTTGAATTTCTTCCTTGTTTCTCTTCATCATCTTTTTTCTATTTAACTTCGGATGTTTCGGCTCTATGTTCATCAAATCTGTGGTAGAATCCAAGTCCTCCAGTTATCATGTCTTCACATTTTTTTATTCTGACACCAATTTTGTTTATAAGTGAACTTAATTGATTTAAATTGAAAAAACAAGTAACAAAACCAATGAGACTTACTTGTATTACCAACTCTCATGTGGCAGTATAAACAGGGCCAGTGACAGAGTAACCATTTTTTAGGAATGACAGAATTGCAATGGTAATGTGACCTTATAACTAATGAAAACAAGATACGTTAAAAGCATTCCACCGAAGTGCTATTCTCATAGGCCAACTCTTTAGTTAAATAGATACTTTTAAGGCCGAAAGAGGAAGAAATTGCATGCCTCAAATAACAAAATATACGTGAGGTAAGACCTCAAAACTTATGTAGATTAAATAGGCAAGTGCACTTGCATCAACAAAGACACAGAGTGTTCAATAAATTAACAATAGGAAAAGAATTCAAAAACAACAAAATTGAAGATATTACCATTGATAAATATTGGTTTGTGTATGTGCACCACATGTACTGGTTTGTGGAACTCTAAAACTTGAAAAAACACATTTTATAACGAAAGCAAGTATCAAAATTAATTAAACATAAATTTTTTTTTTTCAAAATGTTTGAACAAATGTCAATAAAAATTAAACTCCAAATGATATTCCTTTACATGGGTAACCAAATTAAAAGTAACCAAACCATAAAATAACATATGATTAGAACAAAGAATACCCCTCTTAAACAATGACCAAATTAGATAAAAATGTGAAGAATGGGACCCAAAGATATTGACTAAAGAACATGCATGGTGATGTTGATATGTTATGTCCCCAAGAAATAAGAGTTTTAATTATCATACAATTATTGTCTAAATGATTTTGGTGTATTTGTTAAATCCATATAAGTTAAAGTTGACCCATTTTCCATTGGTGTCAACTTTCAATGTGTTCTTTCAAGACGTGGAGAATTTTACCTTAGCAATCTCCTATCTAATTCATGAAAAAATCATGATTTTTTGTTTTTTTCGGAAGAAAGTATTACATGTTGTAGAAGGTATATACATGTTGATCTTAGCTAAATTGGGTGGACATGCCCATCTATTTCGACTATCCAATCGTAGTGCCATTATTTTGGATGGCACGGGGCACGGTAATGGCCACGGCCATGTGTGCACATTCACCACACAACACGACACATGTTAGCATGATGTTGTGTAGACCATCCATTGTTGTGATATTTGGAGAAGTCCATTTATTTAAGAGGTAAAACCATACTTGTAAGAAAAATCATAGTTGGAGTGATCCTTTTTTTGCATCCAGATAGGTTTGATGGTGATGTATTGGTAAAAATTGGTATTGGGGATTCTAGTGATGAAAGGTACAAGTAGAAAAATGTTTGATGTGAGTAGTGGTGGGGTTAAGCACCTTGGCTAGTCTCCCAACTTACTTGATTTCATTTATGGATCTTGTTTTCTTCTATACTTTTTTCTCTTTTCTTCTCTATTTATAAGTATGGGGGGTGAGGTGAGGTGGTCGGTGGAATACATGATAGACCAAATTCACTAGCTTAGCGTAAATCTAACATAAGACATGATTTGGTCTTTTTCAATATTCTATTATTCTATATTAATTGGTATGTGTGTGTGTGTGTGTGAGAGAGAGAGAGAGAAAGAGAGAATATTTTTGTAAGCTTTGATGCTACTAAGAGCATCATGTAGAGAGATAGAGAGAGAAAATTATTTGTGTATTAATTTGTTAATTTTGCTACTTATGTAAAGATGGACTATCTGTTTTGGCTCACAAAACTTTGCAAAAATAAGGAAGAGTGAAATCAAGGCATTCTCTCGTGTATGTATAAACCTTTTATTTGGACCTCTTTCCGTAGTAAAAGGTTTACAACTAAATCCGAAAATGAACTAGTATCTTTAAGAGGGAATGGTCTTTTCCTCATATAAACAAACCATAACATGTGTGATGTAAAATAGTGTTCTCATTCCTTGATATTAGTTTTAGTGATAACATATAAAGAGGGACTATTTGTTTTCAATATTTATGCAACTTTATTTAGGAACTTTTGAATTTGAATTGATCTTGGAGATGTAAGTTGAAATGCATTCCGATCTATTTGATTTGTTTGATTTATTTGTTAACAGATAATGGGATTTTGAACTTTCTAGGTCTCGACCCTTCTTATAATTTTTATTTTATTTTTTGAAGTTGGGTTCGATTTTAATTCGGTTTAAACTCACCATTGCTGAGTTTTTTTTTTTTTTTTTTAAGTTAGGTGCTGCCTGTAATTGGGTTTAAAGAGGGTGTAGTTCTTGTAATCGAGAAGCGTATCAATCCATTGCTGGTTTGTTTTTCTCTATTTTTTTATTTAAACTCACCTCACATGTGGAATTTATGCAGATAAATGCAAATTTATATAGTTATTTGCTTTATGAATTGATAGACTAGATTTCTTAACATTTTGCAATGTGTATGAGATATTGCGTGGATGATAGATTATGTATTATGCAGTGTATTATATGGATTTTTTTTTTATCAGGAAAATTTCATATGTCCATTTTTAAGAGGAGATGCTGCCGAAATTTCGATAGAATTATAAACTTTATAAATTTATTTAAATTAAAAATAATTATTTTTATAATTTTTTAATATAAATTTATTATATTTATATATATATATATATATAGTGTAATTTTATATTTATTAAGGTATTCTGATTATTTTTTATGCATTCTAGGTGCATTATCAACAGTATGGGTATTTTGATCATTTTACCAGAATCCAGTAATAAAAAGTTGTCAAACGAACATGCTTTTCCGACTTTTGTGCTTCTGTAACGAACAAACTTCTGTTGGATGTGACTTTTCAGGTTCCAGGCTTCTGCTTCTTCCAGAAGCCAGCTTCTGGAGTTGAAGCTGGCTTCTGTAAAGAACAAATCCTAACTTTCAATAGCTTAAGATTCGACCCCAAATCTTTGAGATAAGGCTTTACTGTTATTATATTTATTGGCAAGATCGAATACAGCAACCCAATGGGTGAAACAACAAATCTTTTTCCATCACAGGGCACGATGATTCTTATGCTTTAAGCTAAGCAGCAGCTGCCATTAGAACCGATCAATAGCATGCCCTCTTGGCTGCACGGACAATATCCTCAACCTGCACAAGGCAACACACATATCAGAAAAAAAACATGAAAAGAAAATGAGTAAGATTTTCAAGACAGATTGAATTGGATATGCTTGATCTAACTAGGAAAATTCACAGAATGTCGTTGGTCCGATGCTTACAAAATAGAAACTGCACTGGCACTGAATTGATACACATAAGTGGACAGCGACCAACTGTCTCTGGGTTCCACCCACAAGACTCAATTGGGCCAAATATCAACCTGATCAGATGAATGGAATGTAACCATGTAACATATGGACTATACCATCGTATCTAATGGTCAATATTGGTGTGGAAGACCACCTAGGTAGAACCCCTTTGATGGATGGTTCCCAGAAACCTTGTATGTGCATTTTTCATAAATAGTCTTATTATTTGTAGACTACTAGAGTTTACCCGTGCCATAGGAACGGGCATCCTCTTTAGAGTTAAGGGGGTAAAAGTGAAAAAATAATAAAGTTGAAGGATATTATTAAAAAACTTTAGGATTAAAGGGTTATAAGAGGGAAAATAATAAAGTTGAAGAGGTAATTATTAAGAAAGGAAGAGAAGATGAAAGACAATAAAGTGAGTGAACGGGGTAAAAGAGGGAATATAGTAAAATTAATTAAGTGGGTTAATGAGGGAAAAGGGAAAAGACAATAAAGTGGGTTAACGGGGTAAAAGATAAAATACAATAAAGTTAGAGGGGTATTATTGACAAAGGGGGGATGAGAGGAAAGACAATAAAGTTGACGGGGAAGGGGGGGAATGTAATAAAGTGTGAAGTTGTGTGGATCCAACCCACTCATTTGTCTCAATCTTTATATTTACGAAACTGTAGAATTGAGGTCCACTATTGTGTTTTATTACATAGACTAGACTTTGTTTGTGCCTACGGCACGAGCATCCA
The DNA here is from genome assembly GCF_017979445.1 of Akebia trifoliata. Lineage (NCBI taxonomy): Eukaryota > Viridiplantae > Streptophyta > Magnoliopsida > Ranunculales > Lardizabalaceae > Akebia > Akebia trifoliata. Next base: position 1,127,758 of record NC_141377.1, read on the forward strand.
CTTTGGAGTTAAATGGATAAAAGAGGAAAGATAGTAAAGTTAGAGGGGTATTATTGAAAAGGGGGGGGGTAAAAGAGGAAAGATAGTAAAATTGGAGGGATATTATTAAAAAACTAGGGGTGAGGGAGAGAGAAAAGACAATAAAGAATAAAGTCGAAAGGGGCAAGAGGAAAGGCAATGTAGTGTGGACCCCACTCCATTGTACTTGGTGTGGGACATTTATCCCCCACAAAAATGTAGTAGAGTAGGACCCACCATTGTGTTTTATTATGTAAATTAATTGTGGTTTATATCACATTGAACATGTATTTTCAAATTCACCACACATCTGAGAGAAATAGAGCTCCTAATTAGAAGAAAAAAATGTGAGAAAAAATAATTGACCTTAGGGACAGCCATTCTCTCAAGATTTGCAGCATAAGGCATGGGAACATCAGCTCCCACAATCCTTTCCACAGGGGCATCAAGATACTCAAAGCTTTCCTCGACAACTGATGCGCTGTTGAAAGCACACACTTCCAAAATAACTAAGCCTAGAATAATAAATTTAGAAGAAACAAAAAGTAGTGTGTGTCAGGAAAAAGAAAGCAAACCATATCTCGGCACCGACACCATGCTGAGGGAAGCCTTCTTCAACTGTAACCAATCTATTGGTTTTCCTAACAGAAGCATTGATTGTGGACCTATCTAATGGCCGAATCGAACGGAGATTTATAACCTATATCAATAAAGAGTGGTCATTATTAATATTCAGGAGTGAAAACATGAACTTTTTTTTCCAGCCATGCAAAAACCATATTGATAAACTGGGAATTTTTGTATCCTTTCCAATATGTGTCTACCTCAGCACGAATTCCTTCTTTTGAGAGAATCTCTGCAGCCTGGATACATGGATATTCATATTAGTTTCAAACGAAGATCACACAATGACACCATTCTAACAAAATACAGAAGACTTAAACTGAAGGGCATTTAAAAGACTTCAAAAAAACTCAGCCAGTCAAGGTGGATCCAGTAACACTGGTTTTATCATAGATGTAAAGGGAAAAGACCTTTATAACTCCAAATGAGGCAATAAAAGCCCAGGGGCTTTGGCATCTCAAAAGAGACCAGTCGAAGGCAACAAAGCCCAAGCTTCAGAAAATTAATATAAAATAAAAAAAAGGTACATTCAACTTCTGAGACCTGAATGAAGTCCTCAAAAGAATTTACCCAAAATAGAAAGTAGAACCCATGCTTCAACCACTTACGGTCATCATCTAGTGAATAACCTTGAGGTGGTTCACTTAATCCTAGATCCTATGATGCTCGAAAAAGTCAAACCTGTGCCCATGCCTCAAAGTCTCTACCTCCTTGTGATACTATTACAACTATTTATGCTAGCTCAATTAAACTCATGTAGGACAACCTAGGTTTTACCAATTCTAGATCTATTCTACTTTAAGAAGAGTGAGGGAAAGATCAGTTAGGTGGTGATGAAGAAGAAAGACAAATTATAAAAAGGGTTTTAGGCTCAAAAGGTTTTATTTGTCATTGTGAAAGGTTTCACAGGGTCAATTGATTAAAGGGTAATTACGAAATATTGCAATAATGTTAAAAGTAATTCGGACAGGTTTTTGGATAGATTATATATGCACTAGGGTAGGTTTGGGAAGTTTCTTGCAACCCAAGAAGGGCTTGGTTGGACTATTTTATGGTCCAAAGAATTAAAATAATAATAATAAAAAGATGACAGATTTACTTTGGAATTACACCAATGATTTCCATAGCATCACCAAGTTGAACACCCAATATTCAACCAAGAAAAAAACAGAATCTTTTGTAATTGTTTTATCCATTTGTTTATTGTGTCCCTAAAATAATTTATTGCATTGTTTGAATAGAAAAGACCAGTTGCTAAAACTTGAAGGATATCTAACTTGACTCTACCTTATACTTGAAGGTAACTTTCCTATAATATAAACTTTCCAAAAATAGTAAAATTTATAATTCGATAAAAAACTTCTACTAAACTTAAAAAACCTAATAATAAACTTTTAAAATAAGTAGGAATTAAAATAACCTAAATAAATTTAAAAAAATTATATCCTTAAAATTCATCCAATCCATTAATGAGCTACAAACCTACTAAATAATGGTCCATGATCTCTGATGTCCCCATCACTAAGATAACATGCAAAATGGGCATTTCACCAAATTAATATAAATGGCATTTATGGTATTTACAAATAGCCTTTTAACTGTTAAAAAAGAACAACTTATTTATCAAAAATGGTTTTTATTGACTTTGTAAATAGTTTGGAACATGTACTCTCCCAATAAAATAAGATGATTTCATCACATGTATTTGTAATTCACCTATCAAATAAGATTTTTGTTACAAGTATAAAATCCTTTGAAAGCATCAACAACAAAAGTGACTTCGTCATTTAAAGAGACGCAGTCAAACCAATCGAGACATTGCAAAAACCTTCTTTAAAATTTTAAACCTATAACCAATAACTCTTATGTAGCTGGGTAAGATATATATGGCCACTGAAATGCAAACACATGGCACATCATATTTGTAACTAATCCATTAGATAATATGTCTAAAATCATTCAGACCTTAGATCTTATACATCGGAACAAGAGTGGAAGGCAAACCTGGAGAGCATAACCAACCATCTTTGAAAAAGCTGTAATAGTCACATCCTTTCCTTCTCGCTCAATCTGTCAATAGTAAATGTGGGACAGGGAAAATAGCATTAACAGAGACCGTCCCAAATAATTGGTGCAAGGATTGGATGGCAATGGTGGTTAAATCTGCTTAGTAACTCTTTAAAATCTCCAGAAACCATACCTTAGCCTTCCCTATTGGAAGAGAGAAACTAGGATCAAGAGCTTCTGTAGAAATAGGGAAAGATTCATCATATCTGGAGCATAAGATTCACAATCAAGGTGCCAAAATCAACATTAATCAGGTCACACTGCAAGTTTCACATGTTGAGATTATAATGCAGGGACCTACTTACAGCAACTCATTTTCAAGGAAAACAACAGGATCAGGGTCCCTAATAGCAGCTTTTAGCAGACCACGAGCATCTTCCGATGAGTATGGGGTTAGCACTTTCAACCCAGGACAGGCACCAAACCATGCTGCATAACACTGTGTATGATCTTGAGGTGAGTATTATATAATATTACTTTTTGTTTCAGAAATTACTTTTAGATAGAATTTAACTTAAATGGGTTCCAAATCTGAAGGCCAAGGTAGGAGTAATAAAACAGGCCTAATACAGAAGAACCCATGCCAAATCTTGAAAGTTGAAACTATACTAAGAAGGAAAAGAGAGAAACGAACAGGATTCGTTCAGCCAAACCCAAATTTTTGGGAATTAAGGCTTCGATGAGGATGACTGGAAAAATCTAGAAGATCCACCAAGAGACAACACTTATCTAAGAGATGGTTTCAGTGACAGAAAAAAAAAACGTGTACATACCAATAAAATGCCCTTACCTGGGAGTGTTGAGCGCCAACCCCAGCAGCAGCACCATTTGGTCCTCTGAAAACAATTGGAACAGATATCTGACCAGCAGACATGTAGTTTAATTTCGCAGCAGAATTAATAATGTGATCAATAGCCTGCAAAAACATCCAAAATCATTTCCAGCAGGAAATCAGTGAGAATACAAACAAGCATTCGCTTAGAATTAAAAATATCACTCTAATCCTTACTAATACATATTTAATTCACTTCTTTAATTAATAAATCATACATCTTAGTGATAGAATATATACATTCGAATATTAGTAAAGCATGTATACCAATACCAAAAATTAGCTCAAACCACAGGCATAGTCCAGATATTATGTATAAGTAGAACAAGGTTTGCATGTCTGGGGTTAGTTTTTGTACATTGAAAACCGATATGTACCAGAGATGGTACCATACAAACCGAGACATGAGTCAAAACAAGCAAAGAGAGAGAAAAAAAAAATACAAAACCAAGACAAACCCCCAGCATATTGTACTTGTCAGGTAACGGGATAATTTAGAGCATGATTCGGAACATGGATCACTAGTTTCAATGACTTGTAATACGATAATCCAGGCACCTTTCTCATTTTTGGAGTGTAATCTAGGATCTAACCTATGACCTCATGGTTGCAGTGAAGTTGTCAATCAATTGAACTACGACATTGAGCCACAATTTTACATATTTTTCTTCCATTAACTTTTATCATATTGCCCTCCCTCTATCTTTAGCACCCAAAAGCTTTGTTCCATGTAACAGTCTAAAATTTTGTTTCCTATCATGGAAGCTAAATACTAATAGATTATAGAACTGAGGTAGGTTCTGATCTGAGTCTAAAATCACTTTTAATTTGCTCTATTTTTTTAATCAAAATAAAATTTTCCATTATCTAGCTTCTCTAACCAAACACTGTTATCACAGAAACCAATGTTTTTCTTTTCAAACATTAAGCACTACCTGAAAATTAACAGAATGATTCTTTACATCATGTCCTGGACATTTTTGAAAACTCCAAATCAGTTCCTAATATTTTAACAAAAAGGTTTTATGTTTCGATTACAATGATGTTACATGGTCACATGTAAAGATAAGAATAGAAAAATAGCAATTCATGGAATTAAGGTAGTTAACAGTGTTAAGCGGTGCCTAGGCAACAAAAAAAATTGTCCCTTTTTTTTTATAGATTTTTTAAAAATAATGTAAAAAAATAAGAAATAGGAAAAAAATATATTGACAAATATCAATATTTGCAAGTCAATAATCAATTAAAACCCATGACCCAACAAGAAAACCTAACATTTGCAAATTTAAAATCCATCACAGTGACAAATAAGAAAAATATGTAAATAGAGTATCTTCAATTTAATTTTCATAGATATCAACTAAGTTAACAAAAATCCTTTACTCTAAAGTCAATAATGTCCTCATCCCTTTAATTGACTGGGGCCTTGTCACCACCACCATCATTGTTGTCATCATCTCCCTCCTCCACTTGAAAGCGAGCCCTAACTTTCAACTTTGAGAAGTCTTAGAAGTATAAATAATACAAAGATTTTTTTATAAAACCCTCAAAGTTTTAGTGAATATTTTAAACATCCCTATGTTTTAAAAAATCTAATAAAACATCCTAAACCATGGTCTTTTTCAAAAGAATAAACAAAAACAGTTTTTTATTTATTTATTTATTTATAAAAATCCCACTTTAAACATTGGGTGCTTGAGTAGGCTAGGTGGCTGTTTCAGCGCCTAGGTTCTGCTTTTGACAACTATGCCTGGAATCCATACTAATGAAACAAAAATATTGAGAAAGATGCTTTAATATACAGTTTTATAAAACTTTAATTATTTTTTGGACTAGATGTTTCAAATGTAGCCAGCGTATTAAAATATTACAACCACAATAGAAAAGAAATCTAACCTGCATGGAGAAGTTAAATGTCATAAACTCTAAAACAGGTCGAAGACCATAGTAAGCAGCACCAACTCCAATTCCAGTGAAGCCAGCCTACAAAAGATGCGACAAATAAATGTTGTGAGGTGATAACTAGTTCTAAAAGAGAGAAAAAGTATCTCAATGCAAGTTCAAATATACCAACTGACAAAAGAAAAATGATTAAATAGATCAACCACGATGATTCCACAAAGGAACAACAAATCTATTAGATAGTTCAATTATCAGGAGCAACCTCTGTGATTGGAGTATCAAGAACCCTCTCAGGACCATACTTCTCTAAGAGGCCTTTAGAAATCTACACAAAATGCAGGTGAAGTGGACTTTTAGAGCAGTAGAAACGAAATATATCAATCGTCTCAAAGATGAAAAGAATTATGTTTCTATCTTATCAAGGGAGCCTAACCTTGTATGCTCCCTGGTATTCACCAACCTGCAATATGAAGAGAAAAAAATAAGAACAGAAAAAGAAAAAGAAAGCTGTTTGAAAAAATGTTTTTGTTCTTTGTCCTTTGTCCTTGTTACCTCCTCTCCCATCAAAAATACTTTTGGATCAGCAGACATTTCCTCGTCAAGTGCAGAGTTTAGAGCATCTCGCACTCTCATCTGGGAGAAAATTTATAAATTTTCATAATATAAGACCAAGCTGTTGTTACACAAAGTACGAATAAACATCAGTGCCACTAAAACACTAAAAAATCTCCGATCGAGAAACAAAGAGAAGGGTGACTAGATTAAGGTAAAATCTGTCTCAACTCTCAACAACATCGTATGCTTTCCACTTGCATAGTTTCAAGTCCACCGTCAAATCCCAGGGCTCACTTCATTACTAATTCACCATAAATTTGATGAGAGAGATAGAGAGAAAGACTTCGACAAACAGATAGAAGACGGGTGGAACCAGGATTTTGGCTACATGGGGGCAATTACGACCCTTAACAAAATTTTAAAAAATATTGTGGAGGAAATAGCAGCGGATTTTTTTTTTCTGCCATTGTTATCAGTCACAGAATCATATAAATCCTTATGTTTGTTTTAAATTTCTTGTAGGGGGAAGTGCCCCCACTGAATATCCATTCCTGATAGAAGCAGTGCATTAGAATCTCATTTTTATTCTTGAATTTCCTTATATAGTTAGAATTCAATGTAAATATGGAAGGAAAAAAAAAAAATTGACCATTCACATACTAGAAGAACCATAGAAGCCCAAAATCAACCAATGAGAGAATGAATTATTTATAGAGAAGTATCAAGTATGTAACAATGGATATGAGTATTACTAACTACACTTTGATGGAACAATTAGCTTTTGTGCCACTCTAAATCAAAATCCAAGTATAAGAGCAATCAGCTACAATTGATCAGCAGAACTTCCTTGCACATTTACAATGAGTCAAACGAGCCCCCTATATTGGAATGATCAAATGACGATTCCACCTCCGGTGTGTGCAATTATCACAGTATTCCCTTCAAAACCCAAATTTGTAATAGTCCCAAAGCAGGGTATTACCCTAGTAACAAATTGCAGAGTTGGTAATTATTTGGAGGAGGTTCAATTCAATTAATTTGGGTAAATTCGTGAAAAATGCTTGAGTAATTCAGAGAATGTACTACTGATTTTTTTGGGGGTTTCTTATCAAAACCCATCATTTTTAACCTCTCCAAAAATCCCATCTTGTTCTTGAAATTTGAATCTTGAAGAAAATAAAATTTTGAAGCTGAAGTGCAAATATGTTACCGTATTCTATGACTAATCGATACATCGCCAATTAATTCGTTGATTCATCGATTTAGTCAGCAAGGCCCTTATTCGGAAAATTTTGTGACTATGGGTATTACACCTTGGGTGCACCAAGTAAATTAAAAAAAAAAAAAAAGCTCAAACAGAATGATAATATTGAGATTGAAATCAGTTACATCGCTAAGCTCTAGATAGCGATCCAATATGACCATCTAATTCCATATAATAAGATATAATGCATTACTAATAATAAAAATAAAACTAAATGAAATCTATTATTCATGGAGTAAATTAGAATCCAGAAAAAGAAAAAGAAACAAAATTTAACAGAATTCAGAAAGACCTCTTTAGTGGCGGTTGCGTAACTTCTTGATGCAGACACCGCAGGTCGCATCCTCTGCAAAGACTGCCCTAGAATCTGATATAAAATACAGAATGTTCTTTAATCAAACCAAACTATTAATCGAAATTAAAATTACACAAAACCAAAATCAATTAATTACAGAAACGTTAGGTCTTACCGAAGCAGTAATGCTTCCGCTACCAATTTTCTGTCTTATAATCCCCCACATCTTTCCTTCTTTCACTTGAGATAGCCCTAATCGATCAAAAACAAAATTATTTGTACCTGAAATTTCACAATCCGAAAACAATGATGAAATATCAGCATCAAGAGCTCTGATCTATCGTTTCCATTTTCTATTAACCTATAATTCAACGAAAGAACGAAGATTAAACAGAGAAGAAATAAAAAATCACTAATGAGCAATGTTAGATTTCATTCAAATCAAATCAAAGAGAAGAAAAAGAGCAGAAGAAATCCGGGAGAAATTAAAATGTTTGAATCAGCCATGGAAACAGATCTAAGAGATCAAAACGAGAAACTAACCGATTAGGAGAATCCACCTGTTTAGCTCTCTTAAGATCGAAATCGATCTCTCTCTCTATTATGTGGAGAGAAAGAGAGAGAGAGAGAGAGAGAGAGATTAATTGACGTCAAGTTGAAGTGTTTTTTGTTGCATGTCTCTGGGAGGAATGTACGTGTTGGAGAGAGAGAGAGAGAGAGGAGAGAGAGAGAGAGAGAGAGAGAGAGAGAGAGAAAGAGAGAGAGAAAGAGAAATTAATTGACGTCAAGTTGAAGTGTTTTTTGTTGCATGTCTCTGAGAGGAATGTACGTGTTGGAGAGAGAGAGAGAGAGAGAGAGAGAGAGAGAGAAATTAATTGACGTCAAGTTGAAGTGTTTTTTGTTGCATGTCTCTGAGAGGAATGTACGTGTTGGGAGGGTAGGTAGGAATGTAGGATTTTATAAGCAATTTTTATTTTATTTTTTTTAAATTAAAATGGGTAAGTAAGTCTATCTTCATCAATATGACCGTTGAGATGCTACGGAGTCTAAATAAAGTGTATCGCTAGGAAGATGTTATCCATCCTTTGACGATACAAAATGATCTCTAGGAAATTTGTCCTCGAATCCTACCAGTCATGTTGTTGATGGAGAGGCTTGAAACGTTCGGTTAATAGTGCCAATTTGTTCGGTTAATCGCTAAAAACAGAATTTCCAGTTTCTCAACATGATATAATTACTAGTACCAAGAATTAAAACCAAAGCTTCTGGTAGAAGATGCACAATTCCTTTTTGTCTAAGTTTTGGTTGTATATAGAAAGTAACTATCAAAAATGACTGACCCTTTTTACAATATTCAGTAGCTATTTCATTTGTGGCTACCATATTACTTCCTTGGTAGAAACCATTTTGAAATGGTACGAAACTTTAAATCATGCTTAACAGTAAGGATGCTTATTCTTGTTGCACATATCCTTATCCTAGGGGTATTACTCGTCTGGGATCATATCACAAGCCAATTATTTGTTACTTAAACAGTTATACTCCTCTAGAGATTCATTGTAAACTTGAAGACAATCGATGCTGATGTTCAACCTAATGCTACTGTTTTGGTGACATTTTCAATGAACCTCATAAAATTTATCTTAAGTAATTAATTTATATACAGATGTCTCACGATAACAGAAGACTTGAATCTAGACAGAACAGAATGGAGGAACATGATTTGTTTAGCCAACCCCAAATCTTCGGTTAAGGCTTTTTTTTTATTGTTGTTCTTAGACCTTTATTACAATTTATAAAAAAAAAGACAAAAATCATTCCATAGTCAACATCTCTAATATGGTCTAATTAATAAAATAACTACAAAGTGAGTGATAATAATTATCATATACCTTGCATATTGTATTGAATCCAACATTAGCTTCAACAAACTGGTTTTTCAGATCCCCTTATAAGGTAACAGGAACACCAACCACCTATGAAACAAATGAGAACATCATTTTGTGCAAATCAATACAATACAAGGTTTCCATTGTCCATAAGCCAACAGAAGTTGGAAGAGAAATCTTAATTTGAAATATATTAAGCACCTTTGTTTTGCATTTTGCATATGTAAATGTCTCAGCAAGCTGAGCTGCATCTGTATTAGATGTGACCCCTACACAAAATCAAACAAAATTAAATGTGAGAAACATGAATCCGAAAGTGGAAATTATTTAAAGTCAGTCAAAAATTTATCCAATCTGAATTATATTCACCAACTATAATCACAAGCCCGTCTAAATTTAATGTTTGGCATGCATCCAATGTAGCTTTCACTTACTCACTCGTTTTTATCTGATCCTTTGTTCTACCCAACATGTCATAACCACCTTCACAAGCAAGAAGACAAGAATAATCAAAATAAGTTATACCTTGAATAGCTCGAGTCCAAAAGGTTGCTTACAAACTTGATCCTCAAAGAAATAAATGGCTAAGCCAAGCATGGGAAAGATAATTGGTGTTCATGACAAAATACGGGAGGAATGGATAAAAACATGAGATTGTAATGGTGTTCATGACAGAACTGACATGATTATCATCCAAAGAAAGAACCACATGTGTGCTTTCTCCACTAAATTGATCAATAGTGCTACAATGAAATATAATAGGAATCTTAATTTATCTATTTATAGTATAAATTGAAAGATTTTGAAGTTCAAAAAGCAATAAAACTGAAACTGAAATCATGAAATGATGTAGATATCCAAGGATGCCCAATTTAATCTTGTAGTTCTGACTCAACCATAATGGTTATATGTTTGGCAAAAAATCAAGTTAAAAAACAAGAAGAAATGTAATCAGATTCAATGACAATGAATTGAGAAAGAGAACTATGGGGAAAATAATTATAACTGATATGAGCATGGTAAAAGTTAAGTTAAAGACACTACACTTGGATGCAAGTTACAGATGTTTCTCAATTCAAAAAGAACCATACAAAATATGCATCCTCTGAATAAAATAGATAAACAAAAAAGAAAAAAATAAATTTAGAAAGAAAAATAAAAGAACAACAAGCATCAGGTCATTATATCAATACTTTAGCTATCTAAACAGTAATCTAAGAAAGGAAAAGAAAAAAACGTGAAAACCAGAACAAAGCCCCAAATACTAAAGTATGATTTTATCTCTTTTCACTAATTGAAAACAATCAAACCAGATATAAAGCTCCACCAATAAAAAAATAAGCAAATCAGACCTTAAAACCAATCCGAGTGCGCAAGCCCTAGATCTGATTTCAGCTTAAGATTCGTAGATTTGAGATACATCTGGGAGCGAGTTCACAAACCCTAGATCTTGGATGCTACGGAGAGAGAGTGCATGCGAGAGACAAATACAAAGACAGAGATCGAGAGAGTACGACAGAGTGAGAGATCGAGAGTGAGAGTGAAAGATCGAAAGCGAGAGCGAGAGATTGAGTGTGATCGAGAGAGACAGAGATGAGTGAAAGAGAGAGAGACAGACAGAGATGAGTGCGGGAGAGCGAGAGAAATATGATCGAGTGATTTGAGAGAGAGAGAGATGAGTGCGAGAGAGACAGATACCGATCGAGCTGTGTGTGTGTGTATGTGAGAGAGAGAGAGAGAGAGAGAGATTTGATATAGTATATTTGATATATAGCTAATAATTTATGTGTGTAGAAACGACGGTTAGGCGACTGCTATAAGCTGTCGCAATTAACAACAGCCTTTAGTAGTCGTTTTTAGTGCAATCGTGCAGTCGCAAAACACGCAATATGACGTAGTGAGCGTGCTACACGTGCTAGCAAAACCATACCTTCCACCGTCATATAACCATAGATCATTTGCTTCGCGGGGTGCAATTTGGTTCAGGTTGATTCTATTATATGAAAACCAGAATCAAACCAATTTGGTCTAGAACTGAACCAACCCAAATCGACCTTAATTTGATTTGGTTCCATGGGTTGCAAAAAAAAAAAATTCTTACACAAATTTATCAATAAAATTATATAAACACATAAATTATGAAAAATTAAAAAAAAAAATTTATGAGACCACATAAAAATTAGATTAATTTAAAAAAAAAAAAATTGGATTTCTAAAAATTATTGAAAAATTAATTTTTTTTTTCCAAAACTACAAAACCCATCCCAAAACCAAATGGGTTCCATGAGGTAACTTGCAGTCATACGCCCCGCAGTCACATGCCGAGAGAGAGAGAGAGAGATCTCGACCGTCAGAGTTGAGAGGCAGCGTAGCCCGCAGCCACACCTCACCTACAAGAAACAATAGAGAGTAGAGGAGGGAACGATGAAAGAGGAAAAAGTAGTTTAGGGTTTTAAAAAAGAAAAACAATTATATTTTATTTAAAATTATTTGTTGATTTGGTTTTCGGTTTGGTTCGATTTTTTATTAAGTCTAGACCAAGATTCGAATTGAATTCATCGGTTCTTCATTTTTTAAATCCGAACCAAGCAGTTACTTAGTCTAAACCGAACCAAACCAATCCAAAATACATGATTTGATTCGACCATCGGTTTGCACCCCTAGTACATACCAAAGGATTAATGATTATACATATCTCGAGGCAAATGATCTATGATTACGTGGTAGGAGAGTAGGGGCCCGGGATGTCATATTGTGTAATGATTTTCTAGCACCCTCGTCACAAAATCGTAGATCAATTGCCTCGGGATACATACAAAAATATTTATAATTATATGTATCTCAAGGGTATCGACTTATTCTATGTTGGGAGAAGGGGGGGGGGGGGGGGTGTTCAGAAAATCATTACAAATTAGTTTTTTATTGGAAAATAAAAGCCTCAACCCACTATTGAGGCTCTTCATCAAACTCACGGCTGGGATGTTAGTGATTTCCAAGAAAACATATCCCTAGGAAGAAGTATATTAATCCTTAGAGGATCTGTACCTATCCTAGGAAATCCATGGTTTTCCTCTTTATCTTAACTGTCGACTTGATGGAGAACCTCAACGGTGGATCTGTACTTATCCTACCATCTACATTATAAAAGATATTATTTCATCTTTCTCACCCCCATATGCATATTGTACGTTATTAAATACTAGTAAGTGACGTAATTAGGATTAAGAGTGTGGGGGATCGGGATCTTGGCTTACGAAGGGCACTTAATGATTGGGAGATCTTGGAGGTGGCTATTTTTTTACATTAGGTATCAAGGACTTTGAATAGCCTAGGAAGGGAAGGTGGAAGGGAGGGGATTTTCACGGATAGTAATTTCTATCATCATTTGACCTCGTTTGGCCAGTCTCGTCCATTTCCTCGTGTACCCATGTCTTCAAGAGTTTTTTTCTTTGTTTGAATAGCAACGTGAGGGAGAATTATCACATCGAATCAACTTATAAGGAGAGGATTCTATGGACAAGTCATGCACTGTACGTGCCTTAAGAGACAATGAATCATTGAATCATTTATGCTCCATTGTTCTATAACAAGAGAAGTTTGGTCTTTACTTTCTTCAATTGTTTGGAGTGGAGGGGTGTATGTCTTCTGTCTTCATCCGTCAAAGAGGTCTTTGAAAATTGACTTTAGTTGGGTTTTCCTTTCCTTAATTGTAAGCGTATTCTTTGTAGCTTGATGCCGTTTGCGATTGTTTGAGAAATTTGGAAATAACGTAATGGGATTATCTTTGAAGACAATGAATGCTCAACATGGTTTTTAAACTCAGTATCTTGTCTCATCTCGTTCAGCTCTGATATCGAGTTGTCTCGGACGAGTTTTCCGATACGTTTGAGACGTCTCGTGAGATAAATTAAAAAATTGAACGTGACTCATAAATCTCGGTCAAAAAATGACTTTGTGAGTTGGTCTCGTTCAGCTCTGATACCGAGTTAACTCGGGCTATATGTCTCAGTCTCGGACGAGTTTAAAAACCATGATGCTCGATAGAGGTTATTATTAATTCGATCTTGTATTTTTTATATTTTTAGAGCAACTTTTTCAAGGAAAGTAGAAGGGTTATCTATGAAGATTTTATTTTTAGATGGGATGTTGTTTGTAATTTGGTGTTGGATACTTAGATATGTTTTCTTGGGCTATTTGCGAAGAGGTATGCCTCTTCTTATCTTGCACTCTTTTGTTGGTTATCTCAACTGACTCATTTATAATAATAATAAAAAAATTATTAGGATTTATGCTTGATTAATTTTTTTTTAATATAAATACTTTAATATTTTCAAATAAATAATCTAATTTTACACCATATTTTCTCATCTAATATATTACAAAAGTTTTTCTTTTAATTTAAAATATTAACTAAAGTGATTTTGAAGATAACACAATATAAATATATTTTTTGTAATTTTAAAAAACTAACTAAATTAAAGTAGTTTCAAGGGTCATGGTATTATAATTTTACATGGTAAGAGACTTTTGTAATTTAAATGGTTCGTGTATGGATAATGAAGACCGAATTCTAGGTTATTTTTCAAGAAAGATTCGACACAGCTTCTTTTTTTTTTCCAAGATAATACTACCCATAAGGGTCAAAATTAAAGTAAGTCATTATGATTCAACAAGGGTTGTATAGTTTATAAATTCTGCAACAAAGACTAGAACGTGTTTTTTCAATTTTTTTTTTTTTCAACATTCCCCTTCCTTTTGGGGGTGTACAATTCATGATTCAAGTTCAAAACTTGATTTCAATTCAAACCAAGAAACATATCAACTTGAATGGAGCAACTAAGGATATAACATTCTATAGTATAAAGTCTGGTTCCAAAAGACCAAAGAGGTTGACACCAAATCGACACAATGTGCTGCAAGACCCACTTCAGTTGCACAACTTATTTTTCATATAACAAGCAATTAACTGAATTGCTTCTTTGGCCTAGCTACTAAGGCATCATCTTCCCAATCTCTTAGTTGTGAAAAGTTTTTACCCATGTATGACAGCCCAATTTCACAAGGCCTCATGATTTCGTAACCATAGTCACCAAAGTCATTGATTTTTTCAAAAAGTTGTGATTTTAAAGATTGGTGGTTAACTAGCGACTTTGTGAAAAAAATTGCTATTTAAAAAAAAGTGTTTTTTCACAGATCATTTATTTTTGTTGTTTAAAATAGGATTTGATGATATAAATGATAACACTACTTCGTCGAAAAAATTACATTGTCCTAACACTATTTCATTTTTTTTTTCCGATTTTTTTCAACATTTTCCCTAGCCGACTATTCCCAAACCCTGACTTGGTGACTATGCTCGTAACACTAACCATCACTTTCAACATCCTATCTTTGTGTCACAAGCTTATAATGCTTCTAGCTTGCTATTTATAGCTCTTCTTAGTCTAATTATTCTAGGGAATTTAAGTACAACATGGCATAATGAGTGGATTATATAAAATAAGAATTCTTGTATGACATGTAACGACGATACTTCTTCATTGCTAATGCTACTTTATTTTAATGTTTTTTCCTTAAACTTATGGTGCATGTACTCTTCAAATTCCTTGAGGTAACATGCCAAGGCAACAAGAATAGGATTCAATGGGTATTGCCTATTTGTACCGAACTTCTTTTCTTTTGTTCGAAAACATCAACACCAATAAGATCTTTTGTCAAAGATTTAGGGAAATGGAATTCAATGGGTACAGCCTAATTGCTAAGCAGAAACCCAAAGATTTATGGTTGACTAAAACGAATCCTGTTCTGCCACGACATTCTATCAAAGACCATATCTTCCATTACAATGTGTCTTCAAATTTTTCCACACCACCTTGATCCATGTCAATTTTAGCCTTCCTCTCATCCCTTTAGAGCCTTTTTTAAGTATTAATAAGCTTAAAAAAAAAAAATTTTGAGAACAAATAGTAAAAGGAATGTAGTAATAAAACTACTCATAGGTGATAGCATGGAAACCACCTTGATATATGTACTAAATCATACATATCCAGAGGGATCTATTACTGAATGTTTTCTCATGGACGAGGCAATGATGTACGCCATGAATTATATGCCCAATGATAGAAAAAGATGCTCAATGATAGTAATGGATGCTGGTAGTGAAGGACCATATCCTATTGATAAAAAAGGGAAGGTTTGCATTCTTGAAAATGTTCAATACCAACAAGCACGTAAATGGGTACTCCGCCAGTCACCTGAAAATGCTGAGTGGGAAAGGTATGTAAATTTGATTTTCCTATACACTTGAGCATTATGTTAAAGATTATATAACACATTCACGTTACTTTCGTGTATAGGAAATATGCTACTTATATTCAGAGCCACACATTCGACAGTCAAATTCGGAGAGGAAATTTACGACAAGAAAAATCAATGGATTACATTCCTTGGCTTAGACAACAATTACAAAATGAACCAAGTTGTCCCTTAAAAAGACTTGTTGATGGGCCGAAGTTTGAAGCTATTTCATATAGTGCATATTCAGTAAATGGATATATTTTTTGTACAGCAGATTCAGAAATGAATAAAACAACACAAAACAGTGGGGTTTCTATGAAAGCTATAACTAGTTTTAGGTCAAGTGTCAGGGATACTAATATGGTGAATGAAGAAGTCACTTACTATGGCATTGTGAAACAGATTCTAGATCTCGATTATCATGACTTTAGAGTTACAGTATTTTATTGTGACTGGGTGCGCATAGAAGATGCAAATGGATATACAGTTGATCCAGAAACAAATTTGATTTATGTTAATTTGACAAGATTGATGAAAAATACAAGAGAAACTGATGAGCCATTTATTCTTGCTTCTCAAGCAACTCAAATATTCTATTGCAAAGATCATAGTAGACCTATGGATGATTGGCATGTTGTCTTGGAAGTTCCGAAGAGATTGAATCGAGACGTGGACTCTTATGAAGATCCCTTTGTATTTGAAAAAAGAATGAATGAAGATGTTTTAACTACAACATTACGAGATGATATCATAGAAGACGATAACATGGAAAATGATGATTGATAATGCTTGTAAGACATTTTGTTTCCTGGTTAGACATTTTCTTTATTTTTAATTCTAAAAAATTAATTTTATAGGCATGTTAATCTTAATTATAAGTGTATATAGTTTGTTATAATTGTTGTATTTGTTTGACAGGTACTATGTCAAGCGATAGATCATCTGCATCCACTTCTTATGGGTTTACTTCTCAGAGTATGTTATTATTGATTTATGATATTAACATATTTTGTATTTCTTATTAGATGTCTAATTTTGTAAATTATCGACTATTTGTAACAGGTGCAGGTATTCCTGTGAGATTTAGTATAGATGGGCAACCTATTGGGGAGAATTCAAACAAATTGTGTACATCCATAGGACGTGCTGTGAAGACTTATGTATCGCCGATTTATATCAAGTGGAGCAATGTGCCCAATGATCTTAAAAATCAAATATGGGAAGTTATAAAAGTGAGTTTTTTTGTCTATTTGTTCTATTATTTATTTGTTTTGTATATTTTAACTGTTAATTTAAAATAATTTGTCTTCCTTGCAGAATATATATACTGTTTCAGATGAGAATAGAGAATGGGTCCTTAAAAAGGCCAATCTCTTATGGAAAGATTGGAAAAGTAACCTTCGTTGTGAGGTATATGATAAATATAATACGGATGCAGAAAGAAAAGTTCATATACCTCCATACGTGAAGAAAGAAGATTGGGAAATATTCGTTGATGAGTGTTCGAGACCCGACGTGCAAACATTGAGGCATAATGGAAAGAAAGCTAGGAAAGCACAAAAGACTACACACACTTCAGGCCGAAAAGGACAAGCAAGGATTGCCGAAGAGTTGGTAAGTTTATATTATAAATACGAAATTAGTAGACATTAATTGTTTCTAATGTATTTACTATCTTACAGAGAAAAAAAAATCCTACTGGGGAGGTCACAAGGACCGATGTCTTTCTTGCGACTCATAGTAAGAAGGATGGGCTTGATAAACAACAACTTGTAAGAATAATTAATTAATTTATTTATTTGATATTAATTGTACCAAGAAATTATTAAATTAAATATTCATTTAATTTGTAGGAAGCGATTGACAGGATGATTGATACTGATCCCTCTAGTGTACATAGGGATTTGGACCATGATCCAGTTGCAACAGTATGCATTATTTAAACTCTTAATTAATCTACATAATGTTTCTTGAAAGTATTAACATTACTTATTTATTATTATTATTTTTTGCATAGATTTATGGTCGTGATAGTCGAGGTCTTGTACGAGGTATGGGTCTCGGTGTTTCTAAAACCTCCATCCATTATACAGCTCCATTAAAGAAAGCCTTAAAAGATCAACAAGCATCACATCAAACATTCGAGGCTAATTTGGAGGATAAGTTTAATGCCAAGTTTGAGGAGTTGACAGAACGATTACTTGAGGAGTCTAGAGCACGCAAATTATTAGAAGAGAAATTACTTTTTTATGCTCAAACTGGAACACTGATGCAACCTTCCTTTAATATTGGAAGTTCTTCTCAAGTATAAATTTTAATTTAATTAAATAGTAGATTTCATTCATATTAAATGTTTGAATTTATAAAATATTTATGTTGCATCTATTGTTTTGCAATTTTCTAGGCGAGACACGATTCAACACAGCAGGAGGCACAATCAGATCGATCAACTGCGCAAACAGCTAGGGGCCGTTGTAAGCTGCTCCGTATACGAAAGCCGTGTGATCCTATTGCCATAGGGAGAGTGTCATGTGTGTCTGCTACTGATCCAGATTGCTACAATATCATTATTGACGATATCCTTGTTGGGAGCGTGGAACTACAAAGTGGGGAAGGAACTTTTGAAGATTTGACGATCGGAGATGTCACTGAATGGCCCAAATTCAGGACACAATTTTATTGATGAAGAAATGGAAAAAAGGTAATTTAATTTCATATATACAGTTGCATTATTCCTTATTAAGAAGCTATACTTAAATGTTGTGATGATGTAAATGCAGATGCAGAAAGATCCAATATCAGGTCAAGAGTTAGGTGTAAATCCAATATCATCTCGATACATTTAGTTTTTGGTACATTTAATCTCACTACATAGACTTTTTACCTACGTATGTTTTATGATTTCTTTTATAACTATTTTTGTTGTTGTTAATTAACCCCTTTTTAACTCCGCCAATGTAAAATTATATGTTTTACATTGCCGGTCCCAAGCCCGGATAAAGGAGGAGGGAAAAGGATGGTCCCAAGTTCGGATGACTGTTGGAGGTATTTGTTTGAAACGATCACTTCTCCCTTTCCCCGCTTTCAAAGGTATTTGTTTTGTTCCAATTCAATAAATTCTGAATTTGCTATTCTTGCTTTATGAAACTTACTTTTTAGTGAATGGATGACAGTGGGCTTAAAATGAGGAATTGTGTTTGAAAGGTAACTCCAGAGAAACTTGAAACTGAAGAGGTTTAGGAAGGAAGAATCGGTCTTATGGGACAACGTGTTCTATTATGGCAATGCTGAAGTAAGTAAAGGCATAGTAACCAGAGTGAAGAAATTGGAAGAAATATATTGAGTTCAGCTTCTTAGCCGAGGTAAACATTGTATAGTGCATTCAATCAGGGAGGCCAAGTGCATTCAATAGGTCTTGTGATTTCAATGTATTTCACCAATTTGTCTCATCAGGTGTAGTTTTTCATTGACAAGAGATGGATTCTATTTTTCTATTTGTTCTTCCTTTACATTTAATTTAATTAAATGTGTGTGTGTGGGTAAGTAGGAGATTTCATTATTGGGTTCTAATTGTCAATTGACTTGAGCAGGAGTGGATGGTGTTGGATTGGGGCTCATTTTGCACCACAAAACTCTAGGAAGGTAATTATGAAAAAACATGCTAATGGGTTCTCTTTCTTATCCATTTTCCTTATTTTTTTTTCTTCTTAATGTGTCACTCTTCAAAAAGAAATTTCCTACAAATCTGAATTTGTCTAATCTCTTCTTTTATAGAACAATCTCGAATGCTTGCCACCTTTGTCTCTTTTGAAAATTACTTTACTTTATTGACAATTTTATCCTCAGCATGTAAGGAAAATTACAGTACTTTATTTACATTTTTGTCCTCAGTATGGAAGTAGTTGAGACTTGGAAGTTCCAACTCTGTGGATTCTTCGATTAAAGACGAGCGATGATCTGATAGTGCTATGGAGTACTTAGTGCCCATAGAGGTGTATCATAGATTACAGCACAATGACATCTCAAATATCACCTAAATAACGAGGGGTATCCCTAAATATCTACGGTTCAACTAGTTCATGTCTCACCAAAGGTCCATACTCCCATAGTCCGTATGGCACTATCCCTCCATCCATCTATACAAACTATAATCCATCCATCTATTTTTCTGTCTTGCTTCATGGATCATTTTCTTTATTTTTTAATTTTAATTTTTTTCCTTTTGTGGAGCAGTATTTGTTGTATGGACCTCTCATTGCAAAAGTTCTCTACTCATGGGTTTATGAGGATGCCCAAAAGGATGATTGGTGCCTACATCTTCTCATCATCTGTCTTCTTAGAGTTACTGTTTATGTTTCATGGTGTTCTTACTGCAACATGTTATTCCTTAATCGAAATCGTCGAATTATCCAACAAGGTGTCGATTTCAAGCAAATTGATAGTGAATGGGACTGGTAATTTTTGTTTTTTTTTTAAATTGGATTTATTTCTATTTGACTCATCCAAGTTATTTTGCGAAATGTCAACTTATATCGACTGGAGGTTCTCAAGCCCAAGCGTTGTCAAATCTGTCTGACAATAAATTGAAAAATCAAGGTATATAAATTGAAGCTTATTATGTATTGTTATATTCTGAATTAATAGATGTTCCAACCGCACATTCTTATCTTATATTATATTAATCACAAAACTATCACTTTGCTTGATTAGAAAAAAAATATTGGAAACATAATTCAATCCATGGTACCATTTTTAGTTCGTAGAATTTGCTTCACTACATTATATTAGTCCATTGTTAGTCTTTCATTGTTAGAAATTGGCATCAAGATTGAGTATTAGGGAAGTCAGCATAGTTTTAACAGCCAGCACATAAACACTTTCTAATGCTAGCTTGACGTCAAATATTTCATTGCTATGAGAATATTTACTATCACAATGGGAATGTTGTTATTGTTTGTGGAGACAATTAACCAATTATGTGAGATAATAAAAATGACACATGAACAAGAAACAAATAACACGTTTGGGTTGGCAAGGTCTTTCCAAGATGATAAAAGCCACATAAGCACTGTAATTGCAGGAACACTGTAAGTATGTATACCTTTAGAATAGTTGTAAAGTGAATTTTCGTTTGTTAGAATGATTTGATCTCTATAACTACTCCTAACTTTAACATCCTTGTGATTCATCTTCCATAGAAAGCATCATGCAACTATGCAACCTCCTGGGGGGATGATAAATTTCTTTCTCCACAAACATTTGTTCTATGTGCACACATGCACGTATAACATATTTATGCCCCTGGACAAGAACTGCCCACAACTAATCTATCTACATGAAGGTGTTTAGGTCTGATGTGTGTATATAATGGACTATGTTTATGATGACTATGGTTTTTTATTTATTTAATTTACAGTGGATATATGGCTCTCGAATATCTAGCCCACGGTCAGCTAACAGAAAAGGCAGATGTGTACAGCTTTGGGGTACTTTTGATAGAGATTGTAGCCGGGAGACAGAACAACAGGAACAAAACCTCTAATTACTTGGACAGTCTCTTAACAGATGTAAATTCTACACTTATATTTCATTGACATCATTTACAATGCCCTGCACCAAAGTTCTCACACTTGTATTTGTTATACATAACCAAACCATCTCAATCGACTTTTTTTATTATATGCCATGTGGACACCGTTTCTAGAACGGAACACCTTACCTGATCCTGATTCTTACTTATAACACACCCAACAATGGAAATAAATATGTCATCTGAGGTGCAGATAACTATTATATTGTTTTAATGACTGCTCCACCTTGTCATTTACTTCTCTCAAGAGGCTCTTCAGTTTGGGTTTTCGAGCTCTAAATGTTGCCACTGCTCTGTTCTTCCTCTTTGTTTTCATCCCTTTTGTCTCTAATTGTTTGTTTGGCATGTTATAAAAATAGTTGGTGTGCCAACTATTTGGCAAATACGATTTGTCATATATATATGATATTGAGATTCATCACTTTATCTTAAATTCAATTATGGGTGTCTGGTGAACAGATATCGCAAGCATGCAGGCCGGTGATGAAGACCATAGGGTTGTGGAGTTCTGTCAAAGCGAGGGGCTATGAGTACGTGATGGCACTAGTGATATTTACATGACTTGAGAGTGCAGGGAGCTGCTTGTTGTTGTCGAACTTATATGCGGATAATGGCGATTGGGGAGACGTTGAAAGGTTGAAGAAGATGATGAAGAGGAGCTTGAGAAGAAATAATGGGTGCAGTTGCATAGAGATTAGATAACAAGTGCAGAGAGCATTATCTCCCTAATTTCTTCCATAGGAATCTGAACTCAACCTATCATGGAACCATTTTCATTAAGTGATACCCAAACTATTACAATCGAGGGGAAGTCATTGTTGTATCCCCCTAATTTGTTGTGACATTGTAGGGTCTTCTATTGGATCTCACATTCTTTTTAATAAAAAAATTATTACATTGAAATGAATAATAGAAATGATGATGCAGCCTCAATTTGCACTTTTTTAGATATTGAATAATTTTTTAATTAAAAAAAAAAAAAAAAAAAATTCGTATTGCAGAAAAAAAAAACAACGGTTAAAACCGTCGTTTTAGCCGACTGTCAAAGACAGTCGTTATTTCCGTCGTTTTTACCGACTGTCAAAGACAGTCGTTTGTACCGTCGCTTTTGCCGACTGTCAAAGACAGTCGTTTTTTGCCGACTGTCAAGGGCAGTCGTTTTTCAAAAACCACTCCTTTTTAAACGACTTTTTTTCCGACTGCAAGGGCAGTCGTTTTTTTCAAAAACGATTGTCTTGGACAGTCGGTTTTGACGCATTATGACGTAGTGTAGGGTGGGGTTCCGTAGACACATAAAGCTACAACGTTTTTGTCTTATATGGTTAAAAAGATTTGGAATAGGCTGATTTTTTGTGAGGATAACCTCTATGGTGAGGGGATCATCCTTGCAAAAAATCATCCCATTCCAAAACTTTTAACCCTATCAAAACTGATTTACAAAAATTGGATGGTCTAAAATTTTTCAACTTGTGAACATGGGGCTAGAAGTTTCATAATTGGCTGATTTTCTGCAAGGATGAATTCCTCACCATAGAGATCATCCTCACAAAAAATCAGCCCATTCCAAACATTTTTTCCAATATAAGACAAAACACGTTGTAGCTTTATATGTATACGGATCCTAATCCATATATATATAGGGTAGCGTTCAAGGGCAAACTTTTTAGCAAACTTTTTGGCAAAACATTTTTCAAAACATGGGTTAGAGGTTTTGGAATGGGCTGATTTTTGGTGAGGATGATTTCTACGGTGAGGAGATCATCCTCACCAAAAATCAGCCCATTCCAAAACTTCTAACCCATGTTTACAAGCTGAAAAATTGTGGACCGTCCATTTTTTGTAAACTGTTTTTGATGGGGTTAGAAGTTTTGGAATGTGCTGATTTTTGGTGATGATGATCTCCTCATCGTAGAGATCATTCTCACCAAAAATCAGCCCATTCCAAAACTTCTAACTCATGTTTTGAAAAATGTTTTGCCAAAAAGTTTGTTAAAAAGTTGGCCATTGAACGCCCCCCATATATATATATATTTGCTTATCGTGGGTATCATCACCCTTCGGTTGACACTACCACCCCTCAGAAAGTCCTACGTGCTAATGGTTGAGTCGAGGGTCAACTGAACCCTCAAGTGTGGCCCCAAAGAATTCATAACTTCGTTGGGTTTCAAACATTAGACCTACCCTCCTACTATTCCAAAACTTCTAACCCATATATTCAAAAATGTCTAGCAAAATGTTTGGTTTTATATTCATAAGACAAGAATTCACCAAATTTAACTTCTAATCTTACTAAAGCCAACAATTTTGAAAAGAGTTACGACAAAGTAAAGCAAAGATGTCATCTTTGCTGGATATGTGATTTGAATCAGTCAAGACCAAGCATGTCCACCTCAACTCAATGGTGTCAAATATTTGGATGATCTCAAACCAAATGAAGAGATATCCACAAAGAATTTCCTTCATTCTCTTAATCATTTTTGTTTTGTGAAATAGACATCGAGTTGTTAAGCGAACCCACATTATTTCTTCCTTCAAATATGTAGATTGTAGAGTTCCAATGTGTAAACCTAACAACAGTTCAACAACTATCTTGATTTTTGAATAACAGTTACAACTATCAGACCACCTTCCATTAACACCCAATATCAAGTAAGAGTTCTACTTGAACACCAAAAAACAAAAATAAGTGATTCAATTTAATAATTTTAAGAAAAATTATAAAAGATTAATGCTGGAGTGACCTTAGTGAGAGACACACAAGGGA
This sequence comes from Akebia trifoliata, assembly GCF_017979445.1. Taxonomy (NCBI): domain Eukaryota; kingdom Viridiplantae; phylum Streptophyta; class Magnoliopsida; order Ranunculales; family Lardizabalaceae; genus Akebia; species Akebia trifoliata. The sequence goes on from NC_141377.1 coordinate 1,151,855, forward strand.
CATCTTGACGTGGTGCATTGGTGCGTGCGTATGCCCATAGATGCATTTCTCTGAGATATGAGTAAAATGCATCAACGGACGTGTGCACACCACCACATTAAGGTGTCCCCGCTGAGGTCACTCCAACACGACTCATTATAAAAATGTACAAAGGGTTTAATCTCGAATCTGCACATCTTGGAGTCCAGTAATTGGACCTAATGTTGAATAGCTGACACAATCACCTTCAAGCATTTTGCAAACCCTTTGAACGATACAAATCTATTTTACAAAGAGGGGAGAACAAAAAAATAAAATTATGCATCAAAGAGACTAAACAAAACAAATAGTTGCTGACTTAGGCCTTTTGTCGAACATCAATTGTGCGTTACTCGACAGTAAGTCCATAGCACCAAATATGATTTTCAAAGAAGAAGAAAACGAAAAAGAAAAAAATTTGGACCATTTCTCGATTTGTGCGTGTCATCCTTGCGCAGGGGCCATGCTAATCTTCTCTGTATCGTTCCAATTTTATCGGATGTCTCCGAAGAGACACTCTCTTGTTGTGATTCTGCAATTATAAAGTGAGAGAAATCCTTAAATGTGACCGATGTGGGACTATCTTTACTGCTCTATTACCGATTATAGAGCCCATGTGTAAGGTCGTGGACTCGTGGGTTCGATACCCATAGACCGCATTTTCTAGTATAAATTTCCTTTTATAATATTTGCATATATTGGCTTCAGAGTTCAGAGTGACTTGAGACTTATTGAGAGAGATGATGGGTTGGGGTGCGTTCTGGGGAACAAGAGTGATGGAGATAGTGAAGAAGCACGACTCAGGAGGTCTGGTTTGGAAGAGAATTAAGCTTACAACTACCAGAAAAGCTAACGCGAAGAAGAGACTTCTCAGGGTTTGGCAGGTCTCTCCTTCTCTCTCTCATAAACTAACATTAGGGTTTATCTTTCCAGCTTAGTTCTTCTAACATTCACTCTCATTAAATATAGATGCAACAGAGCTTTAAGACTATGCCTGTCTCTCGAATCTTATAGCCCATTTGCTCACCGTAGAAGATAGAAGATCCTTTTTTGTTTTTTTTTTTTTAAGCTATAAACAAAAAATGGCCTTTGTGTGAAATTTTGGCGCTGCAAACATACCCTTAATCTGAGCCAACAAAATCTTCCTCTCTATTGGAAGATTACGATCTTATTTTTGTTTGTTAATAAAACTCTTTGATCAAAATGACATTGGAGAACATAATGAGCAATTCTCGAACATAGCAATACAAGTTTCCTTGGAAGACTAGTTGTGATTTTAGGTCTAACTCATTTGTTGAATAAAATTGTAAGCTACCCATAATTCAGGAGTAGAAAGTGTAATTAAAAAGGGATTTTATTTATTTATTTATTTATTAAGTGAATTGTTGATATACAATGGAATGTTAAACAATGTGTGTATTCGGATTCATTTGGGAAGTTGACTCTCAGAGGTAGGAGCGGAGGTAGGATTTTATTGTAGTGGGGGCAAACTATAGTTAATGGTACAGTTGAAGAGTTTGAAGGTGAATGGTTTTGGGGTGAAATTTAGAAAATTTTGGTTGGAAGTTGAAGAAAAGGATATTTTGATCTTTTCCAATTATTCTATGAGAGAAGGCCCAGGCAAGAGGCAATGTCATCTTCAAAAACTGAAAATAGGGGGTGAGGAGGTGGGGGCAAATAGGGAGGGAGGTGAGGGAGTGGGGGCAAATGAGGATGTAGTTAGTTGAAAATATAGCATTATCTCAAATTTCTGTGGGAGCAATTGCTCCACAGGCTCCTTACTAGATCCGCCCCTGCTAAGAGGGGTGCTTGTCAGTGTTACCTTCGTTCTCATGCTTTTTGAATTTTTGTTGTGCCGACACTTGTTGGCACTTGGACACTCCTGAATATGGCACAACACTTCTTGACATCTAGGATAAAACATCAAAGTGTGACTTTTTCCGACATTTTATTAAATGAAGTGCCTTTTAGGAACAAATATATAAATTATAGTGTAGTGTGCTGCAACTTATAAATAAAAATGCCTGGGCCCTTAGCTATTTGTATGTGCAAGTTTGGTGTTGACATACATAGTTGAACTTTTCATCTTTTTCACAAGTGGGTTTTTCCAATCAGCGCTCTAACCTTCCCTATATTTTTATTTAAATAGTACATGCTTCGTGTCTAGCATATCTAACAATTTGCATGTCTTATTCTTTTTGTCGTCTTGCATTATGCTTTCTCTATTTTTAAGGGATTTTTTGGTGCTCATGTAAGCATGATGTCTAGATTAGTTTTTGGATTGCATTCATCCGATTTTTATTATCTAATTCTAATATTTTTTTGGTATGGCTGTGTGTCATATTCAAAATTTTAAAAGTTGGCATGCAGAACACTTGAAGATACTTTGACACGTGGCACCCGTGTCACGTGTCTAGGTAACTTGTGATCATCTTTCTCATTCTATTTATCTTATGGTGCTTTGCAGTGTCTCCAATGGGTTCATCTCTGTTTTCAATGTGTATGTATGTGCAGAAATTCAGTTCTAGAACAAGACAGTGGTTTTTCTGTTGTAACTGGCCCAACATTATTGCATGTTAGTTAGGGAATGTGTGAATCTTCCTTCAACCACCATATTCTAATTTAAGGGGGTATTCTTTGACAGATCTTAAATTTCACTTCAAAATTTATGATTTGCTCATGCACACTAGGCTGGATTGTTGATTTGTGCCTATTGAGTTTAGTCCCACATCGGACACTCGTTGCCTTGTCTCCTAGGTCTCTCCACTAATTGCCAATTGGTTTTGAGTTGGACCCCCCAAATTTATCATGGTATCAAAGTGGACTTTTCTCTCCTCCACGTCATCTGGTTCATATCTCCACGTGCTTTGGCCAAGTCCGGCCTACGCATCCGGGGGCGTGTTGAGTTTAGTCCCACATCGGACACTCATTGCCTTGTCTCTCTCCTTATAAGATCCCGTGCCTCTCCACTCATTGCCAATTGGTTTTGAGTTGGACCCCCAAATTAATCAGTGCCCAATCTTTGTTGAAGTTTGTGGGCATCCCTCTTAGTTCCCTAGTTTGAAATCCATGCTCTATGGTGTGGGTACCAGCTTGGATTGCCTACTTTTCCTGCGGTTTTATAGGCAGTTTTTATGGATTCCCTTCTCACAATGTACCGAATATTTGTTGATTTGTACCTTATCTTTGTCTAGTTAGTTTATTGTTTTTTTTTTTTTTTTTTGATAAGTGTAATATATTTTAATAAAAGGGAAACAAAATACAAGGAGGCCGAGATGGCCTCTTCAAGGTAACAGAACAAGGAAAAGAAAAAAATCAATGATCACAAAAAGAGTTCCATCTAAAAACGAAGTCTTCAAAAGTGATCCCACCAAAGTCTATGTTTTGTTTTGACAAAGGTACAACAAGCCCAAAATCTCCAAGAAACTGCCGTGAAAACTTCTACTCTTACTATTGAAAACCCTGTTATTTCTCTCGGTCCAAACCCCCCAAGCAATAGCCGCTGGAAGCATCATGCAAAGGAATCTTTTTTTGGAGGAAAAGACATTAGAGTCCTACTTTGCTAACAACGAGGAGAAGTTACGAGGAAAGACCCAATTAATTCGAAAAAGATCAAGGAAAAAAGACCAAATATTATAAGAGTAAGAACAATGAATAAAAATATGATCAATAGATTCCCCATCCCTAAGACAAAGTGGGCAACAATTTGGAGTGATCCAATCCCGAACAATCAAGTTATCCATCGTAAGAATCCTCCCAAGGGATACCAACCAGAAAAAGAAGCAGATTTTCGAGGGAACTGATTTAGACTAAATGAGGGACATCAAGGATGATCGCTCGTTCGAAAGAATGAGTGACCTATGAAAGGATCTAACAAAGAATCTCAAATCCTTAGCCCTCGTTCATTACCACCTGTCCTGTTCGCTCTTGTTGAGAAGAAATGAATGCAAGAAATCAAGGAAAGATGTAGTTAGTTGATTGTGACTAACTACTTTTTTTGTCATGATTTTACCTTCCTAAACACAAATGTTGAGTAGGTTATCTTTTTCATTTTAATTATCATAAAGCCTTACAGATTCTATCTAATGAACTGGTTTGTTTGATAAATGTTTCACCTATGTCCTTTGCTTTGCTGCTATGGCATGGATTTCTGATTTGCCACACATGTTCCACATCTCACAAAATTAAGTACCAACTTAGAGTGTGTGGTAACTGCTCTCTTCATTTTCTGAAATTTTACCCAGTGAATGAACACCCATGTCTCCAATGCTTCTATTAAAGAAATCTTGAGTTACAAAAAGCACTCGTTTTTCTCTGGCATGAAATTAGTAATTGTTTCTACATGATTAATGTATATCATTTTTCTATGAAAATGTGTTGCTTTACCTTCCCATAATCTCTTATGTTACTTGATGTATTGTTTCTATAGTTACATGAAGCATATTTTTGAAACATATTTAGGGTCAATGTGTCAAGTGCTCTAAACTCGTGTCTGAAACTGATGCATGCTGATATATAAAACTGATAGATGGGTGGATTTACAGTGGGGGCAATGGGGGCACTTGCCCCCACAATAATTTCTGAAGCCTGTAAGGATTTATATGCTACTGTGACTGATAACAGCAGCAGAAAAAAAATTCTGCCGCTATTGCCCCCACAAAAATTTCTAAATTTTGTAATGGTCTTAGTTGCCCCCACGTGGACAAAATTCTGGTTCCACCCTTTCTGATAGATGGGTGTGCTTGTCTAAGTAATATTGTGCATGTACAAGAGTTACAGATTGTTTTGTTTTTTTGTTTTTTTTTTTTAGACTACTTTCCATTTCAATTTTATATTTCTTTTTCCTGTTTTGCCCAATAATTTATTGATAGAGGTATGCTTGTCTAAGTAATATTGTGCATGTACAAGAGTTACACATTGGTTTTGTTTTTTCCAACTACTTTCCATTTCAATTATATATTTTTTTCCTGTTTTGCTCAATAATTTATTGAATCTCCCTGTGGACTCCAGTACTCTTAAAACCTATCACTATATTGTTTTAGTGCCAAGGTTAGCAGTAGCTGGGTGTTGTGGGGTTCATATGGAGGTATAAATTCAAGATCGAGCTGGTTAATGCAGGGAATCGTGTACATAACATTTTGACTTTTCTGCTTTTTGGAGAATTAGTTTTACATGCATATCTTAGAACAAATTTAGATTCAAATTAGATTAACAGCTATTACTATTTTAGCTTAAAGAATTCATATTTACTTTTTATCAGAATCCTAAGATTTGGAGTACACCGTCTTTCTTGCAGAATGAGGCAGTCTTGAAGGCTTGTGCTGAACCACCTCCTTCGAAATCTTCAGCAATTGGTACCGCTGGAATGAAAGAGAAAGACAGCAACAACTCCCAAGCATAGCAAACTAAATGAATAGAACATTAGATGAGCTTTGTAGGAACACTTGAAGGTGATTCCAAGCTTCATGACGTGGAAATCTTTTTTCCTCGACTTATAAGCAATGGTAGTGTAAATTCATAACTGAATGCGGTGTTCTTCTTTCATACAGTATTATTCCATAATCTAATTGAGATTTCCTGTTTTTTTTTTTTTGCTTCGGACATGGTCTTATGCTCATGTTATATCACCTTGGAAACCCTTTATAAAAATTAATTTTTTTATATGTTGTAGGTCTAAAACATGTGGTTCTTTGTTTTTATATCTCGTTTGATCTGATTGGTAGCTTTCTTCACATTTTCATTTTCTTTATGGATGTGTGGTTGCTACATGATTTACCCATTTTTGGGGTTTCCTTACTGCTTTTTGTTTGGGTTGCATCTGTCTTACTTCCAACACCAGCACACCATCTAGACAAAAGATACGACTTTCAAAACGTCTTAATGCGGAAGGATTTGGAGCCAAATTCCAAACTCTGCATTAAGTTGGTGAATTTGGTAGGGAAATGGAAGGGTGCCCGACAATGGGTTCCCCTTTAGATTCATTAATTTGGTGTTGAAAGAGATCGGATTTTGTGAAACCTGATCCAAGATTTGACGAGAAGTTGGAAATCAATGGTGAGAAGTGGGAGAAATTTAGGCATCTTAAGATTTGATTGTTTAGGTTTTTATTGAAGGAATTTTAGCATTTAGCAACCTTTGTCAGACACACTCATCTTGATTAGGTCAGCTATTCTAGAAATAGTTGAGGCACCATGTTCTATAGGCATCTTAAGATTTGATTGTTTAGGTTTTTATAGAGGGTATCTCTGCTTCTTCCAAATTCAGTCATGGAAGGATATTACTGAATATCAGAACCACAAAACATGTTAGAAACTGAAAACAACATGAAAACCTCAGAAGAGGTGTAGATGACTCCACAAGTCCCAATATGAAACTTAAGACATGTAGACGGGCTGATTATCACAAGAAAATTAAACTAAAAGCTAGGCTCATAGAAGTTTGTTCCTAATTGATGAGATAAAAGAACAAAAACAACAATAACAAAGCCTTATCCCAAAGATCCGGGGTTGGCTAAATGAATCCCGTTCCTCCATTCCACCATATCCAAAACCAAATCTTTTGTTATATTTTAGTTTGGTATGGCTGTTTTTAAAAAAATAAGTAATTTGGTGTTGGAGGGAATCCAACCCAAGTCTATGGTATCATCACCCAAAAACTTTACCAAATAAGCTAGCTGGCACTCGTGTTTTTTTTTTGTAACGTAGGATATCCCACACCCCTTTTGGAATATGGACTAATCCCTACAGTTGCATGTCCCGCCCTCACAGAAGTTTTCCAATATGCAATAAAGTAAATTAGAGGTCACCCAATTTTGAATACACGACCAGAGGAAGCAAACCCTTGTCATTGTTTTACCACTAATCCAACCTCTCAAAGGTTAAGCTAGTTGGCACTTGCTTCAGTATTTCGTTATTGAAAATGAGTTTATGTCTGCTTTTCGTAACTTGAAATAAACATAACTACAATAGTAAATTTTCATCTATATTTTATTATTTTGGAATCTATTTCGCACGCCTGCATCTTTTATCAATAAAATAGGGGATTTATGCACCTATCTTACAATATTAAAATACATATTCTTGCATTGGTAGCACTTAGACAACATAAGATGTAGAAAAAAGGCACCATTTTTATAGATAGAAGAAATATAGAATGCACCCTCACCACCTAATACACCCTTATAAAACCTAATTGCTTAAAAAAAGAAGATTGGAGATGTCCTTGTTACATAGTTACTTAAGCAATCCCTTTAGAGTTTACTCATTTAAAAAATAATAATAATAATTTCCAAATAGAGTATTTAAGAGTAGTTGGGTTTGGAACTGGTAAACAACACTCATTCTCTATTTGATAAGTATTCTTTCTTGGATAGTGACCAAATTGCCCATCAGCATTTGAATTGACCAAAATGCCCTTCATCTTTTTCTCACTTAGGACTCTTTTCTTTATGTGATTGACTTGATTAGGTTAAGATACAAAAGTCCAATAAAGTTATGGTCTACCACGACGGCCAAGGGCCAACCCACGTGATTGACAAAAGAGAGCCCTAAGTCAGCAATCAATCTCTCTCTCTCTCTCTCTCTCTCTCTCTCTCACTTTGGTCTTTTTTTTCTCTTTTTAACATGAAAGGGAAAGATAGACAAGTAAAGGGTGACGTGAAGAACTCCAACAGCCTTATAGATGGTTCTAAACCACTATTGGAAGCAACTTTGGTCGGCAATATTTTTTTCCCTCTATTGTAATAGTTATCTATTTTTCAGGGAAAATGAGTCTATATCCAATGTGGGCCTGTGGGGGGTATCAGCCCAAGGTCCAAATCATTAGAGATTCTACACGATTTGTTTGTTATAAATTTCGAGGACCACTATGGGTCTCGACCATGGAAACATTTCATTTTTCAACATTTATGAATGATGATGATCAATCTATGGGAATAAATCGTCGTCCATGTATTTTCCATACATGTGGCACCACTCTTGAGGGATTGTGACCACCATTTGAGGGATCCCTATTGATGAGAATCTTTTATAAATTATGAACACTTGATTTAGTTGATTTTTATCTCATTAGGAGATTTTCTTGGTGGGACCTCACCCATAGAATGCCCTCTTTAATGTATGTGTGAAAAAGTTATTATGATATAAACATTTCTATGATGAGAAAAGTAAGAATGTTATAGAAATATTTCCTTGTTCCCTCCATAATGTAGGATGAAATCACCATAATTATTTATCGAAACAATATTTTAGTAGCCTTTCAGGCCTAATCAATTCAAAGCAAATTTGCTAAGTAATTGAGTAATAATAAGAGGATCTCTCTGCTTATCTGTTTGTTCAACTTTAAGTTCAATTAGAAAAGAATGGTTTATGATGAAAGGGAAGAACCCTCACTCCCTATGCTGTAAATGTGGCCTACAATTGGGTCGATGAGATCTTCCAGGTAAGAAATAAACCCGGCCAAATGATTGTAACCATTTGATCCAAAATAAACAAAACATTTCACTATATAGCAATACAATATACTTTTTAAAATTGGAATAATAGTTTTCTTATTTTCCATACAAATGCTTACTTCTCCCTCTCATTCTGATATGTTGATAATTACTTATCAAGAAGCTTCATTTTAATAAATTGAGTGTAGCAAAGGTGAGAATGTTGAGATTGATGTGTGAAAAAACTATGAAAGATAAAATTAGAAATTAACACATTTAGGAAAGTGTAATGATTTTTGACGCCCCCCTCTGACACACACACTCCCATCACAGAATCGTACTTTGTGTTACCTCAGGATACATACAATCATAAATTTTTTTCTTGTGTATCTCAGGCAAATGATCTACGATTCTGTTATGAGGGTGTAGGGGGGCGTGTGTCAGAGGGGGGCTTCATATTATCACTGACTCTCTAAAAAAATATGTAATAGCAACTCCAATAAGTGAAAAAATAAAGACTCAGATGATTTAGGCGTATTTAACGGAGGCAGATTATACTCCTAGAGTTGTAAGGAAAAAATGGTAGACGTAAAAGAGTTTGAATGAATACAATGATAAAGAATATTACCTCCGTTTATAATAGAAGACTTGACTTTGGACAGAACGGGGCATGATGGAACAAATTCATTTTGCCAACCCAAATCTTTGGAATAAGGCTTAGTTGTTATCGTCATCTTCATCCGATAAAATTTGTATATAATAAATGAATAAAAATAAAAAATAAAAAACCCTTAAAATATCGATTTAGGCATAATTTTTGTGTTGAGTTACACTTTTTGAGACACTGAGAGAAAAATAGGTACCAAACCGGCAAACTTCATGTGCACATATTCTTGCCAACATCAAGTTCTCAACTCTGTTGTCCAAATGAGCTCTCTTTGTTGACAAAGTTCTCATAAATATATACCTTCTCTTTCCCTCACTTGCTTTATCTTTCTCTCTGTCTCTTGTTCTTTGTTGCAGTTTTTATAAAATTATTTTTCCTTTGATAAGAAAAGCTCAAGATTCTAATAAACAATATAAGTGTTTCCTCTCAATCTCACTATGATTAACTTTTGAGGATTATAAGAAATATGTTGAAATTCACAAATGCAAAGATTAGATTTTTATTATAAAAAAAAAACATCTATCAAACCTAACTTTGACCCTCTTTTGATTTTCTTGTAAAATTCTTGGACAAGATACAAGATTGATCAGAGCTGGTGATATTGGCTCAAGTGTAGAAATTACATGCTCTCTTCAACAAGAAGATGAAGAAATACAACCATCCTTCTCTTCATGATCAGATCCAACAGAGGAAACTTCAGAGATCTCACTTGAAGTTGAAGAAGATGGACGTTTTACATTCGTATCTAACATCAAGAAATCAACGGAACTAGGCCTAACCAACCCATTGTTCTGGACTCTGTTCTCGTCGCATGGTTCGACAATTTCTCCATCATTTTCAGCTCTTCTGTTCTTCAGAAATATGCGGCAGAGAACCCAATCTCCCATTTGCATAAAAAAATTCTGCAAAAAAAATTAAAAATAAAAACATCTTCCATTAAAATTGCAAAAGCAAGAAATGGGTTTCTTTCTATTTTTTATTTTTATTTTTTGCAAGTTTGTTAATAAATAAAAACGAAAAACAACATGATTATGAGCAAATCTGGAAAAAAAAAATTGTTACTAAAAAATCTTCATTTATATTTCCAAAAAGAAAAAGAAAAAAAAAACGGATTTCACATCATAAAATTCTGCAAAAATAAAATTTTTAATTAAATTAATTTTTTTAAAAAGGAACATGATTAAGAGTAAATTTGAAAAAAGAAAACAAAAAAGATAGTTAATAAAAATCTTCCAGTAAAATTTCAAAACAAGAAATGGGTTTCTTTCTTTTTCTGCAAGTTTCAATCTTTAAAATAAATAAATAAAACTGAATAAGAAATGGATTTCTTTCTTTTTCTGCAAGTTTCAATCTTTAATTAAAAGAAACTAAATAAAACAGTAAAACTCACTGGGGTTTGGGTAGGGTTCTTTCTTTGTGTAGAATTACAGTCAACAAGGCTATATTCATGCATGATCCACTCAGTTCGAGGCCCATTCGAAGGCTTCCCAATGTAGAAAACTAGGGTTTTCTTCATCCCAACTACTTGATTACTTCTAGAATCCACAATTCGCTTCTCTCTCCCTACAGCCTTCCAATAACCAGAACTTGTCATTCTTTTGGGTCGGTTCCCCTTCGTGTACTTGGCTTCTCTAGTACTGAAAAAGTACCTTTCTTTCTTTAAATCACCTAACCAAGAAAACCCCCAAATTATTTCGAAGTTTCAGAATTCAGAGAGAAAAATAAATAAATAAAAAAATTAGGTTCTTGAACTATAAGAAATATTCTTAGAGATTCCCACTAACCTGGAAAATTCCAAGGATCTTGATCACAAACATTAACTTCAGGAATGATGGAAGCAGGCAATGGGCAAGCAAGAACTTTGCGTTTCAAGTAGTGAACCACAAGTTCTTCGTCTGTTGGAAGGAATCGAAACCCAGGAGGCAATCTAATCTCTCCATTTGGAACTAAATCGAGCTTCTCCATTTTCAAACAGCTTTCGAAAATCGCTACTTCACAATACCCAACTTCAGTTTTTATATCCAGAAAGAGACGTGGGGTTTGGGGATGAGAAGATGGGGTTTATTTATGGTAGTTGTGGTGGAGACTTGGAGGCGAAGAGGCCGAATTAATTTAGGTATGGCAACGGGCCGGGTTTAGCTTAAGCCGGGTTCCACCCTAATTACCATTATTCTTCCTGAATTCAACTCGAGTCTGATTTTTTTGACTCATTCCCATTTTTAATAGTTTTGTTTATAAATCTGTCCCACCCCATCCTTTCGCTGGAGCAACGGTGTGTTTTAAACACAGTCAAACTTGACATTTTTCTTTGTAAATAAACATGTTTTGAATTTTGAAGGATTGATAGGGTTATCTCAAGCTATGAGATTGAGAACAAAATTTATAACCATCAAGGTCGAAAATCAATCTCTAAGACACATCATTAAGAAGTTTCAAACAAAAAAATTCTAGTGTTGTTCAAAGTGTGATGTTGGTCAATGAGTTACATAGTGATGTTTAGTTGAGTAAATAAAGGTCTTAGACAAAAACATAAGGGAAGATTAAATTAAAAATAAATAATTGGATTTTACAAACAAGTCTAGAGAGAGAGAGCACGCATTGACATGAAGGTGATGTGTCGTGGGTTAGATCCAAAGAGAGAGAGCATTGATCGTCTATTAGGGTTTGCAGCAAGATGATTGGCTTGAACCCCAATTGTTGTTGTATTCGAAGATGCGAGATAGGGTTTGCAAAAAATGAGATAGAAAGAGAGTCAATCGAGAGAGGAGAGATATGAAAGTGAGAGGGTATTATGTGTTGAAGAGATCCTTTTATGTTAGAGAGAAGAGTTCTTTGTAAATAAAGAAAAGTTTTTAATTGAGGGGTTTCATTGTAAATGTAAGAATTATTGTTTTAAAAGAACTCGAATCATTAAAATCCACCATTGGATTTAACGAAATCCAACATATGTCAAAATTTAAACAAAATGTTCGATAAAACATTGGATCCCAATATATTGGTGGGTTAAAGGGGTTGGGTACATCAAAATCGTCTCTACTGTGAATCTTAATCGATTTTTCATTTTAATATCAAAATCATTCTGAAACTGTTTAAAATTGTGAAAACCTGTCTCTATAGGGTCGGAATAGGGTAAAATTGACATCCCGACCAATTATTTACCGTAAATGAGACTCGACAATTAAATTCTAACTTGGGGGCACCCACTGATTATACTCTATACTGCCCATTTAGTTTTTTGACCTTCCTAAAAATCATGTAGTCTCAATACATTCACCACTCCAATCCCAATCAATTTTTTTGGGTACTCTTTGCGCCCCCCATTGTCGTACCAAATCTCATTGATCTTCTTCTTTATATTTTTTTTTTCTCTCATGTTCTATCTCTCTCTCTCTCTCTCCTTCTCCATGCTTTGTCTCACGCTTTATCATTTTTCTTCTTATTATTTTCATAAGGTTTTAAGGAGAGCTTTAATGAGGATTTCGTGATACAAAAAATAAATCCCTATCTTATAACATAGGCCATACATGATCCTAGAAACCTTAACTCTTGATCTAGAGGTTATAGTCCAATATCGAATACCATAACATATAATCATTAGGTTTCAATCGAAAGAGTTCAGAAAGATTTAGATTCAACAAGATCCTTTCAAATTCTTTTAAATGGATTCAATATGATCAATAGAGACAATGAAAATTTCCAATAGGTTCCTATCGATCAAAAAGGTTATTCATTTTGTGAGTGGGTGTGGAAATTTTTGTAGGGTCAATTTGGTCTTTTCACCATTTTTAAGAGAGTTTTTATTACCACACGAACTTTTACTTAGGAACGCCTCAAGATGTGTGCTAATTCATCGATATATTTCACATGAATGCACCTTAAATGGTGGGTACAAATAGAAGGCCTCTTTTTTAACTTTAGAATACGTTTAAGACATCAAACTGGACATCTACAAAATGGTTAAATTTTTGCACCCGCTATTTACCCTCAGTGTACCCACTTAAAACTCGTTTTCGCGGTGAGATATGTATAGGTAAGTGGGTGCACTGAACACAAACAGTGGGAGTAAATAGCATGGGCCAAATTTGATTTGTTAGATGTGCATCAATCACGTTAGATGTCTCGTATCCCGATGGGAAAAACGATCTCGTTTTATCTGGTTCAGATTATTGTTAATTACTATTTTACCCTTACAATACTTTCCTTTTAAGTAAATTCCTTCCTGCACTATTGTAAATAAATTATTGGTCGGTGGAAAGGGTATTTTCGTATTTTTAAGTACATACACCAAAAAGGACTGCAGCCTCTGATGTGTGAAATCATGTCGACGTCACAGCTGGAGCAAATCACGATTTTAAATGAATTTTTATGAATGTTTATAATTGCCCGACATTTTACAAATTTCAATGGTGGTTAAGAGGACGGTGCCTTTTTGGGTCTTAATTACCAAAATACCGACCATCGATGTTATAATAGACATGCTGGAAAACGTGGCATGATATATTTGTGAGAAAATGACATGAAGATCTGTATTTTTCTTTGAGAGTCGTGATAATATGACTTGCGAGGTGGCATACTCAATCGACTCTCTGACGTGACAAGTTCAAAATTACAGATTTGTACGTCTCGAGATACATGATTGCACTTTCCCATAATAAAAAAAAGTGTATCTCAAGGGAGTCGTGTATCTTAAGGCATATAGATCTATAGATCTCGAACTTGTCTACGTCAGGGAGTCAACTGAGTATGCCTCTTGGTGAGTCCCATTATAACAACTCTTTTCTTTAAGTAAGAACAAGAAATTTTCTCAATGAAAATATAGACATGTGCAATTCTTTGGTAATTTACATAACTAACATGGCTCTTGTTCTAGATCTTGTCTTATGTACTAATGGGAAATGAAGTAAACACTCTGACTTTTATTTTCAAAATCAATCATCTTCAAGCTCTTGGACGTTGATGATTTGTGAAAGGTCAAATCTACAAGTTCTAAGATTGTGACACATACTTCATTGGGACACAAAAGATATTACCCAATAGTAATATTCTTAATTGAAAAGCTTTCAAAGGGTCGAATCGGGATAGAAGGAGCAAAGTGTTAGATAGCACACAAGTACAAAAAAGACTTTAGACATCGAGTTTTAATTGATGATCAAGATGAATAATATTTAAAAGTATCTCAAAAGCTTCACAATTTCTTGAAAAAGACCTTTTACTCCACATTTTTTAAAAGTATTGACTTTGCAGTAATTTTCCCGTTGATGTATCTTTATATTTATTGATAAATTTTTTTTGGTGAATGTGTATTGTAAGATTCTTAATAAGGGGTAATTTGGGAGTAAAAATTATGGCACCTACTTTTCTATAAATGGATGGATTGAAGGAATGATTTAGGATAAGTGGCAATAATATTACCACGTAGGTATTTTATTGTGGAGAGTAATTTTGCCTATTTAAAGAGTCTTCACTTCAATTGTAGGAGTCAAAATGACTCTCCACAAACTCAGCTATAGTAAAATATTACATTGTTTTTCGTCTCCAACAATTAGTGAGAGAAACTCACTCTCTTCTTTTGTCTCTCTGACTTTCTCTTTCTCCAAAATATTTTGAAGTAGCGAACCCCAATCCGAGTGTGTTGGAGTGATTTTGGATGACTTTGATTGTGTAAAATTACAGTTGAGAGACGATACAAAACCAAAGCCCATGTGCATTGAAGTTGCTATTACAAGTGAAATCCACATTCATTGGAAAATGAATGTTTCTTCCTAAAAAAGTAAAATAAAATATTTGGATCCAAATGTGAATTAACATCTTAACAATTCATCAATTATCCAATCTTACCTCAATAATTTTACATAATTGATAATTAGGTATTTTAGTATACTCCCAACGAAATTGGAAATATTAAGTTTATCCCATGCAAAGTATGAGATTAAATTTATCCCCATTTCTAAGACGCAACTCCCTTTTTGTAGGCAAATTGACAATGAAATCGTAACTTTATTTAAAATACGGTTCAAAAATTTAAATTATTAAATCAAAATTTTATTGTTAATTCATCAATGAGAGGTGATGTTGAGTCTTGATAGGGAGTTTAACCTAATCTTGCATTTTGTTGGAGGTAAACCTCATCACAAATTTCAATAAATTTATTGCTAAAATTTATCGATAAATCAAGTAGTATCAAGGACACCTACGATTCTGTATCAGCTTCCTATTCAACGACTAGTTACATATAAAACTACGTTGGATTGACGAGGATTAAAAAACTTATAAGTGATTAAATTTTCAAATGTTCTATTAAATTTTGATTCACATTTATATTTGTCACTTAGGTGTGAATTCTTCTAGTTCTCAATAAAGAACATTTAATCTCCCTAGAATAATGGGATTTATGCTTAAGAACTAACCCTGCATCACCATCTATTAAGAAACTTGAAAAATTATATAAACAACCCTAGGAATATATGAAACCAAAATTATCTCATTCCTTCAATAATATAAAAAATACTTCTCTTTTCATTTTGAAATACTTTCCAAACTTCCTTATTATCATCATCAAAGCCTTATCCTAAGGATTTGGTCTCTAAATTATCTTTATTTTTGAGCTTTTAATCATTCTTTTAGAACCCTTAACTTCCATAAGTCACTAGTGGAATTGTTTTTTTGCTACAACCCAAAGATATCTGATACAAGTTCAATATGATAAAAATTTAATACGACATACAAAATTATTGAGATCATTGGTTATGACAAATTTCAACAAGATTTATGGACGATTTTCTTTAACTAAGGCAATTCTATTCGGAATAAAATCTTGAGTGTGACTATAAACATAAAAATGTTTTTTTTTTTTTTGAAAAATTGGTGGGTAATTACTGGCTATAAAAATTGGTCCGGAGAAGGGAAATCTTTTTAAAAATAGAATATAAAATACAAAGAACTTATGAGATTTAAAAAATAAAAAAAATTGATAGCAAATATGTCATGTAAACTCTATTTTATAATATTAGTTACTAAATCAAAGTTGATGTGGTTAGGACCTAATTTGATTGTTACTAGATTGAATCTAGATTCAAATGTAGAAATCTGATAAAGACTTGACCCAATAGAGAATTGGATCAAATCAAAATTCAAATTCAATCTAACTCTTATTGGCTGAGCAGCTCCACATGGGCCCCATCTGATCCATTCCCATCCCTAATATATATTATTGACTACTAACTAGGTTCAAAAAATTTTCATGATGCTTTTAGTCATGGAATTTGAGATTATAATCAATCTAAATGTTTTTCGTGGAGGTTCAACAAATGGTGGGCCAAATATTTATAAGGTCAGTTGTCGGAAAACGTGGTGACATGTGGTATGTTGGGATGTCTTTATCAAGAACCCTTCATATGATTTGTGGGAGGTGTCAAAAGTTACAATTATTGTGACACGTGGCATATATTTATTCGATTTTGATAATTGATTTTGGTTTCCTATTTGAGTCGTGATAATCTAACTACCCTGCGTGGCATACTCAATCGACATATATTTATTCGATTTTGATTTCCTATTTGAGTCATGATAATTTGACTACCCCACGTGACATACTCAATCGACTAGATCTGTGCTCCTCAAGAAACACCTTTCCCTCAAGATACGCTTTTTATGGGGAAGTGCAGCTGTATGTCCCGAGTAGCACAGGTCTACCGTTTCAAACTTATCACATCAAGGTAGTTGATTGAGTTTGCCAAGTGGGATAGTTAAATTATCACGATTCTTCCTATTTTCTTCAAAGGGTTTTTAGGTGTCACCCTCATTAATGTTCTAACTTTTGGATTGCCTTTCTAAGAAGGGAGTGGATCCTCTGGAGTGCCCCAAATTTATCAATGTCTTGGTGATGTGGCATATCCTCAACCATTGATAATAGCTATAAAGAGCTATAGGAAAAATAATGGATATTTGATATTTCAAAATGATTAATGTTGGAGTGATCTCAGTGCGGGACACACGGGAGACTTCTTGACGTGGTGGTGTGTTTCTCCGAGATACAAGTAAAATACATCTATGAACATGTGTGTGCCACCACATTGAGGTGTCCGCCGCTGAGGTCACTCCAACACGACTTTTTCAAAATTTATGTATTAAGCTGTGAACCAATGGCATGGTGCACATATTGAAAAAGCAACAATGCTTGGTTAGTGGAAAAAAAATTTGGAGGAGTTTAAGTGCTTGGAATTTACTTCATTTTTCAATATATGTAGCATAATGTCATTGGTTCATCAACGTAGCACATAATTTTCAAAACAACAGATCTTCGTTTAAGGAGAAAAAACAGGCCACAGAGGATCTGCTCCCACTCTATCAAGGTTTCCTTAATCTTTTTCTCCTTTTTTTTTTTCCTTTTTTTTTTTGTCAAAAATATCACTTAGAAGCTATTTGGATATACATAAAAAAGTAACCTTTTTTTTTTACTTCAGGAAAGTTAAAAGGCTTGTTTCAATTCATTTTAGAAAATCACTTTTGAAAAGTAAAAAAAAAATCTTAACATTTTAAAAAATTAAAAGAAATTACTTTCTACTTTAAAAAGATTATTTTCTCCTAAAACTATTTTATATCCAAACGAGGTCTTAATAAACTTGAAATAAAGAAAAAAACCTTACAAAATGGTATCTCAATTCTCAAACAAAGGTAGCTGCCTTAGAAAAGGGAGTTGCCTTATAAAGTATCAACAACATCAACTTTATACGTCAAAAAAAAGTGAACAATAAAGAATACGACAAGAGAAGGAAGGGCTTCTCTAGTGAGAGATTGGATTCAGTACCTTTTTATTTATTTATTCATGATGGGGTTATCCAAACTTACGTCCAACTAGCGAGATAGGAAGAGCCAGGGGCTGGGCCAAGGAGTGTGGTTTCCTTAATCTTTTTTTTTTTTTTGCCAAAATATAAAAATAAAAGTAAAATTAATCAAATAAAAACATATAGTTAAGAGAACATTTCTAAATGACTTTTACAAAATTGATTCCATTAAAAAAACAGAAATGAGCTTCTATCATTCTAATCTAAACAAATAAATAAAACAATAAAAGTCACTTGGGTTGAATTATTGGCTATATCCATGTTCAATGAGTTCGAGGCCCATTTGTAGGCTTACCCATGTAGAAATTTAGACTTTTCTTACACCCAACAATTTCATTACTTATATAATCCTTTATTTGCTGGTCAGATCCCGTAGCCTTCCAGTAACCAAAATTGGGCACTCCACTTCCTTTGTGTTGAAAGAGTAGTTTTCTTTCTTCAAATCACCTGAACATCAAACACGTAGTTATTATGTCCAACTTACAAAATAAAAAAAAAACAAAAAAAAAACACACATACACCCACACAGTTATTGATGAAATATGGGAAATATTCTAGGGATACCCACTTACCAGGCAAAGCCAGAGGATCATGGGTGGAAACTTCAAACTCAGTAGTAATAATTGATTAAGGCAAAGGAAGAGCAAAAACTTTGCACATCGAGAAGTGCGATATGAGGTTCCAGCTTGTGGTCACTCCAGCACGACTCATTTATAAATAAGAGTCGTGATAATATGACTCGCCAGGTGGCATATTCAAATGACTCTATGACGTGGACAAGTTTGGGTACCATATATTTGTACATCTTTGGATACATGATTGCACTTTCCCATAAAAAAAGTGTATCCTGAGGGAACCATATATTTGTTTTACTAATTAAAACAACTCCAATCATTTTGATTTTCCTATAAAAATTATTCTCAATCAAATATGAAAAATTGCAATCAGTGTCACGAGAACCTTAGAAACAATGCATTTTTTTAGAGAGCTGTTCTTGGCACTTCAACTTATACTTTGTACACCTCAATTTTTTAAATTATTTGCACGCCTCAATTAAATATTAAAACACACCATTTGACTCTTACACTATTAAAATAGGTATCTAATTGTGTTGTAGAAGACCATGAAATCTAGCATAAGAGGAAAAAAGTAGAAAAAATAAATGATGATGGACAAAATATGATTGGTTATCTATATAACATCAACAATTGAAAAGATAAATTAGAAAATAAATAAATAAATGAAGTTATGGATTTTTGCACAATTTATTTTTATGTTCTAACTTCAATCTTCAATGACTCTTTCAGGTCGGGCCTATCACAAAATAACTCCCCAGCATGAAGGATACAAATTTGATTTTCCTATGGTCCAATGTTTTACTATCTTTTTCCTTTTCAAAAGGTTACTAGTATAAATTTGCTAATGTTCCAAAATCAAAGGCCATGGATAATCGGTAGGCTTTATCGAGTTGGGAAAAAACGGAAACAAAAAAGATAGGTTTGAGCGAAATAGAAGAACCACGAGACAAATGGAAGAGAAAGTAGAAAAACAAAGATTTTTATTTTTCAATGTATTTTGTATCTGACTTTTAGGTTATAAATAGAAAACGAAAAGGGACAGCCAACAATTATGAAATAAAAGCCATGATGGATTTTCTAAAAATGGAAAATTTTAATGTTTGTGTAAAGGCAGAAAACTTTGGGCTTGAACATAATTAACGATTCTCTGCATAATTCATGAATTATATATGTATTAGCGAATGCCCGTGCATACAACATGCATTAGCTGCACAAGAAAATCGTCATTAAATATCTTTTTATGTATTTAAAAGTTAATTGAACTAATTACCGACATTTAAAAAAAATGTCGTTATTGGTGTGGTATTACCAGCATTTTTAAACCGTTGTTAGTTGTATTTTAATAATTAATAAATTTAAAAATTATTAATGGAAGGATTACCAACGGTTTAATAAACAATGTTGTTGTTTCATGTGTATTAGCGGAATAATAAAATCGTCGTTAACTCTCTTTTTATTTATTTAAAAATTAATCGAGCTAATTAACGATGTTTTTAAATAAAAGCCAAAAACGCCATTATTTGTATGGTATTATCGACATTTTTAATCTATCATTTAATAATTAATAAAGTTTAAAAAATATTGATGGTAGGATTACTGACGGTTGAAGATTAAACGCCGTTGTTAGTCTATAATTAATGAGGGATTTTAAAAATAAAGTGAATTTCCCGCCGTAAAAAGAACCCATTTTTATAGTGATAGATCATCCACTTTTGTGCTTGTATTCCTTACACATTGAAAATTTGCACCTTAAGATGTTGGAGGCAATCCTATTATGTTACAAAGAATTATAATTCAAATATGATCTGTATAACTTTAAGTGTGTACATATATGAACACGTATATACACATATATTGATTTGATTTCAAAAAGAGGTAATGTCAAACTTGGATTAAAGAAAGAATAATGCTGAAGTAACATTAAAATATACATCGGGAGGGACATTTCTGACACACATCCACATCAGAAATGTCCCCCCACGATGTACATTTCAATGTTACTCCAACATGACTCTTACGCTGTGTTTGGATTGAGGGAAGGGGAGGGAAGGGAAACTCATTAAGGGAAGGGAAGGGAAGGGAAGAGAAGACTAATTTCTCTTGACCCTGTTTGGATTAAAAGAGAAGAGAAGAGAAAAAATCAAATTTCTCTTGTTTGGTTAGGATTCATAAGAGAAGAGAAGAGAAATTATTATTGTCAAATGACTATTATATCCTTCATAATCTAAAAAACAAAATTCTACTTATATAATGATACAAAATATAAATGACCAAACGTTCAAGATCAATTTGAGGGGTATCTTTCATTTGAATGCTTATAAATGAGAGTTTCTATTGCCACACCCACTTTTACTAAAAACATCCTAAGCAAAAGTTGGTGTGAGAATATAATCTCTCTAATATAAGGATTTTGTTAACAAGTGTCCTAAGGAAACACGTAGAAATCCCTTATATTAGAGATGGATATTTCTAGTTACACTTTTGAATGACTCGTGAGGGAACATATGATCCTGGTCATTTAACTCTTCTACAATGATATATTTTGTTATAATGTTTTTGAAATATCCAAACTACATTTTTCTGCCCTTCTTCACATACTTTCGTTTTTAAATAATGATTGTAATAATTTCCTACAGTACTCTATTGTAACTTAGAAATGGAGAATGATATACTCTTAATTTTCACAACTAT
The DNA here is from genome assembly GCF_017979445.1 of Akebia trifoliata. Classification (NCBI taxonomy): domain Eukaryota; kingdom Viridiplantae; phylum Streptophyta; class Magnoliopsida; order Ranunculales; family Lardizabalaceae; genus Akebia; species Akebia trifoliata. The sequence continues at coordinate 1,173,083 of NC_141377.1, forward strand.
GATATATATATATATACACTATTGAAGTCAAAAAACAATAAAAAAAAACAAATAAATCTGAATCATTTTTACAGTGTCAAGTTCAACATTTTTATTATAGAATACAACAAATTTTCAAAATTGTCAACTTCATTACTACAACAACGGATATATTTATCATTATGGCTTTTATTGTCGAACGACACTTTTAAGGGATTTTGCGGTGGATATTTACTGTTATATCTCTTTTTTCATTTTCTTTTAACAAAATTTCAGCTTCTTGGAATTCTTAAGAGGGTTGCCCATTTCCTAATGCTAACCTACTAACCATAGCATGCTTGTTATCTGCACAAAAATAACATCTGATATGTTAAATATGAAATTAAAACAATATACAAAGAAATCTAAAACTTTCCTTATTGACATAATATTATTCACTAATGACATATGGATGATGACATTGGCTTGCTCCCAAAATATAGAATTAAAATCCTACCAAAAAAATTAATTTTTTGATAGTTACACATTCGCTTATTTTAAGTAACGAATACAAAGGATAACGTGAATTGCAAGGAATGAAATTATCTTCATCATAGGATGCTGTCATCTGGGATCACTGCAAGGGCATATAACCACAGATCTTTTTCCTTGTGTATCCCAAAGAAAAATATATGGTTGTGCATTCATCACAACTCTTTGTTATTATTTAATAATTCACTGAAACAAATATTTTGGATCAAGTAGATCACTTCATTTAATATAGAATAAAATGAAGTTGCTGAATTTTTATACGAAGAAATTCAAAGATTATTTTGTATCGTTCGGTACCCTAACATTTTTGCCAATCCTTGCATTCTTATCTACTATGGCTTTCCTTATGAGAGACCCTTCTCCAATACCAATGGGGACAAGGATGACATTCCCCTCCATCCCATTGCTTATTTGTATGTCATCTGTCTGTTGAAGAAACACAAACATGAGAACAAAGACAGGACAAATATGCAAAAGGAAAAAAATTAAAATTTAAAAATAAAATAGTAGGCTTACTTGGTAAATATCAGCACCCATGACCACTGAATCCTCAATCACAGCTTTATCACCAATCCAGGTCCGCATACCAATTACCGAGTCCTTCATCTTGCACCTCTACTCTTGATCAAGTTCCAAAGATAATCCAAACAATCATCGAAATCTAGGGTCCTATGTTGAAGGAAATGACCTTTCTTTCCTAAGCTCAATCTGAGAGTGATAATTAATGAAAGGTTCAGACCTTACCATACAATGGTTTGAGTACTAAAATCTTTCAGGTCAGAACTTGAAGAAATTAAAGTAGATGATCACGTTGTACAACCATCCAATTTGTAAATATGTATCTAGAGGTTTACTTTTAATTGTTAGGTTGATTTATATAGGCATTAGAAGTGAATGAAATGTTGGTTACCTCTTGGTTCCAATTAGTTTTCCAAATGACTATCAAGAGAATCAAGGTCTGTAGAGAAGTTCCCCAAAGCATGCCAGCCCAGATTCCCTACAACCATAGCACTACACATTAGTATAGAACTTGATATGCTCCAAAAACTTTCAATTGCTATATTATCCGAAAGCAAATGTGGCAATGAAAGAGAGATTTACCTCAACTCCCCAGTTCAATTTGTAGCCCAGAAAGAACCCAAAAAAGGGAGCCCAAAAACATAGTAACAAGCTAAGTTAATATAAGCCGCCAACGCTTGCCACCCACACCCAACTGCGACACCTATACAAGAATATATAGATCAAATAGTATTTTAAAGCTTATTATTATCAAACTGAGGAGTTTTTTTAGCACACCAAGTTTTACTCATAACACACTGATACAATGCAAATCCCTCATTCATTAAACACAAATTTAGGGTTCCATTTGCATTAATAATTAATAAAAATTAACAATATTTTAGTTCCTTCTATAATTAAAACTTTTATCAATCCAACTCAAATTAAATTACAGTGACCAACTACTGGATTCTAGTTCTCGCCTGGTTCGACTATCTCGCCATCATTCTTCGCACTTCTTTTCTCCAGAAAAATGGGGCAAAGAACCCAATCACTCATATCCTGCACAAAAACAAAATGATATTAATTTAAAAAACTAATATAATTAAGAGAAAATAAGTAAATTATTGTTACTAAAAATTCCTCCATTAATTCAAAGACGAGAATTAATGGTTTCTTTCATTTATATATATATATATATATATAACTAAATAAAGCAGTAAAACTCACTTGGGTAGGGTTATTTCTTGAGTCAAACCAAGTAATACTCATTCAGGGGCGGAGTCAGGATTTAACTCATGTGGGGGCAATGTAAGAGTGGAAGTTTTTTTGTGAGGGCAACGAAGATTGTAATTTTTTTTGTGGGGGCAACATAACTATGGAAACTGTTTTGTGGGGGCAACTAAGAGTGTAAAACAAATTGGGAGAGCAATAGTTGATTACTCCAAAGAAGGTTTGAAAATTCTTGTGGGGGCAAGTGCCCCCATTGCGCCCACTCTAAATCCGCCCCTGTACTCATTCATATTCCATTCTGTTCGAGGCCCGTTTGGAGGCTTCCCCATGTAGAATTGTAGAGTTTTCTTAATCCCCATTAATTGATTTCTTCTAGAATCCATTATTTGCTGCTCAACCCCGATAGCCTTCCAGTAACCCGAATGGGTCACTCTTTCGGGTCGAACTTCACTTCTGCTGAAGAAGTACTTTTCTTTCTTTAAATCACCTAAACATCAAACACGTACCAAAATTACTTATTATTTCTAAACCCAGAAAACACAATGAAGTTCATGAATTATGAAAATTCTAGGGATTCCCACTTACCTGGAAGAGACCAAGGATCATACTTGAAGACATCATCAACGTCGGGGATTATAGAAACAACCAATGCGCAATCAACAACTTTACGCTTCAAATAGTGAATCAGTTCTTCATCAGTTGGAATGAATCGGAATCCAGGAGCCAAACTAATCTCTCCATTTCTAACAGAATCGAGACCCTCCATTTTAAAACAGCTTCTGAAAATCGATTCTCAGACCAATCAGGCTAGATTCAAATTTCAGACAACCAATGTCCACTTCTTATATGTATGGAGACTAGAGTGAGTATTGGGTGTTATAGAAGTTAATTACCCAAATACCCTTTACGTTTTAATGTACGTGTACTACATGCTGGAAAACATGACGAGAATTTAATTGGTGTGAAAGCAGTGTATAAAATAGAATACTTTGTTGCCTACCATTTTACCATAGTTGACAAATTAGTATTAATTAAAAGAGCTTAACAAATCATGCCAATTGGCAACGAAGATTGCATTTGGTGGGCCATCATGATCGTGCTTGGTGAACTATGTTAAATATTATAGATTATGCTGTGTAGTATACTTTCCTTGAGATTCTTGAAATCCACAATGCCATGGATTTTCCTTTTTGGACGGATATGAACATATCTTTCGAGCTGGGGTGACACAGTTTTTATTGCAATTCTCACAATTCTGACGTGGACATGCAAACATAATAGTAGATGATTTTTACTCGTTTTGCGAGGAAACACATCTATGATTATATGCATATCCCACGTCAGATTTGTGAGAATATCGCAGTAAATACTTTCTGTCATTTCAGCATTTTCCATTAATTAACAAATCTCTTTTAGTTAAGGATTACTTTTGTGTTTTAAAAGACTAATTTTGTTGATTACTGGCACGCCCCGGTTTTTGGACCCACAACCCGACCCATGACTTACAACCCACGGCCTAGAACCAAGGCTGAGGTGTAACACACTCAAGGGACAGATCGTGAGTCTATTTGTGTTGACTCAGTCGAACATTTAACCACTTTGACATCCCCAAACATGTAGGCCTTAGTACCAAATGTGTTTGAAACAAAAACTTCTATAAAATTTAAATATTTTGAAAAAAATAAAAAGGTGAGCCATCATGATAATGTGTTTGAAACAAAAACTTCTATAAAATTTAAATATTTTGAAAAAAATAAAAAAGTGAGCCATCATGATCTTGCTTGGTAATGGAATTGATGAGTCATATTAAATATGAGTCGTGTTGGGGTGACATTGGTAGTTGTTGTGATTCTCACATTTCCTCGAGATATGAGTAAAAAGAAGTATTTACGGTTATGAGTGCACCTCCACGTCAGAAATGTGAGAATCACAGTAAATCTAATGCCACCCCAGCATTAGTGATTAAATATTGCATAATGTTGAAGTAACATTAAAATGTACATCATGGGAGACATTTCTAAAGTGGATGTTTGCCAGAGCTCACTAAAGAAAATGTCTATATACCGACGGGATTTAGCGACGGTTAAGTCACTTTCGTCGGTGTAAAAATACTATAGCAACGGATAAAAGTCATACCGTCGGTATAGAGTTAATTTCCTGTTTTAATTTTTCCTCTTCTTCTATTTTCCAAACGAAGTTTTTCTCCTAAGTTCTCATATTTTCAACCAAATTGAAACTTCATCCAAACCTTCTCTACAAACCCTCTCAATTTCGAACTCAACCCTCTCTACAAACCCTCTCGATTTCGAACTCAACCCTCGCTACGAATTCTTTCGATTTCGAAACTTCAGCCAAACCCTTGCTACGATCTCTACAAACTCTCTCGATTTCGAAACTAAACTCTTACGATTTCGAAACTTCTACCAAACTCTCTCGATTTCAATCTTGTATTATTGATTTCGATCTTGCATTCTCTCGATTTCGATCTTGTATCCTCTCGATTTCCTCTTTTGGAGTGCTGGATTTGATGCGAAGAGATTGAGCTGATCTCTTAGGGACGAAGTTTTAACTCTTACAAGGACTGACTACTTCGTTGCAGTCGATTCTTTCAACAAAATTGTTAGAGACCGAAGAAGAGCTGATCTCTTAGGTATTCTTCTTCTCTGATTTTCTCCTTAATTGGATACTCATTCATTTTGGTTTGGATTTCGAAAATCAAAGATATTTGGGTATTGTTAGCTGTTTTCTTATCTTTTTTCCATGAGAAATGTAATTTTTTTCTCTTGTTAATTCAAATTCAGGAACTATTTTGATTGATAATTAGTTCAAATTTAATCATTTTTTCTTAGATGTTTAATAATTCCATGAAACTGATCTATCTCTATAAACGTTGAGTGGTTGATGATTTAGGTTAGATTTGTGAAAGAGATGTTATTTGCTATTATTTTACCTCTAACTCAAATCAAGCTCCTATATAAGGACTGAAATGGTGGTGATCTCTTAAAATTTTAAGTTGAAGGAAACCAAACTATTGTCCATTAGAATCAGCCGACAACAAGATATAAAATTATAAATCCAATTTTATTTATAAATTCAGTTGATGATAGTAGTTCAGTTCAGTTACATATAAATTTTAGTTTTTAAGGTATTTGTTCAAATTTAAATTAGCACTTAGAGGTAATTATGAATTAGTTATAAAAATAAATGAGATTATACATTAAACAAAGCAAAAAAATTTATTATGAATAATGATGAATGCATGTGAATGAAATGAAGAATTAACTGAATGAAAGTTAGTGGCTTTTTAATATTTGAATCTTAGTTGGATTAGTGGTTTGATACCTTTGTTTTTTTATTTGATTTAGAATAAAATTTGTTCTAGTAGTAAGGAAAAGAAAAAACAGTCTCTATCTATCTCTCTCTCTCTCACTCACACACACACACACACACACACACACACACACACACACAATTGGATTTATAGATAGTGGAGAGTGGGTGACTTTGACATTTGAGAGAAAGTTTTCTGGTTTTGTGGTTTAGAATTTAGAGATTTAAGGAAGTTTGAATTATTTGTGTTATGATGCTCATGGACGGCTTGTGAGTGTGTCATGGGTGGGAGGTTGTGGTCCTGCACTCCATGCTCTTGTCTTAGATGATGTAACTTGCAACTATGCAAGATGGTTGATTCTTAATATTAGGATGGGGTCCCATTCACAACCCAGCTCATTGATCAAAAAATGGATATTTATGTGATTGGGAAAGTTTTGATTTTTTACATTTTTTTCAAAAAAATGTGCTATTTTGGTTAAGTACAACTAGATTAGGGAAGTGGAGTCAAATTAGTAGTATAAACTTTATTTAAGATGTGGAAATTGAATTGCAAGGCAGGGAGTTTCCATTGAGCATATTTTAGAAATTGAACAGGTTTGGTCAAAAAATCAGTTCCGATTGTTGTTTTGTACTAATTACCGAACTTCCGATTACAGATTTGCACTCTTTTTCGTTTCAAATTAACATTCTTGTGATATGTTCTTTTGTGTATGTGACTATGTTTTATTGGTTTAAAGGTGACGTCGTCGTGAGGTGGACATGCCAATAGATAAAAGTTAGATTCAGTTGCCTAGAAGTACCCTTGAGTATGATGAAGGAGTTATTAAGTTTTTAGATTTTGCATTTTCTCGTTCAAGGTTTGGTAACATGATTAAGTGTCCATGCGTCAGATGTCTCAATGCGATTTTAAAGGATCGAGATAACGTGCATGGTGACTTATTATGGTATGGGATGAATAAACATTATACTCGTTGGACTTACCATGGTGAGAAATTTGAAGATGAAGATAATAATGATGAGTCTGAAGAGGGTGATGATATGCAAGGGATGTTACAAGATGCATTCGGAATCCCTAATTTTGATGATGAAGAGGTTAATGAGTAAAATGATGATGGTCCGGATGAGCCAAACGATGATGCAAACAAGTTTTATGAAATGTTGAAGGATGTTGAGACTGAGTTATACCCGGGTTGCACTAAATTTTCAAAACTATCTTTCATTGTAAAGTTGTTACACCTGAAATGTCTTAACGGATGGAGTAATAAATCATTTGATATGTTGCTTGAGTTGTTAAAAGATGTATTTCCTGTTGGAGAAAAGTTGCCAAAGAATTACTATGAATCGAAGAAGATTTTGCGAGGACTTGGTTTACATTACAATAAGATAGATGCGTGCCCGAATGCTTGCATGTTATTTTGGAAAGAACATGAGAATGCAAATGAATGCGTAGTATGTGGTGAGTCTAGGTGGAAAACTGTTAAATGCCAATCAGTTGAAAATCCCTCTGATTCGTCTTCAAAGGAGAAGAAAATACCTGCAAAGATTTTACGTCATTTTCCGTTGATTCCTAGGTTGAAGAGGTTGTTTATGTCTTAAAAAACAGCTGAACATATGAAATGGCACGCCGAATGTCGTATAAAAGATGGGGTAATGAGGTATCCAGCAAACTCTATGGCATGGGAAGCTTTAGATAATAAATACCCATCATTTGGTTCTGAACCTCGAAATGTTAGACTTGGATTAGTCACTGATGGCTTCACTCCTTTTAGTTACATGAGTACTCCTCACAGTACATGGCCCGTTGTTCTGATTCCGTATAACCTCCCGCCATGGATGTGTATGAAGCAAACATCTTTTATAATGTCGTTGTTTATTCCTGGTCCTAAGGCTCCCGTGAATGACATCGATGTTTACCTACAGCCATTAGTGGATGAATTGCAAGAATTGTGGATAGAAGGAGTTACAACATATATGCATTAACAAAACAAAATTTTCGAATGCATGCAGCGGTTTTATGGACTATCAGCTACTTTCCTGCATATGCTAACTTATTAGGATGGAGCACTAAAGGAAAACTTGCTTGTCCATCCTGCCATAAGGATACTTGTTCAATACGATTGCAAAAAGGAAATAAAGAATGTTACTTAGGACATCGTCGATTTTTACCACTTGATCATAAATTTCGACATAATAAAATGTCCTTTAATGACAGAAATGAGTTAGGAGTTGCACCAAAACCGTTGATAGGCGATGATCTGTTCAATCAATTACGTGACTACGAGCAAATCATATTTGGTAAGGTAGATAAAGATAAGGTTGGGAGGAAAAGAAAAAGGGATGATTGCAAATTATCGAAGAATTGGAAGAAGAAGAGCATTTTTTTCAATTTACCGTATTGGAAAGATCTTTTGTTGCGTCATAGTTTGGATGTTATGCACATTGAAAAGAATGTGTGTGAGAATGTGATCGGAACATTATTGAATATTGAGGGTTCAACAAAAGACAATTTAAAGGCCCGTCTTGATTTGCAATTAATGGGTATAAGAAAAGAACTTCACTCGATATCGAATGGGGGAAAGTTGTTACTACCACCTGCATGTTACACAATATCTTCAGTTGATAAAAAAAGTTTTGTGAATGCTTGAAGGATATAAAAGTACCAGATAGTTATTCGTCTAATTTCTCAAGGTGTGTTCAAGTCAAACAATGCAAGATATTGGGGCTCAAGAGTTACGATTGTCATGTTCTAATGCAATAATTTATTCCACTTGCACTAAGAGGAATCTTGCCTAGGAATGTGTGTTTGGTTTTGATTGAGTTGTCCACATTCTTCAGACAATTATGTTGTAAGGTTCTAAGGATAGGGGAGTTAGAACGCCTTGAATCTCAGATTGCGCTAACACTTTGTAAAATGGAGATGATATTTCCGTCGGCTTTCTTTGATATTATGGTGTATTTGCCTATTCATTTAGCCGGTGAGGCCAAGTTGGCCGAACCAGTGCAATATAGGTGGATGTATCCAATAGAAAGGTACTTGCACATGCTAAAGTCATATGTGCGTAATAAAAATCATCCAGAAGGTTCTATTGCTGAAGGGTATCTTTGTGAAGAATCGTTGACATTTTGCTCGAGGTATTTGCATGGGATTGAAACGAGGTTCAATCGACCAGTGCATAATAACGATGTTGTTGATGATGGTTCAAGTGAAAAATTGTCAATTTTCAAAGAAAATTGTCGTGTTATAGGAAAGGCAATCTCACAAATGTTGGAACGGAGTAAGTGGGAACAAGCTCGTCTATACGTGCTAAACAACTGTGATGAAATTGCTCCATTTGTTCGATAAGATAAATCATTTCAAAATATTTTTATTTATATTCATAATTGATAGTAGTCCTTAATCAATGAAATTATTTATTGTACAGACAACACAAACAGATGATTAAAGACACTCATAATCACATGAGTGTTAGGGATGTGGAGCGAAAACATGTAAAGGAGTTCGTCGAATGGTTTAAACATCATGTATGTGATAAATATCATCAAAATTAACCCACTTAAATATAGTTTTAAATGTATTAATTTCATTCTTTGATCTTAATAGGTTTCACAAATGCGATTAAATGGTGAAGACATAAATGAACAAATCTATCAGTTAGCTCTCGGTCCTTCTCATAATGTGATTTGTTTTAAGGACTTCATTGTAAATGACTTTAGATTTCACACCAAAGAACGAGATAGCCGGAGAAAAATTCAAAATAGTGGAGTATTTGTCTTTGCAGAAACACATAGTTTTGCAAGCGCTAAGGACACTAATTCGGTGACAGGTAATGTAGGATACTATGGCATCTTAAATGATGTTTTAGAGCTGAAGTATCCAGGTGGGAATCGAGTCATACTATTCAAATGTTATTGGTGGGATGTCATAAACCGTGAGGGATTCAAGCAAGATGAATATGGTTTCAAGTGTGTGAATGTTACACGGACCTTAGCCACCAACGAACCATACATTCTTGCAAATCAAGCACAACAAGTTTTTTATATAAAAGACAACACCCATTGTGATTGGCGTGTTGTAATAAATACATAACCACGAGACTTATACAATATGGAGTTGGAAGATGATGTAGTAGCAGAACCTTTCCAAGATAATGAGTCAGGGTTGCATCAAAATGCAATCGATACAAATGATGATATTATCACTTGGAATATGAACGATATCCAAGGAGTACTTGTCGAAGGATATGTTGGTGATGATCAAGGCTTCATTAATGATGATGATGACGATTACATCTAGTATATGATTGATTGTATAAATTGTTATTTTTTTTATAATAATAGTTCGTTTTAATAAAATGAAATTACTCTGTCATTTGATGAATATATTGATTTTAATTATATGAGAAATTGTTGGTTAGATATGTTGCGTAGAAAATCATCCAAGCAGGTGGTCCAACAGACAGAGGGGAGAAATAACCGCTCAAATTCAGTCTCAGATGCATCATCTAGTATAACTAGACCATCTATGAGAGGTGGAAATGGGAGTAGTAATACAGGTATGATATGTTTTATTAAGTTATTAATATAATGTTTGTCTAAATAAGTTTTCATTGACATATTTTTTGTTTTGTTATATTTTTTTAACTCTTTGAACAACTTCTAGCAGCACTAGGAGGAGAGGGCCTACACGAGGAGCAGGAAACTTTTGACAAAAAATAGGGCAGAAGATGTTAGTAGATTGGAATGCTTATTGTCAGCCAATAGGAAAGAATTCTAGTCATTTTACACATTTCCTAGGATATGTTGTGAGACACTCTGGTCATGCCCCATTGCAATTCAAGTCATGGACTGAGGTTCCAGAGCATGCAAAAGATTTCTTGTGGCGAGAGGTTCAGGTAAATGTAGATTACTTTATATTTTAGGTATTGTTTCACATTTGCCTTAACAATATGATATATGCTTATTATTTTTCTTGTAATGTTTATTTTTTAGAGATTTGTTGAGATTGATGATGATAAAAGAGATTGGGTAATGCTATCCATGTCAATGAAATATAAAGATTGGAAGAATGATTTAAAACAGAACTACCGACATTCGATACGGATGAGGAAAGATTGCTCAACATTCCTAACGACGTCTCAGAAGTCGATTGGGCCTGGCTCGTCCACTATTGGAGTACTCCTGACGCTCAGGTATAAATTATTAAGAATTTGTTAATTAACAACCCTTAAAATGAATGATATTATTATAATTTTATGAAATTTGTGTAGGTTGTATCCAAGAAGAACAGTGAGAATAAGAAAAATCAAGTAATCAAACATGTTGGGGGGACAAAAAGTTGTGCTCAATATCGTCATGAATTGTTGCGTATCTAATATCAGTCATTTTGATTATTTCATTATCTTCTAATATTCAATGTGATTTATGACATATATTTAATATGATTATGTTTGTGTTACTAAAGGGTGAGGGTAGAGAACTGGGTAATTTACCTACTTGAGTTGAAGTCTTTAGGAAAACTCATACTAAAAAAAATGGGTCACCATCTGATCCTAAGTCGGCTAAGCTTATGGTATGTGATCTTCAATAAATTTTAATATAATGCCAAATAAATAAATTTGAATAAGTTCATACTAATTAGTTCATTTTTGTTGTATAGGCTAAAATGAAAATGGATCATGAAAAAAGTGGTGGATCAGATTCTACGCCTATAGGAGAGAAGATATTCACTGACGCGTTTGGACCAGATGGGCATGGTCGAGTGCGTACATATGGTCTAGGCCCGACACCGAAATCAGTTTTTGGCTCCTCTTCTCGCTCATCTCGTACTAGTTATGCCGAGTTGCAATCTCAGTTGACCAATCTACAACAAACGTTAGAGGAAAATAAAAGAGAACATGAGGAGAGGTTTGTTGAGATGCAGAATCAAATGCAAAGTCAAATCCAGAGTCAGGTGCAAGAGCAAATAACGCAATACTTCCACACCATGTTTCCAGACAGCCATCCTCCTAGCCAGGGGTTATGAGACTTTTTCTATATGCTTGTTTGTCTTTCCCATGACATTTAACTTTTTTTGTATTATTTTCGTACAATACTTAGACTATATTAGATAACTCTGTATGTATTAAGTAAAACCTTTTTTAACTCTGCATGTATTAAGTAAAACATTTTTAAACTCTAGATGTATTAAGTAAAACCTTTTTAACTCCGCCAATGTACAACTAACGTTTTACATTGCCGGTCCCAAGCCCGGATAAAGGAGGAGGGAGAAGGTATGCCATGGATTCATCACTATGAGTTTATTTGTTGCAGATTTTAAATTCATTGAAATGTATTTTATGTCCTTTTTGTCTTCTTTTTTCCATTTTATTGTACCTATCTGAAATTGGTAGCTTTCTCCAGCAGACCATAAAGTTATGACATTTTGGATGTTGGGATCATGCATCTTGAACTCAAACCTATTGGAGTGCTTTTGACTGGACAAGTGGGTTATGTTGTCAGTGGCATGCGATCAACCAAAGAAGCACGTGTTGGTGATACTCTTTATCATACTAAAAGCATTGTAGAGCCTCTTCCAGGTATTTCTTCTTTTATCATTACATCACTTAGTAATGCCATTTGTTAAATTTATAGCTTGAGTTGTCGGTATGAAGGGACGTGTTTGGAGCTGTTAATTTAAATTGATTCAATTGCTTTGCAAGATATGGTGATATGTGTACTGGGTATTTGATTCTTCATCTTTTTAGGTAGGCCTAGGAAGTGGGGAATTTGGAAAAATGGTACCTTGTCTGCAGTGTAATTATTTTTAAGGAATTATCAATATCCCAAAATCATATGGAAATTAATTACAGCATTTTTAATTCTACTGTCTTTATTCTCTATTTTTATTTTCTTCCTTATTCTTGATTTTTGGCTTTTGCATATGGAATGTAGAGTTACAACACATTCTGATTTGGTTGTTCGGGCAAAAACATTGGGTGTGGAGGTCAAAGTGATACACAATGCATCAGTAATGAATGCAGTTGGGGTTTGTGGTTTGCAACTCTACCGCTACGGTGAGACAATTTCTATACCATTTTTCACCGACACATGGAGGCCTGATAGTTTCTACGAGAAGATTCAGAGAAATCGCATACTCGGATTGCATACTCTTTGCTTGTTGGGTGAGGTTCTACTGCACTTAAATCCATTGTGGATTTAGCCTATTGTTTCTTGAAGTTTAAAGCTCTGGTTTCTCTATAGCTCTTTACTTGTTGCAAGTCGCAGCCTCACATTGGCTATCAATTTGATCATGAATTGTTGTTATAATCTCTCTGTTATTTTACAAAACGGCTAGAAATGGACTTCTCTTCCATGATGAAGGCAAGAACTTTCTGTCCTTGATGCTACAATGTATGTGTGGTCCATCCGTACATCAATTGGACGGTTCAATTAGTGGTACAGCCTCTTGGATGGTCCATAGCCCAAAATCATTTTTTTTATCGGTAGCCCAAAATCATATTAATCAACTGTCTCAACCATCCGCTTGGGAGCAAAATGAACTACAAATTTTGACAGGCTAAGAGAAGAATGGTTTTAACTGTATGAATTAAGCCAATTATATATTTATATTGAATCGGTTGTTTCATTAGATTTTGAAATCATGACGGATTTATGAATAGAGTTTCTAACTTTCTAGTCAATGAAAGATGTGATTCTTACTCACCTAGAGTTCGGATTTTTAGTTATTGACCAAACAAAATGAAAGAAGCTTCACTCCTTGAACTATAAATCAAAACTGAATTTTAGTAATTGGTAATCATTCTTGACTAATTGTCTGAATTTTATCCATGCCTTTTTTTTAGTTGAATTCATAATTGTTTGAATTGTGTAATCTCCAATTACTGACATTACCATTGCACACTTAAGATTGTCCAATATGCTATCAGACTATTACCCACCCAAGTGGTGACCCCCTAGTTGAACTGCATGGATCAATTTATAAGTGGGGGTATTCATATGCATGGCATTGGGCGCAAAACTTGTGTGTTCTTTTTTGATATAAAAACCTTGCTAAAAAATTCTTGTAGGTTATTTTGTTTTTGTGAGAAATTTAGGACTTGCTTCTTGATGATGTTGTTTTTTAATCCTAGAAAAACTAACCTTAGATTGTAAAACTGCAGATATACGTGTGAAGGAACCCTCACTGGAATCTTTGTGCAGGTAGATATCTAAAACTTCTCTTTCTTGCAAAACATTACAAACTGCATGGACTTATCTGTTGTGTGGTTTGTGCCTCTTAAAATTTTCCAGGGGAAGAAAGCAGTATGAAGCACCAAAATATATGACAATCCATACTGCCATTGAACAGCTCTTGGAGGTTGAGCAGTTACGTGGAGAATCTGGTAAGATACACAAGCTTTTCCCATCTTATATGGCTTGTCTTGTTCTACATCTAGATATATTTTTTCATAAGTTTCTACATCTAGTAATTTTTCCGCTGGTCTAGTGTGGTGACATCTTTTTGGAGCTTAATCGTCACGTAGATTGGTTCTAATGTCTGGGGATATCTAGTGCTAATAATAGAGTTTGGAGGTTTATGAGACTCAGCTTCCCTATACTTGAGACATGCATCTACACATGTCCAGCACCATTGTTGACACTACAATGTGGAGAATGCACAACATTATGGCCTATTTGGAAATAAAAAGGAAAAGGAAATACCCCTCCTATCTATAGGAACAATCTAGCTTATTGAGTGGGGCCCGTTCCCTTCCCTACAGCATAGTTGCTAGCCAGATGAGGAATGGGTTTACTTGAAACATGAAAGGAAAAGAAGAGGATAAAAAAAAAAAAAACAAAATAATTGTTCAAAATTGACCCTCCTTAGACTCATCAAACATGTGTTACTCTATCTCTATTTTGAAGAATGACACATGCTGTCATCTATAAATCATGCATTTTAAGTATGTCTCATGAGACCTCCTATGGGGCAATTAATATGACTACCCTGCTTGCATACTTGTGTTCTTATCCTGACACGAGCACTCTGTTGTTGTCATTTCTTGGTTTTTCTACATTTTAAGATGATCTTCTTTAAATATCACCGTATTCTTTTGTTGGATATGGATTTACTCGAGTGGAGGATTTCATTATCAAGCACTCGTTAGGCGTCTCTCAGTTTGTGAGGCCATGGGTTCTGCTAGCTGCATTTGCACAGATAAAACTGGGACATTGACAACCAACCTTTATCACTCCCACAGAATCAATATCGAAAAATTCGTGCACATAACAATCCTAAACCTGAACTCATAACAATCCTAAATCAATACGCAAATGAATCTTTTTTTGAGTCATCAAGAAATCTCTGTGATTAGGTTTAGTGTCCATCCTATTTGATGCAAATGAATGTGATGGCCTCTGTGGAAACTCAAATGATATTTGTTACGTTGGACGTGAGACATTTAGGTTCACACTACCCTCAGAAAAATAAGAAGCCCACTTATATAGTGATGGCAAACTTATAATTAATTGGAGGGAGATGAGAAGAGGAGTGGGGGCAATAGGGTCAAACGGGGCATACCATTAATTCAAAATGCAGAGTATCTTGAATTTAAGCATAAATTCAAGCATATCAAAAATGCCTAAAAAAGTTGAGTGGGGGCAATTGCCCCCAATGTCTCCTTACTAGCTCTGTCCCTGATTTCAACTGATTTTGCGAAGGGCCATGGCCAAAATCTTGGGCACCAATTACTTCATTTATTATTCTATGAGTTCAAGTTTAGACCGATATTGATTTAGGATTGTTATGTGCACAGAATTAAATGAATTAATTCCTAAAATTCAGGTACCTACTTCATTGTGTTAGATAACTCCTAGCTTATGACTATACTTAACAGAAGAATTAGTCTTTTGATATGCTTTGTGACGTAGATTGATATGCATGTGTTGTCCACTTTGTCCCCCTGTAAAGGTCTCTGATACTTCACCCTGGATGTCCACTTTTTAAAGCTTTATGTGTAGTGAGCATCAGATTGATATATCGGGGAAATAGCCATTACGTTCTTCATTTTAACGTTGCAAAGGATTTATGGTTCACCTTTATTTGCTTGTTCGGGTCTGAATTAAAACATTTTCATTTCGTTTACTGTGTGGAGGTGTGCATCAATTTTAATTGCAGGAAATACAATAATTGGTGCATATGCTGCAGGAAGGCTTATTGATGCATGGGATGAGATGGGCTGGGTTGGGTTGGCTTTTGTAAATTTTTTTTTATAACAAAATAGCATATACTGATGGACTTAAAAAGTCTGTCGGTCACTATGTGAAAAAAGCCCATATTTGACGGTCTTAGCCCGTCAATTTTCTCAAAATTTGACGGACCCTCCCATCAAATTTGCCCGTCAAATATTCTCTTGTAGAATTTTTTTTTTGACGGCCTTGGACTATCAAATTATTAGAGAATGGGCTTTAAAAAAAAAAAAAAAAATTCCATAGATTATGACCATCGAATTTGGAGGTTTAACAAATAATAACACGGTCCTCTAATTCACCAATCACAGTGAACAAAATAATAAAAAAAAATCAGAAAAATAAAAAACAAATGAAAAATCATAGAACAAGAATATGATGAGCATCCATATTGACTGAAGAACAAAGAAGAGAAAATTGAATCAATATTCATGAATTAATATTTTGAAATTGAAATAGACCCAGCTTTACATTAAATCAAAGAAAAAAAGAAGAGATAACTAAAGAACAAAATCTGAGTAAGAAAAGAAAATAAATTTGGTGGCCCAATTGATTTCCTTCACTGACATGCACTTGTTGATTGCTTCTTTGCAGCTCTGACCTTCTTCGCAGCCTCTTTTAGAGCATCCATTGCCACATTATAAACATGTACAGATTTTACCCCTTCATCCATTGCTTGATGAACACCTGTATGATGGTAGATGCATTCACATACCCATCAAAAAACAAGTTTACGCTATCACTCCTGAGTTATAGACATTTCCCCAAAAAATGTGTCCCGCATTCTCTACA
Source organism: Akebia trifoliata (assembly GCF_017979445.1). Lineage (NCBI taxonomy): Eukaryota > Viridiplantae > Streptophyta > Magnoliopsida > Ranunculales > Lardizabalaceae > Akebia > Akebia trifoliata. Next base: position 1,189,676 of record NC_141377.1, read on the forward strand.
TCAAGATAAGCACAATATCCTGCAAAATAGAAATAAAACTCTTCAATTTTTCTGAGTTTTTTATTACCTCCACAGAACAATAATACATAAGCTACACATTTATTAAATCAAATGAATGCATTTAATAAATCAGCTAGTTCAAGTGTATGTGGTATTAAAGCATCATCATTTTCATACATGTTGTATCTAAAGGACTGACTCAGGTTATTTGCAAGTGTATGCATTTAATAAATCAGCTAGTTCAAGTTTAGGAGTTGATAACCTTCAGGGACTATAGTCTGCAGCTCACACACTCCGCTAATCCAAATATAAAATTGAAATTTGAAGTTTCAACATAACAAGAACTAAATAAAAGGGGGAAAAGAAGAAAATCTGGAAGTGTTGCACCAGAATCTGTGGAAAGTCAGACTCCAACAAGAGCAATCTCATTTAGAAGAATCCATGCCACATATTTGTACTTGCATCTATTACAAGCACAGGATCCAGCACCACATGAAACATATTTCACTCGAGATGAGATATCCTACTACAAACTCATTTTCTTAAACAATTCAAGAAGCCAAAGAGTATAGTGACAGAACACCCTTAAGCACACAATAGAAAGATAGATATAGTAATGGAGAAGAAACTAACTTCATTATTGTCCTCAGGAAGAGATGATGGACACTCACAGAATCAAATGTCTCCAAAGGAAGACTCTCTCAATGCCATCGAATAACATCATTTCCCTCTCTATGGACAAGCCTTATGTTCTCTAATCCCAAAAGATCAAGTCCACGATCAATTTACTTCTTCTCTCTTTCTTTTTCTGGAACCTCATTAGACATCCATAGTTCTGAACCTGGTGCCAAGAATGACTCTAGTACCTGAAAAATGACATTGGAGAAGCAACAAATCAAGTTAGAGAATGAAATGTCTTCTCTTCATTGGTGAAGAATGCCCATAGAGACTGAAATTTCTCCAGTAACAGGAATGAAACATCATAATAGAAATCAAGAACTGCTCAATTGAGAGATCGAGAGAGAGAGAGAGAGAGAGAGAGAGAGAGAGACAGAGAGAGAGAGAGAGAGAGAGAGACGAAGAAGCTGAAAATAAGAAATACAAAATGAAGGTTGAATTAAGTTACTGAGAAAATGGCCGAAAGCTCAATAGATTAGTAATTTGGAAGGTGTTTGATAGCAAGGAAATAAGAGGTGTTCAAGAAACTCTGTCTCCGTATTCATGGTAAGTGGAAAATGTGTTGTTTTATTTACATATCGTTTTTCCTGCATGCATTATACTGTGCATTTCTTAAAGAACTTGTTTTCAATCTCAGCTATTGATGAAGTTAAGGCCTCTTAAAGGCCAAGCATTGTGAATGCACATTTCCTTGTCCACTGCTCCACCTGCAGAGAAACAGAAGACATCCAAAAAAAAGGCATACCTTTCCATATGCTTTCATTTCTTGCACCAAACACCCCCTTAAGTGTATAAAGGGAACTATTATCAGAACTACACAAATGACTTCAATGTGATACTGAAGGACTAGTTAATGTTTGTGCAAAATGTTATCCATATGAGAACCAAAAACTGGAGTCCAAATATAAGATGTTGATATTGTCAAGCACTAGTTAATGTTTGAACACCACCTGCACTAGTTAAAAGGTGGTCTAAACTGATTTTCACAAGCTCGGCAGGGTAACTAAGCTTATCAAGTTGAAAATGAAAACATCCTTCCCAAATCAAATCCAAGTTTTCACAGCCTTGTCCTTATTTGCAAAACTCAATTCATTAAGAAGAACAAAACCTATTAATAGTCCATGAAAATATTTTTTGTCAAAATTAATCTTATAGAACTATAGCAATATTATCATGTGAAGTTGCAAACCTTCTCTTGGGTCCATCATCCTTAACATGTATGTGTGTGGCAATGTCTACATCAAGCTGCCAAAGAAAAAGAAAAATGTCAATAAGTCTATTTATGTTGGTACAGACACTAGGAATGGAAGTAAACATGTGTCTACACTCTACATTAGAAGTCGATTGTCCCATGGAAACACCTTACATAGAAAAAAATTTCAGTTGAACCATGATCCAAGTTTTAAAACACAACACATGAAGGTGTTCTTGGACACTCAAACCTGTTGCATTCTAGACATGATATGATTTCAGCTTGCAGAAATGGAGGTAACTGTATATAATAGATATTTTATGGATTGTAAGAAACATTTATCAGAAAACATTGAACCATGTGTCACTGGATTAGACCATGGAAACATTGAATACATGCCTTTCTCCCATGTGGAGTGAGTGAGGCAAAGGCATAAGATGTGATAAATTGTATAAATAGACATCCAAAAATAAAATGAAAATCTATGTGCTTACAGGACATATCCGATCCGTCCATCAGGCAAAAGCATTGGCATCATCGCCATGCCAGTAAGAGTGGGCCCCATACCATATATCAGTGGCTGCAAAATAAACATAATTCAATATCAGAAATGTAAAAAAACACATCAAGTTATATTCAATCATATGTTTTATAAATGACAATTAGTATACAAAATTGCAACTTTATTGGTGGAAGACTAAAAAATGTAAGCCTCACATTTAAGTAAATCTGTGGAAGCCATCCTCTCTAGTAAATAGTTGCCATTGCCCAACCAAGGAAGCTTCCAATCTCTTTGCTTCCTTCGGCCCCTTGTCTCATAATTAGTAAACCATTGTTCTGAAGAACCCAGACAATTGAAAAGAAAAGGAAAGGAATCATTAGTACTAAAAATAGAAATCTGCCATGTATAAGAATTTAAGAGAAAATTACTTTAAAGATCATGCAATAGGGAATTCCAAATTACTTTAAAGGCCGCCTCATAGTTGGGAATTTCTTCTAAATGCACATGAATTGTCAATCTTTGTTTTTCCCTTAATTCCCTTATTGCAATCTATTGTGCAAACTCTAATCAGTTGGTTTTAATGACCATCATAACTCTTCTACTTTTACCAAAAAGCAAACCCCTACTTTCACAAAACAACAAGCAAGCTAAAATATAAGAAGTAGACAGAAGTCTTTTTTCTATTAATCATATCCAAGCTAAATTTTTTTTATTTACTTGGATCATGAGCAAATGTCTGGATAGTGGACAATCCATCCTAAAGTCAATATGAAAATTTGAAATGCTAATCAACATTTGAAACACACATTGAAGTACATCAATTCTGTTGTGAACTAAAACTTATAAGGCTATGAACTAGAAACTGAGAAGTGGAGACTTAAATTGATCTGAATTTTCAGATGTTCAGGATCATTTTGTATAAAATTGTAATAATTCTATTAAAAAAGAAAAATCAAGAAAAGATCTGCATGAAGATTACAGAAAGTATAAAGGCCTCCCTTACAACAGAAATTTTGTGTACCAAAGTCCAAACTAACCAGATTGTAAAGAGGAAGCAGGTCTATAGCAGTAGAGCTCCTCAGAAACGTCATATGCATGTAGATATAATTGAACCCAACAAGTCTACAAGACATCTTTCAAAATAAGCTTTGTAAGCAACTTGGAAATCAATTTTACACTCCATTTCTTTATGAGATAAATTTGATGAAAATTAAGGTTTCACTGGATCATTATATAGCTGTTTATGAGCACTTTTCCCATCTAATATGTTAATTATATTACTGCTACCAACAAGAAAACTCTCTTCTGTATCAAAAAGAAGTTTTTTTTTTTACTTCTATGTTTTGAAACAGGAACTGTTTCATTGTAGATATTTTGGCTTCTCTTTACTCAGCCTACCAACTGTTCAAAGGTGTACGTGACATTGCATACAGAGGACTCATCATCTCAGACAAGATCTCAGACCCCCTAAGCTTAATTGTTGGTCAGGTAAAAAATGCTCTTCAGGATTTTTACTTGGGGACCATCACTTATTGTGAAATCCTGAGGTACACATACATCTGTCTGGTACGCATCACGTGCATGCAAAGTTGATACAACTGATGATTAGGACCATCTGATTGGGTCAATTTCAGGTACCAAGTGGGACAAACCTATCAATGATTTGCCCCATCGTCCTATTTCTCCCTTTTTCTCTGGTATCACACCAACACTATTCACTTGTCCAACTAATTTGGATATCTAACCATTCTAAATTCTAACAATAATGAGATGAATACCAATAATTTTACACAAACTAGTTGTGCTTTTTCATAGAAATTTTCACCTGAATCAAAACAAATTTTTGATGATGCAATTAAACAAAATAAGACTAGTAAATTTTCTAGAGGCTCAAAAGATAAAGAAGCTCTAACAAAGGCTCATCAAATGTTATACAGTCATCCATCAACAAAAAAGCAACTGATTGCTCATACAAAGAGCTGTTCAAGGTACCAATTGGTTTGAAACCTTCTTGGAAACAGACTATAAATACAAAAGACAATGACATTGTGATTTCCTCTACAATTGCATAAGATCTTTATCTAGAAGCAAAAAAATTTTACTCATCTCCACATTCAGACATTATCTAGAAGCATCAAATTACATGCTTCAAAATATAGGAATCTATCGGTATCGAGATTGATACGAAATATATCGGATAAAAAACCTAAATCTTCAATACAAATCTAAAGATATTGGATAAAAAATCTTAATACAGTTTATATAAAGAAAAGAGAGATTACCTAGCCCGAAGTCACAATGATTCCTCGCTTGTCACATGAGGTGATGCAACAGGTGAGAGTGCCTTTGTGACCAATCTGATCATGAGGATCAGATCTAGATCGAGATCGTTCGATCAAATACAGTGGGAGATGAGATCTATCGTGTGAGACAGATCAAAAGAGAGATCGATTGAGAAAGAGACTGAGAGAGAAATGGAGAGGTCAATCAATCGATGGAGAGGTCGATCGAGAGAGAGAGAGAGAGAAAGAGTGAAAAAGTGAGGTCGATCGATTGAGAGAGCGACTGTGAGAAAGTGATGGAGAGGTCGATAGATCGAGAGAGAGAGAGAGAGAGCGCGCGAGGTCGACCGAGAGAGAGAGACTGTGAGAAGTCAATCAATCGATGACTGTGAGAGATATTATACGATTCTTTACTGTGAGTTTCCAACACAACATTTCCTTCGTTTCTTTACTAATTCTACCTTGAGATATCCAAGTTTTTTTCTTAATTGCAGAGAAACAGCGAGAGAGAGAAGCAGAGAGAAGAGAGAAACAGTGAGAGTGATCGACCAAACATGAAAACGTGGTCCACAGGCCGTGGTGTTTTGGACTTTAAAATTCGACGGGCCAGGCCCAACAAATTTTTTTATACAAATTTGGGATTTTCACGTAGTGGGTATAAGATATAGCGACGGCAAATATACTGTCGGTAAAAGGTGTAAATACTAATGAAAACCCAATTTCTGAAAAAAAAAATTTCCAGAAAATAAGGGATATACCGACAGGAAATTTATTGCGTCGTCGCTAAAACAAATACCGACACGACTATCTCCGACGAGTGCCGACGAAAAATCTATCCGTCGATAAAAGATTCTGCGACAGATTTAGGAGGATTTAGCAACGGATCTAACCGTCGGTATAGATCTCTTTTCTAGTAGTGGCTAGAGATGCTTTCATCAAGATTTCGATATAGATACTTTTCATCAAGATACGATCGAAATCTTGATGAAAGCATCTCTGGTTCTGACACACATCCACTTCAAAAATGTCTCACACGATGTACATTTCAAGGTTACTTCCGCATGACTCTTAAATATAATAGATAATGCTCTGTAGAATAATTGCTTGGTGACCCTTAAATCAACTATGCCCCATAGTTTTCTTTTTAGGATATTTGGAAATCTCTTTGTGTTAATTAACAAATCTATTTGGTGATGTGTATGCGCTGAAGTTTCCTTTTATAGAAGGGTATTTTTTTTTTTTTTTACCTTTTTCGGATGGCTTTGGAATTCTCTATGTATTAATTAACAAATCTTTTTATTTAGTGTATCTTTAGGTTTTTATTAAGAGTCTTGCGAGAGAGATCATGTGGGACATTTTTGATGTGAAAGTGCATAGGAGTTATAGATGCTTTTCATCGAGATCTCAATACCCCTCAATGTTACTTCAGAATTATCCTTTTATTAAAGGGTAATTTTTTCAAAAGTCGTGTTGGAGTAACATTGAAATGTACATTTTAATGTTACTTCAGCATTATCCTTTTTTCAATTACATTTGAAATGGTAGTTGGTGGGCTTGGGAAATATTGATTGTTGGCCCTACATGTGTCTATATAACTGTGTTCCACGTAGATTCAAGATAACATCGCCCAAGGCCCACATACATGTTTACCCTTCCCTAATTGGGAGAAAATCCTTTGTAGCGGCCTATCCTTATAGTTCTTTCTTTTTTTTTTTTTTGATAAGTATCATTATATTCATGAAAATAAGGCTAGACCGGTCGAGATGACCAACCTAGCAGAACCTTACATAAGGAACTACTCACGAGAAATACAATGAATCCCCTCCCAATTGTAAAGAAAGTCCTCAAAAAACAGCCCCCAATTATAGCTCTTTCTAGCGTTATTCAACGATTAGAAAAGCGCCACGGCAACATGTTAGTAAAAACAAGATAACCACCACCGTTTAAAATTTGATGTTATGTGACCATCCATTTTTTAAACAATGGATCATCTAGAAAAAAAAATATATATATATATTTTTTTTATAATTAAATCAGATATAAGCCATTAATACAAGAGGGCTGTTGTGTTATTTTTTTTATTTATAAAAAATGACATTCTCAGGACTTTGGAAACAGTGCTACAAGGACATGGCGCTACAGAGGACATGCTCCTCTCTAAATTCCCATTTTTAAAAAAATTTAAAAATATGAGAGCTATTAACACACCAACTTTTATTTATATTACACCAATCGTATTAATTTCATAAGGATCAGTGTGTTTTCCGTAAAAGTAGGTGTGCAATAGAATCTCTCAAAAATGTTTCTTTATAATTAAATGATGAAAATAACATTAAAAAATTGTATTTCAAAGTGAACTAAAGTAGATGGCGTTGATGTACCTATAATTGCAAGCCAAAATGTACTATGATTTGGACCCAACTAAAAGCCTCATCAATCCATGAAGATTGTTAGGGAAAATATTCTAACGAATTGGAAAAATTGCGATATTAGATTTAATTAGGTTTATCCCCCTTAACCAAAACTCAATTTCTTTTTTGATTGATAAATTAAAGATGAAATCTTAAAACGTAAATTATTAAATAACAATTTAAACAAAATCAAAATCTCATTGTTAATTCATCAAAAAGGACTAGGACTTATGGTTAGAGAGTAAATCTAATATAACAAATTTCACGCATCGTGGCATTACTAAAATTTATCGAAAAATAAAGTAGCATCAAAGTCACCCACGACGAAGATGCTTGCTCCACGGATAGAGTGAAAATGGTCTTTATTTACTTAATTCCTATTCAATGTCTAGTAGCGCAAAAAACGGTGTTGGATTGATGACAATTAACAAATTTGTAATGTTCAAATGCTCTATTGAATTTTTATTCACATTTATAGTCTTCACTTATGTACAAATTCTTCTAATCTTTAATAAATAAAATTCAATCCTCGTAAACAATTGGATTTATAGTTGAGAACTAACTGTTGAATAGACTCTATCCATTGATTGGATCACCATCATTTAAAATTTATAGAAGAGTCTAGATCGTATGCACCCAGGGTACGTGGAGGATTGAAACCGTCATCCAACACCTCAACAAATGCCATATAAGCCAGAATCCAAGGAAATTTTAATGAGGATATATTATATATAGGCATCAATCTCTTGGATTGGTTGCTAACATGACGTGTTGAGGTGTCGGATGCACACTGGGTGCATAGATTTTGTGATTTTGTTGAGAAAACCGAATAATATACAATAATTTGTTTCCTATCATTTTAACATACTCCACACATTATTACTTAAAAGACTGTTGGTAGCTTGATTTACTCTCCAACGTTTAGATCTGCATAATTTCTTTAGAATGAATTACCAATCAAACAGCATAGATGGCCCATCATGATCTTGCTTAGTAATGGTATTTTGAATAATGTTAAATATTATAGATCAAGCAGTGTAGAATATTTGCCTGGTATTCGACCATCAGCCAAAGTTTCCTTTTTTAGGATGGCTTTGAAAATCTCTTTATATTAATTAACAGATCTTTTTGCCACTGCGTGCCTTAAGGGCACATGATAAGATGCATTAAACGCCTCCAAACTTTATTTTCCTACTAAAATTGTCTTTAGAAAAAGCTTTTTTTTTTTTCCTTTAATTTCTAAGGGACGGATTAAGATGCATTGAGTACAAATTGAAAATAAATTTTTTTTTTTTTTTTATAGAAAAAAATAGGAGATTTTTTATAAGAAAATAAAGTTTGGAGGTGTATTCAATGTATTTTAAAATGTGCCTTTTGGGCACTTGTTAACAAAACCCTTCATTAAAGGGTAATTTTGTCAATTATCATTGATGTGGTAGTTAGTTGGGAAATAAATATTGTGACCCTATGCAGCACAGACAAACAATTTCAACAGTTGTTTGCAATTTGGATTAGGCTCACGTAAAATCCTTAATGTAACAAATAGATATCTAAACAAAAAATAGAGAGAATTTCTATTGGCACACTAAGGCAGTGTTTGTTTGCGTTATTTTTCAGTGTTTATTATTGAAAAAAATTAAATTCAGCACTTTTTGTCAAAATAGCGCGTTTGTTTACTCTATATTTTCAGAGTTTATTGCTGAAAATAAGTGAAAAAAATTCAGTACTATTTTGATGCTGAAAAAAAGTGCTGAAGCGGTAAGCACTTTGCTCAAGTATGTCCTTCATTTTCTGAGCATGGACAAGTATGCCCTTATTATATCCCATGAATAAGTATATAAGCACCCCACAAATTAATAAACCCACACCATGGCTAAATTATTTTGTCTTATATGAGTTAAAAGTTTTGGAATGAGTTGATTTTTGGTGAGGATGATCTCCTCATTAGTATATAAAATCCCCACAACTGAATAAATCTACACCATGGCTAAATTATTTTGTCTTATATCGGTTAAAAGTTTTGGAATTAGTTGATTTTTGATGAGGATGATCTCTACAATGAGGAGATCATCCGCACAAAAAATTAGCACATCCTGAAACTTCTAACCCTATCAAAACAAGTTCAAGAATCGTAAATCATCTTTAAAATATATATATATATATTTTTGACGAATTAGAAGTTTCAAAATAGACTGATTTTTTGTGAGAATGATCTCTAGACCATCCTCACTAAAAATGTGTTTATTCCAAAAATTTTAACCCATATAAAAAAAAAATTGGCTATGGTGTAGGTTGCCCTTATTAATTCATAAGGTGCTTTTATAATTACACATCCTTTATTTCTATCGAAAATTATTCATCCAAAATTAAGTTATTTTAATGTTGATTTAAAATTTTGGTGACTTGTATGACATTACTATTTTTAATTTGAAATTTGTGGGCTTTTATAAATAGAAATTATTATTTATAAATTGAATATTTGAGTATTATTTATTATTTAAAAATGAATTATATTTTAATTTTATAAGAAATAATATATTTTATTATGTTTGATAAGAAATAGGCATTTGAAATATGCAAATAATGTATAATATGATTTTAAGGGTAACAAAGAAAATTTATCAACTTCAGCAATGTGTAACATATATGATTCAACATCTAAACAAACAACTTTTTCAGCACTTAAATTCAACGCTTATAAGTTTCAACGCTTAATGCTATTTAACACTTATTTTTTTTCAGTTTAACAAACAACACCTAACTTTTATTGATTCTTAACCAATGTTTTATTTTTGCTAGAATTTAATAAGTAAAAGTTGGGGTGCCAATAGCAACTCTCTCAAAAATTTCGTAATAAATTTATTAAATGATGAGAATCTATATAATAAAACACAATCATAAGATCTACCTTAACTATAGTTATGGGAGAGAAATGTCTCATTCACCCTTTTGTGTGAATCTCATTTAATTGCATTCTTTCTTCACTCCTTCAATTTTATTGTCTTTCCTTTCATCTCCTTCATTTTTTTTAATAATGTCCCTCTAATTATTAGTTTTCCTTTTTAACCCCCTTTAACCTTAATGATATTTTAATAAAACATAATTGTAAGGCCCACATTTATCATTGTTACAGTGGATAAAAATCCTATCCACTTCTTTATAATGTTCCACTTTATCGTCTTCTCTCTTCACCCTTCAATTTTATTGTCTTTTATTTTCTCTTTCCCCTCATTTTTTCAATCTTAACCTTCTAATTACTATTTTGCTCCTTGACCAAAAGTCAACACCCCTTTTTGGTTGATGCATTAAAGATGAAAATTTCAAATTTAAATTATTAAATAAAATCATGATCTAATCGTTAATTCGTTAACAAGAAATGAACTTCGACTTCTGATAAGAGGTTAAACCTAATCTTGCATTTTGTAGAAGAGTAAATCTAATATCGCTAATTTTGTAGGGAACATTGTTAAAATTTATTGATAAATCAAATATCATCAAAGGGCTCCACCTACAAGTTATATTCCATTAATAGAGTGAAAATGGTCTTCATATTCGATGACCAGTCACATAAAAAAAGGGTGTTGGATTTGGATTCGTTAATGATCTGGTTCAATAGATGACTCGCCCAAGTCATCTTGATATCATTCATGAATGAGATAGATAGACATGGCATCTCAACTATATTGTCTCTCGCAAGATAAATAAGATAACTCGGATGAGCTAACACTACGTCAAAAATGGCCAAAAACGACTGCTCAAGAGAGTCGTTTAAAAGAAAAAACGAGAGCTGAAAACATCGCAGTAACAGTCGTTTTAAACAGAGTCGTCTTTAATAAACGACTGTCTTGAGCAGTCGGCAAAAGCGACTGTTGTCAACAGTCAGAAAAAACGACTGTTGTTAACAGTAGTTAAGAACGACTTAGTTCCAAAATACGACTGTTTATAGCTATCGTTTTGTCTGGATTTTATAATATAAAAAAATTGTTATTCTGGATTTATAAAAATGTAGGCTGGTCCTTGCATTTAAGCCTCACACATGATCATGTATTAATTGCATCCAACATCAAACAATTGTTACTTGATTCAAACAGTTGTCATTGTCAATGAAGAATTGCCAGATGAGAAATTCTCCTAAATATAATCCATAAATTCTGAGAAAGTACCAAATAAAAAAATGGTAAAAGATTATTACATGATCTGTTGGGTGTTTTTACACCATACAATTGATAGAGAAACACAAAATTAGCATACATCATATGAACAAAACTATTGATGAAAATTTAACCATGAAAAGGGGCTGCCTCCCAACAAGAAAATCTCATTTTCCACGTCTCTAACCCATTGACACACTTGCTTTTTTTTATCGCCAAAGTCTGCAAATCCCATTTTCAACCAAAGTTAGAAGGAGAGACGATTGCATCTGGTAAAGAAAATAAAATAATGGATTGTTTTAATGCTTTCTTGAAGCTTTCAACTAGAGCATCTATATCATTAAGCGCCATGTATTCCTGATAGATAAACAATAGCACTATTAGGAAGCTTTAAAGCTGAAGATTTTTATAATGTTAAATGAGTTTGTGTGATCACAAACTCCCCAGGCTTTTGGACAGCTTTAAATGAGTTTGTGTCATCTCAATACTTGAATAGAAATCCACACAAGATGCAATACAGACTTGGGCATCCGAGAAAGACCTTGCAATTATACCAGCAAGCACTTAAAATAATGGTAACCTTATCCTTGTTCCTATAAATTGGAAAACCAATATTAAAAGGGAATGGTTCAAGAGATGATCAATGAGAAATTCTTTGTAAGAAAGAAATTGTAATCAAAACTTAAATAATGCAGCCTGCATTGTCAGAAATTCGGGAAAAAATGCAGAGGAAGAGGAAGAAAAAACACATGAGAGGGTGCGTGGCACACTATGCAACGAGCTATGCCTTACTTTCCTTCAACTATGACTTTTTCTTGGAATGAGATCTATAAGTCTTTGGATCACTTACCCAACTTCAATACTATTGATCAAATGTCTAAAGAATATCTCTGAACCCAACTCTACTTTTTCTCGTCAATTAAATTTATTTCCAAATTTATCCACCTTATTTAATTCACTCTGCACCTAGACTTTTCTAATAGGTGAAAAAATTTAGCTAGGACATCACATACAAGAATGATTGATTGTCTACAAAACACAAGATGACAAGTGAGATGCACATGAAAATGTTGGACGCATCAATTAGTGAGCTACTTTTTTTTTTTTTAAACCGTCCAATGAAATGCAACATAACTGATAGGTTTAATACTCTGATCCTAATCCCCAGCATTTGTGCCACATATGCTGATATCATGTTTAAAAATAGTCATGACACATCCATAATATTGATCAACGTTCTAATACTTTAACTAAAATAGAGACCCAGACGTGCTATCATGCTCCAATTAATCATTTAAAAATACATCTAGTGACAAATTCTATAGAGCACCTCTTTCTTGGACCAAAAATGCAGGAGAAACATTAGGAAAAATCCTTTGCATGAGGAAATAAGTAGCAAGTTCCTCACTCCCCTCCTTTTGCCATTTCTGTATGGTTTCCCTCACATTGCCTCCATAGATGTTGTTCCCTAAAGTTAAATGATGACCAATCATTATCAACTTAAGTAAAGGAAGAATGAGTTTAGAGAACTAAATGATGACCAATCATAGTCATAGCAACAATAAAGGCACAATAAGTTTTGAGAGAATTAGACCTCTTCCTTCTCGTTGGGGTTTTAGAACTAATAATTCGGGTCTTTCGATGACCTTTTTCATGACATCTAAATTGTCCTAACTCCACAGCTCTGCAAAGCACTCCCATAGCTTCATAACATCGTCCTCATTCTCGATGAATCTGCATGTTCTGATTGTTTTCTCTCAGCAAACTTGTTCACAAAAACAAAGAAAGAAATAAAGAAAGAAAGAAAGAAAGAACTTATTTGTTTATTAAAAACTAGATGTGGTTTTGATGGTTGATTATACAACTAGATTTGGCTGAATTTTAATGTAAAAATATTTGTGACAAAAAATAGTTATAGTTTCTTTTAAGTTCTTTTACATTCAAGGGACTTAATTGGTAGGACTAGAAGCCAAATACACCACTCCTATTAAAAGATTTATAAATGATTTTAAAAAACATAAGAGCTGGAAAAGCTGACCTATTATAAAAGGTGAATGTGTTACCTTTCAAGAACATTTGGCTTAGCCAAATCTTGTTGAATCTTCTTGGTTCCTACCAAATGATAGGAAATAGATGGGCACTTGATGATCGTTTGTAAAGCTTGCAATAGAGATGCAGAGATAAAGATTTGAACTAAGACTTTGGGCAAGTCGAATTCGTTCCACAGGGACAGTTTGGATTCAAAAACTCATTCGGATAAACACACCAAAACAGAATTGGAAAACATATTTTTCTTAAAGAACAAAATTGATTTATTTAAAATAGAGAAGCAATTAACAACTAGTTTGTAAATGAAATTGAAACTACAAATAGAGATTGAGGAAAGAGGGTGTGGAGAGGTCAATTCAACCTTTGCAATTCATCCAAAATGCTGATTTGTTCTAATTATAACTCGATCCACGTAGCAAGTCATTGCTCGAGGATCGGAAGATAAATCGAGTTAAACATTGATGGTAACCAAAGAGTATTCATGAGAATTCCAACTTCAAACAAGTGTAACTGACTTATACTTCAATTCTTCACATAGCATGATTGTTCTTGAGCTTATCTAAGTAACAATCATCTAAGCTTGATTTGAATGTATAAACTTGCTAGTCTTGTTCTAAGAGGAATTTCAGAATTAACACATAAAGCAGAAATAAAGAATTTAAAACAACATAAGTAGGATGAAATTGCTCCGGCATTCTTGACCTCTCTACGGAGAGTCTAGCCGATCATCGCAAGATTCATATTGCAGAAATTAATAACAGAATGAAGAACATGGGTGAAGAAGATGATGATCAATCTAAAATCCTTATTTATAGCTCTCCAACAAATTACAAAGATAAAGAATTGAGCACTCTTGATGTTCTCACTACACTCAAGAGATCTCTCAATAGAAAATTACAGAGAATTAAAGAGAGGAAAAATCAAAAAGTAGAGAAGAAGAGAGCAAGGAGAAGACCCCTTCTCTAAAATCAACCCTCCAATTTATAACATTTGTATTCGGGTAATTGGGTCAACTTTTCGGATGATTTGCTTCGAACTACCCATTCAGTTACAACCACCGAAGCAATTGGAAGCTTCTGTGAAAATCTCGAGGACAAATTCCTCGAGATGACCGCGGCGCGGTCATGCCTAGCCGCGGCGCGGTGACGTGGCGCCCAAATCGATCGAGATTTTTGTGGATGCTTCCTTTCGGCTCGTGTATTGTAACCGTAATTGTTTCGCGATTTGTTAGTTTCCACGTGCGCTACAATTAACACTAATATATCATTAGCTCTATTAATTTGGATAAATAAAATAATTTTGTAATTTTTTAAAGGAACTAACATTTATGTAATGGTAATCTTAGTGCAATTGTGGTCCCAAAATTGAATAATTGGGACCTTATCACTTGATAGCTGAGGATTGCTCCATTAGTAGCCTTGCACTCCATTCTTACTTGATAAATGAGAATTAAGTATCTTGTTGGGATAAATATATCAACAGAGAATAATAGAAAAGAAGAAATGCCTACTGATTCTGACAAATAATCATTTGGGGTATATCGAACTCTGAAATATATGACTGCGATTGCTTGGTCACCTCTGTATGTAAAAAAAAAAAAGCTTTAAAATTATCAAATTTAGAGCACAAAACCACACAAAACACAAAAGAACAAGGAAAAGAAGAAACATACACAAGAAGTGTTCCATCTGGCGGTAATAGACTCATTCATCCATCGATTCTCCTCTAGTAGATGCCCGATCATGATGCAAGCACAAAGAAGTGCGACAAACAGGTTGAGTGAAACCACATCACCGTATTTTAAGGTCAAAACCATCCCCAATTTGGCCAAAACAGAACCAAACTCAAAAGCCATTCCCTACACCTCTATCAATCGAAACAAACAAAACAGGATGATTCAATTTTCCTGTAATGCGAACTCCACATTTCCAACAGTCCATCCTAGATACTTCTATACAAAATCTACAACATTCCAGATCAAAATCAAAGTTCTTTTTCTTAGTGGTACATGTTTAAGTGGGAATCATAGTATTGTTTTTCCATTCCTAGTAATCAAACAAGACTTCTATGAAGTTTCAAGAATGTTAGCCCCAACTGGATGCAATCATCAAGTACAGAAAGTGTCCAATCACAATGCATGATACCAATGGAATAGCTAACCAACCAACCAATTGACGAATCAATAATCAGAGACATGGGAAACATACATCGGTGAGGAAAAAATATATATAACTCAAATGTAGAACTTCCCATCTGTCTCTACCTCAGTAATACTGCCCAAAGATAGATAAATTAGTAAAATTGGGTAAAACCCATGTCACCAGGGAAATCTAAGGTCGATGATAATGGTTTCTCAGCAGCATAAAGGATGCATGGCTCGAATAAGAAATGATAATGGTTAAAGATTACATAACATGGGCAAATATGTTTTTGAAATAAGATATTCCATAGGCCCACTCTTCATGCGTGCCAAATGTAGTACTACATATGATCTACTTAACATGTATATATGAAGTTTTATCTTATTATATTGAATTGTGGTTGTAATTAAACTTACTTCTTTGGATAGTTATAGTTGGGATAAATCATCCTTAGCTTGTCGATCAAATCCCGCACACTGACCGTGTGTGACGCACTACTTCAAGATTCTCATATGCCAGCACCAGTGCGACAGCAACATCTTGGACATCAACCATCGGACGTACTCTGTTTTCCGTTGTGTCAATTCCATCTGTTTACAGACACGTGTAGGATGAGAATGCAACATAAAAAATGAGAAATATTCAAACTTCCCACATGGAAACAAGTGGACTAATGATTAAAAATTCTGATTTTATAAATTCATGAAAGGGTTTAACAGAGCCAATGCACATCATGAAAGATGGAAAAATTAAGCATTGAAATCCAGTAGTATGGAGACGAACAGAAACATTGTTTTGGCATTATAGACCTATATATGTAGACATCCATGCACCACACTCACAGAGACACAAAGAAAATGGATATAGCTTATGGTATAAGGTGAGACCTTGCAAAATCTTGATGAGAACAGAACTACTAGCATTCGTTGTAGATTGCAGCATTAGCCCGATAACAAGGCAGGGACAAATTGCTACAACATCAAGCCCACTTCCTTATAACTTCACAGACTAAGAGAACATTATAAGTTCTATTACAAAGGTATACTCACCTCATGTTGTTAAGGATACAAGAGTGTATGTTTCCGTAAACTGTCTTCTCATGTACTTTAACATAATCCCAAACCCCAAGCTGCCTTTTCTTTTTATTCCAGAAAAGCAAAATAGTATAAGTATTAATCATCAACAAACAAACAATACAATTGTGAATCGCCCTAACCCTCAAGTTCTTCAGCATTTTTTTGGCGTGCACACACCCAAATGATACAGGATGACAACATGAACAGAAAATAAACAAATAAGAATTGAGAACTAAAACACTAACCTATTTTCTTACCCTTCCCCAGTCAATCTAGCGGGGATCCCTCACAGGCTGTAACCCCACCACCTCCAACAATCATTCGGACTTGTGACCATCATTTTTCCCTCCTCCTTTATCCAGGCTTGCACCTCCTATTTCTATGCAACATGTTTCATTTCAAAGGAGATGAGGGGGTTCAAGGATGAGGTGGTCATAAGAAAAGACACAAGCAGATTATTTTTTGTTGTTTGGAACAAAGGTATTCGACCCTCTTAGGGCACCCGACTAACCTCGGGAACATGCAATCCCCTCCCAACAAGTAATTTATTTATGCAATCAACGATGGGAAATTTTAATTTTTATTTATTTATTTAAATCCATGTTTCTAACTTCACCAGATATGATTGTAACTAAATATGAAAACACTACAGTAAAATAGGTCTATAGCAACAATTTTATAATGAGAAATTAAAGTAGGCAAGTATATGTGCGGCAATAGATCACCATGGGATATTGTACATACTACGTAATGAAAATTTGCACAATTAGCTACATTGTAATGTAAACTACCTGAGTTGGAGGCTTAAGTACAAGCGAGTTTCCGACTATCAAACAAGACTTAACTCAAGAGTTTCAAATTAGTTCTTGTGACAGAGGAAAATCAAGAGAGAGAGAGGCTTCAAACCTTGAACGAGCAAAGCAAACGCCGAATAAAGACAAATCAAGAGACACATTCACCAATAAAATAAACGAAGTTTGCGAAAACTCACAAAAAATATGAACACTTTAAATGAAGATTTTGAAGTATTAAACATCAGAACATCTGTAAGAATCAAAGTTCCAGTTTTCAGCCAAAAAAAAAAAAAGCATTTTTCTTTATTTTCAGAATCCTTCTCCAATGATAGAATCCAGATTCAAATTAGTTCTTGTTAGAGAGAAGATTATCGAAAAATGAAGCTTCAAACATCGAATTAGCAAAGCTAACACTGAATAAAGACGAATCAATACACACAATGAGCAATAAAATCAACAAAGCTTCAACAAGAGTCCGATCAATTTGCGAAAAATTACAAAACAAATTTACATTGAAATTTCTTGTTCACTATGTCTTCCAAATCCGAATGAAAAAAAAAATTGAAAACTTAAAACATAACCTAGCTTATGTTCTACTACACTATGTAGATACCAAAAAAATTCAGAAATTTTGATGAACACGAACTTATGAAGAAATTCAACAAAATTTTTTTTCAGATTCATCCGAAAAAAATTCAAAAAAAATTTGATTTCGGTCCATATTTGGGAACAAATCCTGCCATATCTTCATTTGTAAATCTTGAAGTTGAGAACAAAACACTTTCATTTGTGAGGTTGGATCAATGACCAATAATATAACATTTATTGAAATCCTAAATTAATTAAGAAAAATCAGAGATTTAATAAAAAACTTTAACAAACCTCAAGATTCGATCACAAATCAAGCAAAGGGAGGGAGATCGAACAAAGCCCTAAAACTTTCGATCAAACGTCGATCGATTCTACCCTAAAACTGCCAAATCGAAATCTGATTGCGTCTTCAAAATCACAGATTCTGTGAGTAAGAGATCGAGCGAAGATCTTTTGATCAAACTCCGATCGATTTCTTTCCAAAAAAAAATTCTGATTGAAACTTAGAGGTTTGATCTTCTTCTTGAAATCGAGACAGATTCGAGAAGAGTGACGGATTCGATAGAAAGCAAGAAGGCAGACAATCAAGTGAGAGAGAGAGTGAGAGGAGAGACAGAACGAGTAGAGAGAGAATCGAGAGCAGTCGAGCGAGAGAGAAAGAGGAGAGACACAGTTGAATGAGAGAAGAGAGAAGAAGTTCGAGCTTCTGTAAACGAATGTCTGTAAACGAAGGTCGAAGGTCTGTAAACGAAGGTGAAGGTCGAAGGTCGAAGGTCTGTAACTGTAAACGAAGGTCAGAAAGTAATTTTCTTTTAGAGTAGCTATTGGCACCGCAACTTTTACTTCTTACCGTCAATGAGTTAAAACGACAGCTAAAAACTATCGTAATGAACGACAGCCTTTAGCAGTCGTTTTTAGCGCAACTGTAGCGCCGATGAAAACGTAATATGACCATGGTTTTTAAACTCGTCCGAGACCGAGACGTATTGCCCGAGTTAACTCGGTATCGAAGCTGAACGAGACCAACTCACAAAGTCATTTTTTTGACCGAGTTTTATGTCTCACGTTGTATTTTTTGAGTTATCTCACGAGACGTCTCAAACGTATCGGAAAACTTGTCCGAGACGACTTGTATCGGAGCTGAACAAGACGAGACGTGATACCGAGTTTAAAAATCATGAATATGATGTAGTGTAACAGGGGTTTTGAATAATTATTTTTTGGTATTTATAAATTTATAACTCCAAGGGATTGGCTCAATGGCAATTTTAAATTCAATGTTCGATACTCAATATGAGCAATGACTCCTTGAGGCCAATTGCTAGGGTGTACCCTCACTTACCTGGTGCGTGTGATGTGCAGACATTACACATGCCTTGGTCTAGGCCTTGGCTCACTCAATCCCACTACTTGGACAGAAGATTGGATACCCTCATTAAGAAAAAAAAAAAATTACTTAAATTCATATTATATAAATAAAATATGATTTTATGAGCAAACATCTTCTAATCTAACTTATTTCATATAAAAAATTATAATTATTTTTATATAAATAAATAATTGTAAATCGAGTTTAAATGATTTTTCTTGTCCAAGATGAGTAGACTTGTATAAGACAACTTCGTGTCATCCGTGAATTGAGATGAGACGGCAAAACTAGTTTTAAAAACCATGTGTCCACATCAGATATGAAATCAAATGTAGAAATCCATTAAAAACTCAACCCAACGCTATTGATCAAATCATAATCCTATCTGACACTTACTGGATCAGCTCTAGATTGGGCCGATCTGATCCAATGAGAGCCCTATTTAGTGAATTCTAATAAAATTCAAGTTACTTTAGCAATTCTTTAGAACATTTATGGTCAAATCAACCTCTAGAAAGCTGATAAATTAACCGAATGACGGACCAAACATCCATACGACCAGTTGCCGAAAAATTCAGTAGGACCCAATTTGTGCTTCAAGTAGTGAACCCAAAGTTGTTCATCACTCCATTTCTAACTGTGTTGAGACCCCTCATTTTGAAACAACTTCCGAAAATCGATTCTCAGACCAATTAATTAGCCGGGTTAAGTCAGATTTTGGATAACCTATACATAAAGGCCCAGTACGCCACTTCTTATAATAATCCACGAAAGAGTGAAAGAGGCTTATGGCTATTTTATAATTACTAAAATGGCTGGAAAAAATGGCAAGAATTTAGTTGGTGATGGAGGAGCAATTATATGGATAGATTTTTCATTGTCGTCGAGATAACAGAATAAGGATACAATACTTTGTTTCCTATCATTTTACTATGCATCACACATTAATTAGTACTTGAAGAGATTAATAATAAGTCATGATCATCATGAGCAAAGATCAGGATTCGTGGTCGCTTGAGCTCGATACAACCCCCTCAACATTAAGATTTGCATACTTTCATTAGAATGAATTACTAATTTAACGGCTTAGATTGCACGAGGTGGGGCATCAAAATCTTCCTTGGTGATTGTGTTGTGAATCTTGTTAAATATTATAGATCAAGTACTATAGAATACTTGCCTGGTAATCCTTGAAATGGATCACGCACCGAAGTTTCCTTTTAGGAGGGCCTTAAAAATCTATCTATATTAATTAACAAATCTTTTCGATGAACAAGTATATTTGGGTTTTTAACAAGGGGTAATTTTGACAATTAAAATTGTTGTGGTAGTTGGTGGGTTGTTGAAGGAATATAGATTGCCATGTTAAATTTTGAGAGTTGCCATTGGCACCCAAACTTTTACCTATTACACTCCAATATCTTAAATTTTGACTTCACCAAGCTAATTAATTGGTCTGCGATACGTTGATCACCACGTTTAACAACTGAATGACCCACTCAAAGGGTAAAAATAAAAAATAAAGGATAAAAAAAATAACAATCCCCACGTGGATGAAATATGAAGTAAAATACATCTGGAATACCCTCAAAAAACATAAATGAGTAACAATATCCTATGAACTTGAACCTTTTGCTTAGTGTAAATCCATCGACTTTATTAATTGTCCAATGAAATAATGTCTTTAACTGTTCAATTTTATAATGTAAATTGAGACAATAAATTACACACACAACTCTCCCTAATCATCATAAAGTTCTTCGATTGTACTTGTTTTGGTCATGAATATTCTTAAATTTTCTTGAGTGCTCTTAAGAATAAATCTAGAATTCTTTTAAACAGCGGTCTCACTTACACACTCATATATGTATTTCTACCATGAGTGTTTTGTATTACAACACTCCACTGGACATTAAGTTATAGAAAGTACTAAGAGTAAGAAACTCATCGTCTCATCAATACATATGTACTACTACAAAACATAATATATACATCACCTTTTTTTTAAATAGAAATCATTTTTTGAAAAAAAAATGATGTCTAAACCTATGTTACCCAATTCGTTGCTACTAGTCCGAACCATGAAGCGAACTAGTTTGTGGTACGGTTCGTATTGGGTTCTTAAAATCAAGGCAACCACAGACCAAATAATTTGTTAAATTGTTCGTGAACCAAATCAATTTTTTTTTTTCATTTTTCATATTTAAAATTTGAATTATTTTATTAATTTATTTCTATTTAACTTAAATCTTTTTAACATTATAATTGTACTTATAACTTGTATACTTGAATTATGTATACGCACAAACGAACCAAACTAGATAACCGATCTAGGAAATCAAAGCAAACCAAGAAACAAATAGTTTTAACCTACCCTTATGAACCGGGTTCATTCTAGAGTGGTGAACCCCAGACTCGAATTTGAACCAAGCTAACCAACGAACCAAGTAACATAGGTCTAAACTATATTTTTCCACAATTTATTTAAAATCGCAAACTTAGCAAGACTATTTTTTTTTTTTTTTTTTTGGAGAGTAACTTTGCAGGACTTTAGTCATTTGATTACTTAAAACTGATGTCTAAAGTTCACAAGGCAAATTTCACAATTTATCTAAATTCACAAATTTTTTGCATTGCATATTAGCTTAGATAAACTGAATTTTCATAATTTATCTAAAATCACGAATTTTTGCGTTGCAAATTATCTTAGATAAATTGATGTCTAAAGGGGCTCAATGCAAATTTTGTAACTTATCTATAATCGTAAATTTTCGCATTGTAAATTATCTTAGATATACCGATGTCTAAATATCTCGATGCAAATTTTTGCAATTTATTTATGATTCAAATTTTCGCATTGCAAATTATCTTATGATCGCAAATTCCCTCTCTCTCTCTCTCTCTCTTGAATCCTAAAATCCCACTCTCTTTCTTCCATCATATTCATCCCTCAGCCGTCATTATTGAAGTCTAAAGTTTGCGACACATTTCTCTAGACTTAGGGTTTTGGTGGAAGATTTAATCTCTCTTTCTCTATCTACTAGACTTAGGTTTTGTTGGAAGCTTTCGCCTTCGATCCCAGTCGAAGAGTTATGACTTGGGTTCATACCTCAATCCATCAAAGGTTCAAGTTTCTTAGAGTGGTCAATTTGTAACATTTTAAGTTTAATCAAATTAATAAATGCCAAAGAATAATTTATTCGGATTGCTAGAATAATAGATGCATGCAATTAATTAACTATATTAAGTAAACAAATAATTAATCGGTGTAAAGAAAAGATCTCACTAGTTTGCAGAAGAATACTGCAATCTTTAGATACTGAGATAAGGATAAATATAGGCAAATTTACCAAAACATGCATGAAATATTGATTAGATACCGTTTTGATAAATAAATTTTAAAATTCTACCGTTTTGATAAGTTTCTCCTAAATTTTTTTTTTAACGGAATGCGCTCGTATGCTTATTCCCAAAATGTATTTATTGCACTTTAATGTATGCCCTTAGGGGCACACATCAACAAAACCCCATTAAAATTGGCATTGCTTCACGCATAGTTGACATTGAGGTGAGCACAAAATCATAGATGCTTTTCACTTGTATCTCAATGAAAAATTTATGATTCCGATATACATCCACATCAGCAATGTGTGAATGAATGTTAATTGCAATGTCACTTAAGTATTTTTGGAAAAAAAATGAGATCAGGAGAGTAAAAAGCTGAAATAACATTAAAATTGACATTGTTTCATATATTGCTGACATAGACGTGTTTACAGAAGCATGGATTCTTTTCATTAAGATACGAGTGAGAAGCATCTATGGTTATATGCACACCAATGTGTGAAATCTACGTGGAATTCCTGTACATAAGGACATGTAGGACCCACGATCATATTTCTTCTCAAAAGTCCAAACCTACCAACCACCGCAGATAATTGATATTTAAAACCCCCAAAAATACGATTTATCCAATTAATACAGAGAAATCTTCAAATTCGTCCTAAAAAGAAAGTTTCGTGGCATCGTTTATTTCAAAATCTCGGGACAAGTACTCTACAATACATAATGTAAAATATTTAACATGATTCACCAACATTATCACCAATCACCATCATGATGGTCCACCTAGTGCAAGCTAAGACGTTGGATTGGTTGTTCATTCTAGTGACACTCTTTCATTGATCGTATGGGTTGAGGTTCAAGTCAGGCAGGATAATTGTATATAAATATTCCCATTTTCTTCCAGATTCTCTATCTTTGTTGATGATGATCATGATTCATCTAACTAGTGAAGTATGGTAAAATTGTAGGTAACAAAGTATTATATCTTATCCTATATCTCAATAACAACGAATTTTTTTTTCCATATAATCACCAAATTAAATTCTTTCCATGTTATCCATCATGTACATTAAAAAATAAAAGGGTATTTTAGTAATTAACGTCAATAACACCCAGAAGAACTCTCCCTGGATTACTATAAGAACTGGTCGTATAGATTGTCTGAAATCTGAATTCATCACAACCCAGCTAATTATTTGGTTTGAGAATCGATATTGAGAAGCTGTAGTGTTTGAAAATGGAGAGACATGGAGAGATTAGTTTTGTTCCTGGGCTCCATTTCCTTCCAGCAGACGAAGATCTTGTGGTTCACTACTTGAAGCGTAAAGTTTTTGCTCTTCCTTTATGTTGTTCCATCATTTCAGAGTTTGATGTTGGAAAGAAGGATCCTTGGACTTTGCCTGGTAAGTGGGCATCTCTAGAATATTTCTCATAGTTCATCCTCACTAAAAATCCAATTAGCCTCATCCAAGACTTTTAAATCATATAGGACAAATTTTGTCTCTCAACATTGTCCCCTTAAGATTATCTCCCTCACACGTTCTTTTGGGTCTTCTCAATCCTTTGCAACTTTCAAGTGCATCTATATATATATTAATGGGAACCCATCCTAAGACATGTTGCATGGCTGCATAAATACTTCTACTGGCACACAAATGAAAAATCATCTATATAAAAAAAAAAGTGTTTATTTTTTCATGGATTAGTGTAACTAGGAACTGATTCATTCTTTAATGTACAAAACTAATAATAAATAAATAAAAATGTAATACTCACTTGGGTAGAAGTTGTAGAACTCACTAGGAGGTATTCATGCATGATCCATTGAGTTAGAGGCCCATCCGGAGGCTTCCCTATGTAGAAAACCAGAGTTTTCTTCATCCCAATTACTTGGTCTCTATTACCAGAATCAATGATTTCCTTGTCTGTACAAGTAGTTTTCTAGTAACCAGACGTGGTCACTCGATCGGCTTGGTTCTCATTTGGGCTGAAAATGTGTTGAACTTGCTCTGAAGGACCTAAAAGCATGCATGAAATAACGCATAATTTAATTATTTCTAAGTGGTTGTTTGATCAAATTCATAATTGAGTCGGAAAAAAAAAAAAAAGGGATTGAAGTTTACAAACACTGAGAGTTCTAGGGATTCCCACTTACCAGGCAAAGCCCTGGGATCCTTCTTGCGAACATCAAACTCAGTAATAATTGATGAAGGCAGAGGGGAAGAAAAAACTTTACGCTTTAAGTAGTGAACCACAAGTTCTTCGTCTGTCTGTTGGAAGGAATCGGAGCCCAGGAGCCATAACTATCTCTTTAAAAATCTCCATTTTCAAACATTAGAGCTTCCCAAAATCGCTTCTCATGCCAATCAGGGCAAATTCAGATTTCAGACAACCTACAAAGGTCGAGTTCTTCAGCTCTTTTTATAATCCATGGAGAGAGTGTTCTCTTGGGACCTTAATTACCAAAATATCTTTGATGTTTTAACAGACATGCTGGAGAACTTGGCAAGAATTTTATGGTGATTGTGGAGGGATAAATTTGAAAGCCACAAAAGTAACGACACGGGTCGGTAAATTGTTCGACATACTATTTGATCTTTAGGTTCTGACCTATTTACTATATTGCTCAGGTAGTTGATATTCCCACCTAGCCATCGTCGCTTGGGAAACGATCAAGGAGAATGAGATCTTGGAAAAGGAGGCACATAGATCCCTGGATTCTTGGGATTTCAACGTGATATGCAAACAAAGGTTCTACTCTCAAGGATTCCAACGCTTATTATATGAAAATAGAAGGAGATAAGATTAGAAACGTGGAAGATAGAAACTCTCACTCTATAAATAGAAGAAAGAACCACATCCAAAGGTACACGATTTGACTCAAAAACTCTGTCAAATTTTTTGTGGATCTAATTTAGGCATCGGAGGCTTCGTGTATCATGAAACAGGGATGATCCAGAAAAGATCCTGCACACGGGAGAATGGAGATTTCGAGGTGATAAAAAAATTGCCTTTACAGTGATGAAACACAAATCATATGGGATAGATTTTTTTGTTGTTGTAGTTGTTGTTGTTGAGAAAACAGTATAAGATACAATACTTAGTTGCCTATCATTTTACCATACTCCTCTAATCAAACGATTTAAGGATCCAACGATAAAAATAAGATGGAATCAATCCAACGGTTTAGATTGCACTAGATGAGCAATCATGATTGCGTTGGTGATATTGTTTGCGAACCATATTAAATATTATAGATTATGGAGTGTAGAATGTTTACCTCCAGATCCTTGAAATTCACAATGCTCCAGGTTTCCATTTAAGCCGTGCTGGAGTGACATTAAAAATTTACATCCATGTACAGAACCATACACACATCCACATCAGGTATGTGTGAATCTATATATATCGTTATTAATGTCAGCATTTTCCTTCCTTTTTTAGAGAAGATGTGACATATCCTATATTAATTATTATAAATATTTCCGTGAAGGACTATTAAATATAATATCCTATATTATTTAATTAATACTAACTTAATAAGATTTTGAGCCTTGGTAAGGGTAGTTTTGTTCACATGGATTATCGTATCATAAATCCAACACCATCCAAAAGAAAAAAATTATTTAAAAGACAATTTCTTTTGAATATTTTTTATTTATAACAAGGGTGTATGAACTTACATTCAACTAGGGGGATCGGATGAGTCAAGGCCGGAATCAAGGCATATGGGACCCTCCCTCGAGCATGTGCGACGCCCAATCATCAAACGTGCTGGGCAAGTGAGGGAACGCCCTTGCGGGTGACCCCGAGGACATATTGCTCATACTAGTTATCGAACACGCAATCTCCAGACGCTCACTGCTTATTGGATTCAAAATTTCTTTTGAACTAGATCCAAGGTTTTGAAAATGGATGGCTATGAAACTTTCACATAACTCCCAAAATTAAAAATGAAATCCAATGGTGAAAAATAAATTTTTTTTTTTAATTTGCTTTTTCAAAATTCATAGAATTTCGCCTTCTACTACCCAAAAGCATTGGATCATGTTTTTTTTTCATGCCAAGAGGTGAGTCCAAGGACCCTTACTAAAGCTAGTCGGCCACTTTTTAATAAGGGATAATTTTATCAGACAACTATGTACTAGGGGTGCAACTTGGTCCGGTTCAAAATGAGAACGGAACCAAACCGATAGCTTTGGAGTAGTTTGGTTCGGTTTGGAACAAGTTGCAGTTTGGTCCCGAGTTACGAAAATGGAGAACCAATTAATTCGATTTAGTTCACGGATCAAGCTTGTATAGAACTAAACCAAAGCGAGAATCGAATCCCAATGTAATAAATAAGTATATATGTATATAATAATTATTATGAATTATTTTAAGAGTTGGGACATAGATTAGTGATCTTTTATGAAAAACTAATG
Source organism: Akebia trifoliata (assembly GCF_017979445.1). Classification (NCBI taxonomy): domain Eukaryota; kingdom Viridiplantae; phylum Streptophyta; class Magnoliopsida; order Ranunculales; family Lardizabalaceae; genus Akebia; species Akebia trifoliata. Next base: position 1,216,681 of record NC_141377.1, read on the forward strand.
ACTTTTTATGAATAGATTTGTGATTTATTGTATGAAATTTAATATTTATTTTTTTCATTAAAAAATATTACTTACAATTTATAGAATATTGACAATTCGTAGAACTGAACCAAACCAAATCGACTTTAATTCGGTTTGGGTTGGTTTGGTTCTAGTTCTTATTTAGTGAAACCGACCTATGTTAGTTCGATTCCAATTTGAACTCAAACCGAACCAAGTTGCACACCTACTATGTACAGTTCTTATATTAATCCATGAAAAATGGAGGGAGGGAGTTCTACGTGTTTTATAACATAGTTACCAAAATACCCTTGATGTTTTAATGAACATACTAGAGAATGTGGTAAGAATTTCGGTGACAAAGCACATATTGCTTTCCAATAGATTTTGGGAAAATAACTTAAGGGACCCTGGCGGAAGGGTTTCGTTCTAAATGGTCCTTAAGTTTTGGATGGTATCTATATAGTTCATTTAATACACTTTTTCTTTCTTAATGGTCCTTGGACCTGTAGATACTCTATTTTTGCACTTACCTGATTAATCAAATCGTCAATCCGATCGCGACGGTTCCCAATGATAGATGATTATTCCAATGTTCTGTTTGTTACCAGATGTGTTTCAAAAATTCGGATGAAGTATCTCGAACTAACAAAATTGTAGAAGCCACACTACGCTAGAAAAATATGATCTCAAAAACATATAAATCATCATTTTTCAAACAAAAAGAAGTTTCACGATAAAAATTACTAAAAAATGATCAAATTACCAAAAGACCCTAATATCAAAACATCCCTAAAGCTTACATTAGGCTTAGGAAAATTCTTTCAAATACATAAAACAACAAATCGAAATCAAATAAACCATTTCACTAATTTTCATAAAATTTGACAAAATTACGAAAATGCCCCTCATAAAGTTCATGACCATTTCGCACAAAAAATTTTATAAATGACACAAACCAATATTCTCATTGAATTCTTTACGAAAAATCGATTACAAAACATCCTGGAACATTGAAAAACGACTTAAAACGCAAAAAGTCCTCTCCGAGGGTAAAATGATAATTTTATAATTTTAATAATTAAAATTTTCAAAATTAATAATTAAAATATTAATTAATGTAAAGTAAAATTCTAATTAAAATTAAAGTCAATCAAGTAAGACTTAAATCAAAATCCGAAAATTAAAATCAATCAAGTAAGACTTAAGTCAAAATCCTAAAATCAAGTCAATCAAGTGAAACTTAAGTCAAAACCCTAATCAATCTAATAAGACCAAAGTCAAACCTTAATCCTAATAGAATTCTAATTAAACTTTAAAATTATTTAAAATAATTTTAATTAAACTCTAAACTATCTAAAAGAAACATAATTAAACTCTAAAACTATCTAATGAAACATAATTAAACTCTAAAACTATCTAAAAGAAATATAATCTAATACAAACTCTATTTAAAAAGCACAAAAAAAAATCTATAAATAAGGGTCTCTACAACCGATTTTCGTGTGAAAAAAAAACCCTAGAAAAAGTAAGTCAAAAAGCTTCTCTAACCTTCCCAAAATCTTAATTTTGAAGTCCTAACCCCTTACTTATCATCCAAACCTCAAATTTTGTTCAAAAAGCACCAAAAAATCCTTCTAAAACACCCATAAATCCATAAAAAGAAAAAAAATCAGAAAACTCACAGATCTAAGAAAAAAATACATCAATTCGGAGATCAGAAGCAAATCCGATGACAGGAGAACAGGAGGGAAATACATACGAGGATACTCTCTGTTAGTGTTGAAGGAATCGTTGTAATCCGCAAGGTAAATTTCTTTTATTTATTTTTATTATTATTATTATTATTATTTGTTATTTTTTATCTATTTTGCAATGTAATATTCTTGGGAATTAGTAGAGATCGGCGTTTGCCGGGTGGGGTTAGTGCCTAACACCTTCCAACCCCGTAACGTGATCCCCAAACTTAGTATTTTTTAAGTAGATTAGTTGTTTTTATTAATTTTGAGTCGATGTTCGGTTCCTAGACCGTAATAACTAGGTGGCGACTCTCAAACCTCAAAAATCAAAAGCGGATCCGCGCACCCCGCAGATCGAGGGCGCTTTCAGGACCTCATCTCACGTTATAAAGTCTTGAAATATCCAAAGTCTCTTTTTCTCATTTTTTTTTATATAATTAGGTTTTTCAATGGTGATTGCGATAATTTTCAACGATTTTTTATCATGAATGACGAATGGAAAATGATATTCTATTAAGAAGAGTAAGAGTTGGAAATAATTTAAATTTAGTGGTTGGGTAAAGAAGGCAAGAGAGAAAGAAAGAGACTTCTTTTGTAAAGTAGGCAATCAAAAAATATTGAGGGGGATGTTTTATATTTATAAGGAAGGTATTGTCGGATGCCGTATGTTAGATTCTCCTTCCATTCCACAAAACATTGGAAATTTTAAAATATTCCTTATATGACATATTAATGTTTTGGAGGATTTAGAAGTTACCTTATAAAATGATCTATGTAAGGAAGGTCATAAATAAATAAAAAAAGAAATTATTGAGAAAAGAAAATTTTGGAAATTTTTATTAAGATTCCCCTATGCTTTTATGTTAAGAAGAGGAGAAGATAAGAAAGGTGGAAGCCATTGGGAGCTTTGGAGAGTCCATTATCGTAGATCATTTGCCTCAGGATACATAAGAATAGATTTATGATTATGTGTATCCCAAGGCAAATGATCTATGGTTCTATGATGAGGCATAGGGGCATCAGAAAATCAACACAAAAAATTATCAACGAAGAAGGGCAAAGAGATCATCTTAAAGCAAACATGCAAAACATGAGTATTTTTGGCTCATAGCCCGACAACCGACTGACATGTGGTGTGGATGACGTATGCAATAGAGAGAAATTTTTTTTCCTTACCTGCACATCTTCGTCCATGAATTTATTTTTAAGATTTCAAATTTTGAAAAGGGTCATGGGGCCCATATGGATTATCATATTGGAAATTGAACACCATAGTCTTGTAGATTTCTTTAAAAAATCGTGGTAAAAAAAAAAAAAAAAGTTTTTCAAACTTGATCCTAGGTGTTGAAAATTGATGGCTAACGAGCACCCAAATTCAAAATCAAAATCCAACAGTGAAAAATAATTATTTAAAAAAAAAATTTAACAAGTTATGGAATTTCGTCCTCTACAACATTGTGGTATTGAATCATGTTTTTAAATGCCAAAAGGTGATCTAATCAAGAAATTTTGTTTTTTCACTATAGGCAAGAGAGAAATATTCTCCCTAATTACTTTCGTCATCTATGCCATATTTCAAACGGGTGTTGGGCTGTGAGTAAAAGATCACTTCGCGAAACATAGTTTCTTTCTATCTTCCCACTTTTAAGTTAATTGAAAACCTTGAACACAAGTACATTCGATAGAACCCAAACCACCTCCACTCATCATCACATTCACCCATTCCAAAAAAAAAAAAAAAAAAGATGCATGTTACATTTCACACATAGCAAATTTGGCTAAATGTGAATCCAAATAGATCTTTTGGTCTCATTACCTCGATAGATGCATCAAGTGTCATATTTATGTAATTGTACACTACTGGTGTCATAGATCGAACACTAAGAAAATTGATTGGTTTTATAACTTTCTTTTTTTTTTAATTGTGATAATCTAACTTACCCACGAGACATACTCAATCGACACCCTGGACATGACAAGTTTGCAAATTGTAGATCTGCTCTCCTCAGATACAAAATTACACATTTTTATGAAGAAATGCAGTTTTGTATCCGGTGGAGAATACATCTACGATTCCCGAACCTGTCACTTCAAGGGTGTCGATTGAGTATGCCATGAAGATAAGTCAGATTATCACGATTCTTTTTTTTTTTTTTACATTCAAAGAGGCAATACCATAGAGAAAGAAAGAAAAAAAAATCCATAAATGCTGCAAACTAATCACAAGCTACCTAGGCATTTTAATACTTGAAAAGATCTACCGAGTTACTCCATTATACATCAATAATATTTATCATACTAAGAGCTCCCCCAAACTGAAAATCAATTTTTCAAAACCTATTATCTAGTTGCTTGGTTCCATGATTTGGTCTCATCTTCAGTATTTCTTTTCTTCAGAATTACACGACAGAGAATCCAATCACCCATTTGCTTCATGGAGTCCTGCATAGAGAGAGAAACTCTTTTTATAGTTGTTACTAAAAATTCTTCCATTAATTCAAAAACAAGAGATGGTTTTATTTCATTTTAATATAATAAAAAAATATTAAAACAGTAAAACTCACCTGGTTCGGGTTAACCAGGTGATACTCTTGCATTATCCATTGAGTTCAAGGCCCGTTTGGATCCATAAATTGATTGGTTGTAGAATCCGTAATTGTCTGGTCTGACCCAGTACCCATTCAGTAACCCAAAGTGGTCACTCCATCAGGTAGGACATCCCTTGAGCTGAAAAAGTACCGTTCTCTCTTTAAATTACCTAACCATAGACAACAAACCAAATTATTTCTGACTCAGAAAACACTCACACATAGAACTGTGAGAAGTATTCTAGGGATTCCCACTTACCAGACAAAGCCCAAGGATTATGGGTTCAAACTTCAAACCCAGTAAGATTTCAATATGGCTAAAGAAGAGAAAAAAACCTTGCAATTTAAGTAGTGAACCACAAGTTCTTCGAAATCAGAGCCCAGGCGCCATAATTATCTCCATTTCGAAACATTTCAGCTTCCCAAAATTGCTCCTAAGACCAATTAGCTGTGGAGGGTGAATTCAGATTTTGGATAACCAATGTACAACTAAGTGAAAAAAAGTAGTTGTGGGGGCAATTAAGATTGAAAAAAATTGTGGGGGCAATAGTGACAGATTTTTTTATCCTCCGCTAAAATCTATTGTAATATCTCACTAATTCATAGACTTTGAAAATTCTTGTGCCCCCACTCTAAATCCGACCCTGCCTACATAAGGTTCCAGTACTCCAATTCTTATATAATAATCCACGGAGGGAGAATTCTCCTGTGTATTACCAACATTAATTACCAAAATACTCTTGATGTTTTAATTGACATGTTGGAGAATTTGGCAAGAATTTAATTGGTGATGAAGCACGAATGGAACAGTATAACATACAATACTTAGTTGCCTATCATTTTACTATACTCCACTAATTAAATGATTTAACCCCCCCAACGATAAGAATAAGACCATTGATCAAATGGCTTCAATTGCACTAGGTGGGCCATCATGACCGTGTTTAATTAGTGACATTGTTTGTGAAGTATGTTTATAGAATATCTAGTGTAAAATGCTTACTTCCAAATTCTTGAAAACCTTCATTTTATGATGGATGTGAATATATCATTTACTAATTAACAAATCATGCTGGTGAAAGACTATAACAAATCATATTACTACATGAAAATTGGAAAATTTGACAAAAAAAATTGACAGGTCAAGACCCATGAATTTTAGAAACTGAATTTTACTAGCTTAGAATCGTCGAAATTCTTAATGTTCCCAGATTTGATGGCTTAAAGCTGTCGAATTTTTCCCATCCTTCATTAATTTGACAATTTCGACTCGTCGAAAAAAAAAAAGAATTTGACAATGAAAAATTCGATCCCATGGTCCATTGAATTTTATGAAATTTGATGGCTATAAAATTTGGGCTTTTTTCACATTGTGTATATTCATTCTGTTAAAAATAAAACTTTGTTACAATACTCATATATGATTGACGAGCTAGCTAGACGGTCCAATACAAACTAAAACTACTAGAGACTGGTCAAGCAATCATTGAACTTCAGGTTTCCATCTATTGTACTCTGTTCTCCTTTCATGGATCAATGATCTCGCCATCATCTTCAGTTCTTCCTTTATTCAAAAATATACGGCAAAGGACCCACTCCCCCATTTCCATCATGGAGTTCTGCATAAGAAATAAAAATGAAACTAATTAGATATAACCATATAATTAGGACCAAATCTTTAATTTTCACGGTTGACAAGAAATGGGTTTCTTTCATTTATTCTTATAATTTTGCATGGATTAGAGTAGAAACTGTTTCATTCTTTAATATACAAAACTAAATAATAAAAATTGTGAAACTCACTTGGGTATTAGGTTGAATACCAACAAACTGGAACTCATGCATAATCCACTGCGTTAGAGGCCCATTAGGTGGACTCCCCATACGGAAGACCAAAGTTTTCTTCATCCCAATGACTCGATTAAACCTTGAATCAATAATTTCCTGGTCAATACCATTAGCCTTCCAGTGACCAGAGAAAGTCACTCGATTGGGTCCGTCCCCATTCCCATATGTCTCATCCCTTGGGCTGAAAAAATACCTAACTTGCTCAACATTACCTAAAACAAGAAACACTCAAATTATTTCTAGGTGGTAATTTAACAAAATTCATAATAAAAAAAAAAATTAATAATAAATAAATTGAAGTTCATAAATTATGAGAATTATAGGGATTCCAACTAACCTGGTAAAGCCCAAGGATCATGATTGTAAACATTGACATCAGGAATTTGGGCACAACGCAATGTGGAAAATAGACCTTTGACCTTTAAGTAGTGAATCACAAGTTCTTCGTCTGTAAGAAGGAATTGGATCCCATTTCTCTCCATTTTGAAACATTAGTACAACTTCCAAAAATCGACTCTCAGACCAATTAAGTAGTTGGGTGAATTCATATTTCAGAGGTCCAGTTCTCTAGTTCTTATAAGAGAGTTCTTCTGGGTATTTATGGACGTTAATTATCAAAATACCCTTGATGTTTTAATGTACATGCTGGAGAATGTGGTAAGAATTTAATTGGTGACTAAGCACGAATCATAAGGAGCTGATTTTTGTTGTTGTTGAGAAAACAGTACAAGATACAGTGCTTCGTTGCCTATCATTTTATCATACTCCTCTAATTAAAAGAGTTTAGATTGCACTAGCGGGCCATCAAGATCGTGTTTGGTGATATTGTTTGTGAACCATCCTAAAGATTATAGATTATGTAGTGACAATGATCCAGGTTTCCATTTTAGGAGGGATATTTCCTTTGTTTCCTTTTTGAGTTAGGAGGGATGTTTCCTTTTTAGGAGGGATGTTTCCTTTTTGAGTCGTGATATACTGACTACCTCATGTGGCACACTCAATCAACTCTCCTAATGTGATAAGTTTGGGAACAGTAGATCTATACGTCTCGTGATACGTGGTTCTCTTGGGATACCTATTTTTATGAGGGAGTGCTGTTTTGATTCCAGAGGAGTACAGATCTACGATTCTCAAATTTGTCACGTCACGAGAGTCAATTAAACGTGCCATGTGGGGTGGTTAGGTTATCACCATCCTTCCTTTTAGGAGGGATGTGAATATATCTTATATTAATTAACAAATCTTTTCCTATTTTTGTGTTTTTAATAAGCGGGTAATTTTGTCATTTAAGGGTTGGTTGGTGAGTTTTGGGAACAAAGATTGTGGGCCGTTCACATAGTAAATAATTCATGAATTGTAGTCGAATTTTTTGAATGATACACAAAATGAGTAATACTCTTGTCCAATTCAACTCCTCATAAAAATTCGTGACTTTTTGAACTTTTTCAAATCTTTCACGATTTATTGTTTTCCCGAATTAAACAAATCAAAAATACTTTCTGCAAAGATTGTTAAAGCACAAATTAACCTGTATTTTGTAAAACAAGTTACATCTCAATAGCATAATAATATTTTCATTATTCTCTCTTTACACTTAAAGGTTTCATCATTAGACAAGAACTAATCATTGGATCTCACTATTATTGATCAACAATTTGTCTTTTCACTCCGTTTATATATCTCCTCTCCTCTCAGATTTTTTGAAGATGAGCCCGAGTAACTCAATTAAGCAAGGTAGTATGTGCTTTTCATCACGAAGATTTGTGTTAATAGTATAATTAATAATAAAAATATATATATGTTCTTAATTTTAAATATGTTTTGTATATGCTATTTAAGAATAAATATTAAAATGTAATATGTTTATAGGTTTCCAAGTGTTATTGATTTGTAATAAGACTTAAATATTTAATAAACATGCATAAAAAATGTCATATGTTCTTAATTTATACAAGAATGAGTTCAAAGATAAATGGTACTCGTGGTGATATTGAAAGATGAAATATAGAAACAATAAATCATAAAAAAATAGAGGAGTATTTCCCTAAGGCTCCGTTTGATAACGCTATCAAAATTTATTGTCAGATTCTACTGGAAGAAGTAGTTGTAAGAAACAGTTGTAAAAAGCTAGAACACTAAATATTTCTTTGATAGTCTACTAAAAGTGTTGTGCGGTTTACTAGAATTTGGTAATTATTGTATCATACAGTTAGATTCTACTGTATTATAGTAAATGACCAAAATACCCTTAATGTTTATAATGCACCCACAATGCACTAAAAAATTATCAGAATACCCAAATAAATATATAATACAGTAAATATATATATAAATAAATTTGTATTAAAAATTATAAAAATAATTATTTTAATTTAAATAAATTTATAAATTTTATAGAAATTTCGGTAGTATCTTCTCTTAAAAAAGACATATGAAAATTTTCTAGCAAAGAAAATACCTGTATAATACACAATCCAACATCCACATAACATCTCATTTATATTCTGACGTCATTTAAACATAATAACAATAACTAATATAATAAGTAGAAATGAAATAAATAAAAATATGCATCTAACAAATGCATATCAGATATATTTTTCATTTTTCTTATTTGTTTTCGACACTAAGTAACATTATCATCGATAACATTATTTGCCCCCAAAGATGAAATCCAATTACTTCGCAAACTTCAGAAGTTTCGTTTGGAATATTGCATTTTTTGATGATACTATAAAAAAAACCTAAATTATATAAAGAGACAAAATTCCTAAAATAAATAGATGAAAAAAATTAATAAAGAATATATATGTAACCACCCATCCCACCACTCCTTACTTGCATCTAATGTACCGATCTCAATATTATAAGAGACGTCAGTATTTGTGCAAATCTTACTCCAATAACACCAAATGCTTTTTTGTAAATCTCACTTGTTCTTCATTTACCCTCTACATAGTAAATATTAGTTTTTTTAAACTCCTTCACTAAAATTCCATATCTAATATTATCAAACACTTTATGTGGTCTCCTATCCATCTTAACAAATTCATAGCATATCTCAACCCAAACTTAATGTTGTTTCAGTGTCCAATTTACTTTCACAGCTTTCGAATTTGTATCCTTCATCTGACAATGGTAAAAAATGAACCACTTCGATTTGTATTTATGAACGGAAATAAATATATATCAACCCATGTATTATTGAAAGCAAAAGATAAAGTCCAGCTTTTTGAAATAATCCACAATGCAGGGTCTTATGTGTTTGGATCCTTGTTAGAAAAATGTTCATCTTGTATAAGGTAGGTCTTCTCAAACTCCTTTTCTTCAACAAATTTATACTTATAAAAAAAACAAGTATAATGGGTTATAAATTGATGGAATAATAGAGTATGACAATCACCAAATCTTAGGCATCAACATTGCAATAATTTCGCCGTCAAAAACATTAAAATCATCATCATTGAAGCATCATACCAAATATTTGGTGTCGGCTAAAGAAGTATTATTATTATGATAACAAAACAATCCCATAAAATGAACATCATAGCATAGCATTCATAGCAGTAATCCCAAGGTACTAATCTCAAGAACAGTTCAATGGCTTAATTGGAAAAACACTTTCTAGGATTCTTTGAAAAACCAAAGAGCAATTCATAAAATCTATAGCTCAATTAAATATACATGCTTTGATCAAAGATATGGTTCAAGATAGAGTTGAATGGTGAAATAGAATTCAATGAGAAGTATTTCTAGGGATTCCCACTTACCAAACAAAGCCTAAGGATTATGGGTTCAAACTTCAAACTCAGTAAGATTTCAATAAGGTTAAGGAAGAGAAAAAACTTTACGCATCAAGTTGTGAACCAAAAGTTCTTTGAAATCGGAGTCCAGATGCCATAATTATCTCTCCATTTCAAAACATTACAACTTCTCAAAATCGCTTTTGAAACCAATTAACTGTGGCAGGTGAATTCAGATTTCAGAAAACCTATATGTAAAGTTCAATAATCCAGTTCTTATATAATAACCTATGGAGAGAGAATTCTACTATGTATTATGAACATTAATTACCAAAATGCCCTTGATGTTGTAATGGGCATGCTGGAGAATTTGGCAAGAATTTAATTGGTGATGAAACACGAGTGGAAAAGTATAACATACAATACTTTGTTGCTTATCATTTTACCATACTCGACTAACTAAATGATTTAAATCTCTAACGATAAGAATAAGACCATTGACCAAAAGGCTTCAATTGCACTAGGTAGGCCATCATGATCGTGTTTAGTGACATTGTTTGTGAAGTATGTTTATAAGATATCTAGTGTAAAATGTTTAGTTCCAGATTCTTGAAAACCTTCCATTTTATGATAGATGTGAATATATCCTATATTAATTCACGAATCATGTCGATGAAGGACTATATTTTTGGGTTTTTAATAGGGGGTAATTTAGTCAGAAGACCTATGTTTAGTTATTATATTAATTAGGGATGCAACTTGGTCCGATTCAAATCGAGAATTGAAACAAACTAATAGCTTTGGGGTGGTTTGGAACAAGTTGCGGTTCGATTCCAGGTTACAAAAATACAGAACCGGTCAATTTGGTTCGATTCTCGGATCAAGCTTGTATAGAACCTAACCAAACCAAATCGAAAACTGAATCTTTATGCAATAAATAAATATATATATATGTATATAATAATTATTATGAATTATTTTAAGAGTTGGGACATAGATTAATGATCTTTTAGGGATAAATTAATGACTTTTTATGAATAGATTAGTGATTTATTGTTTGAAATTTTATGTTTATTATACGTTTGTTTGTTCATAAAAAAATTCTACTTACAGTTTATAAAATATTGGCAAGCCATAGAACTGAACTAAACCAAACCGACTTTAGTCTGGTTTGGATTGGTTTGGTTCCAATGGAATTTGGCTCCGTTCTGGTTCTTATTTTAAAAAACTGACCTATGTCAGTTCGGATCTAATTTGAGTACAAACCGAATGAAGTTTTACCCCTAATATTAATCCATGGAAAGAGAAAGAGTTCTGGATGTTCAATACCTTAGTTACTAAAATACTCTTGATGTTTTAATGGACACACTAGACAACTTGGCAAGAATTTAATTGGTGACAAATCACGTACTTCTTTCGAATTGATTTTTCGTTGATGTTGAGAAAATAGTATCAGATACATTTCTTTGTTCCTTATCATGGAATGAATCATGATCATCTTGAACAAAGATCTGGAATCATGGTAGCAGTAGCACATGAGAAAATTTGTATACTAGTTTCCAATTTGATTTAACCCTTCAACAATAAGATGATGGCAGAGATTCTTACTAATGAAGTACCAATCGAATGGCTAAAAATGCACTAGGTGGGTCATCATGATCGTAAATGGTGATAGTGTTGGTAAACCATGTCAAATCTCATGGATTATGTAATGTAGAATACTCGCTTGGAGATCCTTTTAAAACAACTATGCTACGTATTTCCTTTTTAGGACGGATTGGGACTTGGGAGGGATGTGAACATATCCATGTATTTACTAACAAATTTTTTCGATTTTTAAAAATGGGTAATTATGCAATTAATCATTGCTATGGTGGTTGGTGGGTTTGGTTGCTAAGATTGTGTGCCCTAAATGTTTTAAAAATAAAATAGACCAAATCCATCTTCAAAGTTTTGGAGGAACCATCTTCGTTACAAGACACGCGACTTTTTGTATTTATTTCACACCCTATTTTTTTTTTCAATATTTGAGATACTTTCTTAGAAATGCCATGTGTAATCCAAAGGAGGGGGTTTTACCAAAAGTTTGAAATAGGGTGGCCACTTCATAGTTTTTTCCCATATATATTCAAGGTAAGTGACAATCATATTGCCCACATGTATGCATGATTACTGTAGATGCGCAAGGTTCAAGTGTTTGGACCTCTTCTACATGGGTTTAGAAGTTGTCATCATTTAAACAGTTAGGATATGAATGGATACCACAAAAGAGTTTTGAAATTCTATTTTTTGGCTTGTAGTGACTTACAATCAATGGATATCGGGAAGGTCTACCTAGAACTAGGTAAAGAGGTTTGGTTGAGGGACAAGGAAGGTATAAGGTACATTTTCCCACACATCAAGTGATGGTTATCATAAGTTGGACAAAAGTGAAGTATGAAACTATTTATTTTTATTTCGAAATTCGAGGGAATGATAGAAGTTAAGAATTTAAAAATCTATAGTTCGATTTACAAACTAAAGAAATGAAAACAATGATCAAGCCATACACAAAAGTGTATGCTTGCTGGATTTCTTTGTAAACTTAAGGATTTGGTGTGAATCACTAAATGTTTCACTCATCTTGCCTCTAAGCTATCCCTTCTAACTTATATGCTCTTAGTAGAGCTTCTTTTTGTTTGTTTTAGCCTTAGAAATATGTCCATGAGTAAGGCACATCCTTAAAGAGGTTAATCCTTAGGCATGCAATTTAGTCCAGATTGAGATTATTTTTATTGTCTTAGAGAGTTAAGTTTAAATCTAAGTAGATCCCCACCTTAGCTCATAATCTTTTAAAGGATGAGAAAATGAGGTGTGTGATATATGTTAATGTATGAGTGTTCTCAAAGGAATTTATTAATGAACTTATAAAGAGAAAATTACCTCATAAAAGGATTACTTTCTAGCTCTTATCCCATGAAAGTAAAACAACAACCAAGAATTAGTACATAGAATTGAAATAAACTAAAACAACACTACTTCAAATTTAAATGTTATCTATGAAGCTTATTATGAATTTATAAGGAGAGATCACCTCATATGGAGGGTTTAGTCCCTACCACGTACCCAAGTCATTCAACTAGAGAAATTAAAATTATACGTTAGTTAAATGTAAAAATACTTGAAATTAAAAATACTTTAAAACATAAATTTAACTCCTACACCCCACCTTGGACCATTCTTTTTATTCATCTTCTTCTTCTTGATTTTAGCTTCTTAAATTATGAGACAAGGCTCGGATAGAAGTTTGGGATGTTAGAAAGCTAAAAAATAAAATAGACAAAGTTTGGGATCTTAGAGATCCTCTTCAATTTTCCTTGGATGGGGTCTTATTTATAGTCTTTTCGGAGACTGTTGGAGATAAATTTGTCCAAAATCTTAAAGTTCACAATATTGCCAACAAAACTTCAAAGAATAGCTCTAATTACCATCTATCAAATTGTACTTTATTATCTTTTACACTCCTATGAGTCTTGCAATTATAACGATCAAGGGATAGGATTGTAAAAGACAATAAGGTTCTAGAGGATTCTATGGGAGGGTTAAAATAGTCCGAGACCCTTGACTTTGGGTCAAGCTCTAGATAACTAAACTAAGTGGCATGTAATTTGGTACTCTTTTCACCCCATCAATTTTGTTGTCTGTCCTTTCCTCATCCTCATCTTTTTCAATAATACCCCTCTAATTCTTATTTTTCCTCTTTTACCCCCTTTGACCCTAACGATAGTTTAATAAAACATAATTATAAAGCCCATCTTTACAATTGTTATGGTGGATAAACATCCTGTCCACTTCTTTATATTGTCCTACTTTATCGGCTTCTCACTTCACCCTTCAATTTTATTGTCTTTCATGTTTCATTTCCCCTCCTTTCTTCAATTTTACCCGTTCAATTACTATTTTGCTCCTTGACAAAAAGTCAACATCCCTTTTTCATTGTTGCATTAAAGATGAAAATTTCAAACTTAAATTATTAAATAAAATCATGATCTCATCGTTAATTTGATAACAAGAAATGAAATTTGACTTCCGATAAAAGGATAAATCTAATCTTGCATTTTGTAGAAGAGTAAATCTAATATCACTAATTTTGTAGGGAACATTGTTAAAATTTATTGATAGATCAAATATCATCAAAGGGACCTACAAGTTATATTCCATTAATAGAGTGAAAATGGTCTTCATATTCGATGATTTGTCACATAAAAAAATGGTGTTGGATTTGGATTCGTTAATGATCTGGTTCAATTGAGTCATTTCAATATCATTCATGAATGAGATAGATAGATATGGCATCCCAACTGTACTGTCTCTTGCAAGATAAACAAGATGACTCAAATGAGTTAACAGGGGTTTTGAATAATTATTTTTTAGTATTTATAAATTCATAACCCTGAAGGGTTAGCTCAATGGCAATTTTAAATTCAATGTTCGATACCCAATATGAGCAATGGCTCCTTGAGGCCAGCCGCTAGGGCGTACCCTCACTTACCTAGTACGTGTGATGTGCGGACGTTACACATGCCTTGGTCCAAGCCTTAGCTCACTCAATCCCACTACTTGGACAGAAGATTGGATACCCGTATTAACAAAAAAAAAAAGTATTTAAATTCATATTATATAAATAAAATATGATTTTATGAGCAAAAATCTTCTAATCTAACTTATTTCATATAAAAAATTATAATTATTTTTATATAAATAAATGATTGTAAATCGAGTTAAATGATTTGTCTTGTCCAAGATGAGTAGACTTGTATAAGACAACTTCGTGTCGTCCATGAATGAGATGAGACGGCAAAACTAGTTTTAAACACCATGCGTCCATCAGATATGAAATCAAATGTATAAATCCATTAAAACTCAACCCAACGTTATTGATCAAATCATAATCCTATCTGACACTTACTGGATGAGCTCTAGATTGGGCTGATCTGATCCAATGACAGCCCTATTTAGTGAATTCTAATAAAATTCAAGTTACTTTAGCAATTCTTTTGAACTTTTATGGTCAAATCAACCTCTAGAAAACTTGATAAATTAACCGAATGATGGACCAAACATCCATACGATCAGTTGCCGAAAAATTCAGTAGGACCCAATTTGTCCATTTTAATTAGACAAATAATGTTAAGAAAACAGAGGCAATCCAACTAAGAAACCAATTGAAAAATCAAATGCAAATCACACAGAGATTTTATAGGGTTCCCTTGAGTTTTAGGTACATTCACGAATCACACCAATTTCAATAAAAAGAGAAAACTCACAATTACAGATGCACAAAAACAAATTTATTACTAAGGATTTTACTTAAAAACAGTACTCCTTGTTGACCAGTACCATCAGGCCCCACAAACATTAGCGCTTCAATCTGATCAACTTCAGCCGGTCTGCCATGTCGCCTAAGTTACCGTCCTGATTTTCCAGGACGATTTCTCTTTGAATTACCTAAACAGGAAAAAGACACAAATTAATTATTATAAATGACAGTTTAACGACCTCAGTCACACACTACACACACACACACAAAATGAAGTTCATGAAATATAAGAATTATAGGGATTCTCACTAACCTGGCAAAGCCCAAGGATCAACAAAAATTTTGTGCTTCAAGTAGTGAACCCAAAGTTGTTCATCGCTTGGAAGTATTCGGAACCCAGGAGCCAATCTGATCTCTCCATTTCTAGCTGTGTTGAGACCCCTCATTTTGAAACAACTTCCGTAAATCGATTCTCAGACCAATTAATTAGCCTGGTGAAGTCAGATTTTGGATAACCTATACATAAAGGCCCAGTACTCCACTTCTTATAATAATCCACGAAAGAGTGAAAGAGGCTTATGGCTATTTTATAATTACTAAAATGGCTGGAAAAAATGGCAAGAATTTAGTTGGTGATTGAGGAGCAATTATATGGATAGATTTTTCATTGTCGTCGAGATAATAGAATAAGATACAATACTTTGTTTCCTATCATTTTACTATGCATCACACATTAATTATTACTCAAAGAGATTAATAATAAGTCATGATTATCATGAAAAAGATCAGGATTCGTGGTCGCTTGAGCTCGATACAACCCCCTCAACATTAAGATTTGCATACTTTCATTAGAATGAATTACTAATTTAACGAACCAAACTAGATAACCGATCTGGGAAATGAAAGCAAACCAAGAAACAAATTGTTTTAACCTACCCTTACGAACCGGGTTCATTCTAGAGTGGTGAACCCCATACTCGAATTTGTACCAAGCTAACCAGCGAATCAGGTAACATAGGTCTAAATTATATTTTTCCACAATTTATTTAAAATCGCAAACTTAGCATGACTCTTTTTTTTATTTTTTGTGGAGAGAAACTTTGCAGGACTTTAGTCATTTGATTACTTAAAACTGATGTCTAAAGATCACAAGGCAAATTTTCACAATTTATCTAAATTCGCAAATTTTTTTGCATTGCATATTAATTTAGATAAACTGAATTTTCATAATTTATCTAAAATCACGAATTTTTGCATTGCAAATTATCTTAGATAAATTGATGTCTAAAGGGCTCAATGCAAATTTTTGTAACTTATCTATAGTCGGAAATTTTCGCATGGTAAATTATCTTAGCTATACCAATGTCTAAATATCTCGATGCACATTTTTGCAATTTATTTACGATTCAAATTTTCGCATTGCAAATTATCTTATAAATTGCAAATTCCCTCTTTCTCTCTCTCTTGAACCCTAAAACCCCACTCTCTTTCTTCCATCGTTCTCATCCCTCAGCCGTCATTATTGAAGTCTAAAGTTTGCAACACATTTCTCTAGACTTAAGGTTTTGGTGGAAGATTTAATCTCCCTCACAATGTGAAGAAAGCCCAAATTTGACGGACCAAGAGGTCAAATTGGTGTCGAATTTTTTATTGTCAAATTTTTTTTTCGACAGATCAAAACTGTCAAATTAATAAAGGATGAGAGAAATTCGACAACCCTAAACCGTCAAATCTGAGAACATCAAGATTTTCAACGGTTCTAGACCGTTAAAAATCAATTTCTAAAATTCATGAGCCTTGACCTGTCAATTTTTTATGTCGAATTTTCCAATTTTCACGTAGTGCCTCTCTCTCTCTCTCTCTCTCTCTCTCTCTCTCTCTACCTACTAGACTTAGGTTTTGGTGTAAGCTTTCGCCTTCGATCTCAGTCGAAGAGTTATGACTTGGGTTCATACCTCAATCCAGCAAAGGTTTGGGTTTCTTAGAGTGGTCAATTTGTATCATTTTTGGTTTAATCAAATTAATTAATAAATACCAAAGAATAATTTGTTCGGATTGCTAGAATAATAGATGCATGCAATTAATTTACTATATTAAGTAAACAAATAATTAATCAATGTAAAGAAAAGATCTCACTAGTTTGCAGAAGAATATTGCAATCTTTAGATACCGAGATAAGGATAAATATAGGTAAATTTACCAAAACATGCACGAAATATTGATTATTTACCATTTTGATAAATAAATTTGAAAACTCTACCGTTTTATAAGTTTCTCTTAAAAAATCTTTTTTAACGGAATGCATTCTTATGCTTATTCCCAAGATGTATTTATTGTACTTTAATGTGTGCCCTTAGGGCACACGTTAATAAAACCCCATTAAAATTGGCATTGCTTCACACATCGTTGACACTGAGGTGAGGACAAGACCATAGATGCTTTTCACTCGTATCTCGATGAAAACATCTATGATTCCGTACATACATCCACATCAGCAATGTGTGAATGAATGTTAATTTCAATGTCACTTAAGTATTTTTGGGAAAAAAATGAGATTAGGAAAGTAAAAGGCTTAAATAACATTAAAATTGACATTGTTTCATACATTGCTGATATAGATGTGTTTACAGAAGCATTGATTCTTTTCATCAAGATATGAGTGAGATGCATCTATGGTTATATGCACACCAATGTGTGAAATCTACGTGGAATTCCTGTACATAAGGACACGTATGACCCACAATCATATTTCTTCTCAAAAGTCCAAACAAACCACCGCAGATAATTGATAAAATTACCCTATTTAAAACCCCCAAAAATACGATTTATCCAATTAATACAGAGATATCTTCAAATTCGTCCTAAAAAGAAAGTTCGTGGCAACCTTTATTTCAAAATCTCGAGACAAGTACTCTACAATACATAATGTAAAATATTTAACCTGATTCACCAACATTATCACCAATCACAATCATTATGGTCCACCTAGTGCAAGCTAAGACGTTGGATTGGCTGTTCATTCTAGTGAAACTCTTTCATTGATCGTATGGGTTGAGGTTCAAGTCAGGCAGGATAATTGTATATAAATATTCCCATTTTGTTA